>NC_138780.1:106293143-106898143 GCF_965119305.1 Pelophylax lessonae
TGCCCTTCCCAAAAGTTCTATAAGGAACTCCCTGCTTCTCAGGTGGACTAGGCAAGGCAACGGTTAAGCCTATGGTTTAAAGATAGGGTTTCCTCTTTCCCTGTTAGGGCACAATCCACCAGATCCATTAGTGCTTTGTGGTCTTTTTAGGCTTCTCAGATTTGAATATACCTGCTATTCTTTTTACACATTTGTGTAAGATGATAGATGTTCAGGACTCATCTGATATCAGTTTTTGTTGTAAAGTGCTTCATGCTGCTCTGTGTTTTGTCAAGCCCTTCCTTGTGCCGTTATGTGGACCTGTTACCGTTTGTTGCTTTGTTGCCCGCCCCTCAGTTGGACTATATATATATATATATATATATATATATATATATATATATATATATATATATATATATATATATATATATATATATATATATATATATATATATATACATACTGTGTGTGTATATATATATATATATATATATATATATATATATAATCAATATCCCATGGTTAAGACTAAAGATCCTGTTTACTGTACAATTAAAAAAAAAATAGGGTATTTGACTTACTTTTGTACATTACAGGACACAGGTCCTTCTTTTTTCTTTATGATCCAATCACTTGAAGGTAGCTGCATAAAAGCCACAGTTAAGGATAAAGAACCTGTGTCCTCTACTGTACTCCGTGAAAAAGATTTTACAGGCAAGTCAAACATTCTGTTTTTCTAACTGAGAAGGCCTAATGATTTTGGATTTTAGTAATGCACCAGAAAGAGATTGTTACAATGAGGCAAGGCAATTACCATATGCAAGCAACCAAAGGAAACCTCAGTACAGCCATCCCTTTGGTACAGGAAAATATGATAGTTGTAAGAAGCATGGTTGCATAATTGGAGGAGAACCTTCTTTAGCCTTTGTGGATCTTAAATAATAGGGCTTCTGCTGATGTTGCATCAGATTGGTGTAAGGTCTGAAGGCAGATACACCTGTAAGAGTAAGTAGTCAGTGTAATGCCACCTTTAATTGCCCCTTTTCATAAGGCAAGCAGGCCTCATAGTACTAGGTTGCCCCAGGACTTAATACACAAAACTATGTACTCATAGTGTTCTACTATAGTACAATGTTGCTAGTGAACTCAAGGTGAACATACCATCCAATGATGGGAAAAACAAGATGTTATCCTTTCAGATGGAGTCAGCACTGTTTGCTGGCAGCAGTCATAATCCATGACATGAAATGTGTTGGAAGTCTTTCAGGAAGGAGGTCATCTGAGATCGAAGGAAACAGGACTTTCTTTTTATTGTATTCTGATTTGGGCTGATGAATCCTGGGTTCAAGTTTTTATAAAGGAACTTTAAAAAAATGTTTTTGGTAGAAAGATACCCAAGTTGATGACCTTGAACTCAGGTGGCAGGAGATGAACATCAGCATATGCCTTTTGGTGGATATTGTGGATGTCAGGTTGTCTTGGACAGTCTTCCAAATGCAAAAAAGTTTTGGTTTACTGAGTTAGCACGTGAGACTTTGAAAGACAAGTTGATGAACAAGCAGAGCTTTTGATGGCATCTGCATATACAGAAGAAGAATGAAACCCCCAATTTTTCCCAGGGCACATGGGATGCCCAATCTAGATATATTTAACTAAGCATCAGAGGAACATCTCTAGGAACCAATTAGTACTTTCAGTCAGACCATTAGACTGAGGTGGTAGGAATAAGAAAGAGACCTGGAAATCTCTAGAAGGGAGCAGAAGGCTTGCAAATACTTGGAAACAGTTTGAGAGCCACAGTCAGATTCCAAGGGGATTCCATGCAGTCTGAAGATATACTGTATAAAAAAAGGTTACGAGTTGTTAGGTTGAGGGGAACATATGTAATAGTTACGTAGACAAGTTTAAAAAAAGACACACTTCCCTCTAGTTCAACCCATAGAAAATAATGAATACAAAAATAAATTGAAAATCTCCATATACATAGCCCTATACCCACAGATGATCCAGAGGAAGGCAAACAAATCCTTTTACAATTTACTCCACCAGGGAAAAAATTCCTTCCTTATCCCCCAAGACAATTGGATATTTCCTGGATCAACAATCTCTGGTGTTATTACTTATAAATGTTAGTTGCCAGTTATATTGTGTGCATTCAGGAAAGCATCCACACATTTTTAAAAACTCAGCTGAGCTGGCTAGAACTAGTTCCTGAGAGACACTGTTGGACATTTTCACAGCTCTTCCATAGGCAAAAGTAAAACCTCTTTTCCTGCTATTGCAAAAAGTGCCTTCTTGTCCTTTGTAATAACCTAAAAGTGAATAACTTTGCATAAGATTCACTGTATATACTGTACCATTTATGTATTTACATATTTTCATGATATTCCTCCTTGAATGCCTCTTCTCCAGGGAGAATTAGCTAATCTTTCCTCATAGATAAAGTCCTCTATGCCTCTTTCAATCCAGGTTGTCCTTTGCACTCTCCTATACAGTGTCCCAACATCCTTTTTGTGAACTACATGCATATTCCTGATGAGGTTTTACTAATGCTTTGTACAGGGGCAAGATTATATCCCTCTCTCTGGAGTCTAGAACTCCTTTTAAACAAAGTATTTTGCTTAAAGCGGAGTTCCACCCTCAGAAACGTTTTTCCAATAAAAATACCCCTGGCACAGTCAGGGCTAGTACATTTCATAATGGATAGCCTCTGAACTGTCCCAGGTTGCACTTAGCTTTTAGAAGAAATACTTACCTTGAAAATGTCTTGTCCAGCGCTGCCATCTAAGATGTGGGCAGCTGAAGCCAGAGCGTCCTCTTCGGTGTCCTCATCCATGTCCTCTTCGGTCCCAGAATGCCCTGCACTGGCCCCGCTCATCAGTTCCGGGGCAGGCGCGTCATCCCTGCACAGCTTCTGGGCATGCCTAGAAGCTGTTTAGCAGGGAATGCAGGCCCATTGATTCATGGGAGCGATGACGTTCAGCTCCCAGGAGTCAATGCAAGATGGAAGTGACGGCGGCGGCTGGGTCCGCAGAGGGAGGAAGAGAAAGTAAGGTAAGTATATTTTCTTCAAAATCAAGGTAAGTAAACTAAAAAAAAAATTGTGAGTAGCCAATTGTTTTTCAGGTTAAAGAAAGCAAGTGGATGGGCCAAAGTCGTTTGGAGGGTGGAACTCAGTTTTAAATAATTGCTTGGCATTGCATGCTGTTTATTAAGTTTGTGATCTACCAGAACACCCAGATTTTAATAATTGAATCCCCCCAGGTTTCTTCCTCCTAGACTGATTTACACATATTTTTATTCCCCAAATCCGTAACTTGACATTTTTTCAACATTAAGCCTCATTTGCCAAAATCAAACCTTACATTTGGTTCTGCCTGGAAGTTGGAGACCTCCTGTAAAGATTCTATTGAATTGCATAACATAGTGTTATCTATAAAGAAACGGTACTTTAATCCTAAACTCTATACTTTTTAACCTATATAAAAATGAAAGGTCCCAACAATGAACTTTGGGGTACACCTCTAATAACCTTAGACCCTTCAGATTATGAACATTGAATCCCTACTCTCTGAATACAGTCTTTAACCCTTTTACTGCAAGGTCAGTACGGCGTACGGACCTATAGCACTGCTTGCAGCTGGCCAGGGCCATTGGAACCTTATTTTTCCTCCTACTATAAGCTCATGGTCACTTCAATGACCATAAACTTATAACAGAATTGTTCAGCAGGTGAAGCCGGGGCTTGGTAAGCATGTGTTTACCAGCCCCCTCCCTGTAGTTCAGTGGACCGAGGCAGCGAACGGTACCGACCACTC
The DNA here is from genome assembly GCF_965119305.1 of Pelophylax lessonae. Classification (NCBI taxonomy): domain Eukaryota; kingdom Metazoa; phylum Chordata; class Amphibia; order Anura; family Ranidae; genus Pelophylax; species Pelophylax lessonae. The sequence goes on from NC_138780.1 coordinate 106,296,944, forward strand.
CTTAGTCCACTGACAGCTGATCATAGTAAACCGAGTGTTTACTATGTCAGACTAACAGTTCATGAATGGATAAGGAGTCTGATAAAGACCTCTGATAACTCATTAAAGACCCCTCCAAAAAAAAAAAAAAAAAAATATATATATATATATATATATATATATTTGTAAAAATAAATAAATGTAAAAAAAAACATAGCAGACTCTGTCAAGCAGATCCGTCTGCTTAGGGGGAGCTGTCCGCGGATCCCTGCGGATAACATGTCCGCTCTGCTAATGCAGAGGTCTCAAAAAAGAGTTATGGGTGTCTGTTTAACTGTAGACCTCTGATATCTCAAAGCGCCCCCCCCCCCCAAAAATAAAATATATAAAAAAATATATTTGTAATAAAAATGTAAAAAGTAAAAATAAAAAAATAAACACATGGTATCCCCATAATAAAAAATAAATACATGGTATCCCCATCCGTCTGTTTTTAGTGGATCAGATGCAGGCGAGTGTAAACGGACACATGTCCATTTACATCTGCCTCTCCATAGAAAACAATAGGTGGTCCAATTTGGCCCGCCTGAAAAATGGACAGGCAGAACCGATCAGTCTGCTTGTTTGAAAGGGGGCTAAGGCCTTGTTCACACAGGGCATACACAGCATACCTTTACAGGGATGCACAGGTGTTCCGTGCATGTGCAGGCAATCCCATTGATGTAATTTGGGATGTAGCAACTGTACGAACAGAGCCATTGTTCCCAATTTGACATCCATGCAGGTCCGTGTGCATGTCCCTGAGCTCACACTGTCTGCGTTCAGGGTCGTGCAACCACACCCACATGGATGTCAGATTGGGAACAGCAGCTATGCCTGTGCAGCCGTTGCATCCCAATTGACATAAATGGGACTGCCTGTACGGGGATGCATGGAACACCAGTGCATCCCTGTAAGGGTAAACATGGCCCTCCATGGGCGTAGACTTTAGTATGCCACATGTAAACGATGCTTGAGTAGTAATTTAGCAGGAATTTTGCAAGTTATGGTGTGTTTATGTGCACTATTAATGATTTTAGTGTATTTTTAGTGAAAATGGCAATATGATGAATATTTGCGCAATTATTGCGGGACCCAAAAAATCAGGGGCACTTTTTTTATTCTACAGGTCATGTGCTTTCAGAAAATGTCTGGTTTGAGGGGTCTTTTCAAATTCTGAAAGCTGTAAGTGAAAATTGGTAACCTCCGGACTAATTTTTTTTTTTTTTTACAGTTTTGCGTATTTTCACAAAAAGGTGCAATTAAAAATGTTCAAATATATTTTATTTTTATTAACTCAATATAGGATTAAACTTTTTTATTAAGTTGCAATTTAGCAGGAATTTTTTACATTTTGCCATGTATGAATCCATCCAAATAATGATTTTAGTGTTTTTTTAGCGGTGCCTTATAAATCAGGAGCACCTTCTCATTTTACTGGTGATGTGATTTCAGAAAATATATAGTTTGGAGTGTCTTTACAAACTGAAAGTTGTAAGTGAAAAAGGAAAACCTCCAGATTCGTAGAGAAATGTTTGCGTACGTCCCATTTTCACTATTTCTCAAAAAGGCGCTAAGAAAAGCGTAAAAAATAAAAACCACCTAGATTTTTTGAGAAATTTTTAGTTTTCACCATTTCGCAATAAGGTACAATTTAAAATTTACACATTTGTTATTTATTAACTATATACAGGTTAAGCTTTTATATTTAGTAGGAATTTAACAGGAATTTTGTAAAATTAAACAAACTCTGAAAGCTGTAAGAGAACAATGAAAACCTCTAGATTTTTAGAAAAATTTGTATATTTCCATTTTTGTGTATGCTCGATTTTTACCATTTCCCAAAAAGGGGCAATTTAAAATTTACAAATAGTGGTTATTTATTAACTGAATACAGGTTAACTTTTACAGTGCCTTGCGAAAGTATTCGGCCCCCTTGAACTTTGCGACCTTTTGCCACATTTCAGGCTTCAAACATAAAGATATAAAACTGTAATTTTTTGTGAAGAATCAACAAGTGGGACACAATCATGAAGTGGAACGAAATTTATTGGATATTTCAAACTTTGTTAACAAATAAAAAACTGAAAAATTGGGCGTACAAAATTATTCAGCCCCTTTACTTTCAGTGCAGCAAACTCTCTCCAGAAGTTCAGTGAGGATCTCTGAATGATCCAATATTGACCTAAATGACTAATGATGATAAATAGAATCCACCTGTGTGTAATCAAGTCTCCGTATAAATGCACCTGCACTGTGATAGTCTCAGAGGTCCCTTTAAAGCGCAGAGAGCATCATGAAGAACAAGGAACACACCAGGCAGGCCCGAGATACTGTTGTGGAGAAGTTTAAAGCCGGATTTGGATACAAAAAGATTTCCCAAGCTTTAAACATCCCAAAGAGCACTGTGTAAGCGATAATATTGAAATGGAAGGAGTATCAGACCACTGCAAATCTACGAAGACCTGGCCGTCCCTCTAAACTTTCAGCTCATACAAGGAGAAGACTGATCAGAGATGCAGCCAAGAGGCCCATGATCACTCTGGATGAACTGCAGAGATCTACAGCTGAGGTGGGAGACTCTGTCCATAGGACAACAATCGTTGTATACTGCACAAATCTGGCCTTTATGGAAGAGTGGCAAGAAGAAAGCCATTTCTTAAAGATATTCATAAAAAGTGTAGTTTAAAGTTTGCCACAAGCCACCTGGGAGACACACCAAACACGTGGAAGAAGGTGCTCTGGTGAGATGAAACCAAAATCAAACTTTTTGGCAACAATGCAAAACGTTATGTTTGGCGTAAAAGCAACACAGCTCATCACCCTGAACACACCATCCCCATTGTCAAACATGGTGGTGGCAGCATCATGGTTTGGGCCTGCTTTTCTTCAGCAGGGACAGGGAAGATGGTTAAAATTGATGGGAAGATGAATGGAGCCAAATAAAGGACCATTCTGGAAGAAAACCTGATGGGAGTCTGCAAAAGACCTGAGACTGGGACAGAGATTTGTCTTCCAACAAGACAATGATCCAAAACATAAAGCAAAATCTACAATGGAATGGTTCACAAATAAACATATCCAGGTGTTAGAATGGGCAAGTCAAAGTCCAGACCTGAATCCAATCGGGAATCTGAAAACTGCTGCTCACAAACACTCTCCATCCAACCTCACTGAGCTCGAGCTTTTTTGCAAGGAGGAATGGGCAAAAATTTCAGTCTCTCGATGTGCAAAACTGATAGAGACATACCCCATGCGACTTACAGCTGTAATCGCAGCAAAAGGTGGCACTACAAAGTATTAACTTAAAGGGGCTGAATAATTTTGCACGCCCATTTTTTCACTTTTTTATTTGTTAAAAAAGTTTGAAATAACCAATAAATTTCGTTCCACTTCATCATTGTGTCCCACTTGTTGATTCGTCAAGAAAAATTACAATTTTATATCTTTATGTTTAAAGTCTGAAATGTGGCAAAAGGTTGAAAAGTTCAAGGGGGCTGAATACTTTCGCAAGGCACTGTGTGTGTGTGTATGTGTATATATATATATATATATATAGCTTTGAATTTTGTCCATAGTGTCACTTTAAGCCAGTTTTCTAACCATTTGTAGACTGAATTTACTAAGCATTTAGATCTTACTTTACACATTATTTATCCATGGGGAATTGTGTAAAACACTTTTGCAAAGTCCAAATATATTATATCCACAGCCACTCCTTTAGTTTTTCCTTACTGCCTCATAAAAAGAAAGCAGATTTGTTTGAAAACACTTGTTTTATGAATCTATACTGACTGTCCTTAAAAATATTGTTTTCTAGTAAACACTCATCTATGTGATCTTTTATCAAACTCACAGATATCTTTCCAACTATAGAAGTTCTAAAAATGAAGAATGGCTTTGAAATAACAGATCTCAGGTCTTTAAGGGCACATGGGTGTAAGCCACCTTTTCCTGGTGCTTTATTCACTTTTGTTTTGTTTGTTTCTGGACCATATCAATTTTAAGATTTGTGTGGAGGCCAAGGCAATACTATCCCCATTATGGACTTGAAACTTTACTGTTTTCTTTTGTATACACAGTGCTGAAGAAGGTATTAAATGATTTTACTTTCTCTTTGGCCCCAGTCACCAACTCTGAGTTATCTTGTAAGTGTGCCTACATGGTCAGACTTGTCCATTTGACAGCCCAAATCTCACTGTTATCAATATCATAATTTCGCTGTGTGGAGGGAAAGAAGGCAGATTTATGGATAATGAACAATGCTGGCAGAGCTTCTGGGGGCCAACTTGTAGAAAGGCACCTTTCTATGTCAAGGCTGTAATATAAACAATTATTGAGGAGAAATTCTTAATAGATTTTCTATAGAAAAACAATAAAGCCCTGAATCGCTTTCAAATCATTGGTAGTGTCCAACTTTTTGGGGAAATAATGATGTTGAAAATGATGTAGCCGAGAAAGGAGAATTGAGCTTGGTAGAAAATTAATTTTAAAGCTTGGCTTAGAGCGAATACTCCTATAGCTTGGAAAGGACAATACAAATGTACTTGGTATGTTCCATGAAGAAGGTAGAAATTATGAGACTGACATCCAAATAGATTAATACAAACCTGCCCAAGTACCGCTGAAAGATATTGTTGACAAACTCTTGAATAACGAAAGGAGCATTTATGATCCAAAAAAAGCATTACTAAATACTTATAATTAGTGTTGAGCGAACACGGACTGTATTATTCGTGTTCGTACCGAATAATTGGATTTTTTTTACCCGAACACGGACACGGACACTTTACTGTATGTTCGGGTAAAAATCCGTGTTCGGTCGTTTTATTTCCGGGTTTTGCATGCTTTGGCGCTCTTTTCATGGCGGGCTTTCAACAGCCAATCAACAATCGTTTAACTGGTGTGCCTTAAGCCATCCCAGCCATGCCTGCAAATGTCTTAGTAGCTGTGATTGGCCGTCTGAAGCATGTGACCAAGTCTTTATAAGTTCGAGGCAGCCGCCGCAGCAGCGTCATTCTGCTGCTTAGCTAAGGGACAGAGCACACATCAATGTGCTGGCTGCTGATTAGGGAAAGATAGGCAGGAAAAAACCATTTGTGTCCGGATAGAATTGAGGGACAGGTCGGAGTGTTTAGGCAGGGCGAGTTGTAGGCATTTTAGGGATAGAGTCTGCTGAATTATAGGGTCAGTGTCTTCTACAAACTACAATCGATATTGCTGTGTGGGGGGTGGGGTGAATCTGCACTCAATCCTGATCTACGATCTCTTCTCAATCCTGTTAGGGACAGAGTCTGCTGAATTTTAGGGAAACTGTGTTCTACAAACTACAATCGATATTGCTGTGTGGTGTGGGATTGGAGATAGGCAGGTGTCAGTGATCCACATCCATTTTTCTGTGTGTGAGCTGCAGTGAACACAATCTTTTTGGGCTGCAGTGAACACAATCTTTTTGGGCTGCAGTGAACACAATCTTTTTGGGCTGCAGTGAACACAATCTTTTTGGGCTGCAGTGAACACAATCTTTTTGGGGTGCAGTGAACAAAATCTTTTTGGGGTGCAGTGAACACAATCCTTTTTGGTGTGCAGTGAACACAATCTTTGTGGGGTGCAGTGAACAAAATCCTTTGTGGGGTGCAGTGAACACAATCTTTTTGGGGTGCAGTGAACAAAATCCTTTTTGGGGTGCAGTGAACAACATCCTTTTTGGGGTGCAGTGAACACAATCCTTTGTGGGGTGCAGTGAACAAAATCCTTTGTGGGGTGCAGTGAACACAATCTTTTTGGGGTGCAGTGAACAAAATCCTTTTTGGGGTGCAGTGAACAACATCCTTTTTGGGGTGCAGTGAACACAATCTTTTTGGGGTGCAGTGAACAAAATCCTTTGTGGGGTGCAGTGAACACAATCTTTTTGGGGTGCAGTGAACAAAATCCTTTTTGGGGTGCAGTGAACAACATCCTTTTTGGGGTGCAGTGAACACAATCTTTTTGGGGTGCAGTGAACAAAATCCTTTGTGGGGTGCAGTGAACACAATCTTTTTGGGGTGCAGTGAACACAATCTTTTTGGGGTGGAGTGAACAACATCCTTTTTGGGGTGCAGTGAACAAAATCCTTTTTGGGGTGCAGTGAACAAAATCATTTTTGGGGTGCAGTGAACACAATCTTTTTGGGGTGCAGTGAACACAATCTTTGTGGGGTGCAGTGAACACAATCTTTTTGGGGTGGAGTGAACAACATCCTTTTTGGGGTGCAGTGAACAACATCCTTTTTGGGGTGCAGTGAACACAATCTTTTTGGGGTGCAGTGAACACAATCTTTGTGGGGTACAGTGAACAGAATCTTTGTGGGGTGCAGTGAACACAATCTTTGGGGGGTACAGTGAACACAATCTTTTTGGGGTGCAGTGAACACAATCTTTGTGGGGTGCAGTGAACACAATCTTTTTGGGGTGGAGTGAACAAAATCATTTTTGGGGTGCAGTGAACTACATCCTTTTTGGGGTGCAGTGATCAAAATCCTTTTTGGGGTGCAGTGAACACAATCTTTTTGGGGTGCAGTGAACAAAATCCTTTGTGGGGTGCAGTGAACAGAATCTTTGTGGGGTGCAGTGAACACAATCTTTGGGGGGGTACAGTGAACACAATCTTTTTGGGGTGCAGTGAACACAATCTTTGTGGGGTACAGTGAACAGAATCTTTGTGGGGTGCAGTGAACACAATCTTTGGGGGGTACAGTGAACACAATCTTTTTGGGGTGCAGTGAACACAATCTTTGGGGGGTACAGTGAACACAATCTTTGTGGGGTGCAGTGAACACAATCTTTGGGGGGGTACAGTGAACACAATCTTTTTGGGGTGCAGTGAACAACATCCTTTTAGGGTGCAGTGAACACAATCTTTGTGGGGTGCAGTGAACAACATCCTTTTAGGGTGCAGTGAACACAATCTTTGTGGGGTACAGTGAACAGAATCTTTGTGGGGTGCAGTGAACACAATCTTTGGGGGGTACAGTGAACACAATCTTTGTGAGGTGCAGTGAACACAATCTTTGTGGGGTGCAGTGAACACAATCATTGTGGGGTGCAGTGAACTCAATCTTTGTGGGGTACAGTGAACACAATCTCATACTTCTGAAGATTTGAGGGTGCTGCCTGTTCCATACTCCCCCTACTCCTCATCTAGCCTTTTAGGGGTACAAACAATAGTAATTGGGGCCTAGTGTGGTTGTGTACGTGTGATATACATACACTTTTTTTGGATCATATTTTCTATTCCGCTATTTAATCAAAAACCTTTGGGGATCAGTTAAATTGGGGGATAGTCTGTGTTGGTACGTGTGAGAGAGATCCACCTTTCCAAGTTGTTGGGGTTCATCTCATACTTCTGAAGGTTTGAGGGTGCTGCCTGTTCCATACTCCCCCTACTCCTAGCCTTTTAGGGGTACAAACAATAGTAATTGGGGCCTAGTGTGGTTGTGTACGTGTGATATACATACACTTTTTTTGGATCATATTTTCTATTCCGCTATTTAATCAAAAACCTTTGGGGATCAGTTAAATTGGGGGATAGTCTGTGTTGGTACGTGTGAGAGAGATCCACCTTTCCAAGTTGTTGGGGTTCATCTCATACTTCTGAAGGTTTGAGGGTGCTGCCTGTTCCATACCCCCCCTACTCCTCATCTAGCCTTTTAGGGGTACAAACAATAGTAATTGGGGCCTAGTGTGGTTGTGTACGTGTGATATACATACACTTTTTTTGGATCATATTTTCTATTCCGCTATTTAATCAAAAACCTTTGGGGATCAGTTAAATTGGGGGATAGTCTGTGTTGGTACGTGTGAGAGAGATCCACCTTTCCAAGTTGTTGGGGTTCATCTCATACTTCTGAAGGTTTGAGGGTGCTGCCTGTTCCATACCCCCCCTACTCCTCATCTAGCCTTTTAGGGGTACAAACAATAGTAATTGGGGCCTAGTGTGGTTGTGTACGTGTGATATACATACACTTTTTTTGGATCATATTTTCTATTCCGCTATTTAATCAAAAACCTTTGGGGATCAGTTAAATTGGGGGATAGTCTGTGTTGGTACGTGTGAGAGAGATCCACCTTTCCAAGTTGTTGGGGTTCATCTCATACTTCTGAAGGTTTGAGGGTGCTGCCTGTTCCATACCCCCCCTACTCCTCATCTAGCCTTTTAGGGGTACAAACAATAGTAATTGGGGCCTAGTGTGGTTGTGTACGTGTGATATACATACACTTTTTTTGGATCATATTTTCTATTCCGCTATTTAATCAAAAACCTTTGGGGATCAGTTAAATTGGGGGATAGTCTGTGTTGGTACGTGTGAGAGAGATCCACCTTTCCAAGTTGTTGGGGTTCATCTCATACTTCTGAAGGTTTGAGGGTGCTGCCTGTTCCATACTCCCCCTACTCCTAGCCTTTTAGGGGTACAAACAATAGTAATTGGGGCCTAGTGTGGTTGTGTACGTGTGATATACATACACTTTTTTTGGATCATATTTTCTATTCCGCTATTTAATCAAAAACCTTTGGGGATCAGTTAAATTGGGGGATAGTCTGTGTTGGTACGTGTGAGAGAGATCCACCTTTCCAAGTTGTTGGGGTTCATCTCATACTTCTGAAGGTTTGAGGGTGCTGCCTGTTCCATACCCCCCCTACTCCTCATCTAGCCTTTTAGGGGTACAAACAATAGTAATTGGGGCCTAGTGTGGTTGTGTACGTGTGATATACATACACTTTTTTTGGATCATATTTTCTATTCCGCTATTTAATCAAAAACCTTTGGGGATCAGTTAAATTGGGGGATAGTCTGTGTTGGTACGTGTGAGAGAGATCCACCTTTCCAAGTTGTTGGGGTTCATCTCATACTTCTGAAGGTTTGAGGGTGCTGCCTGTTCCATACTCCCCCTACTCCTCATCTAGCCTTTTAGGGGTACAAACAATAGTAATTGGGGCCCAGTGTGGTTGTGTACGTGTGATATACATACACTTTTTTTGGATCATATTTTCTATTCCGCTATTTAATTAAACTGGGCCTCCATGCGAGACCTGTGTGCCTTGTTGCGCTGTTTTGAGTACTCCACCAACATGGCCAGTGGCAATGACGCCGTTCTCAGCTTAACTATCCCACTTCTATGCCTCCTTGAAAAAACAATTCGGGCGATGATGGAAGAGGATGTGGCACAGGATGAGGAGGAGGAGGAGGATGAAGAGGTAACATTTCCAAGGCTTTCAGGGCAGTCATTCGCAAGGGGCTCCGAGGGTGGGTTCCTGCACACGCAAACGCCAGGGACGCAATTGTCCAGCAGGGGCACAGTTCTGGAGGATGAGGAGGATGAGGAGGAGGAGGAGCTGGAGGAGGAGATGGAACCATGTTCACAGCAGGGTGGCACCCAGGCCAGCTCATGGCCATCACTGGTGCGTGGCTGGGGGGATACAGAGGACACGGACGATACACCTCCCACAGAGGACAGCCTTTCGTTGCCTCTGGGCAGCCTGGCACACATGAGCGATTACATGCTGCAGTGTCTCCACAACGACCGCCGAGTTGCCCACATTCTAACTTGTGCTGATTACTGGGTGGCCACGCTGCTGGATCCCCGTTACAAGGACAACGTACCGTCCTTAATTCACTCACTGGAGCGCGATCGCAAGATGCGCGAGTACAAGCGCACGCTGGTAGACGCCATGCTGCTGGCATTCCCATCTGACAGCGGGGCCACAGTGGAAGCACAAGGCAGAGGAGGAGGAGGAGGAGGTCGCCAACGCAACCAGGGCACCGCCAGCACCTCAGAAGGCAGGGTTAGCATGGCCGAAATGTGGAAAAGCTTTGTCAGCACGCCACAACAAACAGCAGCACCAGCAGCTCAGATGGAACGTCTTAGCAGGAGGCAGCATTTTACCAACATGGTGGAGCAGTATGTGTGCACACGCCTACATGTAGTGAATGACGGGTCTGCCCCCTTCAACTTCTGGGTCTCCAAATTGGGCACATGGCCTGAGCTTGCCCTTTACGCCTTGGAGGTGCTGGCGTGCCCTGCAGCCAGTGTATTATCTGAACGGGTATTTAGCACGGCTGGGGGCGTTATAACAGACAAGCGCAGCCGCCTGTCCAGAGACAATGTGGACAAGCTCACGTTCATTAAAATGAACCAGGCATGGATCCCACGGGACTTTTCCGTACCTTATGCAGAATAGCAATGGATACCGACCTTACCCACCCATTGTTCCATTTTTGCTCTTTCTCACTCTTTTGGGGTGTACCCTCATTTAAAATTTTTGAAAAGAAGCAGTGTTGGCTACCTCGTCCTCCTCCTCAGGGCCAGATTAATGTAGGGGCTATTGGAGCTGCAGCTCCAGGCCCCTACCTTTTATATAGGCCCCGGGTTGGCCATATTCACTGTTACCGCTCTTCTGTCACTTGTAAACACAGAAGTCTGGCTTCTATGCTCGCTTCCCCAGGCAGCACCCTCAGAACCTCCCCACACAGCGTGAAGGCCGGACAAGGAGGGACAGTTGGCGATGCATGGATGTGTTTATGGGCTTCAGAGACAGCATCCCATGTTGAATTAGGCATGCATGGCTGCACCCTTCCTCCTCTGGGTGCATGGCAAGGCACGGCCCTTAAGGCCCTTCAAAATCCTCAGCACCAAGCCCATGATGCTGTTAATCCGGCCCTGGTCCTCCTCCACCGCCGCTTCCACCTACACCGCCCATAGGTGTGCGCAGCCTATTGCATTAAGGTGTGCACCCCAAAGTTGAAATACACATGCATGTGTTTGCCAGCAGGGAGAGTAATGTATCGGGGCCATGTACCTGTAGGCAAGGAGAAATAGAGCAGAGCAGGTCCCAGGGAGATCTTTCCCATCTCCTCACTGGCAATGCTATGTGCCCTAGGTGATTAGGGTGTGCCCAGGCACACCCAGCACACCCTGTGCGCACGCCTATGTCACCGCCACATCCACCACCACCTCAACCTCCCTCCTACTCCATATGGGCCTCGTCCTTCAGAGATGAAGAAGAACATTGTTTTATTTTTCTGTTTTTTTTTGTTGTTTTAAGTTATTTCCCTATCCACATTTGTTTGCAGAGCACTTGCCATGCTCTTAATTACGTTTTGCTGCCATTTGCAGCACTCTAGCCCTTTCCTTTGGTGTTTTAGAGCCATTTTAGTGCCTTAAAGTTCGGGTCCCCATTGACTTCAATGGGGTTCGGTGTCCGGGAAAAGTTCGGTAAAAGTCCGGGACACGGACCCGGACTTTTTTTTAAAGTTCGGCCGAACCCGTCGAACACGGACATCTAGGTGTCCGCTCAACCCTACTTATAATGCCTTTTACAATGTAAAGGCTGTTTTCAATTCCTCTCTTGGGGCAGACATAAACTAGGTTGTAAGCTCCTTGCATATCTAGCTCTGAGAAGACACAATCCCTTTGGATATGGCTAAAGAATACTTGTTGGATATCTTTATATATTAATAGTACAATACAGGACACAACAATTGATTCTTATGGGTTATATGCTGCAACTTCAAGAATTTTATACACTGACCAAAGCTGTGCTGGTTCGGCCCTTTAGTGTACCCATATAACTCTGGCCATTCCGCAGTTTTTTGCTTGTGTTTTGGAGCCCTTTCTCCTGTTGGAGATTATTCTTTTTTGTTCACCAGTTTATCTGTTCTTCTTTGTCTGACACTTTCATCAAGACTCCACTGTTAATTGCCGTTATGGTTCACTAGCAGTTTGAAGATCCCCCTTAAGAAAACATATGTCCCTGCGACAAAATATGCAGCGGCAGGGTTATCTGGATGATGTCATCACGCACTGAGATTCCAGGAAGTGAGGTATTTAACATAGGTGGCCGGATCAAAATACCAGCAGTTTGTTTACTTTTAGTATTTGGACATGGTTGTGCACTAAATGCACAGGATAATGTGAGTGAAATTCTTTTGTGAGTGGAGTGAATAAAGTAGGTTTTTAAGGTGAAACAATATGGGCTGTTTTTTTTTTTTTTTTTTTTCTTTATGCTGTATTGCGGAGGAGAGGAACAGGAGTGGCACATCCGGCTGGGCATACAGGATTCAATTTAAAGAGAACTGGTGCTGTAATTTGTTTTCAGTATGGATGCTGGTGTTGAATATATGGCATTCCATTAAAAGAGGACCGGTGCTATTATCCTCTGATCATACAAAACTCAATTTAAAGTGGACTCAAGCGAATTTTGACCTTGCATTTTTGTGGGTCATATAAACTAGGTGAGGGCACAACTGCTGTTGGTGAAGGACTTAAGGTCGAAGAGTAGACATATCTGGTGTAGAAGTATAAGTAGCAATTTAGGTAAAGCAAGATGCATAGAGACTGATACAAGGGGGACTTTTTGCACATATAATATATATATATATATATATATATATATATATATATATATATATATATATATATATATATATATATATATATCATAACATTTAGAATATCATCAAAAAGTTAATTTATTTCAGTAATTCAATTTAAAAAGTGTATCTCGTATATTTTATATAGATGCGTTACACACAGAGTGATATATTTCAAGCATTTCTTTCTTTTAATTTTGATGATTATGGCTTACAGCTAGTGAAAATACAGGTATCTGCTGCCATAACCCCAGCATTTAACGTCAAAGTACTGACGTAAAACTGCGGCGGGCAGTCCGGAACTAGTTAAACCAGCTATTGGTACTTTTGGCAGTGTGAGCAGATGCCAAGTCCTGCTGAAAAATTTAATCAGCATCTCCATAAAGCTGGTCAGCAGAGGGAAGCATGAAGTGCTGTAGAATTTCCTGGTAGAGGGCTGCGCTGACTTTTACTTGCTAAAACACAGTTGACCAACACCAGTGGATAACATGGCTCCCCAAATCATCACAGACTGTGGAAAATGTTGCATTTCATCATTGGAAATCAAGGTCCCGTTGTCTGGAGGAAGATTGGAGAGGCACAGAATCAAAGTTACATGAGGTCCCTTTGTTGAGTTTCCACAGTCAGTGATGATTTGGGGAGCCATGTCATCTGCTGGGGTTGGTCCACTGTGTTTTATCAAGTTCAAAGTCAGCGCAGTGCCACAGGCAGATCGCCTCCATGCCACGTCGCATTGATGCAACAATTCATGCAAAAGGAGCCCCGACCAAGTATTGAGTACATACTATAATATACATGGACATACTTTTCAGTAAGCCAACCTTTCTGTATTAAAAACCTTATTATTGATCCTATGTAATAATCAAATTTTCTGAGATCCTGAATTTTGGGTTTTCACTAGCTGTAAGCCATAATCGTCAATTAAAAGAAAGATGCTTGAAATATAGCACTCTGTGTGTAACACATCTATATAAATTATGAGTTGCACTTTTTGAATTGAATTACTGAAATAAATTGAACTTCTTGATAATACAATTTTTGAGAGGTGTGTGTGTGTGTATATGTATGTATGTATGTATGTATGTATGTATAAATGTGTATGTGTGTGTGTGTATATATATATATATATATATATATATATATATATATATATATATATAATATGGAAAATTAATTATCTGATCCCCTGCAGATTTTGTAAGTTTGCCCACTTGCAAAGAAAAGAAGGGTCTATCATTTTTGTCATGGATGCATTTTATTTTAAATGATAGCGATAGATTATCAACTAAAAATCCTAGAAAAACACCTAAAACAAATGTTATGAATTAAGTTGCAGTTCAGTGAGTAAAATAAGTATTTAATCCCTAAGCAAAACATGACTTGGTAGTTGCTGGAGAAATCCTTTTTGGCAAGCACAGAGGTAAGATCTTTCTTGTAGTTAGTGACCAGGTTTGCACACATCTCAGGAGGGATTCTGCCCCACTCTTCTTAACAGATCTTCTCTAAATCCTCAGGTTTTCTTTGCGGTCCCTTGACAACTCAAAGTTTCAGCTCCCTATATAAATGGAGACTAGCTAGGCCAGTCCATGACCTAATGTGCTTCTTCTTGAGACACCTATTGTCTTGCTGAAAGACCCATTCATGACCCATCTTCGGTGTTCAAGTTGAGGAAAGAAGCTTCCCAACCAAGATTAGACAATACATGGCCCCAACCATTTGCCCCTCGATGCGACAAAGTCAGCCTGTACATTTAGCAGAGAAACAGCCCCAAAGCATCAAGTTTCCACCCCAGTGTTTAACTGTAGGCATGGTGTCCTTGGGTTCATAGCCAGCATTTTTCTTACTCCAAACACGGCAAGTTGAGTTAATTCCAAAGAGCTAAATTTTGGTCCCATCTGATCACAGCACTTTCTCCCAGTGCTTCTTTCAATCATTTAGATGTTCATTGGCATTACTGTACATGTGCCTTCTTGAGGAGGGGGACCCATCGTGTTTGGAGGAATAAAAATCCTGACTATGACCCTAAGAACACCATCCCTACAGTCGAGCACAGAGGTGGAAACATGAAAAATTAATAAAAGTGGTCTGGTGTCACCAGTGAAACACCTCCATCACTAAAATACATACATGCAAGGGTTTCTCCACCAAGTACTGAGTCATGTTTTTCTTGGGGATCAAATACTTATTTTACTCCCTGAACTGCAACTAAATTTATAACAATAATTGTGTTCTTTCTGGATTTCTGGTTGATGGTCTGTCTCTATCATTTAAAATACACTTATGATAAATAGATTTTCTTTGTAAGTGGGCAAACTTAAATATCTGCTGGGCATCAAATAATATATTTCCTGTGTGTGTGTCTATATATATATATATATATATATATATATATATAATATTTCTGTGCATAATACATGTATGGTTGGTGTGTGATGATGATGAAATCACTTTCTGTTGTATAGCGCTACCCCATTGTTGGTTAAATTCTGTGCTATGTAACCTGTTCCCTGATATCACAGAGGCACAGCCACAGGAACTAGGTTAGCCCCAGGTTTATTGTGATTCCTTATCGGACACGCTGGACCCCCTTAGTCTGCACCTATTCTGTGAGTGCCCCATAGGGGAAATTCCTCACTATGTAATGGAGACTTACAGGCATTTGAAAGCAGGAGAACATGGGACAAACGGTGGTAAGACAATTGCAGGTCCTGAAGAAACATCAAGTTCCTGTCAGGTTGAGAGAAGTTCCCTTGTCCCGGAGCAAGGTTTGACACTACTCCATCCCCTAATTCAGGCTCCAACACTGCAACATGCAGCTTCTCTGGCTAAAGCAGAATTTTCTGCCACTCTGTGTGATCTTCTCCAGAGGCTATTGCTACTTGAACACATGAACGCTCTTTGGCTTCTCCTCTCCCAGCCTATATTCATGGGTTACAACCTGATTTTCTGGGTGCACTTATGTTTGGAAAAGACAAAGGGGACTCGAACATCTCAGAGAAGGAAATTGAAGATTTTTCACCACCGTTTCCTGGTGTGCCTTTTGGAGCCTCCACATACTTCAGTAGGCACAAAGAATAGACCATTTCTAGAAAGCCTTTCCCTATCCTTAAGCTGATTGGGCTTTATGTAATAACTGGCCCAACTCCAAGAGGTTATTAACCTCTTTTGTCATTTTTGCTGCCTTGTACCCTATGGAAGAAGAATTAAAAATGAACAGAGTGTTCCCACTGTGGATCCAGCCATTCTAGCACAAAATTATCACTATACTGGGTTTGTTGAGGGCATTCCCTTCATTAAAACTTTCCAAGGCAAGCTCCCCTTTGGAAAATCCCTTGAGGAATACATTGAGGTAGTTACGCTCCTTTATTGATTTGTCAGCCTCTACCTTACATGTACAATATGTTCACTCCCTTCAGGAGTCTACTACTGCAGGTCTATCCTTTTTTTGTGGCAGACCCTTCACCTCTTAGACCACTGGAGCTGCTCAGAAGCCTTTTTCACAATGATTTGTTTTCACCCCTGAAGGACACATACTTACATTTGCTCCAGCTTAGTACAGAGATGTCCTGGACATTTGTTTCACTCTGTCTGGTGGAGGTACACAAAGAGTCTCTATTACTTCAATAAAAGCAGTTTCCCTGTACCTCCCTGCAGTGTTACAGCCACATGAGGTGGTCGATTTCATTTATTTTTTAGGAGAGAGTCCAAGGACTGCTTGAATGTGACAAAGAGACTCCTGTCTAGAGATGCATATCTCAATATCCTCCTAAAACATTTATTCTGACTCCTGCAGTAGCTAGGCTCCTGCATGGTCTCCTATGGTCCTACCACCATGTCTACTGTAGTAGCTAGCTTACGCCTGATCTCCTGTAGACCTACCATTATATCTCTTGTATGAGAGATTTTTAAACTTCAATAGCAAACGCAACGTGATAGTTTTATTACCCATCTTTTATAGTTCTGAAAACCTCATCATACTTTGTGGTGCTATATTATTAGATCCTTATTTACACCCTGAACATTCATATCCCAGGGTGCCATGGAGACCTTTTGCTACAAGGCTACTGAGCGCAATTCCTTGAACTATTTGCCCAAATGCTAATGCTCTCACTTCTCCCTCTTTGTTGATCCTGCATCCTTTCTTGGGCTCCTCTCCATCCTAATACTGCATAGGGTGATTCTGGTCTAATCCTGATATTCTTATTCAGATTTCCTTCAGCTCAATGGCTGATACCATGTTTAGGATCATAATCCTATTGGCACTGCCCCGTTTGCTCCTCCATGAGAATTCATCCCAGGTTATAACTCTTTTGAAACAGCCAGTTGCAGGTTTTCTCCACTCAAGGTCACTGGAACCCTCCTCCTATCTGGTGTTTTTATTTACACTTTTATACATATCTCCCATGCTTACATCCCCTGGATCCTGCCCTGAACTTTGATTTGCTTTTTCTCTTTGTATAAGGGTTGTCGATTACCAAGTTACTTGGTTTATTAGCTGAGAAGTCATTCTGCCCTTGCCTTCTCAAAAACCTAGCTTTTTGTATCGGTCCATTCCCTTATGCATATAACTGAGTTTTAAGGGTGCACACACACTGAGCTATAAGCAAGTGTTACCAGGCACACCTGTCATCCCCTCTGCCATTCAGACCACAGTGATCCTAACTTCTAAGCTCAGTGATCTATGGAGAATTCTGTGCTCTGGAAGAGTTTGCAGTCACACTGAAGCGAACTGTACCAGCGTACAAGTGAACTGTGCCTGGGACCACCTCTTCAAAGTGGTTCCTGTCATGGAATGCTTAACTGTTACCAGGCACAATTTGGGGTAAGGGGACATCTTTGTTTATTTCCAGGCCCATGGACTTCCTTGGTAAATGACAAATGGGTCCACAAAATTATTCTGTCCAGTTACAAAATAGTTTTGTTTTGCCCTCTGAAAAGGTTCTTTCCCTCCAATGTATAACTGTCCCCGGACCGACTGCAAGCTCTCTTCGGTACTGGGCAGGACCTCTTGCTTCAGGGAGTGATTGTTCCGTTTCTGGTATCAGAACTGTTTCAAGGTCTTTATTCAAACCTGTTTACAGTCCCAAAGGTGCGGGGCAAGGTCTGTCTGATCCTGGACCTCAAGGCCCTGAACTGCTTTGTGGGGGTACAGAAATTCAGAATGGAGTCCATTTGCACGGTAGTGGCATCCCTACATCATGGGGATTTTCTAGCCTCTATCGACATCAAAGATGCCTACTTGCACATTTCAATATGTGCTCGACACCAGCGTTTCCCCTGCTGTGGGAGAGAAACACTATCAGTTTGTGGCATTACCCTTTGGTTTTGCCTGAGCTCCTTGGGTCTTCACAAAAGCGTTGGCCTCTGTTCTGGTGTTGCTATGTCAACGGAGGATTGCGGTACTGAGCTACCTGAACGACCTCCTCCTGTGAGCGGAGTCCTCTTCTACCTTGATGAACTACGTGGAGGTCACTATACAGACCCTGAAGGAGTTTGGTTGGCTTCTAAACTACCAGAAGTCTGCTCTGATTCCTTCCAGAAAATTGGATTATCTGGGTCTGACTCTGGATCCAGCTGTAGCCATAATGTTTCTTCCTCTTGGCAAACTCCAAAAGTTGCATGCTGCGATTCATCGATTGCTGTCCAGCAGGTGGTTCTCCCTCCGGACTTGAATGCGGGTGCTGGGTCTGATCGTTTCTATCTTCGAGGCGGTTCAGTTTTTACAGTTACATTTGAGGTCCCTCCAATGGGAGATCCTGGTAAAATGAGACAAGTGTCCCAAGTCTTGGGACAATCCGATTCAGTGGAGGCAAGAAACCAGGGGTTCCCTTGTCTAGTGGCTTCGCTCCCCGGCTCTTCGGCTGGGCAAATCTTTTCTCCACTTGTATTGGACAGTGGGCACTATCGATGCCAGTCTGTCCGGGTGGGGAGGTGTCCTGGGACTCTGCTCAGGGTTGTTTGACGCTGGAGGAATCTAGACTTCCAGTCGATTTCTTGGGACTTTCGGCGATCAGGCTGGGCATGGATCACTGGAAGGATTGGCTCCAGGGGCTCCTGTTAAAGATTCAGTAGGACAGTGCCACAGCAATGGCTTAGGTCAATCACCTGGGCGGAACAAAGAGTGTGTTGGTGGCTCTGGAAGTAGCCAGCATTCTTTGGTGGGCAGAATGCTTTGTTCCGGCCCTCTCGTACGCATTCCAGGAGTGGAAAACTGGCAGGCAGACTACTGTATCTCAGTCGGCAGGTGTTGGACCAAGGGGAGTGGTCCCTTCATCCGGACGTGTTTCATCTGATATGTCTGCAGTGGGGCACCCCCGTGGTGGATCTGTTGGCATATTGGCTCATTAGAATGGAACCGAGGTTTGTGGCAAGGTCACGGGATCCTCTGGCGGACGCCACAGATGTTCGGCGTTCACCCTCATTCTTTTTCGTTGGTTTGGATTTTGACCTTCCTTTAATGAGGTGTTGAGATGAAGTTGGCCTTGAGTACCATCAAGGGCCAGATGTCTGCCTTGGTGGTCTTCTTTCAGTGACCTCTAGCCATGCACTCATTGGTGCATACTTTTAGCATACTTTTATTCAAGGGGTTCGATACCTGACCCCAAAAGCCTGCTTTTGGAAATATTCGGCAGATTCCCCTGCTTATGCTGTTTCTGAAGGTAGCCTTTTTTATGGCCATCACCTCTGCTCACAGAGTGTCGGAACTGGCGGCGTTATCTTGTCGTACCCCCTACCTGGTGGTCCGCAAAGATAAGGTGGTTCTCCACCCGCGTCCGTCATTCCTACCTAAGGTGGTCTCTGACTTTTCTTTGAATAAAGACATTATGTTATTTTCCTTTTGTCCCAAGCCAACTCATCCTAAGAAGTTTTTTGTGTTGCATGCCTTGGATGTGGTGTGAGCAGTTCTGGTGTATCTGGCAGCCATGGAGTCTTCGGCAGTCAGACTCACTGTTTGTGACCACGGACGAGCCAAGAAATTGGATCAGACAGATGGTGAATGAGGCCTATTCTATCAAGGGTTAGGTTCCTCCTTTCCCTGTAACGCTGCACTCTACTCTGGCGCTTAGTTCTTCTTGAGCCTTTCGTCAGCAGAGGCAGGGTTGCAAGGTGGCCACTTGGTCGTCGGTGCACTCTTTCACAAAATTCTACAAAGTGGATGTCTTGGCATCTGTGGATGCTTCTTTTGGCTGCAAGGTTTTGCAGGCTGTTGTTTAGAGGGTCTCTTCCCTCTTTGGGGGCGTATTGTTCAGGTTGGGCTCCAGTTGATTTTTTGTTGAGCTCTTGTTACCTGGTTGGCTCTTGTAATTTAGCCTTGGGATTTTTTGTTGTCCCACCCCTCATATTTGGCACTGCTTGGCGACATCCCAATAGTTTTGAATATGGAGAGCTGTGTCCGTCAAAGAAGGAAAGAGAAAATGTAATTTTTGTACTGATCATAAAATCCACTTTTCTGAGTTCATTGTTGGAAACCACACCCACCCCTCTATAGAGTTTTAATACTTCTGACACTGCTTGTTACAAAACTGAAGGCCTATAGCAGAGAGAGGGGTGTATACCAGCTAGGACTGCCTATAGGCATAACCAAGTCTTTGTTCTGCCTAGTGTTCTACTCCTGTAGGGGGCGACAAAACCCTATGGTTCTGAATATGGAGCGATGTGTCCGTTAATGAACTCAGAATAAATGGATTTTACAATATTCACAAAAAATCCTATTTTTTTTCCTGCTGGTCCTAGAGGCACTGGCCCCAAACTCCTCTTTATGGGTGTTTTCTTTAGCTAGCTGCTCTTACAGAGACACTGATGTATGCACACTTCTTACTGTACTATACGGCTCTATTGAAACAGTGCCCGGCAAGCTACACACCTGTTACCTTCTCCTAGCTCTACACAGAGAGCTGCAGACACCTAAAGACCCCCTACTTTCACCTCCTCTCTTCAAGTAGAAAGTTGGTTGTAAAGCATGGATCGTTGAGGCCTCGTGGCAGTGACGATGACACCAAGTGTGTGGGGACAGGGGAGGGGGATGTGGCTGTACTGGGTTTTTACATTAGTACTGTGAATTTATTAAAAAAAAAAAGTTTAGCCTTTAGTACTACTTTATTCTCTGTAATCATTAAATGTGAGTAGGAAGCCTCAATATTCCATAATTGAAGCATATGGGTACACCAACTTGTATCTCTAGATCCACTGATTGTTTTGACATATGGTTTTCACTGTAGTTTTTTCACTGTAGGTAACAGTTGTTTATTTTTTATTATATATTTGGTCTGTATTGCTCAGATTTGTAACATATTCAATATTCACTACAAATAAGAACACTTTGGGGGAAAAAAAAAAAAAAACATGGATTGTGATATAGGACGTTGTGTGTTTGGGGCCTGCTAATGATCCCTGTCCAAGGTTTCCATTTTAGAAATGACTGAAGCAATCAAAGAGCTGTAGAGCTATTGCCAATAGCAAGCAATAATTATTTTCATTTGGCTTTCTTTTGCAGTTTTAGAAATTGTTCCCCATTCTTCGATTTTTATAATGCAGTCCAGTAGGGTTTATGGCAGCTTTTTTTATATATTTTCTAAACTTCCTTCTGTAGCAAGTTTAGGGCATTAAATGCACTAAGCAGAAGTCCTAGTAATATTCTAACTACATCTCCCAACATTTTAGTAATTCCTATTTCAAATTCTTCATGGTTTTCTAATAGGAATTAAACACAATGCAATTAAAATGATGAATGCCTTTCCTCAGTATGCTTGCTCAGCAATGTAAAGTCTGTCCCAATTATATAGCTTAGAAAAGCACAAGTGGCATTGGAGAGACTGTATTTTGGAGAATGCTGATTTTTGCACCTAGCTTATCTGTTTCCCCAGAGAACATGCGTGCTGTTGCTGTCAAAAATACAGCGCTATTATATTTTCGCTTTTTTATATGTATATAATATATTGTTTTAGTACTTAGCTGGCAGCATCCTGTAATATTTTGCTTTCAGAATGAAGCATTTTGTATTGAAACATTTTGTATTGAATTATACAGTAGTATAAATAATGTTTATGTCCTGAAATGTGATTGTGTATATGTGATCAACATGTAGAACATACACCCCAAATGTCTAATAAGTTGGGATGCTGTGTAAAATTGATATATAAACACAATGCAATAATCTCATAAACCCATATTTTATTTATAATAAAAAATAGAAAACATATCAAATGTTTAAATATAGAAAATGTTACCACTTTAGGGGAAAAAAAAGGTAATTTTGAAATTGATGGCAGCAGCCCTTCTCAAACAATACGTCCAAAAATCCATGTATATGAACATAGTTTGCCATGCCATCCAAAAATGCAAGGCAAAGATCTATCATGCAAAGAAGCTATATCTGAGCATTATCCAAAAAAGCCACCATCTCTGGGCCAAAGCTCATTTAAAATGGTCTGTTACGAAGTGGAAAACTGCAACCTTGGGCCCAGCGTCCTCCGGACTACAAAGGAGAGAGACCCTCTGGCTTGTATCAGCACTCCATTCAAAAGCTTGCGTCTGTGATTGTGTGGGATTGCATTAGTGTGTATGGAATGGGCAGCTAGCACATCTGGAAGGGTACCATCAATCCTGAAGGGTATATCAACGTTTTAGAGTAGCATATGCTCCCATCCAGACAACGTCCTTTTCAGGGAAGGCCTTGCATATTTCAATAGGACAATGCTAAACCACATACTGCATCTATGACAACAGCATGACCTCCTAGTAGAAGACTCCAGGTGCTTAACTGGCCTGCCTGCAGTCCAGGCCTTTCAGTAATTGAAAATATTTAACCAGTTGCCGACCATGCGCCACAGGTGGCTCGGCTGTGCGAACCGATGTAACTGTACGTCGGTCACGCTCGCGCCCGCTGTCCCCACAATCTGCTGATTCGGTTCAGAACCGATCAGTCAACATGTCCAGGCCAATAATTTGGACCTTTGGACACTCGTTTGAACTTCCTATTTAAAGCGGTAGTATCCCGCTTTTTGACACTTTTACCTACAGGTAAGCCTATAATAAGGCTTACCTGTAGGTACAATTAATATCTCCTAAACCGGCACGGTTTAGGAGATATTTGCAGTGCATGCAGCCGCTCACGCGAGGTCCGGGGGGACCTTCAGTTTTCCTTGCCGGGAGCTTGCCGGAAAATCACTCATGCGCGCGGGAGTGACGTCATCGCGGCTCCGGCTAATCACTGCGCCGGAGCCGCCAAACCCGGAAGAGACGCAGCACCCGCAGCGATGTCCGGGGGTCCGTGTCGGGGCTTCGTTCTAAGGTAAGTAATACATAATGAGCTAGTATGCAATGCATACTAGCTCATTATGCCTTTGTCTTGCAGTTTTTTTTTTTTTTTTTCGGGTTTACAACCGCTTTAAGCCTGATCTGGGAACTTCCTGATGCCAGATTATTGTGCTTTTGCCAAAATCTAGCTTTGTGTGCTTCATCCTCCCGAAACTTCTACTTGTGTACCGACCTCCAGCTACTTTCCAGGACTATGCCTCTGCCTGCTGCCATTTGCTCTTTAATGCTTGTGTACCGATCTTCGGCTATGACTACGACTACTCTTCTGCTTGCTCCCTCACTCCGACTGATCTCTTGTTTATTAGACTCTGCTTGTCGACCACGGTTGTGCTGCTGCTTTCTGCGACTGGACTCTGAGCCTGATCCGGTAATCGTGACAGCCAGGTGCTGAAGGATAGAGGGTTGTCTGATTTGGTGATTCCTACACTTTTGAAATTTAGAAAATCTACTTCCAGGAAGATGTACTATCGTACTTGAAGGCGTACATTGTGTGGTGAGTCTCCGCTCTTTTTCGGTGGCTCGGATCTTTGCTTTCCTCCAGTGAGGGGTCGAGCAATGTTTGGTCTTGAGTACCATCAAGGGCCAGGTCTCAGCCTTAATGAATTTCTTTTAACGTCCATTGGCCTCACATTTTTTGGAATTTATTTCTCCAGGGAGTGAGACACTTGGCTTCCCTGGTGCTACCTTGGGACCTCAATTTGGTGTTGTCAGTTCTTCAGAATCCTCCCTTTGAAAATATTCAGAAGATTCCCCTGCTTACATTGTCCCAGAAGGTGGCCATTTTGGTGGCTATTATTTTGACGCGCAAGGGTATCTGAGCTGGTTGCGCTGTCTTGTCATTCACCTTATCTAGTTGTTCACAGGAATAAGGTGGTTCTTCGACCATGCCAACCATTCCTTCCAAAGGTCGTTTCCTATTTTCATTTGAATGAAGGCATTGTGTTGCCTTCCCTGTGTCCTAAGCCTAAAGTTGCTTGGCATTCCCTGGATGTGGTTCAGGCAATCAGGTGTACCTGACAGCTACAGAGTCGTTACAATAGTCAGACTCACTGTTTGTGCTCACGGATGGACCTTACAAGGGGCTGGCTGCTTGTGCTGCGACCATTTCCAGATGGATCAGGCTGACTGTGCTTCAGGCTTATTCTATTAAGGGTCAGCCACTTGGTCATCTGTGAACACATTTACAAACTTTAATATAGTGGATGTGTTGGCATCTGCAGATGCTTCTTTTGGCCGCAAAGTTTTGCAGGCTGCTGTTTAGAGGATTTGCCCTCTTTGAAGGGTGTTTTTTTTTTTTTAAGGTGAGGTCCAGTTGTTCCTAGTTGAGCTCCATGTTACCTGGTTGGCTATGTTTAGCCTTTGGGAAGTTTGTTTTCTGCTTTTCCCACCCCTCATGTTTGACACTGCTTTGGGACGTCCCTACAGTCATAAAGATGAAGAGCTATGTCCGTCAATGAACAAAAGAGAAAATGGGACACAGCACCCGCCCCTCTTTGGAGTTGGGTTGTTTTTCTTCTGACACTGCTTTGTTGCAAAACTGCCAAAACACAGCCACACTATGGAGTCCTGCCAGGTATAGAGAAGTTACCTATCTACAGATGAGGAGAGCTATACTTGAACGAAACACAAAAACTCAGAAACCGATGGATATGAGCTCTACCCACTCTTATATTCTAATAACCCAAAGTACTCTTGGTAGTTTATATTTGAAATTGCAGGGAGGTAGAAATAAAGTGCAGTTTATCCCATTAGCATCTGGAAACAATCATCGCCTTTAATGGAAAGATTAAAACATGTACACACATGAAAACATATTAAAAACATATACTAAACCCACTGCTCCCCATCAACCTCCCTTGCACTACATGTATACACGAGCTAAGCTTGATATCTGTCTATACACAACAGAACCTATGTAGAGTGCAGATGGATGAAAGGACCTGATGGCTAAAGTGATAATGAAATAAACATTTGGTGCATAGATCGAAGTGTCATAACTTCGGTATCCTTAGAGACCACTCCCTTAAAGTAGATATGGGGTACACCTATATGGATAATTCATTTATTGTGTTTTGAAGGCTTTAAAATATCAGCTTCCCTCCTTTGCAGTGTTCATATATATTGGATGTAATCCAGTAGGTATGACAGGGCTATACTCGTGGTCTAGAGGAGGTATATTAAATATAGAAAATGTCTTTTACATCCAAATAGTGTTATCTTTGCCTCCCTCGCATGAATATATTAGCTGTAAGGGGGTCATAGCAACGTGCAAACAGGCATAGTCCATTTTAACAAACATATCCTCTTCATAATATTATCCAGTTAATGTCTTGCATATGGTATAAAGGGACCATAGAGAGCAGCTGTAAAAGTATATATTCAATGACCCCAATCCAGTATTGAACCTCACTCTGAGGGACATAGATTCTATCAGAGACTCGTTCAAAGTATAGTCATTGTACTGTCCTCTGTAAAAAATGAGTCCACCTCAGGTTAAAACAGGGGGGGTACTTCTGTCCGGAGTCACTGTCAACGGTGCTTCTTCCAAATCGGGTCCATTAGAGAAATGTCTCCATCAATAAATCGCCAAAAGGTTTTGGATGTCCAGGGGAGCAGATAAGGAACAAAGCGTAGGGCATGACCGGTTTCGCAGGGTATTCTGGCTACTTCAGAGGCTATCCTACATAGACTATACTCCTTCCTGTTTATATGGGGCAGGACTGTCCAAGATGGCCATCACTGCCTCCGTGCATGCCCAGTGTGTCGCTGCATCCTGACGCCATATTCGCCCACACACACAGAGTAATGACATCATAGACTTCCGCCCCACCCAAACAGGATGTGCAACTAGAGATAACTTACAGGGAAAAACTATAATTCTAAATATTGTCCAGCAAACATCATAAATGAGTCTTCATTGCTATTGAGATAACTTCACCTGTCTCCCATAGCACAACTGACAAATAAAGAGGAGAATGCATTCATACCAAATGGGAGACCGCACACCAAAATTACAATAATTAAATAAAAAATAAAAAACAAACCCTAACAACTCAATTGATCTTATTTCGTCCTACTGTTACTCAAGGCAAAAAGGGGAAAAGCTTATACTATCATTCAAACTCTGGGGCTTAGTAGCCTCTAGATCCCAAATCCATTTTGCCTCATGTTGAAGAACCAAAGGATCATAATCACCCCCTCTCCTACTGGCCTGAATTACCTCAATTACCCATATCTTCAAACAGCTTGGATCCCTGTCATGCTGTAAATAAACATGACGAGCGATGGTACATTTTCAATATCGTAGATGTGATCCTGCAAGCATTTTTTAACCGTCCTGATGGTCTTACTGATGTAGAAGGACCCACAGGTACCCCATAGTGTCACACGTCACACTATGATTGCAACTGAGGGTCCTTCCCGTAGGCAAGACCTGTCTGTCACCCTCTATCATATAGGAACAATAATTGCATCTGCCACACCTTTGCATCCCTACATTTCTAGGTAGAATGGGAGGTTTCCATTGTATGTCACGAAGGGCCAAAAGGTCCTATAGTGAGTTTGCCTTTCTATATGATACTCTTGGGGAACTAGGGACAAACTTGCCAGCTGCCACATCGTTAGTAGAGACCAATACTTTACACATACTTCATTTACTTTAGTAGCTAATTCTGTATATTACATACACAATCGCACCTCCTTCTCTTTTGTGATCTAAAAAGTAGTTCATTTCTATCACTTTCTTTGGCCCTTTTGTAGGCCCTGTTCATTCATCTCTCTTTGTATCCTCTACTTTTAAATCTACTTCTCAGGCATTCGGCCTCTGATTCAAAGTCATCCAGCTCCAAGCAGTTCCTCCGAGCTCAGGTACTGAGCCATCGGGATACCACGAATCAAAGGTCGAGGGTGGAAACTATCTGCATGGAGCAAATTATTGCTGGATTTCCTATACAGTTTTGTTTTAACCAAAGGTTGGTCAGTAATCTCCACAACCAAATCCAGAAAGGTCACCCTCTTACAATGCCATTCACTGGTAAATTTCAGGTTGTATGGATTTACTGTCAGTTCTTTCATGAAACTTTCAATTTCTTCAGAGAATTAAAGTGTCATTGATGTACCTGTACCAAGGCATAATCCTAGACAGACACACCCCCAGAGAAGAGCCAATTTTCCCAGTCTTTTGCCTCTCTTTACCG
Source organism: Pelophylax lessonae (assembly GCF_965119305.1). Taxonomy (NCBI): domain Eukaryota; kingdom Metazoa; phylum Chordata; class Amphibia; order Anura; family Ranidae; genus Pelophylax; species Pelophylax lessonae. The sequence continues at coordinate 106,323,884 of NC_138780.1, forward strand.
ATAGATCTACTACCCAACATTGTCTCAATAACATTCAGGCCCTTCTCATGCGGTATCAAAGAATACAATGCTTCGATATCCAACGTTAGCAGGATGGTCCCCTCTAAATGATGCAGACCATCCAACATTGTTAGAAGATGTAGGGTGTCCCTCACATATGAGGACAGGTTCATTACGAAGGGTTGCATAATTTTGTCAATATATTCACTGACTTTCTCAGTAAGTGAACCATTAGCCAAGATTATTAGATGTCCCGGTGGATCAGCAAGCCACTTATGAACCTTTGGATGCGAATAAAAAATGGGTCTCCTCATCAATGGTACCTTCCTCCAACGCTTCATCTGAGATCGCAAACCGTATTCTCTGTTCTCCCTCCATATTAATGGAGGGAATGGGTGTGTACCAATCTTTATTTAATTTCTTCTTACACATCCCTATATATTTTTCCCTATCCATTAGTACTACATTACCCCCTAGTCTGCCATTTTAATTATCAAGTTTGGATTAAATCTCAGCTCACAAAGAGCAGTCCTCTCACTGCTACTCAAATTATCATGAACGATATAATCTCTTTTCAGTTGTCTAATTTCCCCAGTCACTGCTTTGACAAAGAGGGAAACCGATGGTATTGTTGACAAGGGGGGAAACGTACGTGATATTTTATAAAGGCATATCTCCTTTAAAGAGACCTGTTTACTTTCAGTCTTTGTAAAATCTTCCCATTCTCCACTCCTCCCCGTGATCAGTTCCTGCATTGAGTAGCAAAGTCCTAATCTGACTCCTCATTGGAATCTGAGTGACCCTCCTCCCATAGATCTATCAGATCTCTCAAGGCTACAAAACTGAATACCTATAGCAGGAAGTGGGAGCATACCCCCAAGGAACTGCTCAATAGACGTGCTCAAGCTTTTCTCTGCCTAGTGTTCTACTGCTGTAGGTTGCAGCAGTCATGAAGATGAAGAGCTGTGTCCGTTAGGAAACATCAGAGAAATAGATTTTACAGTAAGTCAAAAATCCCATTATTTCTTCCTCGCTACCTATCAGTTTCAAAGGTCCTGAAATGTCAAGATAGCACAAAACCCCCTCAAATTACCCCATTTTGGAAAGTAGATACTCTAAGCTATTTGCTGAGAGGCATGTTGAGTTCATGGACTATTTTATATTTTGTTACAAGCTCCGGAAAATTTCAAAAATGTTTTTTTTTGTTTTTTTACACAAAGTTGTCACTTAACCACTTTACCACCGGAGGATTTTGTGCTGTCTTACGTCGAGGCCACTTTTTGCGATTCGGCGCTGTGCGACTTTAACTGACAATTGCGCGGTCGGGCGACACCGTACCCAAACGAAATTTATGTACTTTTTTTCCCACAAACAGAGATTTCTTTTGGTGGTATTTGATCACCTGTGCGCTTTTTACTTTTTGCGCTATAAACAAAAAAATAGCGTTTATTTTGAAAAAATAACAATATTTTTAACATTTTTTTTACATGAAATTCCCCCCCTAAAAAAGTAAAAATCAAATTTTTTTAAAATTTTTGGCCAATTTGTTTTCTGCTACCTATGTTTGGTAAAAAAAATCATGATAAGCGTATTTTGATTGGTTTGCGCAAAAGTTATTGCGTTTACTAACTACGGGAAAGATTTCTGTCATTTTTGGTGTTTTTTTTTTTAACGCGATCTGCGATTTTTTTTTTTGCGGGACTGCGACATTGCGGCGGACAGATTGGACCCTTGACTGACATTTTTGACACTTTTGGGGGTACCAGTGACATTACTGCAGTAATCAGTGCTATATATATGCACTGTTACTGTAAAAATGACACTGGCAGGGAAGGGGTTAATTTTATTGGAGAGGGAGGGGTTAATGTATGCCTGGTGCTTACTGACGTGTGGGGGGGGTGACTGAGTGACAGAAGGACAGATCGGATGTTCAGCTATGCTGAACACTCCGATCTGTCAGTCCCTGTCACTTAGGAGATCCGCCCGCTCTGTTTACACAGGCGGGCAGATCTCCTCACTCGATTCCCCGACAATCGGGGAAGAGCGGCGGCGATCGCTGCTGCTCCTCCCCTGGCCCGACTCCCGCTGTGACTGAAAACAGCGGGAGCGCGCCTCCGGCGGCGCGCGAGCGCCGCCTACAGGGGGAGGAGTCCAGCGACGTATGTCTACGTCGCTGGACGGGAACGAGCCACTGTGCCGCAGTAGCAGCACAGTGGCTGGGGGTAAAGTGGTTAAATTATGTATTGCTCAAACATGCTATGGGTATATGGGAAATGACACCCCAAAATGCATTCTGCTGCTTCCGAGGACGAGTATTTTACAGCTCTCATTTGTTTTGGAAAATAAAAAAAGAAAAGGAAAATGTATTTTTTTTTTTATTTTTTACATTTTCAAAACTTTATGACAAAAAGCGAGATCAGCAAAATACTCAACATGCCTCTCAGCAAATAGCTTAGGGTGTCTACTTTCCAAAAAGGGGTCATTTGGGGGCAAGGGGGGGGGGTTGTTCTATCTTGGCATTTTATGGCCTCCGAAACTGTGATTGGTTGGTTTTCTGGGTCTTGTATGCGGCTAGACTGCCAAAAAGTCTCACACATGGGGTATCCCCATGCTCAGGAGAAGCAGCAGAATGTATTTTGGGGTGTAATTCCACATATACCCATGCATGTGTGAGCAATATATAATTTCAATGACAACTTTGTGTGAAAAAAAAAATAATAATTTTTTATTTGTTTTACATTTTAAACACCTGTGACAAAAAATTAAATATTCAATGGGCTCAACATCTCTCAGGAAATTCCTTGGGGTGTTTACTTTCCAAAAAGGGGTAGTTTTGGGGGATTTTGTACTGCCCTGCCATTTTAGCACTTCAAGAAATGAGATAGGCAGTCAGAAAGTAAAAGCTGCATAAATTCCAGTATATACATCATAGTTTGTAGACGCTATACCTTGGCGCAAACCAATAAATATACGGTTATTGAGATTTTTTATCAAAGACCTAGCTAAATACATTTTGGCCTAAATGTATGACAAAAATTGAGTTTATTGGATATTTTCAATAAGAAAAAGTAGAATTGTCATTTTTTTCTCAATATTTAGTCTTTTTTCGCTTATATCGCAATAAATAAAAACCGTAGTGATCAAATACCACCAAATGAAAGCTCTATTTGTGGGAAAAAAAACGGACTTAAATTTTGTTTGGGTGCAGCATTGTATGACTGTGCAATTACCAGTTAAAGTTCCACAGTGCCAAATTGCAAAAAATGTCCTGGTCATTAAGGGGTTAAAACCTTCCGGTCCAGAAGTGGTTAATGCATCCTAAAACGAAAAATACAGCAAAGAAGCCCTAGGACTGTTGAGAAGTTAAATTCTTATATTGGGCAAGAATGGGACAACATTCCTCTTCCTCTTGCCAAGCTCCTGCAGCATTTTTTTACTGACAAAACATGAAAAATTTACTGATTGAGCACATTTTTTACTGACCACCTGAAAAATTACAGAACTCCTATTAAAAACAGAGGCAACTGATCTTTAAACCATATAAACACAATATGGAAACAAAAACCTGAAAAAAAAAACAAAAAGTTGGGACTTTGAATGTCTATACATGTCGAGGGGGGAGGGTAAATATAGTTAGTATCAGGTAAAAAAGGCAATCGGCATATTGGATAAAACAAAGTAATGGATAATGTATAATGAACATAAAATCCGTGGACTGTATTTAACCACTTGCCGACCGCCGCACGACTATCTACGTCGGCGGTCAGCCCCTCACAGGCAAAGTGACGTAGGGCTACGTCACTAGCTTGTGAGGGTCTAGGGAGCGAGCGCGCGCCGCCGGAGTCGCGCTCCCGCTTCCGCGTGGTCACGGACCCCCCCCGCGCGTGTGACCGGCGGACCCGATGTCCGCCGGTCACTCTGCGATCGGCGGGGGAGAGGGAGAAAGTCAGGCGGCTTGTGTAAACAAGCTGCCTGTCATTCTCCCCTGTGTATGAAGGATGATCATACGGTTCTACTATGTAGAACCGTTGATCACTCTTCATACATCTGAAGCCACAGCCAATCACTGTCCGCCGCAATGTCGCAGTACCGCAAACCAAAAAAAATCGCAGATCGCCGCCATTACGCGTTAAAAAAAAAACAACAAAAATGACAAAAATCTTTCCCTTTGTTAGTAAACGCGATAACTTTTGCGCAAACCAATCAAAATACGCTTTTTGCGATTTTTTTTTTTTTACCAAACATAGGTAGCATAAAACAAATTGGCCGAAAATGTTAAAAAATTTTGATTTTTACATTTTTTTGGGGGGGAATTTCATAGAAGAAAATGTGAAAAATATTGCTATTTTTGCAAAATTTACGCTCTTTTTTTGTTTATAGCGCGTGATCAAAAAATCGCACAGGTGATCAAATACCACCAAAAGAAAGCTCTGTTTGTGGGAAAAAAAGGACGTCAAATTCGTTTAGATACAGCGTCGCACGACCGCGCAATTGTCCGTTAAAGTCACGCAGTGCCGAATCGCAAAATACCCCCTGGTCAGGAAGGGGGTAAAATCTTCCGGGGCTTAAGTGGTTAAATATGAAGCCAATTCGCCTGTAGTTACTAACCAATAGAATGGGTAAGAGGGGAAAAAAACGGGACTTTATATGAGGTGTGTGAGAACGGTTGGCAGGTAAAAATTACAATCACATGTATAAAACATATGAAAAGATTTAATTGAACAAATCTCATCACGATACATAGCATATTAATGAATGCATGATACAAACATGTGATAGTTCATATTTGAGGAAAAAAACAATGTTGAACACTCCATGCATGGGTAATAGGATGCACATTGGAAGGGGATGAACAATGATGGTAATTGCCATGTAACGAATCCAAATATTGAAAGATAGGATGGATGCACATAAAACAGCTCTACGCGTTTCGTGGATAATTCCCACTCATTAGGAGCAAGTGCATCGCCAAACCCACTTAACAGTGGAAACATGTAGATAGGGTAAGGGTATGGATATAAGATAAAATAGTTGGGAGAAAATATTTTGGTCAAAGTAATGTGGATGATTATCCAGGTGGGCAGGGGGTCTTTTTCGGGAGCTGTGGCGGCCTCGTCTGCGGCCAGAGGGCACCCCAAGTGGACATCCGTGAAGGAGAGAAGCAACAATAACCCAGATTGATGCGTGATGATGGTGTCACCTAAAATCCCATGGTTGACTGTGTAAATAAAGTGAGGGGTAAAATAGTTACTAAACAGTTGGGATAATTTGGTGACAAGAAAGATGAGGATAATACCCAGGGTTAGAAAAGAGTTAGGCCCAGGATCAGAACTCAAGGAAAGGGGTGCCAAAATGAAATAATGCTGGTGCACGGTGAGTGAAAAAAGAGATAAGAAAAGAGAGGGAAACAAGAAATAGTGGCGTGAGTTGTAGTCCAGTGAAAAAGTGGCAGTGAGTAACCGTGGGAATGTGTGCTGATTGCCTCAGGGAGAGTAAGACAGGGTGAAATAAGATCTAGAGGAAGTGAATAATGTCCAAACAAGGGGTGTACCAGAGGTTGGTCACAGCGGGGTCACCAACGTCACGTCCACGCTCTGTAGAGGGGGAGGGTTGCCGCATCGCGGACAAGCAAAGTTCGTCCAGGATGACAGCACCGCACAATCTCCCTCATATTTGGGCGCCAGATGGACATCACGTGCCGCTGGCGTGATGGCGCCAAATGATGACGTCACACGAACGGCGCGGGAGACGTGATGCCGATGCACAGCAGAGTGCCGCCCCCACACCCTGCGTCCACAAGGGAGCGATAGGGGAGGAGGGGGGAGGCACCCCGGAGCGCCTCGCAGCTCCCGAGCTTGACAACGGCCCAAGTGGAGATTCTCCATGAAAAAAGTACATATAATCTATACTTCCAACCAATGATCCCCCTGTGCATGATGAATGGCAACAATGTATACATATAAAAATCAACTGATAAAATGCATGATCAATGACAGCAATAAATACATGAATAAACTAGTATAATGTAGGCTGGAAAAACCTGCATTAATAGCCAATCTCAGAGCCACACACCTCCATCCCTATGAATATCAAAAACCTGAAAAAAACAAAAAGTTGGGACTTTGAATGAGGCATAATTTCAATGATGTAAGCCTCCATCCCTAATTCTATACATGTCGAGGGGGGGGGGGGGAAGGGGGGAGGGTAAATATAGTTAGTATCAGGTAAAAAAAGCAATCGGCATATTGGATAAAACAAAGTAATGGATAATGTATAATGAACATAAAATCCGTGGACTGTATTTAAATATGAAGCCGATTCGCCTGTAGTTACTAACCAATAGAATGGGTAAGAGGGGAAAAAAACGGGACTTTATATGAGGTGTGTGAGAACGGTTGGCAGGTAAAAATTACAATCACATGTATAAAACATATGAAAAGATTTAATTGAACAAATCTCATCACGATACATAGCATATTAATGAATGCATGATACAAACATGTGATAGTTCATATTTGAGGAAAAAAACAATGTTGAACACTCCATGCATGGGTAATAGGATGCACATTGGAAGGGGATGAACAATGATGGTAATTGCCATGTGTAACGAATCCAAATATTGAAAGATAGGATGGATGCACATAAAACAGCTTGACGCGTTTCGTGGATAATTCCCACTCATCAGGAGCAAGTGCATCGCCAAACCCACTTAACAGTGGAAACATGTAGATAGGGTAAATCCCGCGCTGTTCGGGTGACGTCATCATTTGGCGCCATCACGCCAGCGGCACGTGATGTCCATCTCGCGCCTAAATACGAGGGAGACTGTGCGGTGCCGTCATCCTGGACGAACTTTGCTTGTCCGCGATGCGGCAACCCTCCCCCTCTACAGAGCGTGGACATGACGTTGGTGACCCCGCTGTGACCAACCTCTGGTACACCCCTCGTTTGGACATTATTCCCTTCCTCTAGATCTTATTTCACCCTGTCTTACTCTCCCTGAGGCACTCAGCACACATTCCCACGGTTACTCACTGTCACTTTTTCACTGGACTACAACTCACGCCACTATTTCTTGTTTCCCTCTTTTCTTATCTCTTTTTTCACTCACCGTGCCCCAGCATTATTTCATTTTGGCACCCCTTTCCTTGAGTTCTCATCCTGGGCCTAACTCTTTTCTAACCCTGGGTATTATCCTCATCTTTCTTGTCACCAAATTATCCCAACTGTTTAGTAACTATTTTACCCCTCACTTTATTTACACAGTCAACCATGGGATTTTATGTGACACCATCATCACGCATCAATCTGGGTTATTGTTGCTTCTCTCCTTCATGGATGTCCACTTGGGGTGCCCTCTGGCCGCAGACGAGGCCGCCACAGCTCCCGAAAAAGACCCCCTGCCCACCTGTACCATTCTATTGGTTAGTAACTACAGGCGAATCGGCTTCATATTTAAATACAGTCCATACCCATAACAAGTAATTTGCCTGGTTTACACTTAAAAAGTCAACACAGCATGACAAATTATCAGCCCCTAATATTTACAGACCATTGTAAAAATCACTGATTTTCAAACTGTTTGTAAATTTACTGATATTTGTCAACCCTGGTTTCCAGACTTTAACAGAATATTGTTAAAATAAAGAGGGGACTACACTGTGGTAAACCTGGCCCTGCCCCAACTTTTTTAAAACATTTTGCTGCCATCAATTTCAAAATTATATTATTTTTACTTAAAATATTACATTTTCTCAGTTTAAACATTTGATATGTTTCCTATTTTCTATTGTGACTAAAATATGGCTTTATGAGATTTGCAAGTCATTGCATTCTGGTGTTTATATAGATTTTACATAGTGTCACAACTTTTTTGGAAATGTGGTTGTAAAAATACATTGCTCATTCAATTATTTTTTAATTGGTGCCCCACATATTTGTGAGATCATTTTTTTTTTTAAATCAAAAGTTTCAGGGATAGTAGAGTCACCAGTCAACATGTTGTTGTTATTAGGTTATGTTCACATGATTCAGGTTTAAAGTAGACTCAGGCAACCTTATTCTTGCAACATTTTTTCATCTATTGCATATAGTCACTGTGGAACGGCTTTTCATTTTCTTAGATCCCGCCTCCTGATTAGATTATTATTGTAATTCAGTAATCAGAAATTATTGGATAGGGTACGCTTATAAATCTGATGGGCCCTTTTGACATTAAAAGACTATTGGGTGCTCCTGGGTGCTGTTACTTGTTCAGAAGTGCTCTTCTGCTTCTATTGAGGAATGCTTTTCTAAAAGTACATTTATTTCTCTTTCGTTCGACAGACACAGCGCTCCATAAATCATAACTACTGGGTTATATTGCCCCCTCCAGAGGTAGGACTAGGCAGAACAGAAAACATCTGCTTACGCCCATGGGCCGCCCTCAGCTGGTATATAACTTCCCTCTCTGCTCTAGGTAATCCGTTTTAATCTGTCTAGTCAGGAGTAAGGACCTAGGCTCCTGGCTGGGATTTCTGGTGTTAGCAATTTTTTTCTCCTTCCTTACATCTACGCGTTAGGTTGGCGGCAACATAGCCTCATGGACAGAGGCTGGCCTGCGAGTTCAATGTCTCGCAGGGTCACATATGACCAGACACGAGTCTGAGTCACAGCGTTCCCTTGGCCGACAGCTCCCCTAATTCGTGGTGAGTAGTTCTGTCTGGAGCATTACCTGCACAACAGAAGGGTAAGTACAGTCCCCCTCTCTCCTTTTGGTGGTTTTTGGGGTGAACGTGGGTAACCTCCAGGGACGGTCGGACCTGCCTGCAGGTTTCCTCCTCCCATCCTAAAGTCTCTCAGTGAGCTGGACCGCCCCACTCCCTTTCCCCCCTGTCCGGACCTGGAGTCTGGTGGGTGTCCCAGGGCAGAGCATGCAGCGGAGATCCCTGGGGTGTCCCCTGCTATTCCCACTCTTTAAGGGTCCTGGGATAGTGTTTGTCCTGCCCTGGTAGTCTGGAGGAGGCCCATGTGTAGGAGACCCTTAAGTGCATGCTCTAACTGGTTGCAGTGTAGGTGTAGTGCAGGGGGTCCCAGTGCAGAGACTGCTGCAGAGTGTGCAGTGGAGTATCCTCAAATGTGTGTCCTATCTGGGGAGTACAGTACCTTCCGGGGTGGGGTCCCCTTGCAGGGGCTGCAGAGGGCGCAGGGAAGACCTGTCAGCATGCTTCAGCGTCTGTAGCTGCTGGTGGCCATGTTGGAGAAGTCTGATGTAATGGTTGCCATTTTCCCTTAGTCTGGCTGGTCTACGGCTGACTGCCATGTTTGTGTAGTCCATTGAGGTCACAGCGGCTATTTTCCCCTAGTCTGGGAGACACTGGCGATGACCGAAGCCTCATGGGGATGGCGAAGCTCCTCCTCTTCCACCTCAGTTTCCTCTTCCTTTGCCCAGGACATATGAAAAGGGATGGCGTCCATGGTTTTGCTGGGTCCGAATTTTTGGCGCTGCTCCTGTTGGTAGGGTGAGTCCTTGGGGGTCCCTGTTATCTCTCTCTCTCTCTCTCTCTCTGCTTATAGGTACCCTGAGCCTTAGGTGGTTCTTTTAGTGGTGCCAAAAGATTGTTTTTGTACTGCAAGTTCTTCCTTTCCTTATGGAGCCTCAGGGTCACATCTCCCCCCCCCCTTACCCCCTCATGAAGGTAGCAGATCCCTTGGAACCCCAGCTTCCCATGGTTGCACTAACGGCAGTTCTGCAGTCCTTAGTGTCCCGGGTGGAAGTGGAGTGTGTTCAAAGGCCCAGGAGGAAGCGTCCCCCGCTTTCCCCTGCTCAATCTGTCTCCTCTGATTCTGAGCTGGATGCTAACGTGGACGTGGCCCGTCCAGGGGGGATTAATATCACACCCCCAGATCCATCCAATAGTGAGGATGATTCCTACATGGTCGCAGTAGTCAATGAAAAAGCGCTGGTAGACGCACTTATCACTGCAGTGCATGAGACTTTAAAAATGGAGGATGCGGCTGATGTAGCCACGAACACGGCTGTGTCGTTTGGTACTCACAAGTCACCTTGCACTCCAAAGGTGTTTTCCTTATGTGCCTTACGTATTTTGACAGGTTTTCCTGTATTGGGAACAACCAAAATTGGCCTTTGTGATTCCCGAACGTCTTGCTGTACATTACCTTTTTGAGGAGTCTCTTTTTAAAAAAAATGGACTAGTCCACCAGTGGTGGACCCTCCTGTGTCCAGGTTGAATAATACAACCATGACACCAGCAGAGGAATCCCAGTCCTCTAAAGACCCGGCTGACAGGAAAACTGAGGCTGTGGCACGCAGCATGCTTGCTATGGCTGGTTCGGCATTGCGGCCAGTCTTTACCTCAGCCCTGGTGTCTCAGACCCTAACCGAATGTGCCAAGCCTTTGCAAAAAAACTGAATCACCCAAGCGCTCACTCTGATGGGAATGGTAGGCGTGCTGCTCTCCTCAGGCAGGGAACTCCAAACAGAAATGCATATGAAAGAGAAAAGGAGAACACCTAGTGCATTACCCTTGGACACCTTTAAAACTTTTTATTAAAATGACAAAAACATACTCACGGACATTAGTCCACCACATGTGGAAGCGAACATATCCCTGTAATTGGATCGTTGACGCGTTTTCGGGAGACACGCTCCCTTCCTCAGTGCTAGTCCACCTTTCGAGTAGGGTCAGATTTATACTAAATGTACTAACACAAGTACCTCCCCCTTTTCCCCGTGTGCACTGGGCGGGGCAAATCAGTAACCATGCCACCTTACAGCATACTTGAAAAACAGTGCAGCTGTCCAATTACTTGGATATGTTCACTTCCACATGTGGTGGACTCATTCAATGTGATTTTTGCTCTTCATGTCTGTGAGTATGTTTTTGGCATTTTAATAAAAAGTTTTAAAGGTGTCCAAGGGTAATGCACTAGGTGTTTTGCTCCTCCTTTTCTCTTTCATAGGCCAAGCTTTTGCGCCAGAGCCTGGGGGTGAGCAGGTGCCCGCTGCTTATGTTGATTTATCAGACCAGTTGGTCCATGGGCTGCAGTTTATTTGTGATGCAGCTTTGGATACAGCTCCTGTGCTGTCCAAACTTTCTGTTTCAGCGGTGGGGATTAGGCGCGTGCTGTAGCTTAAGAATTGGTCCACAGACCAAGCCTCCAAGAAAGCCCTCAGTGATCTGCCTTTTCACGGCGATCGCATGTTTGGTACTAACCTGGATGACACCATTATGCGTCTCACGGGGGGGAAGTGTACCTTCCTGCCACAGCCTAGGAAAGAGAAGGAGCCTCGTCGCAGATGGGGGGCCCTCCTCTGCACACAGAAATTTATTTTGTGCTTCTGGGACTCAGAAAAAGGTAAATGGCTCTTTTAAATTTTCCCAGGAAGGTTCAAAGCTACCTTGGTCTGGCAAGCCTAGAACTAGTTTCTCCGGACCCGCAGACAAAGACACTTTTAGCATGAAGTTCTGCCGTCACCCATTATTGAGGTGGGGGGACATCTTGGCTGGTTTCAGGCCCCATGGACTTCCTTTGTGAGCATCACGGAGGTCCACCAATTGTTTCTTTTGGGGGTACCCAGAATGGGGTGCAAAGTTTTTTTTGTTGTTTTTTTTTTTTTATTTTGTCCTTTTCAGGTTTTTTTAGGTTCTGAGTCTCCTTTTATTCCTACAAGGGTTTAGGTAATTTCTGAACTACATAAAGTCCTCCCTATCCCTGTCCAGGGAATTTGATTACCTATATCTGATTTTAATTGTGTTCAGTGTGGTCCTTCTTTTGGACAAACGTTAGGAACCACAGGCCATGATTCACCAGCTGCTGTCACACAGACATCTGGTGGTATCGACCTTCTGTTTGCACAGTCCTACGTGCAGCTGCTTTAGCAGGTTTGGCTCCACAGTAGGATATCAAGATTTGTGGCGAGGACACTGGTTCCTCTGGCAGACACCGCAGGCATCCAAGGACCACTGTAAGGCCAGTGTCATTCTCGACTCGGGCTTCTTCCGTGGTTTCTGCAAGGAATCTAGTGTGAGGATCTTCTAATCAGTCTGGTGGCCATAAACGTCCCTTGGGGGCTTCCTCGCAGACATGAACAGTTGTCCCAAGAGCTGATCTACCATTCTGATTTACAGTCGTTGGTTTAAATAGCTTAACTAGTGAAAGCCACATATGGGTGTGATTCTCTAAAAAGTTAAAAACAAATTACATAGATTTTGCCAACATCCCTATAAGTCTTAGTATAGATATTTGGTGCCTCAGGCCAAGGGGGTTTTGGGATTTTTTAGGCAAGAAGTAGGTAGCATAAAAAGTTTAACCATTTATTGGAAGGTGAAATATTTGTACAGTGCAAATATATACATTTGTGCAGGGTTTAGTAACCCTGTGGTGAAGAGGTGGTAGGAAATTTAAAGGTATGTGATAAGGTGATATGGTGACTGTAACAGTTATTCTCTGTATTCCGTGCTTATACACAGTTCTGAGTTGAAACAGAGAGAACATCTGTAAATCCGACGCGTTTCGGCTCTTAGCCTTTTTCAGGGATATCACCATATCTGAAATATATTGTAGAGTTTAGTAAAGTCATCCGCTTGGCCAAGGACGACATTTTTGTCATATGGGATGGCCCTGAGGAAATGATTCATGAATGTCTTAGAAGAATGAATAATAACTATAAATGTGTACTTCACGTTACACTACGACAAATGGAAAGTCCCCTTCATGGACACCTTAGTCATCAAGGAGAAAGATAGAAACATGAGAACCACTCTATATAGGAAAGAAACTGCCGATAATACTATCCTGCATGCAACAGGTTTTCATCCAACCCCTTTAAAAAAATCCATACCCTACAGTCAATACCTACGCCTGAAACAAAATTGTACGAATATAACGGATTTTCAAAAAGAAGCTGATGCCCTTACAAGAAGACTCCTGGAAAGGGGTTACACCAAAACCACCCCAAGGAAGGCCTTTAACAGAGTGAAAACCAAAGACAGGCAAGAAATCCTGTTTAAGAGTCACAAAACCCTAAAGCAGGATCAAGATAAACAACCAACTAGAGTAATCTTGAGATATACCAATGAGCACCAAAAAATAAGGAATATACTTAAACATTGGCCTATTTTGAATGAAGAGCTAACCTTGAAAGATCTGGTCCCGGAACAACCTCTGATAACCTTCAGAAAGGCAGGATCAATCAAGGAAACTCTGGTACACAGTGAGTATAAAGAAACATCTAAATTTCACTGTAAGGATAAAGGAACATTCCCGTGTGGAACATGCGCACAGTCATTGTAAAATGTACCTCGAAAAACCTTGCCCAACGGGGAAATTTTCCAACCCAAACATTTCGTAAATATTTCTTGCCTAAAGGAATAGTCTATCTCATGCAATGTCAGTGTGGAGCGTTCTATATAGGAAAAACGTGCCAGAAATTTGGCAAAAGAATCAATAAACATCTACAAAGTTTGGAAATTAGGAATTTCTACCCAGAGGATCCATATACCGGAAAGAGGGGGAGACTGGAACAAAAGGCTCCTCCAATTCGAGATGAGATGGATTAGACACCTCAAAGCGTCCATCCTTCCAGGTCTTAATGACACGGAAAGCTACCGCCCTTTCCTTGAAGGATTCTCATCAGGAAAAACAGACTAAAAAAATCAGTCTAACTACCTTTATTACGTCTCTGTCTAAGAAAAATGATAATGCAGTATACACAAAAATCTGAAAACCAAACATTTTGAAGAAAAATATCCATTCAGAAAAAATATGGGACAATACATACATTCACTTGAATCCTTGTTTGGTGGTCTTTTTTGGTGTTTCTGCTTTTTATTTTTTATTTTTCTTTGTTTCTCTTGCTAAAACACCTAAAAGATTTGCTAGGGGAGGACCCCCTTAACGTCCACCTACGTCTTCCCCCATGAGACCCCCAATGATATACCAATGGAAAATCATTGCAGGGACCATCCCCCTTGTCCTATTTTTCCCCTCCCCCCTCTTTTTGTCTCCCTCTAAAACCTTAAAATAATACTGCTGAATAAGATTTTAACTGTGTATTTCAAATATATATTATTTGTAATCGTATTTGTATTTTTATTGTTTAGAATAACTAAAATGTAAGCCCTCCAGCTTAATGAGAATGTCTCCCCTCCATTATATGCCCTTCTGAAATTGCACCCGGCACACCCAGCCTCAGAAATCACTATCTGAGGCGTCTTGGAGTTTAAAAAGGGACTAAGCATCCTGCTCACCCCTTCTCCCCACACCATCGGGAATCAAACTCCATCTAACTGTGTCGGCAGCTTACTGTGGAGCTGCAGCAGCCACGACCTCCACGGGAGTGCGCGCGCAGCGTCTGCCTGTGCATGCGCACCTAGATGGGGACCGCATGACGGCCGCTGTATGTAAGATCCCGTAAGCACACACGGCGCATGCGCGGACCTCCATAAATAGCTGGGGAATGCTGCAGAATGCCAGTTCCCTCCTAGAGAGGGAAGGAGAAGCACCTGCGGAAGCGCTGCCTTGGACATCCTAAAAGTGAGTTTTTAAAGTACCACCTTCATGAGAATAAATACTTTTTATCCAGATGTCTTTCTTGTTCTTGTTTTCAATTGGCACAATAATGAAACCTTTTTTGTACCACTATTCATTTACAACAAATAGCCTCTATCCGAGAACCATTGCACAGCAGGACCTTATACAGCATAGCTGCGGTACCCTGCAATAACCCTCTGACGGCTCTCATTTGAGCACCATACATGCGGAAATAATATTACACAGGTACTACACTCCACTTATACCATATGAGTAAAAATATCATGAAATAACTTCTGTTTTTCATTTTCCAGTTATCATACATTAATTACAACACATTAATTTTAAAAGCCGCAACTCCAGTTCTCGCTGCGATTGAAGGACATTAGGAGAAAAGACTCTCGGACTTGGAGAAGGCAACCCCTAGCCATGCACTCTTTAGTTCGTACCTTAATTCAGGGGGTTCTACATATGACTCCACCTGTACGATCTCTTTTGCCGCCATAGGATTTAAATTTAGTGCTTTGGATTCTCCAGAAACCTCCATTTGAGAATATTCGAGAGATTCCCTTGCACGTTATCCTAGAAGGTGCCATTCTTGGTGGCTATTACCTCAGCTCACAGAGTATCGTAGTTGACGGCATTATCCTGTCATAGTCCCTATTTTTTTTTTTTTTTAATCAGATAATTTTTATTGAAAACTTTTTTTGTCACAAACAATACAAAACAAAACCACATAGTCCCTATTTTAGTGATCTATAGGGATAAAGTGGTTCTTCGTTCCTGTCCATCTTTCCTGCCAGTTGTCTCTGACTTCCATTTTATTTAGGACATTGGGTTGCCTTCATTTTGTCCCAAGCCAGCTCATTCCAAGGAATTTGTCTTGCATAACTTGAATGTGGTTCATGCGATTTGGGTATATCTGGCAGCTACAGAGTCCTTTTGGAGGTCAGACACGCTTTTTGTGGTTAAGAATGGACCAAGGAAAGGGCTCGCCACTTCTTCAGCTACCATCTCCAGGTTCGCCAGACCAGACGGTGACTCAGGCCTATTCTATTAAAGGTCAGGTTCCACCTTTCCTTGTCATGACGCATTCCATTTGAGTACTTCTTGAGCCTTCCATCATCAAGCATCAATATCGCAAGTTTTCAAGTCAGCCACTTGGTCGTCAGTCCATACCTTTACAAAATTCTACATACTTTGGCATCTGCGGATACTTTTGGCTGCAAATCTTTGCAGGCTTTTTTTTAAAAGGGGCTGTTCCCTCTTGAGGGATGTTTTTCTTGAATTTTTATTTTTCAAATGGGACTCCTGTGACCCAGTTAAGGCTCCTGTGTCCTGGATAAGGGCTCTTAGCCTTAGCCTTGGGTCCCCCCCCCCCCCACACCTTTTCTTTTGGCATTGCTTTTGGATGTCCCAGTAGTTATGATTTATGGAGCGCTGTGTCCGTCAATGAACGAAAGGGAAAATTGGATTTTTGTACTTACCGTAAAATCCATTTCTCTGAATTCATAGACGGACACAGCACCCAACCCTTTAAGGAGTTGTGATGCTTCTAATACTGCTTGCTACTAAACTGATAGCAGAGAGGGAGGTTATATACCAGCTGAGGGCAGCCCATGGGTGTTGCCAGGTGTTTTTTGTTCTGCCTAGTCCTCCTCCTGGAGGAGGCAATATAACCCAGTAATTATGTCCGTGAATGAACTGGTTTGTGTTGACACAAACTGCAGCAATAAATCCCTGTTAAACAGAAAAATCTTAGATTTTTTGTAAAGACCCATTTTTTAAGATTGCTTAATGTTCTCGGTTA
Organism: Pelophylax lessonae; assembly: GCF_965119305.1. Taxonomy (NCBI): domain Eukaryota; kingdom Metazoa; phylum Chordata; class Amphibia; order Anura; family Ranidae; genus Pelophylax; species Pelophylax lessonae. The sequence goes on from NC_138780.1 coordinate 106,340,229, forward strand.
GTGTTTAGAGATGCAAGAGTAGGCCTTTCTTTTTTTTCACATTCTGTTAAAGTTAAACTCCAGGGTTGTTAAAAAAAAAAAAACAATCCTGCTGTAAGTGGAATCACCTTTCATTGCAGGGGTTTTAATGCTTGTTATTTCTAGGGATACACTGTACTCCACCCCCCCCCCCCCTCCAGCTGAGGAGGTGAGCATGCAAAGTGGTGTAGCGAGGCTGGAGCACTGGGTCAGTCGCACAGATAAAGTCTTCTGGAGCCAAGAAAAAAGTAGCACTCTAGACGTCATGGACATTTAACCCTTGCAGGGAGGAAAGTGGTCTCCACTGCAAGGGTATTGTTTTTCCCAGCCCGGAGTTCAACTTTATCTTTAAATGTAGTGAACTGTTGCAGCACTGGGTTTGGTTTCCACCAGGGAAACTATATGCATGGTTTTTGTATGATCAACTTGTGAAAGCATGGTTTTATCCCACAATCCAAAAATGTACTGGTAATATAATCTGTATCCACCTGTGAGTGTGCCTGAATGATTGTGGTACAAGCACTAGATAGTAATATTCTTTTTTACATTAATTAGTAATTTTTTTTAAAATAAATTATGTAATAAATATGCACTATATTGTCAAAAGTATTGGGAAACCTGCCTTTACAGGCACATGAACTTTAATGGCATTCCAGTCTTTGTCCGTAGGGTTTAATATTGAGTGGGTCCACCCTTTGCAGCTATAACAACTTCAACTCTTCTGGAAAGGCTGTTCACAAGGTTTAGGAGTGTGTTTATGGGAGTGTATTACCATTCTTCCAGAAGCGCATTTGTGAGGTCAGGCACTGATGTTGGACGAGAATGTCTGGCCTGCAGTCTCTGTTCTAATTCACCCCAAAGGTGTTCTTTCCGGTTGAGGTAAGGACTCTGTGCAGGCCAATTAAGTTCCTCCAACCCAAACTCGCTCATCCATGTCTTTATGGACCTTACTTTGTGCACTGGTGCACAGTCATATTGGAACAGGTAAGGGCCATCCACAAACTGTTTCCACAAAGTTGGGAGCATGAAATTGTCCAAAATGTCTTGGTATGCTGACACCTTAAGAGTTTCCTTCACTGGAACTAAGCGGCCAAGCCCAGCCCCACAGCATAACCCCCCTCCACCAAACAATTAAGATCAGTGCCCAAAGCAAGGTCCATAAAGACATGGATGAGCGAGTTTGGTGTGGAGGAACTTGACTTCTGCAAGAATGGTCAAACATTCCCCAAGAAACACAATTCAACCTTGAGGACAGCCTTCCCAGAAGAGGTGAAGCAAAGGGTGGGCCAACTCAATATTAAGCCATAAAGACTAAGACTGGGATGCCATTAAAGTTCATGTGCGTGTAAAGGCAGGCGTCCCAAGGCTTTTGACAATATAGTGTATATGTATGTGACTAAATACAACCTATTTTACATCATGTTAAAATTTTGGGCTAAGGTTGTTCGGATTGAACTGTTCTTTAATGGAATTGCTGGACGAATTCTGCAGAAGCTACCAAGTGTTTCAATCACATCTTTTTTTTATCTCTAAGCTAAGTTTTGAAGTTTGATTTAGGAAGGCAGGGTAGGGGCAAAAAGACCCATAAACTTTTATAGAATAGATCCCATTTTAGTTCACTTGCTGTTGATCAGGACTGTTTTGTGAGCAACAATGTCCATGTCATCATTAAAGAATAATTCCAGGCAATGGCATTTTATACATAGTTACTGTATATAGGTCTAGCTTGAAAGCAAAGTATTCTTTCATTAGAAATCGTCGCCCTGCCTCTTCACCATGTCCAATCAGGGAACAGTTTGCCTTCATTTGCCTGGAATTATTCTTTAACTTTAAAGCCCCTGTGAACATTGAGTCAATTTTGCTGGAATACTGCAGCACTGAGATGTCAGCAGGGAAGACTAATTTTGAAGTAAGAATGGATGCAGAGGAGCAAAGCATGCGTTAAGAAAACAAATAACGGTGTTGTTTTTCCGAGCACCTTAAACCCCCTTGATGGAGTTTTAAACTGACTCATCACAGGATAAAACAAAGTAGGGGGACTAAACTGCATAAGTGCGATGCAGTTTTGCTCTGTAGGGAGAGGCAGCAGAGAAACTGAGCTGGGTGAGTGTAACTATTTATTTTTTATACTTGATTGTAAGGGTAGGGTGGTAGTTGTTTGTCACATCCTCCATGTTCCCCATTAACTTCTGGGGCACCATGTGTGGGTCACACAGGAGGCCTACCCCCCAGGGTTGGTTGTTCTGGGCTACGCTAGGCACCTTTAGAGTGTCGCTTTACTACACATGGGGTACTTTTGCGTTGGCTGTCTTCATCAATGCTCTGGGACAAGGCTGAGGCAACTCAACCTTAAGGCGGGCTTCCACTCTTAGAAATGAATGTACATCATACATGCAACTGCTTCCAGTTAACTCTCGGTTCCCTGTGACAGTGTACACCTTCTCTGTAAAGTGTATTTAGGAGGGACACACTGAGCCAATGTCCAGCATTTTCCACTAGTACTCTCCATTAGCGGAGTGGGCCTCGCCGAGTGTAAGAATACATATAGATGCTTACACTTAAAACTTAGCTCATAGCACTTAACTTGAAAAGCAAATCTGATGTTAGATCAATTTTAATATTTGAGATTAGGAAAAATCAACACTGCAGAGTCTGGAGTCTGGACACTTCAGGTTCACAAACAGTTAAAACTCCTCCCCATTTTTTTTTTTTTTACTTCCTGGGGTAAGGCATCTTCAAAAGTAACTGTTTTGCCAGTATTGACCAATATACAGTAGGTGCCTGTAAATGCATGCATATTGTTATTTTAATTCTTTAAAGCTGAATTCCAGGAATTCAGCCACCTTGTAAAAAGTGCAGGCATACTAGGAGTTAGGTCGCATGGTGCCACAGAACCATACGGGTCAGTGCGGCAGGATTCTGCAGTTACCTACTATTTTTTGGTAGAAATTTAAAATAAGATGTTTCAGATATGGTACCCATAGACAGATTGGTAAAGCTTCAATGCTTCACTGATTTGGTAAAGCTTCAATACTTCCTCATACTGCTGAAGCTTGCCTTCTTCCTCATTGCACACATTTCTGTTTGCCAGTGAGTGAGCCCATCTTAATGATGGGCCAGTAGGAATGTGTGGGTGCTTTGCATGATCCGAACTATCAAACATTTGGAAAAAGCAGGCAGATACTGAAAGCTGCTGAGGATCTGTGCACCTCTGGGTGCTTGCACATCATACTTTTTTTTTTTTTTGTTGGTATATAGTTTCTAGTTATATCTGTACATGGGTGTAGAGATATTTAATTATTACCACTTTAGGACCAGGCCTTTTTCTGACGATCGCTGTTTACATGTAAAAATCCATTTTTTTTTTTTTTGCTAGAAAATTGCTTAGAACCCCCAAACATTATATACATATATATTTTAGTAGAGACCCTAGAGAATAAAATGGGGATTGTTGCAATATTTTTTATCACGCCGTATTTGCGCAGCGGTCATACAAACGCATTTTTTCGGGAAAACAAAATCACTCTTTTAATAAAAAATGAAGAAAACAAAGTTAGCCCAATTTTTTTCTATAGTGTGAAAGATAATGTTACACTGAGTAAATGGATACCCCAACATGTCATGCTTTAAAATTGCGCACGCTCGGGGAATGGCGACAAACATTGGTACTTCAAAATCCCCATAGGTGACACTTTAAAAATTTCTACAGGTTACCAGTTTAGAGTTACAGAGGAGGCTCACATTATTGCTCTCATTCTAACGATCACGGCGATACCTCACGTGTCGTTTCAACACCGTTTACATATGTGAGCGCGACTTGCCTATGCTTTCACTTCTGCGTGTGAACTAATGGGGATGGAGTGCTTTAATTTTTTATTTTTTTTCTATTTTATTTTATTTTTTATTTTTACACTGTCCTTTAAAAAAAAAACCATTGATCACTTTTATTCCGATTATTTGATCACTTTAGACCTCAGATCTCACATCTACACTAAAAAACAAAAAAAAGTATTTTTTTTCATTAAAAAAATGGGCACTTTAAGGCCGTTGATAGCAAGCGACTTTTGAAGTCGCTCCGGTCCTCCAAGGCCATAGAGTTGAGTGCCCTCACTCGACTTCCTGCCTTAAAGGACAGCTGACTGGATCATTTTCCCCGCTGCCAACGGATCTGGTAAGCGGGGAAAACGACCGGGAAGGGACACTTCTCCGGCCACCATAAAGGTGATCCTGCGGCAAATCTGCCGCTGGGACCACCCTTATGTTAAAGCAGAGCGCCCGCCATTTAAAAAAATACGGGGGTTTTGCCAGCTATCCTATTTAACATCAAAGGACCAACGTAAACACACGGTGGGTGGTCCGTAAGTGGTTAAATATGCAGGCTCTGCTGGTTGATGAGTAGCATTTTTGGAACAGTGGTGCCATTCTGATCTTCCTATCTTACTGTATGTCTACAGTTACATTTTTTTGCAATCTCTAGTGACATATAGAGGTTGATTTACTAAAACTGAAGAGTGCAAAATCTGGTGCAGCTCTGCATAGAAACCAATCCGCTTCCCGGTTTTATTGTCAAAGCTTAATTGAACAAAACAAAACCAGAGAAATTCCCAGCTAAACTTACTGACCAGCCTGCAACCAACTTAATTATCCTGTGTAACAGTATGCTTAGCTTAGTTTGCACACATTTGCAAATACATGCGTAAGCTACAGAGCCCCGTTATAGGTGAGGGTGGTGGCCATTTGTATGTAAAGCTTAATTGAACAACCTGAAGTTAGAAGCGGATTGGCTGCCATGCACAGCTGCACCAGATTCTGAGTGCTCCAGTTTTAGTAAATCAAGGTTTCAGGTCAAGTGATGGAGCTTATTTGTGCTTGCTGAATTGTGTCCAACTGATTAAAGAGATATGTGAGGTCCACAATTGCACTGACCTCACTGTGCTGTGGGAGGGGACAACAGGACATCCAGATGTTTGCTGGAGGCCAGGAAATCTCGATGATGTCTCACATGCTATGCATTGACGTTATACACCATATAGCGCTCTGTAATAGGATCACAAGCTCCTCGGCTTAGCGTTGGACCCTGATGTTTATTGACACAAGTACCAGTCTCAACTGGAGCCCACTGCAGCCACTGAGGTCAGGCACTGTCTTGAAATTGTACATGCAGATGCATCTTCAACCTCATTTTAATACACTACCTGCCATTCAAAGTGGTTTAGTGAGGTCTACTAAATGATTTGAAGAGAGGATACCTACAGCACTGACTTTAATGCCTATAGAATGAGCAACATTTTGTATTTTATCTTTGAGTTCTATTAAGTAAACAAAACCTTGTAAGCTGTGGTGTAGAAAATTGCTAGATCAATACACAATTAAAACAGTTTTTATTCTGAGAGGCAAGGAAGTGGGGCTGTAGACATACAGTATATAGCTTGTTGTATGAGATGTAGTTTAGCATAGAATGTTACAAATACTGATGTGCATATTTGCAATCAGTGGAATATTTGCAATTAGTACAACATGTTTGAGGGTGGCATGTGATTATCATATAATGCTACCATTTCATTACTAAGCTATCCAAGTTTTTGCAACTAATAGTCCTGTAGACCTGATCAGAGAACTCGTTAGGCTGGAAAATTCTTGTACAGCCTGCACAGAAAACAGTGGTAAGAATTACATTGGTGAGTAGAACTCACATCCTTTTGCAATTGCTGGGGAATTGGGAACTCTTAGTTCTTTTATTACAGTTGACATCAGTTTTTGCTCTGCTAAAATGTTTAGAGCCAGTTTGGCTGGAGAGTAAAGTGATCTAATAAGATCTCTGTTATACCCCTACGTAGCAGAGATAAGTCAAATATCCTTTTCTGGAAGTAGCTTTCCACTTACAGACTGCTTAGCTTTGGGGAAACATGAACATATTCAGATACTCTAAAAGCATCATACCCCCTTCCAATGCTCATGCCATTAAAGAGGAATTTCAGTCGGAATGTAAAATTAAAAAAAAAAAAGCCTATCATGATGTCAGTTGGAATTAGGGGCCTAATATTTAAATATATGCTTACTTACAAGAGAAGCTGTTATTGCTGCAGTGCTGAGTTATATTGTCATGGTGGCCATTTGAAGTAAGGGCAGCTCTGCTACACACAGTATACTACTCCCCCCTTTTCCACAGCAGCCACTGCTGCTACACACAGTATGCTGCTCATCAGATCCCCCCAGAACAGCTGCTGCTGCTACACACAGTGTTTTGCCCATTACATCCCCCAGCAGCCGCTACCGCCAAACATAGAATACTGTGGTTATCCCTACCCCCCAAGCAGCAGCCGTTGCCGGTACACGCAATTAATGTCTTCTACCCTCCTAAGCAGGTAGCAGACCTTTGGGCGGTACACTCTGGAAGCCAGCTCACAATTCCTCCCATCTCCTTCCCGTACAGACACACCCACTTTGGATGACTCTGTGCTCTGTCTCACTGCCCGAAGATTTCCGGGTTATTTGATGATGATCCCAAGATACTAAAGCTACGTCATTCACCTAGGCGAACAGAAAAGGAAGCAGGAAGGAGGGGCACTTCGAATATTTAAAGTTATTTTGAGCAAAAAAAATAAAAATCTATATATATTTTTTCCAATTATATTATAGGAGGGGCAGATAATGCCAGTTACAGGAATTTCAAAAACAGGTTGAAGGTTCGCTTTATGTAGCCCATGGGTAAATGATGTCTGCCAACAATTGAATTTATTAGTCTTGCCTTAAAGAAATGACAACATTTCTTTAAAGTGAATCTTTCACAAACAGGGGCAATTCAAACTAAACATTATAATGAAAACATGCTTGAGCAAAGATTACCTTCGACAACTGCATTATAAGCTTATCAAAATGTAGACAGTTACATTTAGAACTTCTGCCAAGCAGCACTGGGGTCATATCCCAACCCTGCACAGAGTTTGCATGTTCTCCCTGTTCCTGCGTTGGTTTCCCCTGGGTACTCTTCGAAGACATGGTGGTAGGTTCATTGGCTCCTGTCTAAATTGGCCCTAAAAGAAAAGAAAAGGAGGCGCAAACACCTAGTGCATTACCCGTGGTACTGTTAAAATAGGTTTAATAAAAATGCTGAATGCATACTCACAAACATGAAGAATAAAAATCGTATTGCAAATTCCCGTCACCCATGTGTTGGACCATGTCCTGGAAATTGCGACCGCTAACGCGTTTCGGGAGTCAAGCTCGGGAGCCGAGCTCTGAGGAAGGGAGCTTGACTCCCGAAACGCGTTAGCGGTCGCAATTTCCAGGACATGGTCCAACACATGGGTGACGGGAATTTGCAATACGATTTTTATTCTTCATGTTTGTGAGTATGCATTCAGCATTTTTATTAAACCTATTTTAACAGTACCACGGGTAATGCACTAGGTGTTTGCGCCTCCTTTTCTTTTCTTTTATGCATCCGTTTGGAGTTCCCTGCCTGAGGAGAGCAGCACGCCAGTCTTCCCCTTCGGAGTGAGCGCTTGGCTGATTATTTGTCTAAATTGGCCCTAGTATGCATATGTATGAATGTTAGTTAGGGACCTTAGATGGTAAGCTCCTGAAGGGCAAAGACTGATGTGAATGTATAATATACAGTATATGTAAAGTGCTGCATTGATGGCGTTATATAAGTACCTGGGATAATAAATATGTAAATCTCAACTTTTCCTGTAAAAGTCTGGCACAGTTTTGCCCCCCCCCCCCCCTCCATCTCATAAGCCTCCCTATTGATTAGTGGGACTGTCAATTACATCTGGAGATAAGGGAAATTTAGAAGGAGGTGGAGCAAGGCTCAGCTTTTATGTGAAAAAATAATTGTTAATACAGAACTTCAACAGCCTTTATCTTTGTTTTTCGTTTTTTTTGCCGCAGAGAACTCTTTTGGGTGTGCAATGTGCATGATTATTACTAGATCACAACTGTCAATATATTCAATGCTTAAAGCAATTGTAAAGTCTCATATTTTTTTCCTATAAAGATAACGAACATGTTGTACTTACCTGCTCTTTTGCAGTGGTTTTGCACAGAGTAGCCTGGATCCTCTACTTCTCTGGTCCCTCTTCTGCTCTCCTAGCCCCTCTCTCCGTTTCAGTGCCCCACAGCAAGCAGCTTGCTTTGGGGGCACCAAACTGAGTCACAGCTCCCTGTGTCCATTCACACATGGAGCCCCAATCTTGCCCCGCCCCCTCTCTTTACTGATTGGCTAGCTGACTTTGAATTACAGCAGTGGCAGCCAATGTATCCGCCAATCAAGAGGGAGAATCCTGGATGGCTGAGACACGCGTGGACATTGCTGCACAGAGAGGGACCTCAGGGGAGTGTTAGGGGGGCTGCTGCACACAGAGTACCCGAGTACCTGTCTCCAGCCCAGAATACCCGAGCACTTGTCTCTAGCCCATCAGAGCACGGAGTACCTGTCTGCACCTCATCAGAATACCCGAGTACCTGTCTGCACCCCATCAGAGTACCCGAGTACCTGTCTGCACCCATCTGGGTACCCAAGTATCTGCAGCCCATGCCTCATAGAATTTACGTTGGGGTGTTTGCTTTCCAAAAAAGGGGCATTTAGTGGGCGTTTCCATTGTCCTGGTGCTCAAGGGCTTCAAAAGTGTGATAGGTAGTATTGAAATTATATGTGTAATTTATCCTCCTAGAAAGCCTGAAGGTGCTATTTGGATGTTGGGCCTCTATATGTGGCCAGGCTGTGTTAAAATCTCACACATGTGGTATCCCCATACTCAGGAGTAGTAGCAGAATGTATTTTGGGATGTAATTTTTGCTATGCACATGCTTTGTGTTAGAAAAATCTTATAAATTGACAACTTTGTGTAAAAAAAAAAAAAACACTTATTTTTTTTCCACATTTTCCAAAAAAACTTGTGGAAAAAAATGACTTGTTCAAAAGACTCCTAATACCTCATACGTTGGGGTGTTTGCTTTCCAAAATTGGGTCATTTTGTAGGTAATTACATTGTCCTGGTGCTCCAGGGCCTTCAAAAATGTGATAGATTGTCAGGAAATGAAATGTGTAATTTATGCTCCTAGAACGCCTGACAGTGCTCCCTGCATGTTGGACCTCTCTATGTGGCTAGGCTGTGTAAAATTCTCACACATGTGGTATCGCCATACTCAGGAGTAGCAGAATGTATTTTGGGGTGTAATTGCAAGTATGCATATACTGTGTGTTAGAAATAATTTGTTATATTATGGCAACTTTGTGTAAAATAAAATAATTTCTTCATTTTCCCAAGAATTGTGTAAAAAATTTACAACTTCAAAAAACGCACCATACTTCAAGTTCTTACCAAATACCTTTGACTGTCTACTTTCCAAAAAGGGGTCCTTTGGGGGGTATTGATACTGTCCTGACATTTCAGGGCCTTAAAAAATTAAATAGGCCGTCAGTACCATCAGGTGTGATTAGGTATGATCAATTTTCAATGATTGGCACCATGGCTTGTAGACTCTAACTTTCACACAGACGTAGTAATATATAAATCTATAGAAGTAATATCCTCTAATTTTGGGTTATTTTTACTAAAGATATGTAGCAGTATAAATTTTGCCCCAAATTTATAAACATAAATTACTTTTTTGCAAAATTTTACAATAGAAGCTAAATATAAAGTGTTTTCTCTATCGCTCATTGACAGACGTAGTCCTCGGTGATACAGCACCTTTGGGTTATGTTGCCTCCACAGGAGTAGGACTAGACAGGAAATAAAATGCTCTGGCCACACCCTAGGGGCAGTCCCCGAGGGTATATCCTCTCTCTCTCTGCCACAGTAAATCAGTTTTTTTTCTGTCTAGTCAGGAGTAAGGACCTAGATACCTTGCTGGGATCTTCGGTCCTGGCAGGATTTTTTTTTTTTCTTAAAAAGATTTTTTAGACAGCTTTTTTCTCCAGTGTTCCTGTGAGATCTTCAAGCAAGAAAGCTGGGCAACGGGCTGGATGTTGAGATCCGGTGGACACCCCAGTTCAGCCTACGAGCGCGTGCAGGCCATAGCTCCGCGCTGGGTCGGCCGCGACATAGTCCCACTGGAGGGACTGACCCCGCGAGTTAAACGTCTCGCTGAAACGCCAAGGACCATGAGTCACGGCGTCCGTATTGGTCGACAGCCCTCCCGCCCCGGTGGAGAGGGTTACTGTCAGAAGTTGGTGCCCGCCTGGTTCCGGTATGGTGAGTAGTATGTTCCCCCTTTCCCCTGACGGGTCTTGTGGTGAACGCGGGCCCATCTCTGTATGGTAAGGATGAGTTCCCCTCTATCCTATAACATGGCACAGATCCCCCTACTTTGAGTGTGATTTTTATGTGCAAAAAGCCAGGAGGCTTGGTTTGGGAGCTGACAATCTAATTGTAAACATGTTAAAAGATTGTAATCAGTGGCAGTATGGGAATCTTACTGTAATAATATAAGTATCCTACCAGTCAGAAGCCACGGACATGTAGACTGCTTTCCAAGTCAAGTCTCCAGCAATAGCAGGCCTTCCGACGGCCATGCGGTCCGCCAGGGTCCGGTACCGCCGACCAGGCTAAATCCCCATGTAGAGAAGGTGTTGTGATGCTCTGCAGTCACGCTGCTATTCGGTACAAACCGCCGCCATTGTTTGCTAGATCGCACGAGGCTGCCATTTTGGCGTAGCCTCGAGTCTACAGCATGGGGGCGGCCATGTTTGAGGTGACCCAAACACCTCGTGGAGCTAGGGGAGGCGCCGGAAGGCGTGCAGAGGGGCGGAGCCGCCTCCTTTCTTCCTGGGCAGCCAGCCAAAAGACTTCCTGTTTGTGAAGACAGCGCTGTAACCTGTTGCAGTGAACTCTGAGCATCAAGTGGTGAGCCTGGGGGTCTATCTCTCTCTCTCGATCGATAAGGATCCCTAGCAGGTAACACTGAGGGGCTTTTGTGGCGCTGGGGGTCTGAAAAAAAAAAAAAAAAAGTTTTTTTATTTAAGTTTGGATTGTATTTTCCGGGTAGTTACTGGAATAATCATGGACCCTGCCACACAAATAACCCCACCTGTTTCCCTCGAGGGGGCCACGGGACCCGCCGGTGCACAGAGTATGGATGCATTTACAGCAGTTTTGGAGTCTCTGGTGGCTCGGGTGGAGGCGGCCTGTCAGGGACGGGGGTCAAGAAAGCGACCCCCGCCTACCCCTATATTATCTGACACCTCTGATATGGTCCCTCTGCAAGGGCTGCAGGTCCCTCTGCAAGGGCTGTTATCTCAGGTAAAGCTCCCTCAGACAGTGAGGAGGACGTCCATTCTTCCGCCATAATTCAGGAAGAAGCATTGGTGGACGCACTAGTTGTGGCGGTGCGGGAAACCTTAAGACTTGAGGTTTTACCGGCAGAGGCAACTGAAACAGATTCCCTTTGGTACTAACAAGCCCATCAAAACGGTGAAGGTTTTTCCTGTACCCAAGTGTTTTGGTAATAAAATTAAAGGAGAATGGGAGCATTCTAAGCGTACCTTTACTATTTCCAAGCGTATTGCTAGACGCTATCCGTTTGAGGAATCCCTCATTAAGAAATGGACGGTACCACCAGTGGTGGATCCACCTATTTCCAGGCTGAATAAAGCCACGGTTATCCCAGTGGAGGACACCTCGTCCTTTAAGGATCCGGTGGATCGAAAGATGGAAGCGGAGTCCCGCACTATCTTCTCCCTGATAGGGTCAGCATTTAGACCAGTAATTGTTATTGGTCTAGTTTCCCAGACACTAACGGAATGGGCGAGATTGGTACGCCAAGACCTAAGGGGAAAAGATATCCCCCAGGGAACATCTGATTTGATGGAACAGATTATACAAGGGCTACAGTTTGTCTGTGACGCAGCCTTGGATGCTACCCCCTATTAGGGCATGCATCTATGTCAGCGGTAATCCTCAGACGTGTGCTGTGGTTAAAATGCTGGTCAGCTGACCTAGGTTCCAAAAAGACCTTAACGAATCTCCCCTTTCAGGGGAATCGCCTATTTGGGGCCACCCTAGATGAAATTATTAAGGATGCCACTGGGGGCAAGAGCACTTTCTTGCCACAGGCTGCTAAAGCTAAGGGACCTCGCAACAAGCGAGGACCTTTCTTTACCGCCCATAAAGGGTTCGCACGCCCGGCTGGAACAAGCGGGAAAGGCAAGACTCCTCCAGGAGGGTTCAAGAAAGGCTGGTCGGACAAACAGAGGACCGACTCAGCCAAACCCGAAGCAAAGGATTACACAGCCTGAAGGTGCGCCCCCACCCGGGTTGAGGGTCATTAGATCGAGCATCGACTACTACTACCGGTGCGATTCTTCCCTTCCAACATTTAAGTACTACAGGGAGCGGTAGTCACCGTTCCCTGAACAGATCTTTTCCTTTACCTTTTCCTAAGATTAGTCTCAATTCCCCACAGGAATCGGATCTGGTTGACCAGACAGACCAAGAAGCCTCTAGCCGGGTGACTTCGGTCCCTGAGGTTCAACCAGGAAAGATCACCGTTCCTGATAGGAATCAGGTGTCTGATAAATGTGTGGGAACAGAAAACGACCAGACTTTCTCAGATGGTCGGGGCCAGATAGCTCTAGGGACGCCTAGTTCAGATCCAGTCAGCGCCAGTGGTCCTAGAAATTCTAGGATGGCCTCGTCAAGCCGGCCTGGCCGACTTGGACATGCTAGTCGCAGACGTTCCGTGGGAACTTCGTCTCAGGGAGTGTCTGCGGTCTCAAGGACCAATCTACCATCGTGCTTTACAGTCGCTGGTTTTAATGGCCTGGCCATTGAGACCCAAGTACTGAAGGACAGAGGGTTGTCAGCTTCAGTCATTCCTACCCTTATTAAAGCAAGGAAAGCGACTTCCAGCAAGGTCTATTATCACAAATGGAAGACTTATATCGCGTGGTGCGAATCTTTAGGATTTCCTCCACGTACCTATTCGGTGACTCGAATATTGACCTTTTTGCAAAAAGGGGTTGAGCAGAACTTAGCCTTGAGCACCATCAAGGGTCAAGTTTCAGCATTAGCAATCTTCTTTCAGAAACCTTTAGCTACCAAGTCCTTGGTGCGGAATTTCATCCAGGGGGTGCGGCACCTGGCTCCACCAGTCCGCGCGCCCTTACCGCCCTGGGATCTTAATTTGGTTTTGTCGGTTCTACAGAAACCTCCCTTTGAAAACATCAGGGAGATTCCCTTGCTTACTTTATCCCAGAAGGTGGCCTTCTTGGTGGCTATCACTTATGCTCGCAGGGTGTCAGAACTGGCTGCATTATCATGCCAGTCCCCATACTTAGTGATTCATAGGGATAAGGTAGTACTTCACCCTAAGCCATCCTTTCTTCCTAAGGTGGTTTCAGATTTTCATCTGAATGAAGATATTGTACTACCTTCCTTGTGTCCTCAGCCCAATCATCATCGGGAACATGCGTTGCATTCCTTGGATGTGGTTCGGGCAATCAGGGTATACCTGAAGGCTACGGAATCGTTCCGTAAGACGGATTCACTTTTTGTGATCACGGATGGCCCCAGAAAGGGGTTGCCTGCATCTGCCACGACTATTGCCAAATGGATTAGACAGACGGTGGTACAGGCTTATTCTATTAAGGGTCAGAGTCCTCCGTTCCCTGTTAGGGCGCACTCCACTCGAGCGCTCAGTACTTCCTGGGCCTTTCGCCATCAGGCGTCAGTGGTCCAGGTATGTAAGGCGGCCACCTGGTCGTCGGTACATACCTTTACAAAATTTTATAAAATTGATGTCATGGCATCGGCGGATGCCTCATTTGGCCGCAAGGTTTTGCAGGCCGCAATTTGAGGAGACCGGTGGTCTACCTCGAGGGTTTTTTTTTTCTGTTTGAAAATTTTTTTGTTGAGTCTCATCATTAAGGATGAGCATTGTAAACTTCTAGTTGGCACCAGTTGGGCCTTCTAGATTTGGATTTGATTTCCATTTTCCCACCCCTCATTTGTGATACTGCTCTGGGACTTCCCGAAGGTGCTGTATCACCGAGGACTACGTCTGTCAATGAGCGATAGAGAAAAATGGATTTTTGTAAGATCTTACCGTAAAATCCTTTTCTCTTAGCTCATTGACAGACATAGTACCCGCCCCTCTCTTTTTGAGTTGGGTTGGGTTAAATTCTCTAAACACTGCTTTTGTGACATAACTGATTTACTGTGGCAGAGAGAGAGAGGATATACCCTCGGGGACTGCCCCTAGGGTGTGGCCAGAGCATTTTATTTCCTGTCTAGTCCTACTCCTGTGGAGGCAACATAACCCGAAGGTGCTGTATCACCGAGGACTACGTCTGTCAATGAGCTAAGAGAAAAGGATTTTACGGTAAGATTTTACAACAAGCCCTTTTGCCTTTTGCAGTCCCAACACACCTGAAGTGAATGGGACCTTAGTGAAAAGTTTGGCTGATCCAGAAATCAACTGAATTTTTACTGTAAAGTCAAGCTTGGACAACCCTCTCCTACTCACTAAACCTCCCTATTGGTCCAAAAAGCTGCCCAAAGCGTTCAAATTAATTTTTTTTTTGCAGATGTTGGAGGGGAGGTATATCTTGCATGAAATGATTCAATTAAGTTATACTGTAGATTGAAAATTTGAAATGCATTTACTATTCTACAGACCTTCAAGTATTGCAAAATTATTATCAATTATTTTTTTAATAAAGCTTCTAAGAGGCAAGCATATGATAGCTGTGTAAAAATGATATCATGTCATTTCTAGTCAAGTAGTTTTCTACCATAATCTTTGTTGAGACCACTTGAATTATTATTTTCTTTTATTAGAATAAAAAAGTTCTTCTACACTATACATATTCACACAATCCCTAAAAAGATATAATATATACAGTAAAACCTTGGTTTGAGAGTAACTTGGTTTAAGAGCGCTTTGCAAGACAAGCAAAATTTTCAAATAAATTTTGACTTGATATACAAGCAATGTCTTGATATACAAGTAGCCTCAAGTCACAGCTGAGTATAAAAGAGAAGAGAGGTGCCTCTAAGTGTAGCAATATGGTTAAATTTAATGAAGGTACAACCTTTAGCAACTCACATGGTTGATGATTGGAACAGGCACATCTAAGGATGCAGGCATCCAAGCTAAAGCTGTCCACATAGGACCATCCTCCGCACCGTCATCTACGTCATCCTTTCCATGCTGCCCCTCGCTTTCAGATCGCTTTACTGCAGGGTGGTCTTCCCGGTCAGGATCAAAGACTAGCAGCCGGCTGTGCAGAAGATAGTCTATGTGGACAGCTTTACCCTGGATGCCTGCATACTTAGATGTGCCTGTTTTATTCATCAACCATGTGAGTTGCTAAATGTTGTACCTTCATTAAATGGAACCATATTGCTACCCTGTAGCTCCTGCTGGATTTTGCTTCTAATCCCCTTGTGGAAGCGGCTATTTGTGGATGGACATTTTATGGTTACACAACCTATCGCAATGCTATAATCTTTTTATATGGACTATAAATTGAAGGATTTATGAATAAATGGTTGTGGAACAAATCATCTGAGTTTCCATTATTTCTTATGGGGAAATTCGCTTTGATATAAGAGTGCTTTGGATTACAAGCATGCTTCCGGAACGAATTATGCTCGCAATCCAAGGTTTTACTATATATATATATATATATATATATATATATATATATATATATATATATATATATATATATATATATATCTATACATCACACAGCAGAGTGGCACTGCGAAACTAAAGGCCAGCACTGTGAGTCTATCAGGCTCTATTGCATTGCTCAATACTGTCAAACTAAAAATGAGGATTCATGGACAGAAGAGAACAGAGGGATGGCCTCATCAATCTGGTGATGCTTCTTTACTGACCAACCAGCAGTCTAGGGACATGACAGGGGTCAGCCTATATTATTTTAGGAAAACCTGCACTGGGAACTATATGATGGCTGCCATTCCTGCTCTCCTCCTAAAAATTCTATTTGCCTCGCTGTTTCTGGCCTCAGTATTTTTAGTCACTCTTCAGGAACAAGCAGCAAGCAAAAGATGCAACTACTTTTTCTAGGTTAGTGACTCAGAGTCTTTGTTTTAGCATAACACCCAGGCAACTAGCATAATCAAAAGATGGGGTCCGCTAAGGAAACTTACATATTTGCTCATTCTAGATTTCCTAAGAAAAAAAAAAAATCTAGAAAAGTAAATGCCTAAATTATCAGAGGGAAGAACAGAGAATGCATTTGGCAGGCTGCAATTGTGCTTTAAAGTGACACTAAACATTTCTCTTTCGTTTGACGGACACAGTGCTCCATAAATCATAACTACTGGGTTATATTGTAGGAGTAGGCAGAACAAAAACACCTGGCTATGCCAATGGGCAATCCCCAGCTTGGTAAATAACCCTCCTGTCTGCTCTTGGTAATCAGTTTTAATCTGTCTAGTCAGGAGTAAGGACTAAAGGGCCATACACACTATACAATTTTCTTTAGATTTTTTCCTTCAGACTTACCAAAACCATATAATATGAGGTCAAACCTAAACACTTTCAATTTGTATGCAATCAGGCAGGCCCTTGCACTACATAGAAAAGGTAAATCTAAAGGAAATCTGACAACAAAAGTTGTATAGTGTGTATTCAGCTTTCGGGCTCTCAGCTGGGATCTCTGGTCCTTGCAATTTTTTCTCCTTCCTTACATCTTTTTTGTTTTTTTCTCTCAGGAGATCTACAATCACTTGCTGGGCGACGGGCTGGATAATCTAGATCCAGTGGTCCCCCCAGCCCAGCCAGCGAGTGCATGCAGATCGCAGCTACGCTCTAGGTCGGCCGCGACATAGCCTAACTGACAGAGGCTGGCCTGCGAGTTAAATGCAGGGTCATATACGTCCGGGCTTGGGTCTGAGTCACAGCGGTCCCTTGGCCGACAGCTCCCCTACTTCGGTGGCGAGGATTCTGTCTGCAGCGTTACCCGCACCATGGAAGGGTGACTATAGTCCCCCCTCTCCCCCTTTTGGCGTGTTTTCAGGGTGGACGCGGGTAACCTCCAGGGACGGTTGGACCTGCCTGCAGGTTCCCCTCTCCCATCCCTTAGGCTCCGTTCACATCTAGGCGTTTTGGGGCGTTTTTGGGGCGTTTTTCTGCTCTAGGATCAGCTCTCAAAACGCCCAACAAGACAAATCCTATTCATTTCAATGGCCCCTGTTCACATCTGAGCGTTTTGACGCTGTATACAAAACGCCCAACGCTCAAAAAAGTACATGAGCTTCTTTTTGGGCAGATTACAGGCGTTTTCCATTGATCTCTATTCAATCTAAAAACGCCTGCACAAAAATCGCTGTAAAAATCGCGGTAAAATCGCGGTAAAAAACGCCGCAAAAATCGCGGTAAAATCGCGGTAAAATCGCGGTAAAAAACGCGCGAAAAACGCTACGCTCAGGTGTGAATGTAGCCTAAGGCTCCGTTCACATCTAGGCGTTTTGGGGCGTTTTTGGGGCGTTTTTCTGCTCTAGGATCAGCTCTCAAAACGCCCAACAAGACAAATCCTATTCATTTCAATGGCCCCTGTTCACATCTGAGCGTTTTGACGCTGTATACAAAACGCCCAACGCTCAAAAAAGTACATGAGCTTCTTTTTGGGCAGATTACAGGCGTTTTCCATTGATCTCTATTCAATCTAAAAACGCCTGCACAAAAATCGCGGTAAAAAACGCCGCAAAAATCGCGGTAAAAAACGTGCGAAAAACGCTACGCTCAGGTGTGAATGTAGCCTCAATCCCTCAGTAGGCTGGGCTTCCCCCAATCCCTTTCCCCACTGTCTGGACCTGGAGTTTGGTGGGGGTCCCGGGGCAGAGAATGCAGCGGAGTCCCTCCGGGTCTCCCCCGCTACTCCCACTCTGTAAGGGTCCTGGGATAGTGTGTCCTGCCCTAGTAATCTGGAGGGGTCCCAGTGTAGGAGACCCCTAGGTGCATGCCCTACTGTTTGCAGTGTGGGTATAATGCAGGGGGGTCCCAGTGCAGAGTGCGCAGCAGAGTCTCTGCTAACCTGTGTCCTACCTTCGAGGGGGGTCCCCTTGGGAGAGGGTGCAGCATTGCAGAGGATGCAGGGAAGATTCTGGCAGCATGCTTCAGCGTTTGTAGGTGATAGTGGCCGTTTTCCCTTAGTCTGGTTGGTCTCCGGTTGGTGGCAATGTTTGTGTAGCCCGATGATGTCACGGGGGCCATTTTAACTTAGCCCGTGGGGATGCCGGAGCTCCTCCTCTTCCTCAGTTTCCTCTTCCTGTGCCCGGGACATATGAACAGAGATGGCGTCCATGATGATGCTGGGTTTGAAATTCTCGGTGCTCCTCTTGTCGGTAGGGTGAGTCCTTGGGGGTCCCTGTTATCTGCTGATAGGTACCCTGAGCCTTGAAGGGATCCTTTAGTGGTGCCAAAAGGTCGTTTTTGTACTTCAAGGTCTTCCTTTACTTATGGAGCCTCAGAGTCACATCTCCCCTACTGACCCCCTCATGGAGGTGCCAGGTCCCTCGGAAACCCAGCTTCCCATGGTTGCACTGACAGCGGTCCTGCAGTCTTTAGTGTCCCGGGTGGAAGTGGCGTGTGGGCAAAGGCCCAGGAGGAAACTTCCCCTGCTCAGTCTGTCTCATCTGATTCTGAGCCTGATGCCGCTGTGGTCGCGGCCCGTCCAGGGAGACTTAATATCCCACCCCCAGATCCATCCAATAGTGAGGCTGATTCCTCCATGGTCGCAGCAGCGAATGAAGAATGAAAAAGATGCACTTATCACTGCAGTTTGTGAGACTTTAAAATTGGAGGATGCAGCTGATATAGCCACGGACGTGACTGTGTCGTTTGGTACGCATAATTCACCTCGTACTCCAAAGGTGTTTACTTGTTCAAAGTGCCTTATTTTGACAGGTTTTCCTGTAAGGAATGGGAACAACCACAATTACCCTTTGTGGTCCCCAAACGTTTTGCTGTTCATTACCCTTTTGAGGAGTCACTTTTAAAAAAAAAAAAAAAAGGGGGACTAGTTCACCAGTGGTGGACTCTCCTGTTTTCAGGTTGAATAAAGCAACCAGGATCACAGTAGAGGAATCTCCGTCCCTTAAGGACTCGACAGGAAAGCGGAGGCTGTGGCACGCATCATGTTTACTATGGCTGGTTCAGGCCTATTCCAATTAAGGTCAGGTTCCACTTTTTCCTGTCACAGCGCATTCTACTCGGTGGGGGAATGCTTCTTCGGCCTTCCGTCATCAGGTATCAATATAGCAAGATTGAAAGGCAGCCACTTGGTCGTCGGTGCATACCTTCACAAAATTCTATAAGGTAGATACTTTGGCATCTTCGGATGCTTCTTTTTGGTGCTAAGTTTTGCAGGCTGCTGTTGAGGAGGGGCTGTTCCCTCTTAAGGGGTGTTTTTCTTTAAACGGGGTTCCTGTGACACGGTTAAAGAGGAGTTCCAGGCACAGATGTCATTTTTTAATGAACATACCCCCGGGACAGTCAGGGCTAGCACATTCCACAATGGCTAGCCTCTGATCTGTCCCGGTTCGCACTTACCTTTTAGAAGAAATACTTACTTATAAAATTTCTTCCACAGCGTTTCCATCTCTCTTGTGGGCAGCTGAAGCCGGCGCAGTCCTCTTCTGCGTCTACTTCCGCGTCTTCTTCTCCCAGAATGCGCCGCACCGACCCCTCTCGTCACTTCCGGCGCGGCGCATTGATTCCTGGGAGCGATGACGTTTAGCTCCCAGGAATCATCGCAGCGCAGGAAGTGACGGGGTGAGCCGCGGCTCCGAGGGAGGAAGTACCCTGAGGTGAGTATTTACGATCGTCAATTACAAGGTGAGTTTTTAAAAAAAAAAATCTAACTATCCGATTCCTTTTCAGGTTAGGCTGAACTAGCGGACGGGCACAAAAAAAAAATATCGTTTTTGTGCCCGGAACTCCGCTTAAGGCTCCTGTGTCCTGGATAAGGGCACTTATGTTTGGTATGATTTATGGAGCGCGGTGTCCGTCAATGAACGAAAGAGAAAATGGGATTTTTGTACTTACCATAAAATCCATTTCTCCGAGTTCATCGATGGACACATCACCCACCCCTCAATGGAGTTCTGATACTTTGAATATTGCTTGCTACTTAACGAATTACCTAGATGCAGAGAGGGGGTATATACTAAGCTGAGGACGGCCAATGGGCATAGTCTAATTTTTTTGGTTCTGCCTAGTCCTACTCCTGGAGGAGGCAATATAACCCAGTAGTTATGATTTATGGAGCGCTGTGTCTGACGATGAAGTACAAAAATCCAATTTTTTCTTTCTTTAAAATAAAAGATGTTATACTTTCTTCTCTGTACAGGGATTTTGCACATTACAAACCCTTACCTCCTCTTTGGCGTTTTCTAAGTTTCCCTTTTAGCAAACCAGACGCTAAGGGGGCACCTGTACAGGCACTTTTCTGAGAAAGGCTGTGTGCGTCTATGGGCACACACAGCACCAGAAAGGCATGTCCCTGCTCCCTCCCCACAGGAATTTGACTGGCAGGAGCTTATGGCTTCCACTACTATTAGGGCTGTTTCACACCGGACTGTGTGCATTTCCATTTGTTTCGGGCATGTTCCCATGCATTCCAGTTCTGCATTCCATTCATCCAAGTGGACTGCAAAATGCACTGCAGGCACTACTTTTTTAGAATGCACTGCACCAAACTGCATGGCACTGCGTTTTAGTGCCCACAAACACAGCTGTTTTGGGTGTCATTAACAATTCATTGGCACCTGTATGCCCATCATAAAGGCAATGCATTCACTTCTGGTGTGGGAAACAGCCATGGAATGTGCCTTTCCCACACGTCTCTTGATGTGACCCAGCCCTCAGTGTCTCCTGTCAGACCAAGAGGAGAGCAGAGCAGTGCTCCAGGCAGGCAGTGAGAGGAGGCAGGCAAGTGTTTGGGGATGGGGTGGGCAGGAGAGTTAGTGCAGTGTTTTTTACTCAAAGATTTTGAGTTTAGGACCACATTAAAACAGCAAACGTGTCATCTATAGCAGAACAATTTTTGTCATGTGATATATAGAACTTTGTTTGGACCCATGCAGACTTTTTTTTAAGGAAATAAATATTGTAAGAAATAATCCCCATTGTTGATTATTAGCATTACACCCCTGTCAGTTGTGGGGTTTTTTTGCCATCTGTGTCCCATAGGGAATATTGTTCTTTACTTTCTGTCCCATAGCCAAAACAGAAGGTAAGAGAAAATACTTCCAAAGTGGAGGAATTATGGGGTGTCACCAGAACTATTGTCTCCATTGGAAGTTTTCCCTTCTATTACTTTTCCAGTTTCAACCTAAAACTTGCGATTTTCTTTTACTTTTATTTGCGATGATAATGGTAAACCGGACAAATAGAGAGGGTGAATCTCCCTAATAGGGGCCCAGACAACAATAAAAACTGACAGGTGTAATAATCCCTCTCAAGTCTATCCAAATCGAAAAAGTTTAACTTTAAAGGTCTGTTTATAAAGCAGAGAATGAGACCTTCACCAAACATTCTGCAGTAGAGAATCAATTACTGTCATGGCCTGGATATTTTACCTGCAGAGAATGTTCACTGATTCCCTGATTTATAATTATGCCCCTCAGTATGTAAAGCCAAGCCGTTTTTTGTTTAGTTTGGGTAGAGTAAAGCCTCGTACACACGCACCGATTGTTGGCCGACCAATCGGCCGTCTTTTGTCCAGTGTTGTTGTGTTGGTTGAAATGTGCTCTAGACTGCACACAAATTTTGTCGGCCAACAACAACCAACTGCAGAAGTGATGTCATGTTTTGGTTTACTTTTCGTGTGTTTTTTCTTCTCTGAGCATACCCAGTCTTGCTCATCACATTTTTGTCTGCCAAAATCTGTACTGACTGAGGAACAATCGGCCATTCTGGTGACAGCCAACAAAAATTTTATAGCATGCACACCAGATTTTGTTCGGCCGAAAAGTCGCAGTCGGTTGTCAGAAGCATCATACTAACAAGCCGACAATCGGCCGTTGGCCGAAAATTCACGGCCAACAATCGGTGCGTGTGTACGAGGCTTAAGTAAAGAATGAAACTGTTCCTTTTTTTTTTTTGCTGTCTGTGTTTTGTTGGGGAGGTTTTCTTTGCTTTCTGTCTCAGAGTCATAACCTAAGGCGAGGAAAAATCTCTGCAAAGTAAAGTGGGGTACACACTATAAGAGAATCCGGCGAACGATTGTCCGATTTTCCTCATTGTTTCACAGCAAATCGGAACCGAAAATCGTAAATGGCAGTGTTATCGAACGATTTTCGTATCGTTAGTGTGGTATGTAAAACGTTCGATTTTCGTACGACAGCAAAAATTCACATATCCAACATGTTGGGTTTTTTTGCGAAAATCGGCCGAATTTCGTATCATTAGTGGGGGAGTTGTATGATTTTGCACAGAACAGAAAACACAGAACAGTAGGGAGTGTGTCCGGTAGAGATGTGGTTAAAAGGCACAAAAAATAGTGTTTTGTCGTTCGATTTTCGGCTCACATTGATGGTACACTCGATGATGTGCACGAGTGCCGCTTTCGTTTATCGAACGATAAATCGTACGTAATTCGAATCGTCTCTGGCCTGCCTAAGGATAATCCCACTCTGACTATTTTCACTGGAGCATCCGTCCCCATTGGATGACCGCTGTAAAATGTTGAATTTCCCATCACTCCCTAACCCATTGATAATTGTCAGCAAGGCAAATAGAGGAATCTCCCCAGTAGGATACAGACAGAAATTCAAACTTAATAGGGATTCTAACTTCTCACCTTTGTATGGTATATCCAAAGCTTAACCAAAAGACTTTGTTATACATTCACTAATAAAAGTGCACAAAAAAAATAATCTACTTTTGAGGTTTCTGGTTTATGAATAATAGGTAATAAGAAGCACCCCCTGTGTGTGGGATTTAGTCCTGTCCCAGTGCAATGATTAGTCTGATCACCAGCCTTTATACTTCTCTGATTGTGTGTTACTTCTTTCTTTCTGATTATACACAGATTACACTATTCAGGGACTTTTTTTTTCATCTTCATTGGATATGAATCAGTTGCTTTTTTGAATTCCAAACAATTGGTTATAAATAATGTTTCGGAGCTATGTAAGGATTCATGGATGTGAGCTATCTTGCCTAGGTGTTTTGTTTACATAAACTTTCTCTTGTCTGTTATGGAACTGGATCACTGTGGAATCTTTTGTAGGGTGTCAGTAGCATTACTATACCACATATCCTCTTCAGGTTGTCTATCTGACTACAAAAAGTAATCGAAAATATTCAATAGCCTTCTCTTTTTGATTTAACTGTGGGGGAAAAAAAAAAAAAAAACATTTACTTGTTTGTTGACAGCAACCTTAATATCTGCAAATAAACCAATTGTTAACCATAGGTTATCTTTTTTTTTTTTTTTTTTTCTATAACAAATTAATCGATCACTTGTAAAGCCATACTCAAGTTGGCATAATAATAGACTGTTGTAATAAATGTATCGTTCAGTTACTAATTGTTGTATTGATAGTGCAAAAATTATAGTCTCATGGATAACTATTGTCTTTAAGAGTGGGTTGGAAAATTGTATCTGTAGTCTTTTTATTTTCTCTAATAAGGCAAATCAAGATAATCCAGTGTGCTGCCTCATAGGCAGTAATGGAAAGATCTTTTAAAATGCTTTTCAGAATTAAAGGATTGTGTATGAGCATTTGATTGTTGCCAAATAATTAGATTTCTTATGTATCTTACCTTTAGTCTTAATGACTTGGCTGATTGTCCTGTACAGACAAGTTACGTGGCCCCAGGGTCTTGACTAGTAGCAATTTTCCACTACGCTGGAAGATTTGTTCAAAATTGGCTTGTTCTTTCTGCTTCTGCATATAAAGATTATCATAAGAGATACTTGGATCATTATCGCTTCCCATCAGTGGGCAGCATTACTCAGTGAACATTTTTTTAATTCTTCTAATTGCTTGTATATTGGTTATTACATTAAGTTTAAGATTTCTTCTTCTTTCTCTTCTTTAAAAACCCCAAAGCCTTTCTCTTCTTTAAAAACTTGTGAATAGCAAGTTTTGGCATGGCTGACTAATTTCATGCAGATCTGTTTTGATGTGCAGAATATCACACAATGTATGATCTAGAAAATGTTAGTAATAAATTGTGTGATTCTCTGGCACCATTGTAGATATTTTGATGGCCATACAAGAAACAATAGTCACATGCATATTCCAGGGACAGAAAAGCACAGACCGCAACAAAAATATTGTTCTTACCTCACTTACTATACTAAACATTTGTTTTTGTTTGGGTCTCCATTGGAAAGGTTTACCATAATTTCCTGTCCTGACAGGAAGTGCAGAAAATCTTCTAAATAGGGACACAGCTGACAATTGAAACCTGTCCATCAATACCTCGCCTTCGCTCTATGCAAAACAAAATAAAATGTTTTAGATGGAGTTGGCTGTAAAGCAATTCTCTCGATATCCCATGAAAGTTGTATTAGTGCTAACCTGTAGATGGCTACATACACTATATTGCCAAAAGTTTTGGGACTCCTGCCTTTTCATGCACGTGAACTTTAATGGCATCCCAGTCTAAGTTCGCAGGGTTCAATATTGAGTTGGCCCACCATTTGCATCTATAACAGCTTCAACTTGTCTGGGAAGGCTGTTCACAAGGTTTAGGAGTGTGTCTATGGGAATGTTTGACCATTCTTCCAGAAGCGCATTTGTGAGGTCAGGCACTGATGTTGGAGAGAAGGCCTGGCTCGCAGTCTCTGCTCTAATTCATCCCCAAGGTGTTCTGTCGGGTTGAGGTTCTGGCCAGTCAAGTTCCTCCACCTCAAATCTGCTCATTTATGTCTTTGTGGACCTTGTTTGTGCACCGGTATGCAATCATGTTGGAACGGGAAGGGGCCATCCCCAAACTGTTCCCACACTGTTGGGAGCATGAAATTGTTTAAAATGTATTGGTATGCTGACACCTTAACAATTCCCTTCACTGGAACTAAAGGGCCAAGCCCAATCCCTGAAAAACAACCCCACAGCATAATCCCCCCTCCACCAAATGATTTGGACCAGTGCACAAAGTAAGGTCCATTAAGACATGTCCTGCACAGAGTCCTAAAGTCAACCTGATAGAACACCTTTGGGATGAATTAGAGTGCAGACTATGAGTCAGGTCTTCTCTCCAATATCAGTGCCTAACCTCTCAAATGCACTTCTGGAAGAATGGTCAAACATTCCCATAGACACACTCCTAAACCTTGTGGACAGCCTTTCCAGAAGAGTTAAAGCTGTAAAAGCTGCAAAGGGTGGGCCAACTCAAGACTGAACCCTATGGACTAAGACTGGGATGTCATTAAAGTTCATGTGTGTGTAAAGCCAGGCGTCCCAATACTTTTGGTAATATAGTGTACTAACAATGCCCAATGCAAAGCCAGGAAAATCTTTGCTTGCTTCAATGGGCTGCTGCTATGTAAAATGTCTGGGTCTGTTTTATTGTGTGTTTCTTGCTGAGCACTGTTTCCTTCTATCAATCATTGTGTCACTACTGTGTTCTGTTGAGTGCAGACAATCGTAGAATATGATCCTGCTCATAATTTGCCTGTCTTTTGTGATACCGAAGTCCCTAAACACTAAAATGCTGCCTCCCACTTTATATAAAGGAGTAGTCCAATGTAGAACTGTCAATGTTAAATTCTCAGCCACAACATCTGCATCTATTTGCTAATTTGTGTTTAATGTACCGAAGTACCAGTTCACTCGTATGCAATGTCAGACATCGCATGTGAGTCGCACTGCACTGCTGTGCAAATCACATGCGATGTCTGTGCAATGCGAATTCAGCCATGCAGATTGCATGGCTGAATTTGCATCGCATTCGGGCCAACGTTGTCAGGACCCTTTTTTGCTCCGCATCAGAATCGGATCGCATGGGTATTCACACCTATGCGATCCAATTCCTGTCTGAACAGACAGTACGCACTGCGATATGCAAGCTAATCTGAGGGAGTCGTTAACTTTGTGTTGACACTTCCAGCAGTTTGCATATGGCAGTGTGAAATGCCTGCGAGTCAGGTGCGATGCAGGAACCCGCAGTGGATTCGCAGGGTTCCCGCATCGCACCAATGTGAACCGGCACTGAAGGGGATTGGTTTTGTTTCCTAATTCCACAACAAAAAAAAGTTTGAATCGTAGTTTTGTTTTAGCGTTCTTTTAATCCCTTATTATTTTTCTCTTTTGTTTTCTGAAAAATCACCCAGTACATTTCCAACCAGAGCTTTTTGAGAAATGGCAATCAAAATTCTTGGCATGACTAGAAATGTATTCACCACCTAGCGTGTTATCGTTTATTAGACTGTATTGTATAATTAATGGATTATTTTTAGAAGCCCCATGTTATAAGTCTGCCATACCATTTCTTGTCTCCTCTCAAGCTGGTATCAAGACTTAACCCACTAGTCCCACCCGTGTCACCATCCATCACTTTGTCACTGAACCGCAGGGTGGACCTGAGCAGAACTCTTGTTACTACTCTAGATTGTGCATTGAAACCATTTTATATGGGTATTTTTATTTATTTTTTTAATAATGAGTTAGGAGCAGCTCATTAGCTTTTGGGACAAGGAGACAAGCGCACAGAGGAGACAAACTGTGTTATTTGAAAGGTAACACTAATTTGTAGCTCAGTACTTGAGGATAATTTGGATTGCAGGTTCATCTATTTAAGTTGCCAGTAACATGATAATATACAAAATATAGTTGGTTATATTGAAATTACTACCAGCAAATATAAAAAATTTTATAGAGTTGTGGATCAATTAAAAAAAAAAAAAAAAAAGAGTTTGCTCTTTCGTTAATTGACAGACACAGCTCCTGATATTCATAACAATTGGGTTATACCGCCCCCTACAGAAGTAGGACACAAGGCAGAAAATAATTCTGGCTACACCCATGGGCAGTCCCAGGGGGAACTTCCTCTCTCTGCTATAGCCACTCAGTTTTTTTTCTGCCTAGTCAGGAGTAAGGACCTATTTCCTTGCTGCGATCTTTCACAACATTTTTTATATAGAACATCTTTTCCTTCTGGATTTTTTCCTGTGAGATCTGCAATCAACTGCCGGGCTGGATAATCTAGATCCAGTGGTCACCCCAGTCTGGCCAGCGAGCATGTGCATACCTCAGCTCTACGCTAGGTCGGCCGCAACATAGCCCCACTGGGCGAGGGCTGGCCTGCAGTGGATCCCTGTGGGCGGTGATTTCAGCATCCCCTGGTGCTGACTCCTGGATCATTTTACTTCCTGATCGCCTCACGTGTAGTGCAGATTCTCCTGGTGGCTGTAGGTGCCTGTTTCTTTGGGTGGTGAGTCTGGTGGGGTCCTCTCCCTCTCTGCTGAGGATCGCTTGGTGCTTTGTGCCTGGTGACCGGATGGTGCTGCCAGTGTGGTGGGGGTTGTCGTCCCCCTGGTGATTCTTCGAGTCTTTGAATCACATTTCCTCACCTGTTCTCCTCTCTTGAGGCTGCAGGGCCCTCCGGGTCCCAACCATCAATCCGTGCACTGACGGTGGTCCTGGAGTCCCTTGTGTCCCGGGTGGAGGTGGGTTGCGGGCGACCGTCTAGCAAAAAGGGCCCCCTGCCTCATCTCTCATCAGATCCTGAATCTGATTTGGCCACCGCGGACGTGGGTCACCCTGCTGGGTCTGCAACTATGCGCCTGGAATTCTCTGATGGTGAGGATGATTCCTCCACATCTGCGACTGCGCACGAAAAGGCGCTGGTGGATGCACTGATTGTATCTTTGCGTGGGACCCTAAAGATGGAGGATGCAGCTGAAGCTGCGATGGAGGAGCAGGTACCCTTTGACACTCACAAGCCATCCAAAGCAGCAAAGTTATTTTTTTTTCCCTGCCTATTTTGACAGAATTGTTGCTAAAGAGTGGGGACGACCAAAGCGTCCCTGTGGGGTCACTAAGTGCTTTGCTAGGCGTTACCCCCTATGAGGAGTTCCTTCTTAAGAAATGAACAATGCCATCAGTGGTGTACCCTCTGGTTTCCAGATTAAACAAGGCAACCATGATTCCAGTTGAAAAAGCCCCAGCCTTTAAGGATCCAGCTGACCAGAAGGTGGAGGCTGTGGCCCACACTAAGTACACTCTGGCTGGTTCGGCAATGAGGCCAGTATTCACCATAGCCATATTGTCACAGTATTAATTACAGTAATAGGAAACACTGAATTTCAAAAGAGCCAATTTCCCTAAACTGCGCTCGCTGCTAGAAAATATCAAATGGGATAGAACCCTGGGAACAAAGAACACGGAGGAAAAATGGGAGTGCTTCAAGAGCATACTTAACAAGGGGATTGACCAGTGCATTCCAAAGGGAAATAAATTTAAAAGAGCAAAACTAAACCCTGGGTGGCTAAACTCCAACATAAAAATGTATATTAGTGCTAAAGAAAAGGCCTTCAAAAAATACAAGACTGAGGGGTCATTGGCAGCATTTAAGCATTACAAAGAGTGTAATAAGAAATGTAAAGATGAAATCAGGGCGGCTAAAATAGAACACGAGAGACATATAGCGGAGGAGAGTAAAAAGAACCCCAAGAAATTCTTTAAGTATATAAACAGTAGGAAAGTGAGGCCAGAACACATTGGCCCCATAAAAGATGATAAAGGAAATATGGCCACTGAGGACAGAGAAAAGGCGAAAGTGTTAAATAATTTCTTCTCTTCAGTCTTCACAAAAGAATCGGGGGGGCTACACGAACCTTGCTTGTAAGGCCGAACTAAACACACCTCAGGAAGTGCCGCCATGGCTAACAGAAGATAGACTTAAAACTAAACTAGAGAAACTTAACATAAATAAATCCCCGGGACCGGATGGCTTGCACCCGAGGGTTCTTAATGAGCTCAGCCAGGTGCCAGACCATTATTCTTGATCTTTAAGGATAGTTTACAGACGGTATGGTGCCAGCTGATTGGAAAAAAGCCAACGTGGTACCAATATTTAAAAAGGGGCCGAGATGTATCCCGGGTAACTATAGGCCAGTCAGCCTAACATCAGAAGTCTGCAAAATTTTGGAAGGGATGTTAAGGGACCACATACAAGACGTTAGTAATGAAAACGGTATTATAAGTAGTAATCGGCATGGATTCATGAAAAATCGTTCTTGCCAAACCAATCTATTAACCTTCTATGATGAAGTGAGCTGCCACCTAGATAAGGGAAAGTCTGTGGATGTGGTGTATCTGGACTTTGCAAAGACCTTTGACACCGTTCCCCACAAACGCTTACTGTACAAACTAAGGAAGGTAGGTATGGACCATAAGGTGAGTACCTGGATAGAGAACTGGCTCCAGGGGAGAGTCCAGAGGGTGGTGATTAATGGGGAGTACTCGGATTGGGCGGGTGTGGAAAGTGGGGTCCCCCAGGGTTCTGTCCTGGGACCAATCCTGTTTAATTTATTCATAAATGATCTAGAGGAGGGGATATCTAGTATAATCTCAGTATTTGCAGATGATACTAAACTAGGCTTGCCAATATCTTCTATGCAGGATGTGGAAACCTTGCAAGCGGACCTGAACAAAATAACGGGGTGGGCAACTACATGGCAGATGAGGTTTAATGTTGAAAAATGTAAAGTAATGCACTTGGGGGCCAGAAACCAGAAAGCAAGCTACTCACTAGGGGGGAAACCTCTGGGTGAGTCTAGGATGGAAAAGGACTTGGGGGTACTGGTAGACAACAGGCTTGGCAGTGGCATGCAATGCCAAGCCGCCGCAAGCAAAGCCAACAGAATACTGGGATGTATAAAAAAGGGGATTCACTCCAGAAATAAAGAGATTATTCTCCCACTCTACAAGACTCTGGTCCGGGCCACATCTGGAGTATGCTGTTCAGTTCTGGGCACCGGTCCTCAGGAAGGATGTGCTGGAACTGGAGAAAGTCCAGAGAAGGGCAACAAAAATGATTAGGGGAATGGAGGACATCAGCTATGAGGAAAGGCTACAAGCACTGAACCTATTCTCTCTGGAGAAGAGACGATTGAGGGGGGATATGATATCAATGTACAAATACTGTACTGGCGACCCTAGCATAAGGAACAAACTATTCAGAGAAAGGAGATACAATAAGACACGTGGCCACTCACTAAAACTAGAGGAAAGGCGGTTCAACCTTAAAGTGTGTAAGGGGTTGTTCACTGTAAGAGCGGTAAGGATGTGGAATTCTCTTCCACAAGCAGTCGTATCAGCAGGGAGCATTGATAGTTTCAAAAAAACTATTAGATGGGCACCTTAGAGACCACAACATACAGGGGTATACAATGTACGGTTAAAAGCAAACACACACACGCATCATAGGTTGAACTGGATGGACTGATGTCTTTTTTCAACCTCACTAAGTATGTAACAATCTCTGACCGAGTGGGCTAAGCTCCTACACCATGACCTGGAGGGGAAACCGCTCCCCCCTGCCTTTGCCGAGCTGGCGGACCAGCTAATCCAGGGGCTGCGATTTATCTGTGATGCCTCTTTGCATGCGGCTCCCCTGATGGCTCGTCTGTCTGTTTTGGCAGTGCTCCTTCGTCGTGTCTTTTGGCTCAAGTGCTGGTCTGCGGATCAGACATCAAGAAAGGCCTTGACTGATCATCTTTTTCAAGGAGATCGCTTGTTTGGGGCTACCCTGGATGACCTCATTAAAGGTCTCTACAGGGGGAAGAGTACTCTTCTTCCTCAGGCTACTAAGGGCAAGGAACCTCGTCGTAGACGTGGGCCTTCCTTCTCAGCTCATAATACGTTTTTTCGTCCCTCAGGATCAACTGACAAGGGCTCGAGGCTTTTTATGGCTTCTTCTGGAGGACCCAAGCAAACCTTGTCTGGCAAGCCAAGATCGGGCTTCTCCAGGCCTGTGGAAAAGGCTCCTTCTGCATGAAGGTGCGCCCTCACTCGTATCGGGTGGTTTCCGGACCCATGGACTTCTCGGGTGCAAGACAAGTGGGTCCACAATGTCATTCGGTCCGGCAATAAGATCGAGTTTTGCTCTTGTACACCGGCAAGGTTTTTTTTGCCTCCCAACATTGCTCCTGTCCCCAGACCACTTACAGGGTCTGTTTGGGGTGGTACAAGACCTGTTCCTTCAAGGGGTGATTGTCCTGGTTCCAACCTCGGAATGTTTTCAGGCTTTTTACTCAAACTACAGTTCCCAGGAAGGAAGGCAAAGTGCGGGTACAGAAGTTCAGAATAGAGTCCATTCGAACAGTGGTGGCATCCCTGCGTCAGGGGGATTTCCTCGCCTCTATCGATATCAAGGATGCCTACCTTCACATTGCAATATGTGCCAGTTACCAGCGTTTTCTCCGCTTTGCTGTGGGAGAGGAGCATTATCAGTTAGTGGTGTTACTTTTTGGTCTCACATCTGCTCTTCCAGTCTTCACAAAAGTGTTAGCCCCGTCGCTAGCTTTGCTACGCAGACAGATGATCGCGCTACCGGGCTACTTGGACGAACTCCTTCTGTGAGCAGAGTCTCCCTCTGCTCTAGTGGAGAACTTGAAGATCACAAAACAAACTCTGCGGGAGTTCGGCTGGATTCTGATTTTTCCGAAGTCTGCTCTGGCTCTGTCCACAAAGCTGGACTATCTGGCCTTACTCTGGACTCGGTCTTAGCCAGAGTGTGCCTTCCGTAAGACAAACTCCAGAAATTGCAGGCTGCAATTTGCCTCCTGCTGTCCAGCAAATGGTCATCCCTCCCGGACTGGATGCAGGTGCAGGGCCTGATGGTGTCTACCTTTTAAGGTGGTTCTGTTTGCACAGTTCCATACGAGGTCCCTGCAAAGGGAAATTCTGACCAAATGGGACAAGACTTTGCAGTCTCTGGACAATCAGATCTGGCTTAGTCGTGGCACGAAGGAGTCCCTGATATGGTAGCTCAGTGTTTCTCAACTCCGGTCCTCAGGGCACACTAACAGGCCAGGTTTGCAAGAAAACTGAAATACATCACAGGTGATATAATTTGCTGCTCAGTGATTGCAGTATTCTAGTCTGCATCTCCCAAGGTAATACTTAAAACCTGGCCGGTTAGTGTGCCCTGAGGACCGGAGTTGAAAAACACTGTGGTAGCTTATCCACTGGGAAAATCCTTTCTCCCCTTGTATTGGACAGTGGTCACCACCGATGTCAGCCTGTCTGGCTAGGAGGCATCCCTCGGCAAGCATTCTGCTCAGGGGATCTGGACGCTGGAAGAGTCCAGACTCCCAATCAATGTTATGATACTCCGAGCGATCAGACTGTGTCTAGATCATTGGACAGATCGTCTTCAGGCTTGTCCAGTGCGTAATCAATTGGACAATAACACAGCCATGGCTTATGTCAATGACCAAGGGGGCAAAAGGAGCGATCCTGATGGCTCTGGAGGTAGCCGGCATTCTAAGGTGGGCAGGACGGTTCGTTCCAGCCCTTTCCGCTGTACACATTCCCGGGTTGGAAAATTGGCAGGCAGATTACTTCAGTTGGCTGCTTGGACCTTCACCCAGAGGTGTTATTTCAGCTGTGTCTCTGGTGGGGCACCCCGAGGTGGATCTGTTGGCGTTTCAGCTCAACAGAAAGGTGCAGAGGTTTGTGGCTCTGTCAAGAGATCCTCGAGTGGACGCCACAGACGCGCTGGTGGCTCCGCGGGGTTAGTATTGTCTGATTTACACCTTCCCTCCATTCAAGCTACTGCCCAGACTTCTACGTAGGATCAAGGCAGAAGGTAATTCCGGTCAGCTTAGTGGCTCCAGACTGGCCTTGCCGGGCTTGGTATGCCGATTTGGTGCCGCTGGTCGCCGACGTTCCTTAGCAGCTTCCTCTCAGGAAGGATCTGCTGTCCCTAGAACTGATCTTCCATTCTGTTTTTCAGTCGCTGGCTTTGAAAAATAGGGGTTTATCTGAGTCGGTGATTCCTGCACTGTTGATCTACCTCGTTGATCTACCTCGAAGACGTACATTGCATGGTGTGAGTCTCTTTGGGTTAATTCTCGCTCCTTCTCGGTGGCTCGGATCTTAACCTTCCATCAATGGGGGGGGGGGTTGCACAGAAGTTGGCCTTGAGTATCATCAAGGGCCAGGTGTCGGCTTTGGTGATCTTCTTCCAATGACCTTTGGCCACACACTCCCTGGTGTGTACCTTTCTTCAGGGTGTCCGATATTTGGTTCCTCCAGTGCAGGCTTCGTCGCTGCCTTGGGATCTTAATTTGGTGCTTTAAGCTCTACAGAAGCCTCACTTTGAAAATATTCAGGCGATTCCCCTGCTTATGCTGTCCCAGAAGGTGGCCTTTTTAATGGCTATCACCTCTGCGCCGAGGGTGTCGTAACTGGCAGCGTTATCCTGTTGTTCACTCTACCTGGTGATTCACAGAGATGAGGTGGTTCTTCATCCCTGTCCGTCGTTCCTTCCAAAGGTTGTCTCTGATTTTCATTTGAATAAAGACATTGTGTTGCCTTCCCCGTGTCCCAGACCTAAACATCCAAAGGAAATTGCCTTGCATGCCTTGGATGTGGTCTGGGCAATTAGGGTGTACCTGGCAGCTACAGAGTCTTTCAGGGTGACTCTTTGTGCTCATGGATGGACCTTCGAAAAGGGTTTTCCGCTTCCTCTGCGACCATTTCCATATGGATCAGACAGACGGTGGTTCAGGCCAATTCCATCAGGGGTCAGGTTCCTCCTTTCCCTGTCAAGACGCACTCTACTAGTGTGCTTAGTGCCTCCAGGGCCTTCCGTGATTAAGCATCAGTGACACAGCTTTGCAAGGTGGCCACCTGGTCCTCGGTGCACACTTTTACAAATTTTTATAAAGTGGTCGTGTTGGCATCTGCAGATTCTTCTTTTGTCTGCAAGGTTTTGCAGCCTGCTGTTAAGGAGGATCTGATCTTCTTTGAGGGTGTGTCGTTCTTTTCAGGTGAGCTCCAGTTGCCTGGTTGTTTAGCCTTGGGAATTTTTTTGTTGTTCCCACCCCTCATGTTTAACACAACTTTCGGACGTCCCAATGGTTATGAATATCAGGAGCTGTGTCCGTCAATGAACGAAAGAGAAAATGGGATTTTTGATCTACCGTAAAATCATTTTCTCTGATGTTTATTGGCAGACACGGCACCCACCCCTCTGTGGAGTAAGAATTCTCCTGACACTGCTTGTAACAAAACTGAGTGGCTATAGCAGAGCGATGGAGTATACCCCCTGGGACTGCCCATGGGTGTAGCCAGAATTCTTTTCTACCTAGTGTCCTACTCCTGTGGGGCGCAGTATAAACCAATGGATATGAATATCAGGAGCTGTGTCAGTCAATGTACGTCAGAGAAAAGGATTTTATGGTAAGTCAAAAATCCAATTTTTACAGTTCTCAGATCTTTTTATTTCACATTGGCTTCTTGTAATGCTGCGTTGTTCAATGACATTCAGTCAAAGAGTAGGCAGAACAGCTATTTTGTCAGCCAGGCTCTGCGCACACTAATGGTAAACATGTTGATAGGGGGAGGAAGCAGTGTGAAGGCTTCATTACTTTGTAGGTGTTATTGTCCAGTCACTCTCTTTAATGGGCCCAAGACCAGGCTGCATTGTTTTCTTGCCACGACTCTGCAGAAAGGTCTGGGGGACTTCAGGATCTGGCATCCTGGTGGATTCTAAGACTGGCTGCAAAGAAATGCAAAATATAATTCATTTGTTGTGATGGTACCAGTGATCAATTATTATAGCATCAACATCCCTATATACATATATAGATTGTAAAGAAAGAAAGTGGGATTTTAAAGGTGCTTGGAATATCACTCTATATCCATAGTTATGACAAAAATGTTACACAAATACTAATTTATTTATTTGGATTAAAAACAAATGACACAAAAAAAGTTATTGCACGTATACAGTGAGATTGTTTCATTTAAAA
The DNA here is from genome assembly GCF_965119305.1 of Pelophylax lessonae. Classification (NCBI taxonomy): domain Eukaryota; kingdom Metazoa; phylum Chordata; class Amphibia; order Anura; family Ranidae; genus Pelophylax; species Pelophylax lessonae. The sequence continues at coordinate 106,375,180 of NC_138780.1, forward strand.
TCCTATCTGTGCTTGATGCTGACCGGTTTCGCCAAAGAAGACAGCACAAAAGTCATTATCACTAATGGATAAATCAAAATACAATCAATGCAAAAAATACATCATTTTAAGTGAAAAGGAATTAATACAGTAGAGTGAATAATTACATTTATCAAAAAATGAACCTATGTCCAGACAAGGTGCAAGAATGGTAATAAATCAGTTCATACCTGTGTTATGACACCAATGCTGTAGGTCAAGGTTGTATGAGCCTATGCCTGGGAGTCAGGAGCATGTGTCGGCCGTGCAAGTCTAGGTGCATAAAGTCTCCCGCAGAGGGGGGTAGGCAGAGCTAAATTAGCAGGTACATGCCTGTATTAACAATAAAGTCACATTGAAAGTAAATAAATATGGAAAACCCTTCAATAATTATGTACTCAAGAAACCATTCAGAAACCTACTTACATTTTCTATGTATGCTGCAAATTAATGGTATCGCACAAAAGGAAGCTATAACTGGTCTCTAGGGAAGGTATCGGTGGGTCCAGTGCAATAGCATGGACCAATAGCATGCAGGAATATCTTTAAATAATGCAGTGTAGTTACATAGTTGGTGAGGTTGAATAAAGACCATAGTCCATCCAGTTCAACCTGTGTAGGTGTGTGTGGCCGTAATCATCTCTCATACCCCTAAATTTTTTTCTCCTTGAGATGTACATCTAAGAGTCTTTTGAAAGCTACCATACCTCCCGCAGAAACCACCTCTTGTGGTAGAGAATTCCACAATCTTGTAGCCCTAACAGTAAAGAACCCCCCATGTTGCCTGAGGTTAAAACGCTTCTCCTCCAATCGCATTTTATGCCCCGAGTCCTCATGCAATCCTTTCGACTGAATAGCTTTTTTTCTATGCTGAGATCACCATTGAGATATTTATAAATTGCTATCATGTCCCCTCTCAGGCGTCTCTTCTCCAGGGAGAATAAATCAAGCGATTGCAGACGCTCTTCATAATTAAGGTCCTCCAATCCCCTAATTAGTTTAGGTGCCCTTCTCTGAACTCTCTCCAGCTCCAACACATCCCTCCTGAGGACTGGTGACCAGAACTGGACACAGTATTCCAGATGTGGTTGGACCAGAGTTTTATAAATTGGAAGGATTATAGTCTCTGGAAAACATCCCTTTTTTTATGCATGCTAATATTTTGCCGGCTTTGGCAGCTGCCGCTTGACGTTGCATGCTATTGCCTAGTCTTTCCTCTACCAAGACTCCCAGATCTTTCTACATTTTTCCTTCCCCCAAAGGTCCCCCCCCCCCTAAAGTGTATTGTGCTTTTATGTTTTTAGTCCCCAAGTGCAAAACCTTACACTTCTCCACATTAAACCTCATTTGCCATGTCGTTGCCCACTCCGTTATTTTGTCCAGGTCATTCTGTAGGATATCTGCTTCATGCTGTGCAGTTATTGCCCTGCCCAATTTTGTGTCATCTGCAAAAACTGATATAGAACTACTGATCCCGTCCTCAATGCTGTTTATGAATAAATTGAACAAGGTTGGTCCCAGGACTGAGCCTTGGGGGACCCCACTTACGAGCTCAGACCAGTCTGAGTATGCGCTATTTATTACCACCCTTTGGACACGCCCTTTTAGCCAGTTCCGTATCCAAGAGCAAACCTTGCGGTCGATGCCTGCAGACCTTATTTTATAAATTGGGCGCTTGTGGGGAACTGTATCAAACGCCTTAGCAAAATCAAGGTACACCCACATCCACTGGTCTCTAGCTCACAGCTCACCTCCTCATAGAATGTTAAGAGATTGGTTTGACAAGAACGCCCATTTGTAAACCCATGCTGATTACTGCTGATGATGTTGTCTTTAGCAAACTCTACGATATAGTCCCTTATCATCCCCTCCAGAAGTTTACATACTATCGATGTCAGACTGACAGGCCTATAATTTTCCCGGGACATGCCTCTGCCCTTTTTTGAATATCGGTACCACGTTTGCTTTCCTCCAATTCCCTGGTACATTTCCTGTCATAATACTGTCAGCAAAGATCATGAACAGTGGTCTAGTTATAACTAGTGTTGAGCGAACACGGACTGTATTATTCGTGTTCGTACCGAATAATTGGATTTTTTGTACCCGAACACGGACACGGACACTTTACTGTATGTTCGGGTAAAAATCCGTGTTCGGTCGTTTTATTTCCGGGTTTTGCATGCTTTGGCGCTCTTTTCATGGCGGGCTTTCAACAGCCAATCAACAATCGTTTAACTGGTGTGCCTTAAGCCATCCCAGCCATGCCTGCAAATGTCTCAGTAGCTGTGATTGGCCGTCTGAAGCATGTGACCAAGTCTTTATAAGTTCGAGGCAGCCGCAGCGGCGTCATTATGCTGCTTAGATTCAGGGACAGAGCACACATCAACGTGCTGGCTGCTGATTAGGGAAAGATAGGCAGGAAAAAACCATTTGTGTCCGGATAGAATTGAGGGACAGGTCGGAGTGTTTAGGCAGGGCGAGTTGTAGGCATTTTAGGGATAGAGTCTGCTGAATTATATAGGGTCAGTGTCTTCTACAAACTACAATCGATATTGCTGTGTGGGGGGTGGGGTGAATCTGCACTCAATCCTGATCTACGATCTCTTCTCAATCCTGTTAGGGACAGAGTCTGCTGAATTTTAGGGAAACTGTGTTCTACAAACTACAATCGATATTGCTGTGTGGGGGGTGGGGTGAATCTGCACTCAATCCTGATCTACGATCTCTTCTCAATCCTGTTAGGGACAGAGTCTGCTGAATTTTAGGGAAACTGTGTTCTACAAACTACAATCGATATTGCTGTGTGGTGTGGGATTGGAGATAGGCAGGTGTCAGTGATCCACATCCATTTTTCTGTGTGTGAGCTGCAGTGAACACAATCTTTTTGGGCTGCAGTGAACACAATCTTTTTGGGCTGCAGTGAACACAATCTTTTTGGGCTGCAGTGAACACAATCTTTTTGGGCTGCAGTGAACACAATCTTTTTGGGCTGCAGTGAACACAATCTTTTTGGGGTGCAGTGAACAAAATCTTTTTGGGGTGCAGTGAACACAATCCTTTTTGGTGTGCAGTGAACACAATCTTTGTGGGGTGCAGTGAACAAAATCCTTTGTGGGGTGCAGTGAACACAATCTTTTTGGGGTGCAGTGAACAAAATCCTTTTTGGGGTGCAGTGAACAACATCCTTTTTGGGGTGCAGTGAACACAATCTTTTTGGGGTGCAGTGAACAAAATCCTTTGTGGGGTGCAGTGAACACAATCTTTTTGGGGTGCAGTGAACACAATCTTTTTGGGGTGGAGTGAACAACATCCTTTTTGGGGTGCAGTGAACAAAATCCTTTTTGGGGTGCAGTGAACAAAATCATTTTTGGGGTGCAGTGAACACAATCTTTTTGGGGTGCAGTGAACACAATCTTTGTGGGGTGCAGTGAACACAATCTTTTTGGGGTGGAGTGAACAACATCCTTTTTGGGGTGCAGTGAACAAAATCCTTTTTGGGGTGCAGTGAACAACATCCTTTTTGGGGTGCAGTGAACACAATCTTTTTGGGGTGCAGTGAACACAATCTTTGTGGGGTACAGTGAACAGAATCTTTGTGGGGTGCAGTGAACACAATCTTTGGGGGGTACAGTGAACACAATCTTTGTGAGGTGCAGTGAACACAATCTTTGTGGGGTGCAGTGAACACAATCATTGTGGGGTGCAGTGAACTCAATCTTTGTGGGGTACAGTGAACACAATCTCATACTGAAGGTTTGAGGGTGCTGCCTGTTCCATACTCCCCCTACTCCTCATCTAGCCTTTTAGGGGTACAAACAATAGTAATTGGGGCCTAGTGTGGTTGTGTACGTGTGATATACATACACTTTTTTGGGATCATATTTTCTATTCCGCTATTTAATCAAAAACCTTTGGGGATCAGTTAAATTGGGGGATAGTCTGTGTTGGTACGTGTGAGAGAGATCCACCTTTCCAAGTTGTTGGGGTTCATCTCATACTTCTGAAGGTTTGAGGGTGCTGCCTGTTCCATACTCCCCCCTACTCCTAGCCTTTTAGGGGTACAAACAATAGTAATTGGGGCCTAGTGTGGTTGTGTACGTGTGATATACATACACTTTTTTGGGATCATATTTTCTATTCCGCTATTTAATCAAAAACCTCTGGGGATCAGTTAAATTGGGGGATAGTCTGTGTTGGTACGTGTGAGAGAGATCCACCTTTCCAAGTTGTTGGGGTTCATCTCATACTTCTGAAGGTTTGAGGGTGCTGCCTGTTCCATACTCCCCCTACTCCTAGCCTTTTAGGGGTACAAACAATAGTAATTGGGGCCTAGTGTGGTTGTGTACGTGTGATATACATACACTTTTTTGGGATCATATTTTCTATTCCGCTATTTAATCAAAAACCTCTGGGGATCAGTTAAATTGGGGGATAGTCTGTGTTGGTACGTGTGAGAGAGATCCACCTTTCCAAGTTGTTGGGGTTCATCTCATACTTCTGAAGGTTTGAGGGTGCTGCCTGTTCCATACTCCCCCTACTCCTAGCCTTTTAGGGGTACAAACAATAGTAATTGGGGCCTAGTGTGGTTGTGTACGTGTGATATACATACACTTTTTTGGGATCATATTTTCTATTCCGCTATTTAATCAAAAACCTCTGGGGATCAGTTAAATTGGGGGATAGTCTGTGTTGGTACGTGTGAGAGAGATCCACCTTTCCAAGTTGTTGGGGTTCATCTCATACTTCTGAAGGTTTGAGGGTGCTGCCTGTTCCATACTCCCCCTACTCCTAGCCTTTTAGGGGTACAAACAATAGTAATTGGGGCCTAGTGTGGTTGTGTACGTGTGATATACATACACTTTTTTGGGATCATATTTTCTATTCCGCTATTTAATCAAAAACCTTTGGGGATCAGTTAAATTGGGGGATAGTCTGTGTTGGTACGTGTGAGAGAGATCCACCTTTCCAAGTTGTTGGGGTTCATCTCATACTTCTGAAGGTTTGAGGGTGCTGCCTGTTCCATACTCCCCCTACTCCTAGCCTTTTAGGGGTACAAACAATAGTAATTGGGGCCTAGTGTGGTTGTGTACGTGTGATATACATACACTTTTTTGGGATCATATTTTCTATTCCGCTATATAATCAAAAACCTCTGGGGATCAGTTAAATTGGGGGATAGTCTGTGTTGGTACGTGTGAGAGAGATCCACCTTTCCAAGTTGTTGGGGTTCATCTCATACTTCTGAAGGTTTGAGGGTGCTGCCTGTTCCATACTCCCCCTACTCCTAGCCTTTTAGGGGTACAAACAATAGTAATTGGGGCCTAGTGTGGTTGTGTACGTGTGATATACATACACTTTTTTGGGATCATATTTTCTATTCCGCTATTTAATCAAAAACCTCTGGGGATCAGTTAAATTGGGGGATAGTCTGTGTTGGTACGTGTGAGAGAGATCCACCTTTCCAAGTTGTTGGGGTTCATCTCATACTTCTGAAGGTTTGAGGGTGCTGCCTGTTCCATACTCCCCCCTACTCCTAGCCTTTTAGGGGTACAAACAATAGTAATTGGGGCCTAGTGTGGTTGTGTACGTGTGATATACATACACTTTTTTGGGATCATATTTTCTATTCCGCTATTTAATCAAAAACCTCTGGGGATCAGTTAAATTGGGGGATAGTCTGTGTTGGTACGTGTGAGAGAGATCCACCTTTCCAAGTTGTTGGGGTTCATCTCATACTTCTGAAGGTTTGAGGGTGCTGCCTGTTCCATACTCCCCCTACTCCTAGCCTTTTAGGGGTACAAACAATAGTAATTGGGGCCTAGTGTGGTTGTGTACGTGTGATATACATACACTTTTTTGGGATCATATTTTCTATTCCGCTATTTAATCAAAAACCTCTGGGGATCAGTTAAATTGGGGGATAGTCTGTGTTGGTACGTGTGAGAGAGATCCACCTTTCCAAGTTGTTGGGGTTCATCTCATACTTCTGAAGGTTTGAGGGTGCTGCCTGTTCCATACTCCCCCTACTCCTAGCCTTTTAGGGGTACAAACAATAGTAATTGGGGCCTAGTGTGGTTGTGTACGTGTGATATACATACACTTTTTTGGGATCATATTTTCTATTCCGCTATTTAATCAAAAACCTCTGGGGATCAGTTAAATTGGGGGATAGTCTGTGTTGGTACGTGTGAGAGAGATCCACCTTTCCAAGTTGTTGGGGTTCATCTCATACTTCTGAAGGTTTGAGGGTGCTGCCTGTTCCATACTCCCCCTACTCCTCATCTAGCCTTTTAGGGGTACAAACAATAGTAATTGGGGCCTAGTGTGGTTGTGTACGTGCGAGATACATACACTTTTTTTGATCATATTTCCTATTCCGCTATTCAATAAAAACCTTTGGGGATCAATTAAATTGCGGGATAGTCTGTGTCGGTACGTGTGAGATCCACCTTTCCAAGTTTTTGGGGTTCATCTCATACTTCTGAAGCTTTGAGGGTGCTGCCTGTTCCATACTCCTCCTCCTCCTCATCCATCCTTTTAGGTGTACAAACAATAGTAATTGGGGCCTAGTGTGCTTCTGTACGTGTGAGATACATACACATTTTTTGATCATATTTCTTATTCCGCTATTCAATAAAAACCTTTGGGGATCAATTAAATTGCGGAATAGTCTGTGTCGGTACGTGTGAGATCCACCTTTCCAAGTTTTTGGGGTTCATCTCATACTTCTGAAGCTTTGAGGGTGCTGCCTGTTCCATACTCCTCCTCCTCCTCATCCATCCTTTTAGGTGTACAAACAATAGTAATTGGGGCCTAGTGTGTTTCTGTACGTGCGAGATACATACACTTTTTTTGATCATATTTCCTATTCCGCTATTCAATAAAAACCTTTGGGGATCAATTAAATTGCGGGATAGTCTGTGTCGGTACGTGTGAGATCCACCTTTCCAAGTTTTTGGGGTTCATCTCATACTTCTGAAGCTTTGAGGGTGCTGCCTGTTCCATACTCCTCCTCCTCCTCATCCATCCTTTTAGGTGTACAAACAATAGTAATTGGGGCCTAGTGTGCTTCTGTACGTGTGAGATACATACACATTTTTTGATCATATTTCCTATTCCGCTATTCAATAAAAACCTTTGGGGATCAATTAAATTGCGGAATAGTCTGTGTCGGTACGTGTGAGATCCACCTTTCCAAGTTTTTGGGGTTCATCTCATACTTCTGAAGCTTTGAGGGTGCTGCCTGTTCCATACTCCTCCTCCTCCTCATCCATCCTTTTAGGTGTACAAACAATAGTAATTGGGGCCTAGTGTGTTTCTGTACGTGCGAGATACATACACTTTTTTTGATCATATTTCCTATTCCGCTATTCAATAAAAACCTTTGGGGATCAATTAAATTGCGGGATAGTCTGTGTCGGTACGTGTGAGATCCACCTTTCCAAGTTTTTGGGGTTCATCTCATACTTCTGAAGCTTTGAGGGTGCTGCCTGTTCCATACTCCTCCTCCTCCTCATCCATCCTTTTAGGTGTACAAACAATAGTAATTGGGGCCTAGTGTGCTTCTGTACGTGTGAGATACATACACATTTTTTGATCATATTTCCTATTCCGCTATTCAATAAAAACCTTTGGGGATCAATTAAATTGCGGGATAGTCTGTGTCGGTACGTGTGAGATCCACCTTTCCAAGTTTTTGGGGTTCATCTCATACTTCTGAAGCTTTGAGGGTGCTGCCTGTTCCATACTCCTCCTCCTCCTCATCCATCCTTTTAGGTGTACAAACAATAGTAATTGGGGCCTAGTGTGCTTCTGTACGTGTGAGATACATACACATTTTTTGATCATATTTCCTATTCCGCTATTCAATAAAAACCTTTGGGGATCAATTAAATTGCGGGATAGTCTGTGTCGGTACGTGTGAGATCCACCTTTCCAAGTTTTTGGGGTTCATCTCATACTTCTGAAGCTTTGAGGGTGCTGCCTGTTCCATACTCCTCCTCCTCCTCATCCATCCTTTTAGGTGTACAAACAATAGTAATTGGGGCCTAGTGTGTTTCTGTACGTGCGAGATACATACACTTTTTTTGATCATATTTCCTATTCCGCTATTCAATAAAAACCTTTGGGGATCAATTAAATTGCGGGATAGTCTGTGTCGGTACGTGTGAGATCCACCTTTCCAAGTTTTTGGGGTTCATCTCATACTTCTGAAGCTTTGAGGGTGCTGCCTGTTCCATACTCCTCCTCCTCCTCATCCATCCTTTTAGGTGTACAAACAATAGTAATTGGGGCCTAGTGTGCTTCTGTACGTGTGAGATACATACACATTTTTTGATCATATTTCCTATTCCGCTATTCAATAAAAACCTTTGGGGATCAATTAAATTGCGGGATAGTCTGTGTCGGTACGTGTGAGATCCACCTTTCCAAGTTTTTGGGGTTCATCTCATACTTCTGAAGCTTTGAGGGTGCTGCCTGTTCCATACTCCTCCTCCTCCTCATCCATCCTTTTAGGTGTACAAACAATAGTAATTGGGGCCTAGTGTGCTTCTGTACGTGTGAGATACATACACATTTTTTGATCATATTTCCTATTCCGCTATTCAATAAAAACCTTTGGGGATCAATTAAATTGCGGAATAGTCTGTGTCGGTACGTGTGAGATCCACCTTTCCAAGTTTTTGGGGTTCATCTCATACTTCTGAAGCTTTGAGGGTGCTGCCTGTTCCATACTCCTCCTCCTCCTCATCCATCCTTTTAGGTGTACAAACAATAGTAATTGGGGCCTAGTGTGTTTCTGTACGTGTGAGATACATACACTTTTTTTGATCATATTTCCTATTCCGCTATTCAATAAAAACCTTTGGGGATCAATTGAATTGCGGGATAGTCTGTGTCGGTACGTGTGAGAGAGATCCACCTTTCCAAGTTGTTGGGGTTCATCTCATACTTCTGAAGGTTTGAGGGTGCTGCCTGTTCCATACCCCCCCTACTCCTCATCTAGCCTTTTAGGGGTACAAACAATAGTAATTGGGGCCTAGTGTGGTTGTGTACGTGCGAGATACATACACTTTTTTTGATCATATTTCCTATTCCGCTATTCAATAAAAACCTTTGAGGATCAATTGAATTGCGGGATAGTCTGTGTCGGTACGTGTGAGAGAGATCCACCTTTCCAAGTTGTTGGGGTTCATCTCATACTTCTGAAGGAGAGGACATGGTCGATCTGTGCCAGCTACACGCACAAGTGAAACACCTTCCTCAAGTGTGAGTAGGCGACAGAACCTGCATCAGTATTTGGTAGGGCATCAAACGCCCCTAGAAGTGATGAGGCCAGAACAAGTTGAGGCGATAGTCGATTGGTTTGCTGCTGACAGTGCCTCCAGTTCCTTCACATTGTCTCCCACCCAGTCTACTGCAGAAAGGTCAGAGTTGGCACCTGCAGCCAATGTCCAACCGTCTTTCACCTCACCCCCTTGCAAATCAGGCCAGCAGTCTGAGCCCCAAGCCATACAGCAGTCTCTTATTCTTTTTGAGGACTCTGTCAGCAGGGTTTCCCAGGGCCATCCACCTAGCCCTGCCCCAGAAGTGGAAGAGATTGAGTGCAGCGATGCCCAACCACTTATTCCTCAAGATGAGTACATGCAAGGATCATCGCAGCACGTCTCCGATGATGACGAAACGCAGGTGCCAACTGCTGCGGCGTTCAGCATTGTGGAGACCGACAAGGAGGGCAGGGGTGAAGACTGGGTGGAAGATGATGTGGAGGACGATGAGGTCCTCGACCCCACATGGAATGAACGTCATGCAGGTGAACTGAGTAGTTTGGAGGAAGAGGCGGTGGTCGCACAGAGCCACCAGCACAGCAGAAGAGGGAGCAGGGTGCAGAAGCGGAGCGGCCGTGCCCTAGACACTACGCCCGCTACTGCCCAACGCAGCAAGGGAACGAGCGCACCAAAGTCAGCTCAAAGGAGTTCTCTAGCGTGGAAGTTCTTTAGAAAATGTGCTGATGACAGGACACGAGTGGTTTGCACCCTGTGCAATCAGAGCTTGAAGCGAGGCATGAACCTTCTCAACCTGAGCACAACCTGCATGATCAGGCATCTAAGTGCAAAGCACGAGCTGCAGTGGAGTACACACCTTCAAAACCAAGAAACGTCTCTGGCTCATCCTGCTTCCTCTTCTGCTGCAGTCTCGGCCGCTCCAGCCACATCTGTAGTGATACCGGCACCTGCCACCCCGCAAACAGACGATCTGTCAGCAACACCACCACCTGGGTCACCAACAACCATCTCCACAATGTCCCGTGGAAGCGTTCAGCTTTCCATCTCCCAAACACTTGAGAGGAAGAGGAAGTACCCCCCTACCCACCCGCGATCCCTGGCCCTGAATGCCAGCATTTCAAAATTATTGGCCTTTGAAATGCTGTCATTCCGTCTGGTGGAGACGCACAGTTTTAAAAACCTTATGTCGGTGGCTGTCCCACAGTACGTCGTGCCCAGCCGCCACTACTTTTCCAGGCAAGCCATCCCTTCCCTGCACAACCAAGTGGGGGAAAAAATCAGGTGTGCACTGCGCAACGCCATCTGTGCCAAGGTCCACCTAACTACGGATACGTGGACCAGTAAGCACGGTCAGGGGCGTTATATCTCCCTAACGGCACACTGGGTAAATGCAGTGGCGGATGGGCCTGAGGCGGATAGCAATTTGGCGCATGTCCTTCCACCACCGAGGATTGCAGGGCGCTTCAGTTTGCCTCCTGTTCCTAACTCCTCCTACTCCGCTTCCTCATCCTCTACCGCCTCCTCATCCGGACAGCGTAACACCTTCACCACCAACTTCAGCACGGCCAGGGGTAAACGACAGCAGGCAGTTTTACAACTTGCCTGTTTGGGGGACAAACCACACACCGCGCAGGAGTTGTGGAGGAGCATGGAACAGCAGACAAATGAGTGGTTGCTGCCAGCGAGCCTCAAGCCCGGCCTGGTGGTGTGCGATAACGGGCGAAATCTCATAGCAGCTCTGGGCCTAGCCGGTTTGACGCACATCCCTTGCCTGGCGCATGTGCTGAATTTGGTGGTGCAGAGGTTCCTTAAAAACTACCCCGATATGTCAGAGCTGCTGCAGAAAGTGCGGGCCGTTTGTGCGCACTTTCGGCGTTCTCACCCTGCTGCTGCTCGCCTGGCAGCGCTGCAGCGTAACTTCGGCCTTCCCGCTCACCGCCTCATATGTGACGTGCCCACAAGGTGGAACTCCACCTTGCACATGCTGGAAAGACTGTGCGAGCAGCAGCAGGCCATAGTGGAGTTTCAGCTGCAGCACGCACGCGTGAGTCGCTCTGCGGAACAGCACCACTTCACCACCAATAACTGGGCCTCCATGCGAGACCTGTGTGCCTTGTTGCGCTGTTTTGAGTACTCCACCAACATGGCCAGTGGCAATGACGCCGTTCTCAGCTTAACTATCCCACTTCTATGCCTCCTTGAAAAAACAATTCGGGCGATGATGGAAGAGGATGTGGCACAGGATGAGGAGGAGGAGGAGGATGAAGAGGTAACATTTCCAAGGCTTTCAGGGCAGTCATTCGCAAGGGGCTCCGAGGGTGGGTTCCTGCACACGCAAACGCCAGGGACGCAATTGTCCAGCAGGGGCACAGTTCTGGAGGATGAGGAGGATGAGGAGGAGGAGGAGCTGGAGGAGGAGATGGAACCATGTTCACAGCAGGGTGGCACCCAGGCCAGCTCATGGCCATCACTGGTGCGTGGCTGGGGGGATACAGAGGACACGGACCATACACCTCCCACAGAGGACAGCCTTTCGTCGCCTCTGGGCAGCCTGGCACACATGAGCGATTACATGCTGCAGTGTCTCCACAACGACCGCCGAGTTGCCCACATTCTAACTTGTGCTGATTACTGGGTGGCCACGCTGCTGGATCCCCGTTACAAGGACAACGTACCGTCCTTAATTCACTCACTGGAGCGCGATCGCAAGATGCGCGAGTACAAGCGCACGCTGGTAGACGCCATGCTGCTGGCATTCCCATCTGACAGCGGGGCCACAGTGGTAGCACAAGGCAGAGGAGGAGGAGGAGGAGGTCGCCAACGCAACCAGGGCACCGCCAGCACCTCAGAAGGCAGGGTTAGCATGGCCGAAATGTGGAAAAGCTTTGTCAGCACGCCACAACAAACAGCAGCACCAGCAGCTCAGATGGAACGTCTTAGCAGGAGGCAGCATTTTACCAACATGGTGGAGCAGTATGTGTGCACACGCCTACATGTAGTGAATGACGGGTCTGCCCCCTTCAACTTCTGGGTCTCCAAATTGGGCACATGGCCTGAGCTTGCCCTTTACGCCTTGGAGGTGCTGGCGTGCCCTGCAGCCAGTGTATTATCTGAACGGGTATTTAGCACGGCTGGGGGCGTTATAACAGACAAGCGCAGCCGCCTGTCCAGAGACAATGTGGACAAGCTCACGTTCATTAAAATGAACCAGGCATGGATCCCACGGGACTTTTCCGTACCTTATGCAGAATAGCAATGGATACCGACCTTACCCACCCATTGTTCCATTTTTGCTCTTTCTCACTCTTTTGGGGTGTACCCTCATTTAAAATTTGTGAAAAGAAGCAGTGTTGGCTACCTCGTCCTCCTCCTCAGGGCCAGATTAATGTAGGGGCTATTGGAGCTGCAGCTCCAGGCCCCTACCTTTTATATAGGCCCCGGGTTGGCCATATTCACTGTTACCGCTCTTCTGTCACTTGTAAACACAGAAGTCTGGCTTCTATGCTCGCTTCCCCAGGCAGCACCCTCAGAACCTCCCCACACAGCGTGAAGGCCGGACAAGGAGGGACAGTTGGCGATGCATGGATGTGTTTATGGGCTTCAGAGACAGCATCCCATGTTGAATTAGGCATGCATGGCTGCACCCTTCCTCCTCTGGGTGCATGGCAAGGCACGGCCCTAAGGCCCTTCAAAATCCTCAGCACCAAGCCCATGATGCTGTTAATCCGGCCCTGGTCCTCCTCCACCGCCGCTTCCACCTACACCGCCCATAGGTGTGCGCAGCCTATTGCATTAAGGTGTGCACCCCAAAGTTGAAATACACATGCATGTGTTTGCCAGCAGGGAGAGTAATGTATCGGGGCCATGTACCTGTAGGCAAGGAGAAATAGAGCAGAGCAGGTCCCAGGGAGATCTTTCCCATCTCCTCACTGGCAATGCTATGTGCCCTAGGTGATTAGGGTGTGCCCAGGCACACCCAGCACACCCTGTGCGCACGCCTATGTCACCGCCACATCCACCACCACCTCAACCTCCCTCCTACTCCATATGGGCCTCGTCCTTCAGAGATGAAGAAGAACATTGTTTTATTTTTCTGTTTTTTTTTGTTGTTTTAAGTTATTTCCCTATCCACATTTGTTTGCAGAGCACTTGCCATGCTCTTAATTACGTTTTGCTGCCATTTGCAGCACTCTAGCCCTTTCCTTTGGTGTTTTAGAGCCATTTTAGTGCCTTAAAGTTCGGGTCCCCATTGACTTCAATGGGGTTCGGTGTCCGGGAAAAGTTCGGTAAAAGTCCGGGACACGGACCCGGACTTTTTTTTAAAGTTCGGCCGAACCCGTCGAACACGGACATCTAGGTGTCCGCTCAACCCTAGTTATAACCTTACTAAGTTCTTTGAGTACTCTTGGATGTACGCCATCCAGGCTGGTGATTTATTTGTGTTAATTTTATCCAGCCTTTTCCTGATTTCACCCTCTGTTAGCCATAGCGGCAAGTCCTGTGAATTACTACTAACCATACAGTCATGATCAGTGTACCCCTCCTTTTCATGTGTAAAGACTGACGAGAAAAAAGCGTTCAGCACGGTTTCTTTTTCAGTGTCCTCTGTAGCCATCCTCCCATCATCGTTAATTATGTGTGCAACATGCTCTGCCCTAGTTTTTTTGCTGTTGATATATTTAAAGAATTTCTTTGGGTTCTTTTTACTATCCTCCGCTATTTGTCTCAAAGTTGATTTTAGCCATTTTGATTTCGTATTTACTTTTCTTATTTGCATCCTTGTATTGCTCGAAAGCCGATACTGTGCCCTCTGATTTATATTTCTTGAAGGCCATTTTTTTACCCCTAATAAGTTTTTTAACATTATGGTTTAGCCAGCCAGGTTTGGCTTTGTCTCTTCTAAATTTATTTTCCATAGGAATGCACTGCAAGATGCATTTGTTTAATATGTTCCTAAAGCATTCCCATTTTTCCTCTGTGGTCAGTGTTCCCAGGGTTTGGTCCCAGTTTATCCTTTCCATCACTGAGGATAATTTGGGAAAGTTTGCCCTTCTGAAGTTTAGGGTTCTTATGTTCCCCTCTTGCCTTGTTATATTGTTATTTACGCTAAATGTGATCATCCTGTGATCGCTAGAGCCCAGGTTGTCCTGGACTCCTACCTCCGAGATTAGGTCTGGGTCATTAGTGATCAATAGATCCAGGACTGCATTTTCTCTAGTAGGAGAATCCACCAACTGAGACATGTAGTTGTCCCGTAACGTTTCCATGAATAGACGGGCCTTCTGTGAGTGTGTAGTCTCCTCTTCCCAGTCAATGTCGGGATAATTGAATTCCCCTACCTTTCCTAAAAGTCACCCAACTGCCTACCTCTGATGCCTGCGTCTCCTCTACTCCTCCCACCTCTATGCTGGCCCCGGCCAGGGCCTGATGGGTAATGTCCAAGCTCCTTTCCAGGTTGTTGATGCTACGCAGTTGCCACTATGTTTTCTAGATCCAGGATCTGGGCTTCCAGAGAAACAAGTCGCACACATCCTGCACAGCAGTATTCGCCCTCGATTGGTTCATCAAGGAACGCATACATGGAGCAAGAAGTGCACTGAGTGGCATCCCCAATCCTGTCGGACATTATTAACCTCTACCCTATGGGGATAATTAGTAACGACCTGCTATTCCTTACCTACACTCTATCTCCCCTGGTACTAAACCTGGGGTACTCCCCAGTCGCTAAGATACTCACCAGTCGCTAAGATACTTACCAGTCCTCCCAGGCACTCAGTCAGTCGCAGGGCACAGTCAGTCGCAGTCAGTCACAGGGCATGGTCAGTCGCAGTCAGTCGCAGGGCACAGTCAGTCGCAGGGCACGGTCAGTAACAGAGCGCTGTCGGTCGCAGAGGATGGTCAGTCGCAGATCACTATCGGTCGCAGAGCGCAGTCACACAGTTCTCGCCTTGCTTGTAGCTGCTGCCTCGCACACTGCCCCTGCTTCCAAGAACGGACACCCTCAATCAAACAGTGAGAGCCATATGGAGGTTAGATACTTTCAGACAATATGATCTAGTGGAATATAGGCAAACCGTTCAAAATTAATACAAGTTACCCACAAAAAATTCCAAAGTACACACTTACGTTTAAATAAATCCCACTAAGGAGCATGAGTATCTACCTTTGTACTGACAAACCAAGTCCCAGGATGATTGCAGCATCTGAACTTAAGTCTGAAGCTCCCTTAAATACCCCCCTCCATCCGGCCGATGTGGATTTTAAATGAAACAAACTCACTGTATACGTGCAATAACCTTTTTGTGTCATTTGTTTATTTATGTGTGTTTTATAATCCAAATAAACAGTATTTTTATAAAATTTTTGTCGTAACTATGGATATAGAGTGATATTGCAAGCACCTTTAAAATTCCAGATACGCACAATATAATTAGTGGAGTTTCTCAGCCAGGGTTCCTTCAGAGAATGGAGAATAGGAGTTCCTTGAGTAATGAGCAATTTCTGCCTATAAGATAGAGAGCCACTGACAAAAATTACCTTTTTAGCTATTTTTCCCGATGACCACAAATTCAAAGAGTTTTTCTTCCAAGTGACCATCACACTAATGTACCATGAACTGTAGATTTGGTAATTATTAGCAGGTGTTCCCTGAGACCTGAAAATTACTTACATTGTACCTCTGTTAAAAGGATTGGAGAAGCCTGGAGTTCATCTTTAATTTACACAAATAAATTACTTTGCAACACTCCTAAGAAGGTCTGCTTTCCATCATGTATTTACAGCACCTGTAAAATATTCACCCCCTTGGAAGTTTGTGTCTTACTTTTATAGAACATTGACTCACTGGATTTCTTTATTCTGTGTGGTTAGGTTTGGACATCTGGACGTTGTAGTTTTTCCCTATACCTCTTTGCTAAACTGCTCAAGCTCCGTCAGATTGAATGGGGTTTATGAATGAACAACGGTGTACAACTGTTATAAATGATTTAAGTGACAATAACCTATACAGTATTATTATATTCAAGTGCTAGAAACAAGTCCAAAAATAACATTGTGCAAATAGTGCCACTCAATGCTTTACCAGTAGGGTGGCATATGTGACTCATCCATATGATATCTTCCACGTTGGTGCCTCCACACCCTCCAAAAGAGGTGTACCCCAACTTCACACCACACTCACCCAAAAAAGTTGACCCCTTGTGTTAGCAAGTGATTCAGATAGCGCCTTTGAGCTCCAAGCGTGGATTATTCCAAATCACCAAATCACTGTGGTCCTTTGTGCAGCCCCTGTAAAAACACACATAGAAGGGCGCAAACACTTAGTGCATTACCACCATAACTATTTATTGAAATTACAGCAATATTCTACTCCCAAACTTAGATAAAATCGGGCTTTTTAAATAAACTGCTCCAGAAAGTAGGACAGGTATCCATGTGTATTGCCATGTGAAAAAGAAGTTTACGCGTTTCAGGGCACAGGTCCCCTTTATAAAATCTTTGTGCAGCCACCCTCGCTTACATTTGGGCCAGATACTTTTTCTCTTTAAGCAGTTGCTTACATAATCTATATAAACAATTGTACAGCATTGTGCCTCAATTTTTCTTGTTTTTTTTTATACCTAGTTTTCAAGACATGTCAACTGCTGTGGCAGCAGCTGTCATAAATTACATGCAGGATCACAGTTGGCAGCGCAGGTATTTATGAAGGTTTATTACGAGTTAACAGCCTTTTAAAGTCCAGCCACAAATGTTCTGTTAGATTGAGATCCTGACTCTGACTTGGCCATTCCAGGACACTAATCTTGTTTTTAAGCCAGTCTTGTAGAGTTTTGTCTTTATTCCTGGGGCTCATTGTCTTTGTAGAAAACAAATCTTCACCCTGGACTCAAATTTCTTGCGACGTGCTTTTTATTTTCTCTGGGAGTTCCTTTTAATTTGCCTAATTCATTCTACCCTCACTTGACTTTCAGGACCTGTTGCAGAAAAGCATACCTACAGCGTCATGCTTACACCACCAGACTTCACTGTGGGGATAATGTGTTTATCATCATGTGCATGCATCCTAGCAACTTCTGGGTGAAATGTCATGTGACTTTTAATTAGCAGTGGCTTTTTTTGTGTTTCTCATAAAGCTGCAAATGCTAAAATTGGCATCTAACTCAGAGTTGAGTCTTGGAGGCCACCCTTACTAGTCTCTTACATGGTCACTCACTTTTGGTGGATGGCCGAGGAGTGAGATGTCACTAGCAATCGAGATTTGGGCCAGCAACAGAGCAACATCCCACTGCACATGGCAACAGAGGGAACGATTCTAAAGGAATTCGTAAGCAGCCTTTTTAGCAGTCCTGCCACTGGTGATTTGGCTTTAGCGAAAGAAAATTGTGGTGTGTCATGAACCTAGAAGATTGTTTTCAACATGCTCTATTAAATACACAGTAACTTGCAAATTTACTTTTATCCAGCTTGATATGTTTTTTCTAAATTACCTTTTTCATAAAGTTGCTTGGAGGGTTCTTTGTTATTTTAGAGAAGGTTATTTCATAATACTTACTATCTAGAAGTTGAACCATCCAGATACTTGTGTTTATGCTGCAGTCAGGTGGATCTATATACCGGTATATGTGATGTCCATGTAGCTAATTATGTGTCTTTGGGCAAGAATTGGCAGGACCAATGATGATTTAGACATGTCATATTAAAGTGGTATAATTAATAATAATTTAAAAAATGTAACTGCTAAATCAGTTTTGTGGGTTTTTTTTTGTGTGTGTGTTTTTTTTTTTATCTTCTAAATGAAATGTATTTTATTCACTATTTCCACTATGGCAATAACATGTAAAACTCCAGAGGAGGAATACTTTAGAGGCACTATACAATGGGTAGAGACCTGAATTGAGAAAAATATGTTGGCTGTCAGTGCTTACCTTTTCTTCTAAAAATGCTAGCTGCCTTTCTGCCTCTGTCTTCCATATTTTAAGTTACCAACCTGAAACAAGAATTCAACACGTGAAGTTAGAACCTCTGATCTGCATGTTTGTTCTTGGTCTGTTACCCAAATTGTTCAAGCTATCAAGGATCACTAGGACAGCTAGGCAACTTGCATTTTCAGAATGATGTCAGCAGTCTGCGTTTTTTTCTCAGTATCTTAAGTTAAAGGAACTTAGATGAAAGATTGCTTCCCATGTTTGTTCGATTTAAGATTTTGGTCTCCTTGCTTTTTCAAATCTATTGAGTGATAATTTATGAGATAACCTACTGATGAATACATCAAGCTTTGGAGAACGTTGCTGGGTATATGTAGAAGAGTTCATCTAGCCTTCAAATCCCCTCCTGGATTTGGAGCTAGCTACCAGGTCTTTCATTCTTTTTTCTATGACCTTTTTTCTGTGCAGGGCTGAGCTCCCAGCTTGATGACGTGCTTGTCTTTGCTGAGTTGCACCTTTCAGGTTCTGATGCAGATTTTTTTCTCGTTATCCATCTTGTTGTAGACTATAGGTTTCATCTCTGTAGCTCTAGGAGTTTTCACTTTGATGACCAAGAACTGCAGTCCTCAGTTTGTCTTCTGTTGTATATAAAAAAAAAAAAAAAAAAGTCAAGTGTATATAGAGACAAAATTGTACTTTGATCTGCTTACCCACCTGTGGGATGAGGATGTTGCAAATATAGTCCAGTAAAATAAACTGCTTAAAATGCCACTGTTGCCCATGATTACTAAAATGCTTCTTACATCTGTCACTAATTAGCAGTATCAATGTATTAGTGCTATATGCAAAAATGTTCTGCAAGACAACAAATGGGTGCTAAACATGTGAATTGGGGAACACACATGGTAAAGTAACCAGTAAAATAACCTCAAGCACACATATCGTGTGTCTCAACATAATGTGCTTTATAACTTTTACTAATCTATATTTACCAGTTTTCTTTTTTCTTTAGTAATATAAATGAGGGGAATTGGTAATATTACTAGGTTAAAAAAGCAAAATAAAATAGTAAAAGATGCATTTGTGGCTGCCATAAAGCAAATTTTTAAGCAGTACAAATGGTTTATGCACAAAATTACATGTATTTATTTTTTTTGTGTATTCGTGCATCTGCACAAGTTTAGGTGTTCCTCTTTTAAGTAAAACAAAAGGCAGCTACGGGCACTTTGGAGAAATTCATCCCCAAAGATTACAACAAAGGCACTAGAATGGAAAGTTCTCTCCCGTAGCTTCCTCTGACAGCAGGGACTTGGATGGGTGCCAGCCTTCCAATGTAAGCAAATCGCATGAGCTGTAAACTCTTCAGAAATGGACTGAACCCCAAATTCACTGCCTCTGCTGTGATTTTTTGAGGGCCGATTGCTTCAAATGCTTGCTTAAAAGCTAATTTATTGCTCATTAAGAATATGTGATTATTTTTGCTTTGCTACTGGTCCATATTAACCTAATCAAGACATGTTAATGGTCCTTGTGAAAATCCCTTTATGTGCCTAAGTATGCTGAGAATGGAAAAGTAAGCCTGCCATCTCGACATGTGGCAGAAATTGCTGAACTATGTGAATGGTTTTTCTTTGCACTAACAATTCACAACTCCTCCCTTGTACAAGTACTGACCTACAGAGGATTAGACTCCCAAAAGTGAGTACACATTTTTGTAAATATTTTCTTATACCTTTTTGTGTGACCACACTGAAGAAATTACACTTTGCTACAATGTAAAGTAGGGAGTGTAAAAGTGAAAATGTCCAAATTGGGCTTAATTAGTCATTTTCCCTCCCTGGTGTCATTTGACTCGTTAGTGTTACAAGGTTTCAGGTGTGAATGGGGAGCAGGTGTGATAAATTTGGTGTTCTCGCTTTCACTCTCCCATACTGGTTACTTTAAGTTCAACATGACACCTCATGGCAAAGAACTCTCTGAGGATCTGAAAAAAGAATTGTTGCTCTACATAAAGATGACCTAGGCTATAAGGAGATTGCGAAGACCCTGAAACTGAGCTGCAACATGGTGGCCAAGACCATACAGCGGTTTAGCATGACAGGTTCTACTCAGAACAGGCCTAGCCATGGTCGACCAAAGAAGTTGAGTGTACATGCTCCGCATCCTATCCAGAGGTTGTCTTTGGGAAATAGATGTATGAGTGCTGCCAGCATTACTACAGAGGTTGAAGGGGTGGGGGATCAGCCTGACAGTGCTCAAACCATACGCCGCATACTGCATCATAAAAAAAAAAGGCCTCTTCTAAAGATGATGCACAAGAAAACCTGCAAACAGTTTGCTGAAGACAAGCAGACTGACATGGATTACTGGAACCATGTCCTGTGGTTTGATGAGACCAAAATAAACTTATTTGGTTCAGATGGTGTCAAGTGTGTGTAGCGGCAACCAGCTGAGGAGTACAAAGACAAAGTGTCTTGCCTACAGTCAAGCATGGTGATGGGAGTGTTATGGTCTGGGGCTCCATGAGTGCTGCCTCCACTGGGGAGCTACAGTTCATTGAGGGAACCATGAATGCCAACATGTACTGCGACTTACTGAAGCAGAGCATGATCCCCTCCCTCCAGAGACTGGGCTGCAGGGCAGTATTCCAACAGAACGACCCCAAACACACCTCCAAGACGACTACTGCCTTGCTAAAGAAGCTAAGGGTAAAGGTGATGGATTGGCCAAGCATGTCTCCAGATCTAAACCCTATTGAGCATCTGTGGGGCATTCTCAAATGAAAGGTGAAGGAGCGCCAGGTCTCTAACATTCACCAGCTCCGTGATGTTATCATGAAGGAGTGGAAGAGGACTCAAGTAACAACCTGTGAATCTCTGGTGAACTCAATGCCCAAGAGGGTTAAGACTGTGCTGGAAAATAATGGTGGCCACACAAACTATTGACATTTTGGGCCTAATTTGGACATTTCCACTTAGGAGTGTACTAAATTTTGTTGCCAGCAGTTTAGACATTAATGGCTGTGTGTTGAGTTATTTTGAGGGGACAGCAAATATACACTGTTATACAAGCTGTACACTCACTACTTTACATTGTAGAAAAGTGTTTTTTCTTCATTGTTGTCACATGAAAAGATAAAGAATAAAATATTTACAAAAATGTGAAGGGTGTACTCACTTTTGGGGGATAATGTATGTACACATTTGTCTGGTTTTGAAATGGTTACATTATATCATAATGCCTTTATGAATTTCCTCCATAGTGGTTAAGCAGTAGAAGTAGTTAAATTGTATGCCATGCAGAGTTGTGTGAGACACATTGCTGTAATAGTTTGCCGGTCTCAGTGGATGGCCCCCTTGCCAGGTGAGCAGTAGCAGGTGGAAGGGGATTAGTTCTGCCAGAATAGCCTTCCCCCCTCCCTTGTCTGTCACCTCCTGGAGCAGCACAAGGGAAAAATATCAGCACTTTTTATTTTTAGTGGGAAGATAAATTTAAAAGGAGTAAATTGGAAAATCAAATGAGGGCTGTGGAAGCCGGGGAGATTTGCAGAGCTGTCTCCCGGCGTTTGAATGAGCCATTCATCATCCCTTAGAAGTAGTCAATTCCTCTAGTATCTGTAAATGTTTTCAGATATTAGCCAATTTATATGCTCTGAGATTCATCATGGAAAATCAGCTTTACCGATGCGCATTATCTCCATCGGAGATGAAGTTTGATGTATGGGCATCTTTGGAACTCAATGAGATGTGCATTCAGAGAGAGGAAAAAAAAATAAAGGGGAGGATAGGAAAAAAAAAACGTTTTTTAATTAATAAACAAATTTGCTCAGGAGCTCATCAGTGTCAGAAACAATAAGGACTGCCGTTTATTACTGTTTACTGCGTTCCACCCTCAACAAATGGTGCCTTCTAATGAGATTTTGTTTCCTTTTTGTCCCTTTTTTTAATTTTCTTAATGGCATTCTCGGAAGAGAAAATGCAAATTTATTTTGAGTGAAAAATAAAATTGAGTTCAAACTCCATGTTTCTGGAATTACACTGACAAGTGCAGCAGTGATGGGTCCTTCTGTATAGAACCCTCCCACATTGTGACACAGGATTTTGACAAATGTCTCTTGGCTCTTGTTACACTACATCTTTTTACCACATGTCCAGTGTGTTACATTTACCGGTAATAGATTGAGCTATTCCCTTTTCTCCGCCTAGTTTAATTTCAACTGGCAAAGCAAATAGTAACAGTATGGTAGGATAATGTCGTCATCTGGATAAAACACATTTTAACCAGGCTTTCTCTGGACTTTTTTTTTTTTTTTTTAATCAGGTAAGCCTCTTGGAGGCGAGTGCAAAGGTTCTAATAGATCATTGAGCACCTCATTGTCAATACAAGCAACACTGACACATGTGACATGTTATGTTACTCTAGATGACGTTACCCATGTATACTAGGTTAGTTTATTTACGCGTATTATTTTAAGGTTATAGCCAGTGTAGAGAGTCAGCCTGGGACAGGCTGAAGAGAGGGTTATTTATAGAGGGCAGGGACTTCCCTTGCAGACCTGCTTATTAAGCCCCTGATCAGAAAGTGTCAGTGGAGCTGTGTGTGAAGCTGTGTGAGGAGCTGTTTGTTGAGAGCTGCTTGCTAGGACTGAAGATACCAGCACGCTGAGAGGAAAAGCGTCATTGTTATCTGTGACCTGTACTGGTGAGCCCAAGCCTGATGAGAGACTGTAGCTCTGGTTAAGAGCTGTTTGAAAAGTTGCCTTTTAAGCCTGTTTGCTGCAAAGACTGTGCTTTACCCTGCTGTGGTTTTGTGTTACAAGACAAGACTGTCGTTTCTTTTGCTTGTTTTGCCTTTTTGTTGAATAAAAGCCTATTTAATTTCACTGGACTGTCTCTGAGCCGGCTGTTCACCCCTCTGATCCCGTACACCAGATTATAACCAAGTCCACCTCTTGCTCATTTAAAAAGGGTGTCAAGCCTTTGGTAAACTTTTTAAGCAGACCTGTAATAAAATGTAAAGTTAAAGCTCAACTTTGATGCACATTCCAGATGCATCAAAGCAAGAAAGTGTTTAATGTCCGACAGTTTGCTTTACTTAAATATTGTGTAGTAGAAAAGCCTGTGTCCAGGCAGAATGCTACAGAGTGGGAGTCTTTGCTCTCTATGGAGAGGTAGTGATCGCTTTGCAGAGGACCAAGCCTGCTAAGTCAGAACCAGAGTTCTCCAATTAGTGTCTGACTCAATAGGGGATGTGTCAGACCTCGGCAGTGAAATAACCACTTCCCCACAGAGAACAAAGGTACCACTCTGCAGCATGCTGGCAGGGGACATGCTTTTTTACTTAAGTTATCACTCAGATGCAACCGTACATACATCCTTTTACCTCCAATCCCTCACAGTTTGGTTAGAAAAAAAACGGAAAAAGATGCAAACCTTGTGTTTTTTTTTTTTTTTCACACTTCCTCTCTTACATCAGATGTAAATGGATGTGTTCCTTCACTTCTACCTATCCAATGACTGATGCTGAGATATTGTTTAGATCGACCTGAAAAGCTGACAGGCAAATCTGAATAGAATGGCTGCCTCAAAGGGCTCATTTAGACATGCAAAGAAATTTGAGCACCCATTAACGCACTTAATGAGTTAAGACATGTTAATAATTTTTTATGTGTTTTCAGCACGTTTGTGTCAAATTAAAAAATGCTTTCCGGACACCCCCTCTGTGTTGGTTTTCTTTTGCATGATAAGAGGATCTCCGCTAATAACACTTGCTAAGCGCATCTCAAATGCCAAAGGGGGCGTTTCTGGCAAGTTTGTAGCGTGTTTTACGCTTACATCAATGGAAGCATTTGGGAAGCTCTAAAGCCTGGCAAACATGTCAAATCAATTTTTAGGCAACGCGATGCAATGCTAACGTTACCATGTAAACAACAATGGGCGCTACAGTGCACACAATTTTGACAGGCATTTGTGGTGCTTCAAAAACACTTTTGAAGCTAGTGTAAACTTAGCCTTAAAGAGCATTAAAACAGGGAACAAGACTTCTGTAGCTGCAGGCACTCTAGAGCCAGAAAATAAATTCCCCTCTGGATAATCAGTGTACATTGCTAGGATTTGAATACATTTTATTTCAGATTCCTACCTGTTCTGCTCTGAAGAAAAAGCTGTATGTTTGTGTATGTCAATGTGCAACGTGATCCAATAGGAGGGACTCTTTTACTATTAACCAGTTGTGGACCGACCGCCCGTAATGTACTGCAGGTGGGCGGACCACACAGGCAAAGCAACGTACCCATTGCGTTGCCTGCTTCTTCATAGCATTTGTCAGAAAGCTCTGGCCAATGATTCATGGCAGGACCTGCTGATTGGCGGTGTGCAATCACAGCCCATAGCCCTGTGTTGACACTCCCTAAAACCATTTTGTCCACTGGTCAGTGGGAAAAATGTCCCTTACATTGGTGGTCAGTGGATAGAATGCAACCCTTACTGTGGTGGTCAAAATGGCACCTAAAAATCTAAAAGACATCTAAAATGATCAATGGTGCCATGTGGCTGGCTTACCAAGTGATGTTGGTCCTGGAACTATGTAGTCACCTCCATATGGGAGATCAGTAAGGCACAGCTCAAGGAACCACTACCAACATCTGGAGGAACTCTAGGCATCCATAGAACCTGTGGAGAGTGGCCTTAGATTCTCATCAAGCACTCTTAGATATATAATGTAGAATTTTTAGTTGATGATGGCAAAATGCGTCTGATGAAGGAGCCTAGCGCGCATGCTCCAAAGCGCGTTACGTCACTTCCGGAGGGCTTGCGGTTCACCGCTGCCTTCACTTGATCCAGCTCCTCTACGGTCCTTCCTGTACTGTCATCACCTGGCTGCGGGCCAGTCGGGATGCGGAGAGACTGCACACAGGAAGTGATCTAGGACATGGAACACGGACTCAAGGATATCTCTATGTGAGGTACTATTATAATTTGTCATGTAATAAAAGTTTATGCTACACTCAGCGGCGCCTGTTCCTCTTCTTTATGGCAAAATGCCACGGTCCTAAAGCAGCAAAAGCAACCCCAAACCATAACATTTCCACCACTATGCTAAACAGTTAATATGGTGTTGTACTCATGAAATGATGTCTTCATTTTGCACTAAACAGGTCTACTCTTACTGTGGCCAAACAGTTCGGTCTTGCAATCTTCAGTTTACAACTCTTTGCTGCTGAAGGTCTTTGCCTATATGTTTAGTTGCAGACTGTAGTCTTGTTATAATATTCTTTTTTGGACAGCAATGGTGTTTTCCTGACACACCTTCCATGCAGGTTAAATTGTTACAATCTCTTTCTGAATGTATATGCATGTACTTTGACACCAGCTGTTGCAAGAGTTACCTGCAGATTCCACAATGAAATTTTGGAGTCCTTGAAGACTTTTTATCATCCTATAGTCAGCTCCTGGGGTGACCAGTCTTGAACAACAAAGCATTTGTTTGAAATCAATGCCACATGTAGACTATATTCCTAATGATTGATTTTAAAGCATTTGGTGATCTTTTTAAATTCCTTACCAGACTCTTTTTAAATCTCTTACCAGACATCCAAAACCTTCTTTCTGAGAGCGTTAGAGATTTTTTGTTCTTTGCATGATGATACCACACATTATTAGCAAAGAAAAGCCCAGGCCCTGCATACTCCATAATAGGTTTCCACTGGTTGGCACCTGGAACACCTGATTCTATTCTATTTTAATGAATTTGAAGTGGTAAATGTACTTTTTCCTTAATTCAAATATCCATCTTTGTTTAAATTAGAGAATGAAATACATTGCATCATTTTTATGTGTCATTTGTTCAAGTATGTCCCCATTATCTGTAGTTACTGCTTGAATTGAGATCTGATGTTTATTCAAATACGATGAAGTCAACAATATTCTATGGGGGTGTACTTACTATTTCACATGATTGTATTTAAAAAAACATATTACATCAGTTTTAAAAAATTCAAAAGAAAATAATAATAAAAATTCAGTTAACCCGAAACCATTTCCTTTTAGTTACGGGGCTCATGCTCCAGCAGAGACACCTGGTCTATTGAATATCATATACTGTTACTTAGGACACATTCATTTACTTCTTATGTCCCTGGTGCAGGAAGTTAGGGGAAATCTCCAAAATGGGCACACATACAGGAATAAAAACTTGTCCGGTTCTAACCCTTGCACACTCCACCCAAAAAACAAAGGAACAAATGATTTGGATGTGGTTGGACTTTAAGTTCCAGAGATGCATCTAAAAGCCTAGCCAACTTCTATCCAGGATGTGCTGAGAAACGTATTTTTTATAATATATTTTATTGATGAAGAAATCAGACAACTTTTTGAGGACCAGACAAGCTTAGGGAAAATAACAGACTTTTTTTTTTCCCACATTGTGGGTATACATGCCTTAGCTGCAGTGGAAAGATGATTGAGGAAAAGTTTTTCATTCTTTATCGAGAGAAGTGTATCGTAAAGTGAAGTAAATAGGCTGTTGGTTTGTCCATGGGCGACACACCAGTCAAGTTTGCAATAGGGGCTTTTACTATGTTCCAAGAATCCTGTAGCCGGGGGCAGTCCCCAAATATGTGCCTTATGGCAGCACCATTATAGTTTGGACACCTAGGGGTTTAGCTGATTTACAGCTGTAGTTTTTGAGGGGTCCTATACCATTGTGTCAACCTTTTGTATGCATTCTCTTGATATTTGTTGACCAGGAAATCTGTGTGTGCAAAGAAGATAATGCAGTCTTTTTGGGCCTGGAAAAATGTATTCTTCTTCCCCTTTATGCAAGAATGAGAGGTCTTGTTGGTGGCCCTCTTTAGTTAAGGATGAGTAAGGTAAGGATAAAGAATGTTGGATTGGGGCTTGAGCTATGCATAATGTTTAAAATGGGGTCCTAGTGTGGATCACTTTAGAAGTGTCTGGTAAAAATCTGAGATAGATAGCTAAGTTGAAAATGTTGCATGAAATCTAGCTCAGTAGAGTACGATGATGTAAGTTTGTCGCGATTTATCACTCTATTTTGACAGGTGAAATGGGACAGCATGAAAATGCCCTTTTGTATCAGTGTCTGGAACTGAGGGTCCTAAAAACTCAGGGAAGTGTGGTAATACCAAGACCAGGGTCATAGGGCTTCGCACGGTAGTGTGGGAGCCAGGGCAGTAGTCCAAAAGTGGAGCTTGACTGTGAGACCTACAACAGGGTGATTTAGGATCTTAAGAGAGATCAAGTTGTGTTTACCTTACCAAGGAAGACCTGACAATTGGGATTGTCTGAGCCCTATCAAAGGCTTTCTGTCTTCAGGTTTGTTTTTAAATTACATTTTTTTTTTACTTAAGGTGAGCTTTTAATTCAAATACTACTCT
This sequence comes from Pelophylax lessonae, assembly GCF_965119305.1. Classification (NCBI taxonomy): domain Eukaryota; kingdom Metazoa; phylum Chordata; class Amphibia; order Anura; family Ranidae; genus Pelophylax; species Pelophylax lessonae. The sequence goes on from NC_138780.1 coordinate 106,402,806, forward strand.
ATGCACTGTACCATAAAGGTTATCACTAGAGTAACTCAAAATTAAAGTGATTTAGCAGAGCTGAGGCATCTATAAACACACCTAGATTTCCCTTTTACATGTTATGCTTGAACATTACAAAATATAATACAAGATTACTGGCTTATTGACCACACAAGGACTAATGTTGAAAACTGGAGCTGAGCATACAGTATAGCAGCCTTTTTCAACCAGGGTGCCTTGAGGTTTCTTCAGGGGTGCCTTGGCAAAATGCCTAAAAATTTATCAAAAATTGTATACAAGCCAGCAGGTGGGTGAAGCCTGCCTTTTAGTTACACAAAGCCACAAGTTTTCATTATGCAACATTATGACTTTCTAGACATTGGAATCCTAACAACCAATGACTTTATCTGTTAATAAGGAGAATGTCTGTTGCCTCCACAGCATCCTTGTTTGACCCTCCTCTGCCTGTCTCTCTCAGAACTGGGGTCTCATTATCTGACGGAGAGAAATTGAAGGAGAAGAGAAACATTGGAATACTAGTCAGAACTAGTTTGCAAAAGTGTATTTGCTTTGGAAGAATAAATAAAGAATAGTCCTCCGTGTGGATGTTGCCGCATTATGTAAAGCTAAAAACATTTTAGAATGGGGTACCTGGAGACTGTCCATAATTTTAAAGGGTGTCTTTAGATTGTCTATATTTTAAAGGATGCCTTAAAAAGTTTGAGACACACGGCAGTATAGGAGCTAATATGCATCATAGTCAGTAAGATTCCAAACTTCACTCCCTCATTGAAATGAGTAAATTAATCCTTTTCTATTGCTCAAGCTATCTGCACCCTTTTTGTTTGCCTTATTTTTTTATTTTCATTAACCACTTGACGCACAGTCACTTACATGTACATCACTGTGTTGAAGCAGTTATACCAGGTCCATGGCTGCAGCTGTCAGCCATACAAGTGGGGTCCCCCCCCCATGCTTTTCCGGTCTCATCCGATCTGGCGATTCCTGCGTTTTAACAATAGAGGTGACTGGGGACTGGAACATCCCTAATTATCTCTATAAACCAGGACCAAGGAGGCTGGAAGCAAGGAGCATTTTGTCACTTCCGGTTAGGAAAAAAGTGTAAATAGCCATTTTTTTCTGGATTAAATCAACAGTGGTAAAAATAAATTTTTTTAAATAAAATAAATACATTTTGTTTTTAAAATGCCCCCGTCCCCGTGAATGCATACGTAGGTCGCACATACATATGTAAATTGCGTTCACACCATGCATATGAGATATCACTGTGATCATTATAGCGAGCGCAATAATTCTAGCTCCTGACCCCCTTTGTTACTCTGAATTGGTAACCTGTAAAGAATTTTAACCACTTCAGCTCCGGAAGGTTTTACCCCCCTTAATGACCAGGCCATTTTTAGCGATTCGGCACTGCGTTACTTTAACAAAAAATTGCGTGGTCATGCAACGCTGTACCCAAATACAATTTATGTCCTTTTTTTCCCACAAATAGAGCTTTCTTTTGGTGGTATTTGATCACCTCCTGTGGCTTTTAGATTTTGTGCTATAAACAAAAAAAGAGCGACAATTTTGAAAAAACCGCCATATTTTTTACCTTCTGCTATAAAACATTCCCATTAAAAAAATTTAAAAATCTAATGTTTTAATAAGTTTAGGCCAATTTGTATACTGCTACATATTTTTGGTAAAACAAATCCCAAAAAGCGTATTTTCTCTAGCGCTCATTGACAGACGTAGTCCTCGGTGATACACCACCTTCGGGTTATGTTGCCTCCACAGGAGCAGGACTAGACAGGAAATTAAAAAGCTCTGGCCACACCCTAGGGGCAGTCCCAGAGGGTATATCCTCTCTCTCTCTGCCTCAGCAAATCAGTTATTTTCTGTCTAGTTAGGAGTAAGGACCTAGATACCTTGCTGGGATCTTAGGTCCTGGCAAGAATTTTTTCTTAAAGGATTTTTTAGACCGCTTTTTTTCTCCAGTGTTCCTGTGAGATCTTCAAGCAAGAAAGCTGAACTGGGCGACGGGCTGGATGTTGAGATCCGGTGGTCACCCCAGTTCAGCCTACGAGCGCGTGCAGGCCATAGCTCCGCGCTGGGTCGGCCGCGACAAAGTCCCATTAAAGGACTGACCCCGCGAGTTAAACGTCTCGCTGAAACGCCAAAGACCATGAGTCACGGCGTCCGTATCGGTCGACAGCCCTCCCGCCCCGGTGGAGAGGGGTACTGTCAGGAGTTGGTGCCCGCCTGGTTCCGGTATGGTGAGTAGTATGTTCCCCCTTTTCCCCTGACGGGTCTTGTGGTGAACGCGGGCCCCTCTCTGTATGGTAAGATAGAGTCCCTCTCTATCCTATAACATGACACAGATCCTATTTTGAGTGTGATTTTATGTGCAAAAAAGCCAGGAGGCTTGGTTTGGGAGCTAACAATCTAATTGTATACATGTTAAAAAGATGTAATCTGTGGCATTCTGGGAATCTTACGGTGATAAGAATAAGCTACCTACCAGTCAGAAGCCACGGACATGTAGACTGCCTTCCTAATCAGATCTCCAGCTATTAGCAGGCCTCCCGAATGGCCATGCGGTCCGCCAGGGCCGGTACCGCCAACCACGCCAAATCCCCATGCAGAGAGAGTGTTGTGTGCCCTGCAGCACACCGCTATTCAGTACAGGCCGCCGCCATTTTTTTTGCTGGATCGCACGAGCCGCCATTTTGGCGTAGCCTCGTGTCTCCAGCATGGGGGCGGCCATGTTTGAGGTGATCCAAACACCTCGTGGAGCTTGGGGAGGCGCCGGAAGGCGTGCAGAGGGGCGGAGCCGCCTCCTTTCTTCCTGGGCAGCCAGCCAAAAGACTTCCTGTTTGTCAAGACAGCGTTGTAACCTGTTGCAGTTAAACTCTGAGCATCAAGTGGTGAGCCTGGGGGTCTATCTCTCTCTCTCTCGATCGATAGGGATCCCTAGCAGGTAACACTAAGGGGTTTTTTGTGGCGCTGGGGGTCTGAAAAAAAAAAAAAAGAGAAGTTTTTTTATTTTTGAATTATATTATCCAGGAAGTGACTGGAATTATCATGGACCCTGCCACACATATTCCCCCACCTGTTTCCCTCGAGGGGGCCACGGGACCCGCCGGTGCACAGAGTGTAGAGTCATTTACAGCAATTTTGGAGTCTATGGTGGCTCGGGTGGAGGCGGCCTGTCAGGGACGGGGGTCAAGGAAGCGACCCCCGCCTACCCCTATACTATCTGACACCTCTGACTCAGATTCAGAGATGGTCACTGCAGTTGCAGGTTCCTCTGCAAGGGCTGTTATCCCAGGTAAAGCCCCCTCAGACAGTGAGGAGGACGCTTCTTCTCCTGCTATAATTCAGGAAGAAGCATTGGTGGACGCACTAGTTGTGGCAGTGCAGGAAACCTTAAAACTTGAGGCTTTACCGGCAGAGGCAACTGAAACAGAGATTCCTTTTGGTACTAATAAGCCCATCAAAACGGTGAAGGTTTTTCCTGTACCCAAATGTTTCGGTAATCAGATTAAAGGAGAATGGGAACATTCTAAGCGTACCTTTACTATTTCCAAGCGTATTGCTAGACGCTATCCGTTTGAGGAATCCATCATTAAGAAATGGACGGTACCACCAGTGGTGGATCCACCTATTTCCAGGCTGAATAAAGCCACGGTTATCCCAGTGGAGGACACTTCGTCCTTTAAGGATCCGGTGGATCGAAAGATGGAAGCAGAGTCCCGCACCATCTTCTCTCTGATAGGGTCAGCATTTAGACCAGTAATTGTTATTGGTCTAGTTTCCCAGACACTTACGGAATGGTCGAAAATGGTACGCCAAGACCTTAGGGGAAAGGATATTCCCCAGGAGACATCTGATTTGATGGAACAGATTATAGAAGGGCTACAGTTTATCTGTGACGCAGCCTTGGACACTATTCCCTTATTAGGGCATGCATCTATGTCAGCGGTGATCCTCAGACGTGTGCTGTGGTTAAAATGCTGGTCAGCTGACCTAGGTTCCAAGAAGACCTTGACAAATCTCCCTTTTCAGGGGAATCGTCTATTTGGGGCCAACCTAGATGAAATCATTAAGGATGCCACTGGGGGCAAGAGCACTTTTTTGCCACAGGCTGCAAAAGCTAAGGGACCTCGCAACAAGCGAGGACCTTTCTTTACCGCCCATAAAGGGCGCCCGGCTGGTACTAGCGGGAAAGGCAAGACTCCTCCAGGAGGGTTCAAGAAGGGCTGGTCGGACAAGCAGAGGACCAACCCAGCCAAACCCGAAGCAAAGGAGTACACAGCCTGAAGGTGCGCCCCCACCCGGTTTCAGGGTGGGGGGACGTTTTCACCGGTACTCAGGACATTAGATCGAGCATCAACCACTACTACCGGTGCGATTCTTCCCTTCCAACATTTAAGCACTTTAAGCACTACAGGAAGCGGTAGTTACCGTTCCCTGAATAGATCTTTTCCTTTACCTTTTCCTAAGATTAGTCCCTATACCTCACAGGAATCGGATCTGGTTGACCAGATAGGCCAAGTAGCCTCTAGTCGGATGACTTCGGTCCCTGAGGTTCAACCAGAAAAGATCACCCTTCCTGATAACAATCAGGTATCTGATAAATGTGTGGGAACAGAAAACGACCAGACTTTCTCGGATGGTCGGGGCCAGATACCTCTAGGGACGCCTGGTTCAGATTCTATCAGCGCCAGTGGTCCTAGAAATTCTAGGCTGGCCTCCTCAAGCCGGCCTGGCCGACTTGGACATGCTAGTCGCAGACGTTCCGTGGGAACTTCGTCTCAGGGAGTGTCTGTGGTCTCAAGGACCAATTTACCATCATGCTTTACAGTCGCTGGGTTTAATGGCCTGGCCATTGAGACCCAAGTACTGAAGGACAGAGGTTTGTCTACTTCAGTCATTCCTACCCTTATTAAAGCAAGGAAAGCGACTTCCAGCAAGGTCTATTATCACACATGGAAGACTTATATTGCGTGGTGCGAATCTTTAGGATTTCCTCCACGTACCTATTCGGTGACTCGAATATTGGCCTTTTTGCAAAGTCCTTGGTGCGGAATTTCATCCAGGGGGTGCGGCACCTGGCTCCACCAGTTCGCGCGCCCTTACCGCCCTGGGATCTTAATTTGGTTTTGTCGGTTCTACAGAAACCTCCCTTTGAAAACATCAGGGAGATTCCCTTGCTTACTTTATCCCAGAAGGTGGCCTTCTTGGTGGCTATTACTTCTGCTCGCAGGGTGTCAGAACTGGCTGCATTGTCATGCCAGTCCCCATACCTAGTGATTCATAGGGATAAGGTAGTACTTCATCCTAAGCCATCTTTTCTTCCTAAGGTGGTTTCAGATTTTCATCTGAATGAAGATATTGTACTACCTTCCTTGTGTCCTCAGCCCAAGCATCATCGGGAACATGCGTTGCATTCCTTAGATGTGGTTCGGGCAATCAGGGTATACCTGAAAGCTACGGAATCATTCCGTAAGACGGATTCACTTTTTGTGATCACGGATGGCCCCAGAAAGGGTTTGCCTGCATCTGCCGCGACCATTGCCAAATGGATTAGACAAACGGTGGTACAGGCTTATTCTATTAAGGGTCAGAGTCCTCCGTTCCCTGTTAGGGCGCACTCCACTCGAGCGCTCAGTACTTCCTGGGCCTTTCGCCAGCAGGCGTCAGTGGTCCAGGTATGTAAGGCTGCCACCTGGTCGTCGGTACATACCTTTACAAAATTCTATAAAATTGATGTGACGGCATCGGCGGATGCCTCATTTGGCCGCAAGGTTTTGCAGGCCGCAATTTGAGGAGACCGGTGGTCTACCTCGAGGGTTTTTTTTCTGTTTGAAAAAAAAAAAAAAAAAAATGTTTTTCTTTTTTGTTGAGTCTCATCATTAAGGATGAGCATTGTAAACTTCTAGTTGGCACCGGTTGGGCCTTCTAGATTGGGATTTGATTTCATTTTCCCACCCCTCAGTTGTGATACTGCTCTGGGACGTCCCGAAGGTGGTGTATCACCGAGGACTACGTCTGTCAATGAGCGCTAGAGAAAAATGGATTTTTGTAAGATCTTACCGTAAAATCCTTTTCTCTTAGCTCATTGACAGACGTAGTCCCCGCCCCTCTGTTTTTTTGAGTTGGGTTGGGTTAAATCTCTAAAGACTGCTTTTTCACATAACTGATTTGCTGAGGCAGAGAGAGAGAGGATATACCCTCTGGGACTGCCCCTAGGGTGTGGCCAGAGCTTTTTAATTTCCTGTCTAGTCCTGCTCCTGTGGAGGCAACATAACCCGAAGGTGGTGTATCACCGAGGACTACGTCTGTCAATGAGCTAAGAGAAAAGGATTTTACGGTAAGATCTTACAAAAATCCATTTTTAATTGGTTTGCGCAAAAGTTATAGCGTTTACAAACTACGGGATAGATTTTTGGAATTTTTATTTATTTTTTTGTTTTTATTAGTAATTGCGGCGATCAGCGTTTTTTTTTCAGGACTGCGACATTGTGGCGGACAAGATCCGGCCCCTGACACTTTTGACACTTTTTGGGGACCAGTGATATTAATACAGTAATCAGTGCTAAATAGTATGCACTGTTACTGTATAAATGACACTGGCAGGGAAGGGGTTAACACTGGGGGTGATCAAAGGGGTTAATGTATACCTAAGTATGCTTACGAACTGTGTGGGGGAATGGTTCTGTGACAGGCACAGAGAGATCGAAAGTTTCAGCTTCTGATCTCTCCCTTCCTGTCTCACAGAAGACTCACCTGCTTTGTTTACATAAGCAGGCGGTCTTCTGTCAGTTTCGCCTCCCACGGCCCGCCTCCCGCTCTGTCTAAACAGTAGTACTACGTGATTTTGCGCAGCCGAGCCGCCCTGCCGCAGTAATACTACGGTGGGCGGTCGGCAAGAGGTTAAAGCATCGCCAATGGAGATTTTTAAGTATTAGTTTGTCACCATTCCACGAGCATGCACATTTTTAAAGCATGACTTGTTGGGTATCTATTTACTTGCCGTAACATCATATTTTATCAAAATCTAGGGTTATATATTGTGTTTTTTACAATAAAATTAATCTGTATTTTTTATAAAAAAATTGCATTTGCAAAAAATGCTGCTGAAATACCATGTGACAAAAAATTGCAACAACCACCATTTTGTTCTCTGCTAAAAGAAATATATAATGTTTGGAGGTTCTAAGTAATTTTCCAGCAAAAAAAAAATACAGATTTTTACGTGTAGGAGAGAAATGTCAGAATAGGCCTGGTCTTCAATGGTTAATCAGTCCCAGTGTTGAACTTTTGGTCAGACGATTCTTGAAAATCTTCATACATACTGTATGTATGCGGATGGTTCTGTTTAATGTATATGGAGTGAGGAACATCGCCGTCAGCATTTGCGTATTGCTTAATCTCAGAGGGCATTCTGTTCCCATAGGTCACTGCTGGAGACATTTTCAGGTGTCATCTGGCACAGACAGCTTTCAGTGCTTGTGTCTTAGATGCAGTTGTACATCCAATATTATCTCAGTGCTTTCTCACTTTATAGGCTCCAGCTCCTCTGCCCTGTGAAGGTTTTGGGAGAACACAATTATTACTTTGTACAAAAGTCTTGTTCTGAAGCAAAAACGTGTTGTGATAACCGCATGTTCCATAAATTATATTGTGTTGGACATAATCAATCCAAGAGAACATAACCATTCAGTTTATGTATGTGATCCATTACTAAATAGGTTGAGTCATTGGTGGTTTTTGTCAGTGTTCCTCATGCTATTTAGATGCTTTAACTTGAAAAGTGGCTGAAGTTTTTGGGTCTGATGTAAATGGTGGTAATTGCTACACCTCTTGACAGAAGTTTGAATCATTGTTGATGATTTTATAGTGAAACAGGAGAATGACAAAGCCCTGTGTGCAAAATTCCATAGAAGACAAAAAGTTTACTTTAACAAACAGAATGTTCCTTTTTTGAAACAAAGGCATGGTACAAAGTCCATAGCATGGACACATTCAAGAGTTACGTTACATACAGACATCACATCACATACAGACATCACTAAAGGACTCAAAGTCCACATTATATAAACACTCACATATAGAATTAAAGGTGCAACTCAACTCATAAGGAAAGCGGTGCCCGAACCAGAGCTCCTACTAGAACAGATAAAAAGGTATTGCAACCATACCAGCAACAGGACCAAGAAACCCCTCTGCCTAGGCTGTCCATGGCTGCCATGCCTTGTCAAATTTCTAGGGCAATTCCTGTTAATGTAAGTTAATTTGTACATAGGAAGGACAGCGTAAAGATTTTTCCCAAGAACCCACGGAGGGAGGGGAACGGGCATTCCACTTGAGAATGATTTCCCTCTTAGTTTAATAGAACAAATAGGCTAGCAACAGTTTAGTGCATCAAGGTCTCTGCTCATTGTCCTGAATTCCCATCAGTGCCAGCTCTGCAGAGATTGGGAGAGTCAGCTGAAGACGATAGTTGATAAGTTAGACCACCTCTCTCCAAAACCGAGCTGCCTTCGGACAACTCCAGAACATATGTATACATGCTGAAACTTTCACTACATCTAGGGTGTTCCTGTGACCTCTGAGGGTAGATTCTGCGCAGTCTCTTGGGGGGTATAGTAAACCCTGTGGAAGACCTGAATAAACTTGTCCCATGAGAAAGTTAAAAAATTTGGTACGATCTTCAAGAGAGTCTTCCCAGTCCTTCCTATCCAGCCCAGGTAAAGAGCAGACAACGGTTTAAAAAGTGGTTCCTGAGCTAGGAGTTCTTCAATGGGGTACATAGTGAGACTCGGGGAGACAGGGAACTGGGCTCAGGCTGCATGACGTATTTGTAAGTACTGGAAATGCATCCAACCTGGCAATTTGACTGTGACCTTGAGTTCAGAAAAGGGAAGCAGGACTCCTGCCAAGAACATATCTTTCATGATTTTAACTTCATACCTGGCCCAAACATGATCAGGTAGGGAGCGAAAATTATGGAGGTCAACCTGGCAATTTGACTGTGACCTTGAGTTCAGAAAAGGGAAGCAGGACTCCTGCCAAGAACATATCTTTCATGATTTTAACTTCATACCTGGCCCAAACATGATCAGGTAGGGAGCGAAAATTATGGAGGTTGGGATTACCCCAAAGTGGGCTAAAGGAGGACCACCTGTTAGAACGTAGAAATCTGTGCCTGGCCACCATCTAGACCCCAAGTGTCGTTCTAGTGGGATGTGGAAGATCAGAATGTGCCCAAGGACCTCTATAGACCAGGTTACCGAGTTCTTGAAGTGATCCAAGAATGGCCGCCTCAAGACACACAGCTGCATTAGCCCAAGAGAGCACAAACCACCGACAGACAGTGACTAGAAATGGCTGCCCAGTAGTAGGTCCGATAGTCCAGCATCGCCAATCTGCCACACCGCACAGGAAGGAGCACAGTTGCTCTTGCCAACCTTGGGAGAGCACCCCAAAAAGGTTTACTTTAATAGCACCTTCCCCAGCAGCACATACTCCCCTTCCCGTCTTTTACCCGCAACTCTGTGTAGCAGGTAGTAATTTACAAAGAAAACCCAGTGTAAGCTCCCAGTTGCTCTAGACCAGTGGTCTCTCAAACTGTGGCCCTTTGCTTGTTCTTATGTGGTCGTTAGGGTATTATTCCTCCCACTGACACCAACAATGGGCACTTTCCTCCTACAGACACCAATGATGGGGATGTTTTGTCCCACTAATACCAATGATAGGGCTCTATTCTTCCCACTAATATTGATGCTGGGGCACTATTCCTCCCACTGATCCTAATGATGGGGCACCATTTCTCTCACTGACACCAAAAATTGAAATTATTCTTCCCACTATTACCAATGATGAGGCACTGTGCCACCTCCTAAAACTTGCCCTTTGCTTTGAAAGTTTGGAGACACCTGCTCTAGACAGAGCCTACACTCTCTCCCTGCCCTATGTGATGGTGCTGGATCACTGAGAAAAAAAGGGGAACGATTCACTTTCTCTCATACACCTGAAAGTATAGGGTATTTTCTGTGGGGTGTAGGGAAGCAAGTAAAGTATAAATGGGGGTTTTTAGGGTGCCAACATAGAAAAGAGAACATTTTTTATTTAAAATTTTTCTTATATTGTACAAAAAATAAAAACATGTACAAAAGAATTGTTTTACATGTGCAATGCAGTTAGTCAATTTCCCTCTACATGTTTCGCTATGATTTAGCTTCTTCAGGAGTTTAATTTTGGACTGCACACAAGAATATTACAAGAAAAAATATTTATCGTTAATCACAAATAAATTGCATAAGAGACCAATTACATTTGGGTCTAAGTTCTCAAGCCACACACATCAAACAATGCTTACACTAATAGGTCCTCTGGAGGAAACATGGATCCTACAAATATACCCAGATAAATGGCGTATAATGGGTTAATCACCAAAGATGCTTGAGACACTAGCAGATTGACTCAAGGTGTATTGGAAAGGATATCGGCATACCATAGGGGAAGATAAGCAAGGAATGGTAACACCTGAGAGAGGATGCAAATCCAAAATTTATGTTACAGCTGACAAGAAGGCTTTGTTATTAAATGCATGTCAAAAATAGGGAATGACAATACATACCCATAAGTGGGGAACAGGATTTTAGTTGTAAACTGAGGTAGTGAGAGACGGTTGTTAAAGCTTACAGCAGTCCCATTAGTAGGCCTGTAATCTCACAGAATGGTGAGATACTTTAAGTAGTCGGTGATTAGACAAATAATGGCTAATTAAACCTTCAAGAGTCTGTAAAAAAAGGGGCAGAAATTAGCCAGAAATCAAATTTTTAACCAAAGGTAATGAAACAAGTAATGGTCTATGGCCAATTCAAGTATATTTAGATCTTACCTAGTGTCTGAGTATACAAGAGCATTGTAGGCATCCTCACGCCAGAGCACAGCAACGCTGAATAGCGTCGCTGCCTGGCTCTATTTAGGTCGCCCCCCACCTCCCTGACATCCAATGGCACCTGTGGAGGTGCTGATGCCGAATATGACCATCTGCACATGCGTAAAATGGTGCCAGATCTGACGCCATGCGCCCTGAGTCCGTCGGCACCATCTTGAAAAATCCCAGGAGGCAGGCAGAGAACAAACAAGATTCCTGCAGCCATTCCAGGAACTAGACAGTTTGAAAATGTCAGCATAGCAACACGGTCGTATAACAGGACATCAGCTGGACAGGCAGGCAGACAGTAACATGACTCTGCTGGCAAACTGCCCGTCAATGTCCTGGGTGTCCATACAATAGCCTATCCATACCTTTTACACCTATAAAATTACAAAGTAATGCCATTTGCATGGACAATACAACATTATTAAACAAAATAACATCTTCTACATCAAAAAAGTCAGAATGAACTATAGAAAAGGTTTGAAACGAATAGATTCATTCAATCTGGGAAATTTAGTGGCGGCTAGAGTTCTTATTCATATGGATTCACACTGCAGTAGAGGTTTGTTAACTACACCCCCCACCTCTTTCATGTCTATAGGTATATGTTCAAGAGCGAAAAATGTCATCTTAGGCGAGTATAAATTTTGGTAAAGACCAATATGTCTGCTAATTAGAGATTCCATCTTCTTTTTATGGACAAAACCAAGAAGCCTTTGTGTGACCATGTGTCTCTTATCCATAAAAAGAAGATGGAAACTCCAATTAGCAGACATATTGGTCTTTACCATAATTTAGACTCATCTAAGATGAAATTTTTCGCTCTTGAGCATATACCTAGACATGAAAGAGGGGGGTGTTGACAAACTTCTACTGCAGCGTGAATCCATTTTGCGCATGCGTAGATGGTCATATTCAGCGTCCGCACCTCCACAGGCGCCATTGGGTGCCGGGGAGGTGGGGGCGACATAAATAGAGCTAGGCAGAGACGCTATTCAGTGTTGCTGTACTCTGGGGTGAGGATACCAGAATGCCCTTGTATACTGAGACACTAGGTAAGATCTAAATATACTTGAATTCGCCATAGACCATTACTTGTTTCATTACCTTTGGTTAAAAATTAGATTTCTATCTGATTTCTGCCCCTTTTTTTACAGACTCTTGAAGGTTTAATTAGCCATTATTTGTCTAATCACTGACTACTTAAAGTACATTACCATTCGGTGAGATTACAGGCCTACTACTGGTACTGCTATAAGCTTTAACAACCATCTCACTACCTCAGTTTACAACTAAAATCCTGTTCCCCACTTATGGGTATGTATTGTCAATCCCTATTTTTGACATGCATTTAATAACAAAACCTTCTTGTCATCTGTAACCTAAATCCTTGATTTGCATCCTCTCTCAGGTGTTACTATTACTGGCTTATCTTCCCCTATGGCATGCTGATATCCTTTCCAATACACCTTGAGTCAATCTGCTAGTGTCTTAAGCATCTTTGTTGATTAACCCATTATACGCCATTTATCTGGGTATATTCGTAGGATCCATGTTTCCTCCAGAGGACCTATTCGTGTAAGCATTGCTTGGTGTGTGTGGCTTGAGAACTTAGACCCAAATGTAATTGGTTTCTTATGTAATTTATTTGTGATTAATGATAAATTATTTTTCTTAAAAAAGGGGGTGTGGGTAACTATTGTTACTCACATGACCGTGCCTAGGACTGGTAGGTGAATAAATGTAAATTATGTTAATCCAAAAAATAAATAAATTAATTATATTTTCAAAAAAAATATTCAAAACATTGAGAAGCTAGTCGAAAACACAAAGTGCTAGTGAATATAAAACAAGAGGGGGGACAGCGCTCAATAATAACTGTGCATATCAAAACCACAAATCACAAATAAAAAAAGATTGGGTTACCCCAAGTAATTAAATATAAAGTGACTGTGCAACTATGAATAGATATAAAACAACTTCTAGTCCATTTATAAAGTGCAGGTGCAATTTGTGCAGCAAACAAATTGAAGTGACTGCAGTGCTCATTGCTCAGCAAAGATGCATCCTTAATGTAAAATAAGGGAAAGGAATCCATCACCAGGTGTCCTACTCACTTACCCCTTAGGGTCTAGCATAGGCAAGGGGTAACTTCAGGGAATCTCCGGTATTTGGCCAGACTCTCGTCTCCCCGCTCTCTTTAAATGCCCGGGACTTTATCCAGTGTATAGGGAGGACTGGTATGGATTCCGTTAAGTATTCCTCTCAAGCATACGGTAGTTCCATTAAGCCTCCTGTCATGGGAAAAGTTTGCAGGCTGCAGACTCCTCTGCTGAAACTGCAATGAAGGGACACCTCCTGGAACTACTCCATTTAAAGAGAGCGGGGAGACGAGAGTCTGGCCAAATACCGGAGATTCCCTGAAGTTACCACTTGCCTATGTTAGACCCCAAGGGGTCATCTGGTAAGTTAGTAGGACACCTGGTGACGGATTCCTTTCCCTTATTTTACATTAAGGATGCCTCTTTACTGAGCACTGCAGTCACTTCAATTTGTTTGCTGCAAAAATTGCACCTGCACTTTATAAATGGACTATAAGTTGTTTTATATCTATTCATAGTTGCACAGTCTTTATATTTAATTACTTGGGGTAACCCAATCTTTTTTTATTTGTGGTTTTGATATGCACAGTTTAGGGCTGCAACTAACGATTAATTTGTCTGTCGACTAATCTATAGATTATTTTTACGATTAGTTGACTAATCTAACGATTATTTTTATTTAATTTTTTTTGCTTAATTGAGTGTTTTTTCGATTAGCTAATTAATCCTGTAATTAATACAGACCCCTCAGTAAGCCCCCCTCTCAGTACAGACCCCCTCAGTAAGCCCCCCTCCCAGGACAGACCCCTCAGTAAGCCCCCCTCCCAGTACAGACCCCTCAGTAAGCCCCCAACCTAGTACAGACCCCTCAGTAAGCCCCCCCCCAGTACAGACCCCTCAGTAAGCCCCCTCCCAGTACAGACCCCTCAGTAAGCCCCCTCCCAGTACAGACCCCACAGTAAGCCCTCCCACCTAGTACAGACCACTTAGTAAGCCCCCCCCTCCCAGTGCAGACCCCTCAGGCTCACCTGCGATCACATGCTGCTGCTGGAGTGGCGCGTGACATCTCGTCTGTGTGGGACATTGGGAGGGATCAGCCTGCAGCGGCCCCAATCAATCTTAAACACTGACACCAAAGTATTACACTAGCTGGCAGTGGAGACACTGAGGTGCATACCTCCACCCTTAACTGAAATCCAGGAAACCTTGGCGCCCCCATATGGTCACGCTTTGCTGCTTACCAGATTTGTTGATGTAAGAGAAGCATAACCTGCTGAACATTCACAACCTGGAATCCTCCACAGTCTGCTCCTGCCTCTCACAGAGTCTCTCTATGCAGCTTTAGCCTTGCACCTGCACTAGAAGATGGGCCGGGCACCATCACCTCCGAGGCAAGCTGCACCCTCTCCCAGAGTCCAGCTCAATCAAAATGTGAGCCTCGGCAGGCTCCACCTCGGGTATGTTCTGGAGGAGTAGGAGCGAGTGTCCCCAAACACTGCCTGATCAGCTGCTGGGGAGAAGGTTGAGATCTCTGTCCGGCCGGCAATGCTTAAAGCGGCCCTGCGGTAACATCTTGCCGAAAAATCCAAATCTCGTGCAGTGTTCTCCACTGTGCACGGGCATCGAGGGCATTGCATTGGAAGTCTTATTGGAAGTCTCGTACTCGCGGCGGAAGTGACGTATATGGTTGAAACTTTTGGCAAGTTGAAACAACCGGCCGTATCTTTGGTAGGCGAGTCCGGCCAGGGGGCGTGTGACGTCACATGTTGACGCCTTTCACGCGCGTCCACGATTTTTCGTAGTCGATGCGTCGTTGCAGTCCTAGCACAGTTAATATTGAGCGCTGTCCCCCCTCTTGTTTTATAAATATTTTTTCTTGTAGTGTTCTTGTGTGCAGCCCATAATTAAACTCCTGAAGAAGCTAAATCATAGCAGGAAATGGACTAACTGCATTGCACATAAACAAAAACAATTCTTCTTTTATACATGTTTTTATATTTTGTACAATAAAAGAAAATTTTTAAATACATTTTTCTCTTTTCTGCGTTGGCCCCCTAAAAACCCCATTTATCCCCAATTGTCTACTGTTTAAAATTTCTAAGGAATGTGGTGCCCATGACCTCTGGATATTCTGGAATCTGTTCTAATACTTTAGATATTTACACTGTTTGTCGTACTAAAGGGCTAAAGTTAAACTAAAGGTAGAAATACCTTATTTTTATAGGTCTGACACCCGTGAGATCCTTCACCAGTGCTGCCATGTTCTCCCCAGGTTCTTCCGAATGTTGGTCTTCAGCTATTTTGATAGGCCAGTGCAGGATGACCTCACTCCCATACATCGGCGGAATTGCAGTCATCTCTGCACATAGGTAGTGTGCCGGAATTTAAACTGCATGGGCAGCTCAGTGTACATTCTGCAGAGAATTGCAAATAGGCAGGAAAGTGTACTCTATTGCAGAGGATATAGAAGTCTGCTCTGCACTAAAATCCTGATTATTTTGCAATTTTTTGTTTTTTACATTTAGTTCTGCTTTAGAGATCTCAAGGCTTGCATTCTGCATTGTATGTTAATTCAATTTTAGTCCAATCAGTCCCTGAAGTGAAGTGCCCCTCAGTTCTGTTCCTGTGGAGGGGGGGTGCTCCATTCTTCTCTATCAGCTTTTTTACTGCAGTTGCCCGACCCCTGCTTTGTAAATCTGTGAAAAACCTTTTTCATTTGAGTTTTACAAGGATGTAAATGACAGATGGCTGCAAATAAATAGGTACAACTTATGTTAGGATGATTTATTTCATCTCTGTGTATCGACTGAGGCCAATTATATCACTGGGTATAGGTAAGGGTTTCCAACCACGTTAATTTGGTGGTCCAAACCAACTGTTTTCTTCACTAATACGTACGCCCACTGTGAGCACTGTATACTGTAAACTGTATGTGGCATCAGCTACTGTACATGCTATGTTGCAATAGCACAGGGACTTCCTGTTCCATTTCAGGAACAAAATCGAGTTGGGTTAAGCGTTGCTCAGCCATTCACAGAAAGCCTGGTATTTTTTTGAATTAATAAAAGGCTTCATCTAAATGCCTGAGGTGGAGAGGCAAGAGGATGACAGCATGATCTCCATCTCAGCCAGCCAGAGGAAGTGAAGTGTAGTAGTGTAGGAAATAGTTTGTTTGGACCAGCTTGGTTCAGACAAAGTATTCAATGTTAAATCAAACTTGGAATTAAACTTCAAGCTGATAAACAATAAAAGTGTCTTACTTCAACTGTTTGCCATCTCCTGTCAGATGGCTTACACAGTGAGCCTCGTCTGAGGTTCCTGCTGGAGTGCATGGGATGATATCAAAGCTGAACTCTATGCAGATATACAGTAAATGACACAAATTAGTGCATCTGGGTAACCATAAATATATCATGTAAAATAATTTGTTTAATTTCAAGCAGCGCAAATACCTAATTTTGACTTTGTATCAGCCTTTTGCAGTCTAATGTACAGTTTGTATAACTAAGGTGAGTGGGAACAGAGTTGTGGGTCGAGAGTTGTGGGGAGAAGCAGCCCAATGTGCCAAACAGATGTGCTGCAGTGGAAGAGGTATGCTGATAGAAAGAAGCAGTGAGATGAGCGCATTTGTGTGCTTCTTCTCCTTTCACTGTCCAGTCATATGGTGGAAGAGGAAATGTAGGTGAAAGTGAAACTACCTTAGGCCCCCTTTTTTATGAAGACTGTGCTTTATGGTGGAGCTATGTAAATGGCAGGACTGCATGGACAGAAATACAAATCCTTAAAGTGGTTGTAAAGTCAGTTCTTACAATCACAGCCAAGCCCCTCTGTTATAACAAGCTATACTGCACAGTGTATGTGTTTTTAAAAATTCTGCTGCCAAATACCTTTTTTCACATTGCCGATGTGCAGTCATGGGAATGCCCGCCGCTCTCCTTCACCGATCTCAGGACTACAGAGTGAGGGGCTGAGATCCCCCTCTGACGTTAGCCGAGCGGTCAAGTGACTGTACATCGACACACAAACAGCGTATTTTATCTTGTTATGACACAGGGGCTGGCAGTAATTGTGAGCACTAATGTTACTGCCACACAAAATAGTGGCAGGAGGGGAGGGGAGGGGCTGGTTTGGATATTGGGTCACACTCATGAGCTGACAGGCAGGAAGGGAGGGGGAGAGACTATGGGATGATGAAGGCACGTAAACTGACCACCATATCATGGATCAGGAGCCATGGTTATCGTGGTCAGCACAGTAAAGGGGATAATGGAACAGGCAGGATCAAGCAGGTTTTTTTACTGCATAGAAAGGAACAAATTACACAACACAAGCTCTGTGCGGTTTAACATGCTTTAAAGGAACAGGATTATTTTTTTAAATACATACATGTATTTAAAATAATAGTAAAGTCCATATCTTAACTTGTATCTACAGGTAAATTCACATTCAGGCTTACCTGTAGGTATAACGAATAATCCCCAAACAAGCACTGTTTAGGAGATATTCACATTGGCAATTAGCCGATGACGTCAAGTAGCCCTAATTAAAGAAATTGATTTTATGCTTTTACACGTCAAATATTCTAAAACTAAGGCACATGATTCTGTAACAGGACAAGTATATACGGGACGTTGTAAATTGAAAAAATATTCTTATTAAACTCCCTGATAATAAAGATCCCAAAAAATCTGACCTTATTTTAAATCATCTGATAAAAGATGAAACCTGTTACAGACTGTAAAGCAGGGTAACTTTCATGACTCATTTACACTGGTGTGCTTAAAGGCCCACAGAAAATGCAGCATATTCCAGTCAAACTATTGTTCACACTAGTATGTGTATGTTTTACTAATTGGGTTATAAAGCTTTTTAGTTATTTAGGTAGTATGTACTTTGTCAGGTGCCCTTACAAAGATCCTTGATTGAACTCTTAGAACTTTTTCGTAATATGTAGGTTTCTCCTATGTATTCTGAACATCTTGGCTTTTGGAAGAATTGTTATGCCCTGGCAGGCTACTTTGTTGTCATATTAGAGGATGTGACTACAAGAAAATTATTTTGCAATGTTTGATGGGCTATTATGAATGAGAGTAGGGCTAAATAAATATTTTTGAAAAATGTTTATAAAGCTATAAGGCCGGTTTTACACGAGCTTTAGCTTGCACAAGAGCAGTGTAAATAGCACGTTTTCACAAAGCGTTTGCAGAACTTTCAGCAAACTTTGTTAAAGGAAAAGTACAGCCAAAGCTCGTTTGGCTGTACTTCTCCTGTGGATCACAGGAGTGCAGTTTGTTCTGCACTCCTGTGACCCATTTTCAGCTTAAAGTGGGCTGAACCCTGCTGTTGGCTGACATCACAAAGCGGGTCCAGGTTAGGGAAATATTGGGACCATATGGTCAGGATATGCCCAGATCATTGGATCAGCACCCGACTCAGTCCCTCAGTGAGCTGCTGAGAGCCTGAGCCAGCCGCTTCTGCCCCCTCCACAGCCCAGCGCTCCAGTGAGCGCAGGGGGGGACAGAATAGAGAGTAAGGGGCTGCTTATGGAGTACTGAGAACTGAGCGATCAGCTGTGTTGGATCGATTCTGCATCCCCCTAGGTGGGTATAATTCTAAAGGTGTGTATAATTCTAAAAAAAAAACGAAAAAATCCTTGACTTCTCTTAAAATACCATTCAACTCCAGTTTGTAAATGTTGATCACAAATCCTAATGGGGGTGTTGATTGCAACTTGAAGCAAACTGCTAGCAGGCCTTCAGCAAACTGCAAGAAGGCGCTGAAGCCTGCTGGCAACTTGTTAGGATCTGTGTTCAGCATTTACAAACTGGAGTTGAATGGTACTTTAAACGCTTCAACAAAGATCACTGAAAGTTCTGCAAATGCTTTGTAAAAGCATACTGTTCACGCTTCTCTTATACAAGCTGAAGCCTGTGTGAAACAGGCCTTAGAATGTGTGCCCAATTACAAGTATAAGTTTAGTGTGTCATACAAGCAGTTTTTTTTATGATTTTATTTATTTCAGGTACTTATATAGTTCTCTCAATTTACACAGCCCTTTAGATATACACTAGATTACCAAAAGTATTGGGATGCCTGCCTTTACCCACACATAAACTTTAATGGCATCCCAGTCTTAGTCTTTGGGGTTTATTATTGAGTTGGCCCACCCTTTGCAGCTATAACCACTTCAACTCTTTTGGGAAGGCTGTCCACAAGGTCTAGGAGGGTGTCTATGGGAATGTTTGACCATTCTTCCAGAAGCACATTTGTTAAATTATGTTGGACGAGAAGGCCTTGCTCGCAGTCTTTGCCCAAATTCATCCTAAATGTGTTCTGTCGGGTTGAGGTCAGGACTCCACCCCAAACTCACTCATCCATGTCTATATGGACCTTGCTTTATGCACTGGTTCAAATCATTTGGTGGAGGGGGGATTATGGTGTGGGGTTGTTTTTAAGAGGTTGGGCTTGGCCCCTTTGTTCCAGTGAAGGGAACTCTTAAGGCATCAGCATACCAAAACATTTTCGACAATTTCATGCTTCCAACTTTTTGGGAACAGTTTGGTCCTTTTTCTTTTCCAACACGACTTCGCACCAGTGCACAAAGCAAGGTCCACAAAGACATGGATGAGTGAGTTTGGGTTGGATGAACTTGACTGGCCTGCACAGAGTCCTGACCTAAACCCAGTTAAACAGCTTTGGGATGAATTTGAGCGGAGACTGTGAGTCAGGCCTTTTTGTCTAACATCAGTGCCTAACCTCACAAATGCGTTTCTGGAAGAATGGTCAAACATTCCTATAGACACACTCCTAAACCTTGTGGACAGCCTTCTGACAAGAGTTGAAGCTGTTATAGCTGCAAAGGATGGGCCAACTCATTATTGAACCCTACAGACTAAGATTGGGATGCCATTAAAGTTCATGTGCATGTAAAGGCATGTGTCTCAATACTTTTGGTAATATAGTGTATATTGTACATTTACATCGTCCCTGCCCTCACAATATAAGGTCCTAAATTAAATTCATACATACTAGGTTCAATTGAGACAGGAGTCAATTTATCTACCAGCGAAAGCAAATATAAAAAATTAAAAATGAAAGCATATATATAAAATGAATCTGCCAGCGTGTCTTTGGAGTGTGGGAGGAAACTGGAGCACCCCAAGGCCTACTTCCTATATCATATAAAAGACACTTGCCCTTTGAGCTTACCCTTAAAGAACATCTTATAAGCAAGATTTTTTTTTCCTTTTTTTTAAGTTACTGTTTAAATTATGTGTTATGTTATGAAGCCTGCATTGCATTTTCGTGCAATCAGATGTACTTTATTAAGGCAGCCTATTCATTTTGAATGGATTAGGAACGCACCTTTTTAACACAGGAAAAAATTGGACATACATCTACTTTTAATGCAGAACACTACAGTGCACAGCGTGTGCTTTGTAGTGTTGTGTGTTGACCACTACTCTACAGTCCATTACTGTAATTTATCAGTCTGAGTGTGCTCATAGATGCATAGGTGCATCTTATAAAATTAGAATATCATTAAAAAAAAAAGGATTTTTAATACAGAAATGTGGGCTTACTTTGTCCATGTTGCATTCAATATTTTGTTGGGGCTCCTTTTGCATGATTTACTGCATCAATTCGGCATGGCATGGAGGCGATCAGCCTGTGGCATTGCTGAGGTGTTATGGAAGCCCAGGTTTCTTTCATAATGTCTTTCAGCTAGTCTGCATTGTTGGGTTTGGTGTCTCTACAAATGCAAATACGCCTGCCGACAAATGTAGCAAGGGTGACTCACGCTGACTGCAATCCAAATCAAAGTAACATCTGTTAGACATTTAAAACAATATTAAATGCAAAAGCAATTATTTTTATATTGCAGCTTACCAGATGTGGTAGCTGTAATAGTTTCCTTTTTTTAGACTTTCATTCCTTTATTTTTACCTGGTGATCCTGCCAGTAAGTCTGTTGTTTTTCAACAGAACAATCTGTCCTGCAGATGTAGCAGTTAGGGATTGAGACAAAGCGTATATCACTGACAGGAGTGCTTACCATGATCAGCTTTTATTTTTTTTTTTCATGTAAAACCTTTATCCCAAAAGAAAAACTATCGCTGTGATACTTTTAAAAGTGTTAGCTGGAGTTTGGCTTTAATGGATTGGTGTATCTAAATCTGCTAATCCATTTCACAGCCTAACCTCCCCTCACCTCACCACCACCGGACTGGCAATGCTGCTATCCAAAGGTGTCCTCTGTGCTCCTTCATGTAGGCACAGGAGGTGTGTTACTGGTCAGATCACCAGGTGAAAAAAGCCTTAATAAGAAATGTATGCAGCCACCACATGTAATGAATGGTAAGCTGCAGTATATTACATTTTTGGTTTTAGGTTTAATACTGATTTAAAATGTATTACAT
Organism: Pelophylax lessonae; assembly: GCF_965119305.1. Lineage (NCBI taxonomy): Eukaryota > Metazoa > Chordata > Amphibia > Anura > Ranidae > Pelophylax > Pelophylax lessonae. The sequence continues at coordinate 106,424,269 of NC_138780.1, forward strand.
TCATGTAATCACCAGACAATCCTGGAGACATTTTTTGCTTTTTAACACGATGTTCACCATCCAGCCATTCAAGTTACTGTTGGACACTGAAACATTTGAGATGGAGTGCTCTTGTAAATGTGGCAGGGGTAATAGCACAGAGAATCTAATCCGCAGCTTTACAATGCTTGGTGTTTGTTGCAATCGACCCCGGTAGGTTAATGAACCACTTTTCTGTTAAGAGGTATAGTGGAAATTTTTTTTAAAAAGGGCCAGTAGAGATTCACACAAGAGACCACTTAAATCTTTTAACCTTTTAAGTGCTGGGAGACCTGCAATACATTAAGTGAAGGTGTTAAATGGTTTTTATTTGCTTCAGGGTTAGTAAAGGCTAGACAACTTTCCTCCCCCCTCCTTCCTCTTTAGATCAGCAAATGGCATTGCCGCTATGATGAATGAGCATTAGGGTAACTCATTTTAAGACGTAGTTGATTTATTAACACCAAGGTCTCCATTTTCCGGCAGGTCAGTGCTTTACTGAAACACCCAAAGTCATTGTCAAGGTCAGGCTGTTTATGATTTTTTTTTTTTTTTTTTTACACAAATGTTTGAAACATATCAGCCTGTTAATCAGCCTGTGAAGTCCTGATGAGATTCAAAGGTTGGACGAAAAAAGCAGTTTTGGTCTTTACGAAAAAAAAAATCTTTAAAAAGAAAAAAATTAAAAGCTAGCGGCTGTGAGGGCCACGCTTCAATTATGACTCCCTAGTAAGACAAGGGCCTTAATGGTCAGTGTTTGCCTTCAGGGATGTTTATTACACACACAACTATTTTGCAGGAGCAGCGTCAAATCTATAAAACTACCATTAGGCTGAAAAATCAATCAAAATGCCATTAAAGTGGAATAAGTTGCCAATATTGCTGATGTGGTAGCAGCTCTTTCGATTTTCCTTCAGATTATTAGGTACAGCCTAGTAGTGACTTTGTTAAGGAAAATAAGTGTTGTTCAGAAGTAATACGTCTCTTTGGCTTCATAAAGTTTGTGGCCTCATATTTCCCACTTTATTGATTACCCATTATCATTTCTCACAAGGCGTCCTAACTCAAGGGGAAAATATAACTCTCTCTCGTTTCTCGCTGAACGGCCATGCCATTATAGATCGGGAGGAAGGTATTTCAGATGAACCAGTCTGGGAGAAAAATGAGCTGAAAATAATATGAGTGTGCCTTCCAGGTCTTAGCAGTTAGAAGTAAGAACAAAGCTTTGTCAGCAATCTCCCCATCAGTCCCCCCCCCCCCCATCACTACCACCTCCTTTTTTCTTTCTACCCTCCTCTCCTTGGTATACCACCCCCGTACTGCTGCATCTCCATCCTTTCCTCTCTCTTACAAAACAATGAACAGCTGGAATGGAGTTCTTGTGCTATCAGTAACCTTAAAGCGTTTCTGTGCTATGAGTAATTTGCTCTGAAGGAGATAGTAGGTTAACGATTTATTCAGCTCCTAAAATTCCAAGTCCACTGCTGTGATGCTTGGAATAAATATTTTTATTCTTTGTTTTCTGGCTTTCTCTTTTCTTTTTTTTTCAAGTTTTTTTTTCTTTGTTTTCATTCCTTTTTAAATGAATTTTTGTAGTACAGGCATGCCCTGCGCACTTTACCTAAAACAATAAACCATTCAACGTGGTCTCTGTTGCTGAATCAAATTAAAGTCTGAAGGCCCTATGACCTTTTACGAACACAAATTCTTCATGCCAATTCAAACACTATGCTTTTGAGGCATGGGTAACAACAGAGACACCCAAAAGAAAACCACACACCTTTCCAAGTTTATAAAATGAAAGTGTGATGCTGCATTGCAAATGTGTGAAAGTGATGCTACCTGTGTTCAGACCACAACAGCATGCATTGTCATACAATCTTCTAGCAGAAGGTCAACGACCAGGCGTGTCATCTGCAAAAAAATCTTCATTATTTAGTATAAATCCATCTAGGAAGGGGGAACAATGCACAAACCTTGACACGTTTCAGCCCTGATGGACTCGAATCATAAGTACACCTTTCCAGCTTGAGAAAAGGAGATGCAAACTCCATGTACCTATCACTGTGGACTAAGATTAAAATGTTGCAAGGCAATCGAGCTAATCACAGGGATACTCCTTGCCATGCATTATGTTGCCACATTTTTTATTTTTTGATGATGAATAACCTTTAAAACCACTACGCAGTCTAGCTCAGTAAATATAGTTTGCTTCACTCTTTCACCTAAAGTGTACATGAACTGTAGAATATTTACCCACAAAAGGGCAAGAGACTATTCCCAAATATTTCATGTAGGCTGCTTGCAGATGATCTTTGCCCCTATTGCTGACTTAAATTCATTGTTTCACATTGCATCTCTGTGTAGAAGCCATCATCTTGGTAGAGTGGCAGGACTTTGCTTCCTAATGTCTTAGCTGCTCCCCTCATGACTGGTGGAGGAGTAAGCTGCAAAAGTATCTTAGATCCACAGAATAAATGAAGCAGAAACACTGAGATCCTTGCACTGCAGCTTTTTCTTCAGCAAGAAAAACAGTAAGCAGCACAGGAGTACCATCACCAAATGCGACATCAAATATCACTTCACAGACCAGCAGTGCCTTAGATCAGTGCTCCACAACCTTTTTATCGCCGCGGACTGGTCAACGTTTGAATTTTAACGCGGCCCGCTGAGGGGGGGGGGGAACGTTGTATTTAAACATGCCTTCAAAATAAAATACAGTTACACCAAAAAATGAATATAAAGTGATTTAACATTTTAACTCACTAGAACGCTAAATCAATGAGAACCCTGAGCTTGTTTCTTTGCAACGAGACGGTTCCATCTGGGGGTACTAGGAGACAATGACACCCGAAGTGTGTTGCTTACCGGTGAACAGAGAGAAGAGTGATACACACCTTCTCTTTACCAAAGCTACAATGCCACTGCCGCTTGCAGCCACTCAGCTCCAGACGTCACCTAAAACCCCGCCCCGATATCACAAAATTTTGCGCATGCGCGGTATTGGTGCGGCTTTAGGTGACGTGGAAAGTCGCACAAACCCGAGAGAAATAAACCACAGTAAATAAAATGGAAATCATTTAATGTTCCTTGGGGGGCCGGTAACATTTGATCCACGGACCGGGTACTGCTTAAGCATACTTAACCCAGTCTATAGCTTTCTCTCTGTCTTATCTCACTAACTATCCTAGTTTAATTACAATTGCTATGTAGTTTTTTTGTGTTTTTTTTTGCTTTTTTCTCCCTCAGATGTTGTCTTCTTTTAACATTCTGCTAAAACTTTGTGAATTAGTACTGCTTGGATCTTGAAGAAGGGGACATACCCCAAAAGCTTATCCTGAAAAATTGCATGTTCGTGCAAATAAAAAATAGTATTACAGACAGTACTCAATTGTAGATAACAAATCTTGTGTCCAATAGGGGAGATTTCCCTTCACTTTCTGCTCCATAGCCAAAACAGGAAGTGGGGGGAAATCCCTTCAAAGGATGTCACCAGAGAGTGGAATATTTCCTCTCTTACTGTTCCATTGTAAACCCAAAATTTGGGATTTTCTTAGAGCTCTTTCACACTGGGAAGTTTTTCAAGTGATTTTGTGTTTTAACAAAAAGCGCCTTAAAAGCTTAAGAAAAATGCTTCTCTTTAAAAAAAAAAAAAAAAAAAAGCGCCCTAAAAGCCCAAGAAAAATGCTTCTTTTTAAAGTTTTCATACAGGGGCGGTGCGCTTCTGTTGAGGTAAAAAAAATCCTGCTTACAGCATCTTTGGAACATGTTTTGGGAGATAAAAAATGCAACAAAAACGCTTCTCCCTTTTGAAATGAATAAGAACTGCTTCAAAAGTGCCTCAAGAGCGCCTCCACTAAGTGTTTTTTGTGTAGTTTTTGAGTCTTTGAAAAACCACACCTCGAATACTGCAAAAGGGCTGCAAAAATGATCCAATAACGCATCTGCGTTTTACTGGCAGTTTAAAGCGAACAAGTGTGAAAGTGCCCTTATAATTTCACTTTTGAATAGGACAAACAGAGAGGGCAGGCAGCAATAAAAACTGGCAGGTGTTCTAATTCCTCTCCACTCTATCCAAAACTAAGAAAAAAATCGTTAAGCTATTTAGTTAGATATGAAGTACAACTAAAATATACTTTGCTCATGGAATTGTAATGAAAAGTGCAGTGCACAAGCTGACCGGTTACACAAATGATCTGCTCTTCTTTAATACACAACCACGGGTTGCCTTGTCCAACCTTTTGGAAGAATTTTAAACCTATAGCTGAATATCTATTGTTAAAATCACTCTTTAAAGGTCTAAAGTGCTCATGATTCCAGTGATAGGCCACCCTAGATTCCTCAAGGGCCTCCAAGAGGGGACCTTCCCTTTTTGTACTTCCCGTGCAGCTCATGGACTTCATCATTTTGGGGTTAATAGCCAAGTACAGTCCTTGTCAGAATTACAAAGTAGATTTGATCCCCCCCCCTGCCAGTTCTTTATGCAGTTGTGCCACTTTCTTTTACATAAAGTAAACACCAATCTATACCTCCACTTACACGGTTAGAATCCCCTGGGTTTGGTTGAGGAACTGGCACAACATGGCTTATCTCGCTCATACCAAATCCCTGCTGAACTCTCAGAGGGTTTCTCTCCAACATTTCTCACCAAATGGGAACGAGATTTGAATAATAACTTTCACTGCTCAACAAGAAGATTGGATCCTTCAGATGACTCCCATTGCCTCTATTTCAAGCCCCATTCAGGAATCAGGCTATAAAATCCTACCTAGGTGGTACAGGGTCCCATCAACGCTCCATAAACTTATTCTGCAGTGCCCCCCCCAGTGTTAGAGATGCCACAGGGAAAATGGCACCCTACTCTACACTTTTTGGTCTTGTTTAAAGCTTACTCCTTTTTGCAACCAGGATAAACACATTAACAGATTAACGGATGTCCAGATTCCAGATGACCCGGTCGCCTTCCTCCTTCATCTAACTCTAAAGTCATTGAAGCTGTTTAAATGCACCTTGCTAATTCACTTACTCAACATGGCTATACTAGAGGGAACTCTTGCCCTCAGCTCAACTAAGAAAGAAACTAAATCAAAAGCTATTTATTTATTGGACTGCCGCAAAAAATAGTGTGCTGTCCCTTTGAAAAAATGAACCCTCCAATCCCAGAGGACGCTATTTTTAGGGAAAAGCATTGGTTGGAGAGTGTGTGTGATGTAACCGCAGCTGGCGAGTTTTATGTTTGAAGCCTGCTTAAATATAAGTGCAATTGGTTTGTTAAAGTACATTCTGCTGTAATACGCCATGGGTCTCTCCCTGCTTGCTTCCTACATATGACCCTTTGGAGAATGATTCAATGAGGCCATGAGGGCTGATTTTTTTTATGATCCTGTTCGATCCACTTGGGAGTATATTGCTGTGGTTCAGTGTGATGTGGGAACTTTCTACCAGGAGATGGATATCCTGCTTTTGTAATCCCTGTAATTTGGGATCAACACTGTTTGGTAAGGGGCCATCTTCTTTAAAGGAGCACCTTTGGGCACTTCATCACTTCTTGATAATTGAGTGTGCACTGAGCACTTTCATCACCATCACTCATATATGGACTTTTACTAATAAGATCATAAATCATTTTTTGTCTTTGTTTTATACGTTTATCACTATATTGATTTGTACATGTGGGGCATTTAAGGTTCATTTACTGCAGTGATTTGCACACTTTTTTTTTTATTTTATATTTTTGCACTTGACGTTCTGAATTGTCCTTAATGATTTATTGTTTTTAAAGGAACAGTGCACTATTTTTTGTTTTGGACTTGCTTAACATGGCCAAGGTCTGCATTCCCCTGTATTGGAAGCAACCTTTGCCTATCCATCTTTGGATAGCTAAGATCAAAATAATTTACATGAGGGAGAAACTGATGGCCGCGGTCCAAAATAAAGGAGAACAATTTCATATTTTCCGCAGACTACAAGTCCTTTCAGTCTTCTCTGGGTTAGGTGCATACTCCATAGTAGCAAGGCTGATGAGCCATATTTAAAGTTGAGAGCCACGTGCAGCGTTTCCCTACTCCAATGTCTCTGACCCCATTCTTCCAACTGTCCACCCCCCTCCCTTTTTTTTATTTCTCTTTTTTAGTTTTTAAACCTTATTCCATTGTTTTTGTTTCTGAACCTTCCCTTCACTTCATCACAATACTTTTTCACAAGCCATATCCAAAGGAACTTGGTAGGTTTTTTCCATGAGGGTTTTTTTTTTGGTCTGTGAATCAATGTTATTTAAACTCCTTAGCTGACTGTTACCGATGTGATCTAATTTGTGCTATTTACATTGTTTGCACACCTTTGTATGTTATATTTTTTGTTGCCTCCTCTGTTTAGGCAAACTCTGTGTTATTGCTCTGAACTGGTGTATGACTATAAAATAAAGAATAAAAAAAACATACTTTGCATCCAGTGGCCCTGCTAACTGAACATAGAAGCATAAAAATTGCCTTGGGAGGTTTGGACGTGGCTTGTTGGCTAGGCACTCTAAGATCCGAATATAGCCAGGTTGGGTCACACAGCATAAGAGTCCACGAGAACCCACAGAGTTAGGACTGTCACTAAAAACCAGGTCATAGATACAGTAGTGACTAGGGGTGCACCGATCCGACTTTTTTTTGTCCCGATACCAATATCTGGCATTGTGTATCTTCCGATACCGGTACCGATCCGGAACTACACACATAAAGCATGCGGCTGCAATACAGAGCAAAGCCGCTGCTTCATGTGTATGGCTCCTCCATTCACAGGTGGAGTGCATCTGATATCACTCTGCCTGTGAGCCGGCCCTATACAGGAAGTAGCGGCTCCCATCCCATACTACTACTACACCATGTAAGAGATGGCTGAGCCGGGGCTCAGCAAAACCGGATTGGTTAATTTTACCGATCCAGCTATTGTGGCAGCATCGGTGCCGATATCCGATCTTAATATCAGATCGGTGCATCCCTAGTAGTGACTGGTATCTTCACGCACATTATTTGTAATTTGAAGTGATGGTGTAATGGTAGTGTAGTGTCTGTGTTATGATAGAAAAAGGACTTCTTTTTTTGTGGAAGACTAGCAAAATCGGAATGGGTATTCAGCCCTTACGTGACATCTATTACATTGTAAAATATCTCTCCCATAAGGGCTTCCAGTCAGAACTTTTTCAGTAGAAAAGCAGCCACTGTGATAGAATGAGCCCAAAAATACACTCGCTGGCACTAAAGAGGCAGTATATTTTAACACCTCATTTTATGTTGCAGTGACAAAGTGCCTGAATCCTGGAGCAAGAAAATCTTAATAATGCCGCCAAGGCAAAATTCACCTGATAAACTGATTTTATTCTGACAAAAATCTTTTAAAGCAAACCAAACCTTGCATCCTTGTAAATCCATACATATTTGCTGTACGTTCTGTCAAAATAGTTTTGAACGCATTTATATTGCAGTATGTCTAGAAGTGTGCAAACAAGGACGTATTTATATTAGATGTACTTTTAGGAGCTTGTGTGAATATCAGCAGTTTTCGTGACATGTTCCATTGAATTTTTACCACGCCTGGTTATAGTTGGTGCCAGTTAGACATAACGTAGGTCTTTTGTGCTCTTGTGTAAGTGACAAATATTTTTACCTTTATTAAAATGAGTGCATAGAGTTTGGTACACTCAGGGGCCAGTGCTTAATTGATAATCATGAAATTCCTAACATGACCTCCTTCAAATGCAGGTGAGGGAAAATAAGCCGAAAACACAGGAAGAGTTTTGGTGGTGGGTCATTTTGTAATGTTTTCCTCCTGGAATCATTAGGGCTTTTTTAGACATGTTTTGCCCTCTGAAGTGCAATTTGCAGTGGACCTATATTCAGAAAGTGTTTGACAGGTTACATTGAGGCGTTATGATACCACCTGTTTTAACCCCTGAAAACCTGCACCACTATGCCACAGACGTGTCCATTGCATGGCCCTTTTCGCTTGAACGGGTTGCGTTCTGCCTACTCCATGCAACAGGGGGGTTAATTTTTCTACACCATGGTCTGCTCCCTTTGCAGCTTAGGAGAGCGGCTAAGTTCACCTTTAGCAACTTGTTATACCTGTATTTAGGGTGTAACCTGTTTCTACAAACCCCCTCCCCCCACCCCAGATTTTGTCCCACCCCATGACAGCAGGAGGGGGTTCTCCTCCCTCCATGGCTGCTGTCATATTTAAAATCTGCGTATAATTAATTACGCCACAGATAACGTCACAGATAAGAGATCTGTGACTGAATGGACTACAAGTCCCGTCTACCACCGCAGTATATGGCTTGTAGTTCTCAATGGATTAGGTGAGTGCTGATTTGTGCCTTCATAGTCCATTGACACTTCCTGCAGCTCTGAAATTGACAGCCCATACAAAGATATGGGCAGACAGCTGTAGGAAGTGTCTACAAGAGCCTAACCTTGTGATCCCCTGATTATGTACATTTTTTTTTTACTTGCAAAAAGACATGCATTTATTATTTTTCTCTACTTCAGCTGTGAAAGGTTTACCCCCCCTCATGACCATGATTTTTTGCAAAACGGGACTGCGTTATTTTAACTGACAATTGCGTGGTCATGCAACTCTACCCAAATAAAATTGGTGTCCTTTTATTCCCACAAATAGAGCTTTTTTTGGTGGTATTTGATCGCCTCTGTGGTTTTTATTTTTTGCGCTATATACGAAAAAAATGCCATCAGTTTAAAAAAATATATATTTTTTTACTTTCTGCTATAAAACATTCCCAATTAAAAAATCAAATTTCTTTATCAGTTTATGCCAATCTGTATTCTGCTACATATCTTTGGTAAAAAAAATCCTAATACGTGTATATTGATTGGTTTGCGCAAAAGTTATAGCGTCTGGATGGCCGCTAAGCGGTCAAGGATTGGTAAAAAGGCTGCTCAACCCTGTGTTTTTATTGCCCTCCAACTACAACTGTAAACCTAGCCTTTCAAACATATTAAAAACCAGAACTTTTTTTTTTTTTTATTGCTGTCTCCCCATTAAGGACATTTACTTTCATGTCATGTTCCAGAGGACATTTCTGCATAGAGAGGGGAAATCCCCTCTTACAGTTTTCACCAGAACAGGTGTTCTCTTTAACCACTTAAATCCCCAGCCTTTTTTTTTTATGCAAGTAGATCAGTTTATAAACTTCTGTTCAACCAAAGTGTCCATATGTGGATGGAAAATTCAGCCGGTCCCTGCTGAACTAGCCGGTATTCGATCCTTGTATGCCTGGCTTACCAGGAGGAAGTGTGGTGTTGTCACCTGTGATGTCACATCCCTTCCAGTGTAAACACAGAAAATGTGAAATCTTTGTTTTTACAGTAATGTGCGAAGATGCTCCTATGGGGCTCTGTGTAGTAAGATCAGAAGCCCAGTAGCTGATCATTTCAGCTCCTAGGCTTGGCGCTGAAACCCGACTCTCCCTGACAGCCAGCCATTCTAGTGGTAGGGGCGGTGGAGGCCTGCAGGGGCCAATGAATCTGGGTGCCTTTTTAGATGGTAAAAGATTTCCCTTCAACTATCCCTGTGACAACTAAAATTTGTGGATTTCCCATCAATTTCTGTAGCAGAGAAATTGATCACCAGAACAAATATAGAGGGAATGTATCTTCCCTGTGTCAACGTACAACAATTATTAACCACACATGGGTGTAACAACTCCTTACTTCATCCAAAACTAGAAAGAAAAGTTTAGCTTTATGCATTCTTTAATCAGAGAACCTTCTGTTGTAAGCTTCTTGGTTCATGGTTTCTTGGAAAAAAAGTACATTTACTGCACAATTTCTATAAATGTAAATACAAGTGCTTGTTTTATTCCTTATGGGAGGAAGACGAGAGCTCTTAAAGCTGAGTTCCGGGCACAAAAACGATATTTTTTTTTTTGTGCCCCTCCGCTAGGTAGACCTCACCTGAAAAGGAATTGGATAGTTATTTTTTTTTTTTGTTTACTTACCTTGTAATTGAAGATCGAAGATACTCACCTCAGAGTACTTCCTCCCTCGGAGCCGCGGCTCACCCCGTCACTTCCTGTTTCGCTATGATTCCTGGGAGCTGAACGTCATAGCTCCCAGTAATCAATGCGACGGCACCGGCCCCGCTCGTCATTTCCGGGCGACGCCGCACCGGAAGTGACGAGAGGGGCCGGTGCAGGCGCATTCTGGGACAAGAAGACGCGGAAGAAGACACAGAAGAGGACCGCGCCGGCTTCAGCTGCCCACAAGAGAGATGGAAACGCTGTGGAAGAAATTTTATAAGTAAGTATTTCTTCTAAAAGGTAAGTGCGAACCGGGACAGATCAGAGGCTAGCCATTGTGGAATGTGCTAGCCCTGACTGTCCCGGGGGTATGTTTAGTGAAAAATGACTTCTGTGCCCGGAACTCCGCTTTAAATGATTAAAAAGCAGTTGTGCAAGTTTAATTAAACTTAAAAATACCAGCCCACTGACAGTTATCTTTGTAGATGAGTCAAGAAAATCTGCAAGATATGAATGTCTTCTTTCCTGGCAACTTATTAGCTTAATGAGTAAGATATTAAACATATTATGTCATAAGCAGTTCTGTTCCTTTCTTCTTCAAATGATGTTTTCCTCTGTTGATCAGTTCTGTGGTCTACAGATTATTTGTTTAAGAAGTGCTTTCAGCTAATACAGTTATTGACCAATTAAATCCTATAGTCATCAGACCATTTTATATAATAATAATAACATACATAATATACAAACTGGGTTAAGTAAAAGAAAACCGTTTCTGAAAAGGCTTTGATTTGATTACTGTAATGGCCAAGAGCCTCTATACTGCACAGAGGCTGTGGATCTTGATACATTGAAGTTCTATATAGTATTAATAAAATGTTCCACCTTCTTCTGCCTCCACGTGCATTATATGGCTGGTTGTAGTCAAGCAAGTGAAGATACAGTGAGAGAGAACCATTTAATTTTTTTTTTCTTTACTTAATATGCAACACCAGATTTTACCAGCAGATGATGTGACATGTGAAATCTTCAACTGAAACATCCTGAAGAAAACCTTAGTTCTGCTAGAGAGGGGAGGTCTATCAATCCTGCTACAAGAACGAGTCCTAAATCAGTAAACCTTGCTAAAGGGGGCTTACATAAGCCCCCTCTTACAGACCCTGACAACCACAGCCCAGGGTGGTCGGAAAGAGGCCCTTGTCCCCAGAGCAGAGCCCCCCCCCCCCGCCCCAAAGCACCCACCCCCCCTTTTTGAGGGCATGTGACCTGGTATGGTTCAAGAGATGGGGGGCACTCACTCATCCCTCACCCCCCCTTTTTCCGACCAGGCTGCATGCCCGAGTAAGGGTCTGGTAAGGAATGTGGGGGGGACCCCATGCCGTTTTTTTTTTTTTTTTTTTGTGGCATGAAGTTCCCCTCCAGGTTCATACCAGACTTGAAGTGCCTGGTATGGATTGGGAGGGGGGGACCCAATGCTGGTTTTTCCCTTTTTTTTTTTCTATAGCTGGGTGCCGGCAGTTGTAACCAGGAGTCATTTTTAATGGAATTTAACTTGTTTTTTTTCCTTTACCTTACCTGTAGGTACTGTGAATATCTCCTAAACTTGCACAGTTTAGGAGTAATCCTGAGTGCATGCAGCCAATGACATTGGCTCATGCGCTCTGAAGGTCCAGCATACCGTGCCATCAAAGCCTGTGCCATAAACAGCGGCTCCTCCATGCGTGTGCGGGAGTGACGTCATCACGGGTCCTGCCACTCGCAGCCCCGGAGCCCGCGAACCTGGAAGAAATACCTGGGAGGATGTCAGCTTTCTCAGCGGTGTGCGGGCGCTGCTAGAGGGCTTTGTTCTAAGGTAAGTATTTCAAAATGGGCCAGTATGCAATGCATACTAGCTCATTAGGCATTTGTCTTACAGGTTTTCCTTTATTTCCTCCAGATTTTCAACCTCTTTAAGCATAATTCATATGACTGCTCCTAAAAAAACAATAGTTTTAAATTTATTTATTTTTTTTATTGATAAATGTCCCTCAGGGCAGTACCTCGGCCCCAAAACCCCTTTTATGGCCAATTACTTGCATATAAGCCTTCTAAATGGGCACTTCAGATTTTTTCTGTTTGGCTCCCATAGGCTTCAATGGTTTTCGCTGTTCAGTTGTTGGAAATGTTTCTTTTGCAACAGAAACCACTTTGAGAGGGTCTTTTATTGTAGGCTGTTAGTAGTCAGAGTCTGAGATAAATAGATTTTTCCTAGTGGCAAACCTTTTTCATTTAAAGCCTTTGAAGATGAGAATGAGAATAAAATGAGATGAGAATATCGGTAAAGCATGCAGTATTGTGCTCATGCTATAAATCATAATGAAAAACCTGCACATGTAATGAGCAACATGTCTTTCACATGTACAGGCACAACGAAGAATACTACTAAATTGTTTTTAAATCATAAGCATGTATTAATAATATGTGTATTAAAATGATAAAATCCCTGTATGCAGCTAACAGGAATACCAATAACAAAAGATATATATTAATGCCTTACAAAGGACTTGCGCCTTCCCCCCCCCCCCCCCCCCCACTGTATTGTACTGGGTTGGGCACTGATAATATGTAAATGGATCCAGAATATCATAAGAATTTAGATTTTAGCTGTTATTTTACAATACATGCCGAACAATAAACACAAATGCATGATTGGCTGCTGGGGACAAGTGTTTTCTTTTTATTTACGGTCATTGGTATTGTGAAGCTTAGTAGGTTAACCACCTCCCACCCGGGCCATAGCACATATACGGCCGGGTGGGAGTCTCGTCCTTCAGAAGGAGAGAGATCGCGCCGCCTCGGGCACGCGCAGCGGCGCGATCTCGATGTGCCTGTGTCCCTAGGACACAGAGCAACAAGCCTCGGCAGGAGGGCCCTGTGATTGGCCCTCCTGATCACATGACGGCTGTGACCAAGCACAGGCAGATGAAAGCACATGGCTTGCATGCTTGAGGCCGTCAATACCAACTGGATATAGAGACACACTCGTTTGAGAGGAGTATAACAACGCATGTTATCTCTATCCATCTGGTAAGAAGCCCAGCGGGCCACTTTGAACGCACGGTGGGGATCACCATTGTTTGATTTTAGAGCACTGGGATCGTTTAATTTTGCTAAGGAGAGCACTTACTTTATTCCGTCCGGTAAGGAGGAATTCCAACAGGTGGAGGGAATTCAAGTCACCATTTGTTTTCAACACCATCTGTCACTTATCACATCACTGAAGATTGTCTAATATCGACACGTTGGTGTCTTGGGACTTTTTTCTTTATCCACTTGCCGACTGCGCACAGTATATTTACTGCGGCAGTCGGCCCCGGCCAGGCAGAGTGACGTAGGTCTACGTCGCTACTTCCTGCCGGTCCTGTGCGCGCTCCCGCGCGTGCCCGCCGACACCGATGGCTCGATTGGGTTCAGAACCGATCAGTCATCAGGTCCAGGCCAATGATTTTTGGCCTGGACCTGTTGATCGGTCCTGCCCAATCAGATCATCCTCTAAGCCTGTGAAATGTAAACACAGGCTTAGAGGAGATGTGCCCTCCCCCCACAACGGTCTTTTTGGATCCAGCGTGAGAGGAGAGCACATCTTACTGTGAGTACTGCACCAAGCACACCCACACACAGTTAGATAGGCACATTTCACCCCCGATCGCCCCCCCGATTAACCCCTACAGCACCTGACACAACACACACTATATACAGCATATAGCAGTTACCTATATACCTGTATAAGTGTGATTTGTGAACAGGTGTAGCACTTGCGACCCCCCCTTTTCCACTTGAATTACCCCCCACCCCCCCCTAATAAAGATTTGAGCCCCTGATCTCCCCTGACCCCCCCCTGATCACCGCTAGTTAACCCCTACACCCTCTGTCACATCAGCACTAATACAAACGCAATATACGGTGTTATTGTATATTTGTATTAGTGTCATTGTGATCAGAATTAGCGCAGGCGACTAAGTTTCTGTCCCAAGAAGGTTTAGGGTCCCCGCCACCCGCCCAATAAAGATTTAAGCCCCTGACCCCCCCCCTGATCACCCCTACACCCCCTGCCATAACACACACCGTATACAGTATATAGCATTTTGCTATATACCCGTATAAGTGTGATTTGTGGTCAGGTCTAGCGCTTGCGACCCCCCTTTTTCCACTTGAATTACCCACCACCCCCCCCAATAAAGATTTAAGCCCCTGATCCCCCCTGATCCCCTCCTGATCACCGCTAGTTAACCCCTACACCCTCTGTCACATCAGCACTAATACAAACGTAATATACAGTGTTTTTGTATTTTTGTATTAGTGTCATTGTGATCAGAATTAGCGCAGGCGACTAAGTTTCTGTCCCAAGGAGGTTTAGGGTCCCCGCCACCCGCCCAATAAAGATTTAATCCCCTGATCCCCCCCTGATCACCCCTACACCCCCTGCCACAACACACTGTATACAGTATATAGCATTTTCTATATACCCGTATAAGTGTGACTTGTGACCAGGTTTAGCGCTTGCCACCGTTCCTTTTATCCTTAGGATACCCGCCAGCCCCTTCCAATAAAGATTTAAACCCCTGATCCCCCCCTGATCACATCCCGTTAACCCCTACACCCTCTGTCACATTAGCACTAATACACACATAATATACTGTTTTTACTGTATTTTGTATTAGTGTCATTGTGACTTGAGGTTGCGCTAGCTAGCTAGTTTCTTTCCCAAAGGAGGTTTAGGGTCCCCGCCACCCCCCCCCCCCCAGATCCCCAGCGCATAGTTTAGAAGTAACCCCTTGATTACCACACACGCACGCACGCACATATACTTCCATTTCTAGTATAGTGTTTGAACAGATCAATATCTGATCTGATCAGAACTATACTAGCGCCCCCATAGTTTAGGGTTCCCAAAACGCGGTGTTTGCACGATCAGCACTGATTCCGGCCAGCACCTGCGTTTAACCCTTTCACCCAGGCAAGTGTAGTAATCAATAGATTACTGTCACTTGCAAAAAAACACAAGACACAAAACCGCTGTGTTAGCAGAGTCAGGCCTGATCCCTGCTAGCATTAGCAGTTTTTTTGGTAGCGCTTGAAATAATCTTCGACAACCAGGTGCTTTTATTACCTGTGAGTCGCATCACTGTACGGGTAAATTTAGTTACCAAAATGACCAAACGTTCGTACAGAGATGAAGAGCTTATCAGTTTTATGCTGACCGAGTCATCTGATAGCGAAGGGGAAGCTACAATGACCGAATTAGTGTCAGTATATGAACCTGATGACGGCAGCGGCTCCCTGACAGATAGCTCCGACGACAGATGGGTCCCTGTTAGACCCAGGCGTACCCGACCCCATTCTGAAGTTGTTGAGATGCAGGAATCGCAGGGTGCTCGTATGGAGCAGAGTGTGGGTACTAGTGCCGCTAATTTTTCTGGCGACCTGGCAAGCGCCAGCGGCCTAGTACAACCTGGACCTAGTACAACCAGCACTGCAGTAAGACCTGGTGACGTGGCGAGTCCCCTAAGTGCAGTTGAAGCTGGTGCGGTGGCTAGCACAAGTAGTGGCCCGCAGCCACCGCGTATTCGTAGACAGGCCCATAGAGCCCATAGTGCCCTCCCTGATGCGCTGGCATATCCTAATTGGCAACCCACCGATACTACAGCGCCAGTACTTCCCCCATTCACCGCCCAACCTGGAATCCACGTGGAGACAGCTGGTTTTACGCCCCTAAACTTTTATGAGCTGTTCTTCACGGAAGATCTTTACAGATCGATTGTGGATCAATCAAATTTATATGCACAACAGTTCATCGCCGCCAACCCAAATTCACACCTTGCCAGACAATTCGGCTGGAAACCTATAACGGTTTCCGAATTTAAGATCTTTCTGGGCCTTTCCCTCCACATGGGCATAACTAAACAGAGTGAATTGCGGCTATATTGGTCCACTAGCCCAGTTCACCATATGCGCATGTACTCTGCCTCCATGTCCAGGGGGAGATACGAGCAAATTCTGCGATTCATGCATTTCAGCGACAATGAAATCTGTCGTCCTCGGGGAGACCCTGAATACGATCGGCTCCACAAAATTCGGCCCCTCATAGACCACTTCAATCAGCGGTTTGCAGCCTTGTTTACCCCCGAACAAGTTGTCTGCGTTGACGAGTCCCTGATTAAATTTACTGGCCGCCTTGCTATGAAACAGTACCTCCCCAGCAAGCGTGCCAAGTACGGGGTCAAACTGTATAAATTGTGTGACAGGGCCACAGGCTATACAGTTAGTTTCCGGGTCTATGAGGGAAAAGATAGCTGTGTGGAGCCCCCCAACTGCCCAGACTACATAGGGAGCAGCGGTAAGATCGTTTGGGACTTGGTGTCACCCTTATCCGGAAAGGGGTACCATTTGTACGTGGACAACTTTTATACAAGCGTGCCACTATTTAGTCACCTTCTCGATTTACAAATTGGCGCATGTGGCACCGTGCGACCTAATCGCCGGGGCTTCCCCCAACGGCTTGTAAATTCCCGTCTTAGTCGGGGGGCGAGAGCCTGCTTGAAAACGGACAAATTGCTTGCGGTGAAGTGGAAGGATACACGGGATGTTTATGTTCTGTCCTCCCTTCACGCAGACACGACGATCCAAATCACTACGGCAACTGGCGTTGTGGAGAAACCCCTCTGTGTCCACGAATATAACCTTAACATGGGAGGGGTGGACCTTAACGACCAGCTTTTGGCGCCGTATTTAGTTGCCCGTAAAGCCAGACGCTGGTACAAAAAAGTGTCTGTTTACCTTTACCAATTGGCTATGCTGAACGCCTTTGTCCTATACAGGGCGTCAGGACGAACTGGATCTTTCCGGGAATTCCAGGAAGAGATCATCCTTGCCTACCTGTACCCAGGAGGCATGCCTGCCCAACTTCCCCTTCCAGATGCAGTGAGCCGGCTGCATGAGAGGCATTTTCCTTATGTCCTCCCGAGTACCCCTACCCAAAGATACCCCCAAAAAAGATGTCGTGTCTGTAGCAGGCGCGGATTTAGGCGTGACACCCGTTATTATTGTCCCAAATGTCCTGACCAACCTGGTCTCTGCATCGGGGAATGTTTCGAGCGCTACCATACACTAGTGGAGTATTAGCGTAGGGTACAGCACGACACAGTGTAGGGCACACAAACACAGGGTCTCGAAAGATGTTGGATGTCCATCGACATTTTGAGAGACCCAAGCTGGAAGAGAAGATCGCAGAAGATCGCAGTCCCAAATCAAGAAACAGTTAGAAAAATAAAAGGATCCAAAAACTGTTGTTGTGTCAGTAATTTTATATGTCCTTCTCCTTCCTACTGTACTTTTTTCAATGTCCTTAGTTTGTTTTTTCATTCTTTTGTGACCTGTTTCTCTTGCAGGTACTCGTCGGCTACCACGCATTGATTTTATATATTCTGACACAAACAGCGTTTGCGCTCAGCATATATGGATACCTTTGCTGATAGCAGCTGTGGTGATTTTCTGATTTCAGCACTGCAGTTAAAATCCTATTTTGGTATACGTGGATAGCGCCGTGTATACCCATCATTAAATTCAGTGGGTGGTTGTTTGGGCGGTTAATGATGAGAATCCAAAAACTTTTGTTGTGTCAGTCATTTTATATGTCCTACTCTTCCTACTGTACTTTTTTTTAATGTCCTTTGTTTTTTCATTCTTTTGTGACCTGTTTCTCTAGCAGGTACTCGTCGGCTACCACGCATTGATTTTATATATTCTGACACAAACAGTGTTTGCGCTCAGCATATATGGATACCTTTGCTGATAGCAGCTGTGGTGATTTTCTGATTTCAGCACTGCAGTTAAAATCCTATTTTGGTATACGTGGATAGTGCCGTGTATACCCATCATTAAATTCAGTGGGTGGTTGTTTGGGCGGTTAATGATGAGAATCCAAAAACTTTTGTTGTGTCAGTCATTTTATATGTCCTACTCTTCCTACTGTACTTTTTTTTAATGTCCTTTGTTTTTTCATTCTTTTGTGACCTGTTTCTCTAGCAGGTACTCGTCGGCTACCACGCATTGATTTTATATATTCTGACACAAACAGTGTTTGCGCTCAGCATATATGGATACCTTTGCTGATAGCAGCTGTGGTGATTTTCTGATTTCAGCACTGCAGTTAAAATCCTATTTTGGTATACGTGGATAGTGTCATGTATACCCATCATTAAATTCAGTGGGTGGTTGTTTGGGCGGTTAATGATGAGTAATACTACGCATTATTCCTGTGCTGATTTCTGATAGGTTCTCTTTTTTTCCGTTCAGCCCACAGGCTGCATGAAAAAAAAAAAAACCTATATGCCAAACAAGGACCAGCAATGTACTGGTACGTTGCTGGACTTTGAGTGGTTATACCAGGATGATGCCTGCAGATTTAGGCATCATCTTGGTATCGTTTTTTACAGCCAGCGGTCGGCTTACATGTAAAAGCAATCCTAGCAGGTAATTGGCCGCTAGACTGCTTTTACATGCAGTGGGAGGGGCCTCCCCCCCCCCCCCACCTCCGCCTTCCGCAGCCTTCCGTGGTTTTTCTCGGGCTCTCCTGTCCCACCGGTTAACCCGAGAGTGCAGCCGGTGGTTCAATTGTCTAACCATAGAGCTAATTGGAGATGAGAATGGCTCCAATCATCTCTATGGCCTAAGATGCCGGAGGCTATGAGCATTTCATGACTTCTGTTTCGCCAGAAATAAGCAGGGCCATTGGGAAATTGGGAAAGTATTTTATCACACCAATTTTGGTGTGGTCAGATGCGTTAAGGTCAGAGGAGAGATCTAGAGTCTAAAAGACCCCAATTTTTTTAAAAAAGAGTACCTGTCACCACAGATTGCCATCATGGGGGATATTTAAATTCACTGTGATAACAATAAAAATGATTTAAAAAAAAAAAAAATGAAAGGAAAGGTGTCAAAATAACATAAAAAAGAAAAAAGAAAAAAAAAAAAAAATTGAGCCCCCCCCCTTCCCCCGGTGCTTGCGCGCAATGGCGCACGCAAGCGGTGGTCTAGTGTCATATGTAAACCGCAATTGCAGCATGCATGTGAGGTATCGCCGCGATCGCCAGATCGAGTGCAGTAATTCTTGCAGTAGACCTCCTCTGTAAGTCTAACGTGGTAACCTGTAGAGACTTTTAAAGGTTTTTAAAAATGTACGTATGTTTTTGCCGCTGCGCAGGCATGCGCAATTTTTAAAGCATGTCATGTTAGGTGTCTATGAACTCGGCATAAGATCATCTTTTAAATTTTACCAAAAAAATTGGAATTATATAGTGTATTTGTGCAATAAATTAAAAAAAAATGTATTTTTTTCGCAAAAATTGCGTTTGGAAAATCTGTGCGCAAATACCGTGTGACAAAAAAATTTGCAACATCCACCATTTTATTCTATAGGGCCTCTGCTTTAAAAAAATATATAATGTTTGGGGGTTCAAAGTAATTTTCTAGTAAAAAAAAAATATTTTTTCATGTAAACAAAAAGGCACAGAAAAGGCTTGATTTTCAAGTGGTTAGAAGAGTGGGTGATGTGTGGCTAAGATTGAGCATAAAATGCCGGGACAGTTCAAACACCCCCAAAATGACCCCTTTTTGAAAAGTAGACACCCAAAGCTTTTTTCTGAGAGGCATGGTGAGTCCATGGAGTATTTTATATTTTGCCACAAGTTTCGGGAAAATTATTATTATTTTTTTTGTTGTTGTTTTTTTACAGAAAGTTGTCACTAAATGATATATTGCTCATGCATGCCATGGGAATATGTGAAATGACACCCCAAAATACATTCTTTTGCTTCTCCTGAGTACAGGGATACCCCATGTGTGAGACTTTTTGGGAGCCTAGCTGTGTACGCGACCCCGACAACCAGTCCACATCTTCAGGTTTTCTAATGGCGTAAATTGCTGATTTTACCCCTGACTACCTGTCAGAGTTTCAGAGGCCCTGAAATCTCAAGATAGCACAAAATCCCCCCAAATGACCCCATTTTGCAAAGTAGACACTCCAAGCTACTGGCTGAGAAGCATGGTGAGTCCATGGAATAGTTTATATTTTGCCACAAGTTTCGGGAAAAAAAATTTTTTTTATTTTTTTATTTTTTTTTACACAAAGTTGTCAGTAAATGATATATTGCTCACACATGCCATGGGTTTATGTGAAATGACACCCCAAAATACATTCTGCTGCTTCTCCTGAGTACAATGATACCCCATGTGTGAGACTTTTTGCCAGTCTAGCCGCGTACAGGACCCGGAAAACCAATGCGCACCTTTTGGCTTTCCAAGGGCGTAAATTGTTGATCTCACTCCTTACTACCTATCACACTTTTGAAGTCCATAAAAAGCCAAGATGGCACAAAACCCCCCCAAATTACCCCATTTTGCAAAGTAGACACTCCAATCTATTTGCTGAGAGGCATGGTGAGTATTTTGCAGCTCTAATTTTTTTTGGAAAATGAAGAAAAAACAGGAAAATGCATTTTTTTTCCTCTTTTTTCAATTTCCAAAGCTTTGTGACAAAAAGTGAGATCTGCAAAATACTCAACATGCCTCTCTGCAAATAGCTCAGGTTGTCTACTTTCCGAAAAGGGGTCATTTGGGGGGGGGGGGGGGTTGTGCTGTCTTGGCATTTCATGGCCTCCAAAACTGTGATAGGTAGTCAGGAGTGAAATCAACAATTTACGCCCTTGGAAAGCCTGAAAGTGGAGGTTGGTTTTCGGGGTCCTGTACTCGGCTAGACGGCAAAAAAGTCTCACACATGGGGTATCCCTGTACTCAGGAGAAGCAGCAGAATGTATTTTGGGGTGTCATTTCACATATACCCATGGCATGTGTGAGCAATATATCATTTACTGACAACTTTGTGTAAAAAAAACAAAAAAAAAATAATAATAATATATTTCCCGGAACTTGTGGCAAAATATAAAATATTCCATGGACTCACCATGCCTCTCAGCAAATAGCTTGGGGTTTCTACTTTCCAAAATGGGGTCATTTGGGGGGGTTTTGTGCTATCTTGGAATTTTAGGGCCTCCGAAACTGTGATAGGTAGTCAGGAGTGAAATCAACAATTTACGCCCTTGGAAAGCCTGAAAGTGGAGGTTGGTTTTCGGGGTCCTGTACTCGGCTAGACTGCAAAAAAGTCTCACACATGGGGTATCCCTGTACTCGGGAGAAGCAGCAGAATGTATTTTGGGGTGTCAGTTCACATATACCCATGGCATGTGTGAGCAATATATCATTTACTGACAACTTTGTGTAAAAAAAAAAAAAAAAAAAATATATATATATATATTTCCCGGAACTTGTGGCAAAATATAAAATATTCCATGGACTCACCATGCCTCTCCGCAAATAGCTTGGGGTGTCTACTTTCCAAAATGGGGTCATTTGGGGGGGTTTTGTGCTATCTTGGAATTTTAGGGCCTCCGAAACTGTGATAGGTAGTCAGGAGTGAAATCAACAATTTACGCCCTTGGAAAGCCTGAAAGTGGAGGTTGGTTTTCGGGGTCCTGTACTCGGCTAGACTGCAAAAAAGTCTCACACATGGGGTATCCCTGTACTCAGGAGAAGCAGCAGAATGTATTTTGGGGTGTCAGTTCACATATACCCATGGCATGTGTGAGCAATATATCATTTACTGACAACTTTGTGTAAAAAAAAAAAAAAAAAATATATATATATATATATATTTCCCGGAACTTGTGGCAAAATATAAAATATTCCATGGACTCACCATGCCTCTCAGCAAATAGAGCAAATAGCTTGGGGTGTCTACTTTCCAAAATGGGGTCATTTGGGGGGGTTTTGTGCTATCTTGGAATTTTAGGGCCTGCGAAACTGTGACAGGTAGTGCAGAGATGACATGAACAATTTACGCCATTAGAAAACCTGAGAGTGTTGATTGGCTTTTGCGGTCCTGTACACAGCTAGGCTCCCAAAAAGTCTCACACATGGGGTATCCCCATACTCAGGAGAAGCAGCAGAATGTATTTTGGGGTGTCATTCCACATATACCCATGTCATGTGTGAGAAATTTATCTTTTAGTGACAACGTTGTGTAAAAAAAAAAAAATTAAAAAAAAAATTGTAATTTTCACAAAACTTGTGGCAAAATATAAAATATTCCATGGACTCACCATGCCTCTCAGCAAACAGCTTGGGGTGTCTACTTTCCAAAATGGGGTCATTTGGGGGGGTTTTGTGGTATCTTGACATTTCAGGGCCTCCTTAACCGTTAGAGGTAGTGAGAAAATGCAATGAAAAATGTACGCCCTTTGAAATTCTGATGGTGGTGATTTGTTTTTGGGGACCCCTACACAGCTAGGCTCCCAAAAAGTCCCACACATGGGGTATCCCCATACTCAGGAGAAGCAGCAGAATGTATTTTGGGGTGTCATTCCACATATACCCATGTCATGTGTGAGAAATTTATCTTTTAGTGACAACGTTGTGTAAAAAAAAAAAAATTAAAAAAAAAAATTGTAATTTTCACAAAACTTGTGGCAAAATATAAAATATTCCATGGACTCACCATGCCTCTCAGCAAACAGCTTGGGGTGTCTACTTTCCAAAATGGGGTCATTTGGGGGGGTTTTGTGGTATCTTGACATTTCAGGGCCTCCTAAACCGTTAGAGGTAGTGAGAAAATGCAATGAAAAATGTACGCCCTTTGAAATTCTGATGGTGGTGATTTGTTTTTGGGGACCCCTACACAGCTAGGCTCCCAAAAAGTCCCACATATGTGGTATCCCTGTACTCAGGAGAAGCAGCAGAATATATTTTGGGGTGTAATTACACATATACCCATGGCATGTGTGAGCAATATATCATTTCAATGACAACTTTGTGTAAAAAAAAAAAAAAAAATTTTTTTTAGTCATTTTTCAAACACCTGTGACAAAAAAATGAAATATTCAATGAGCTCAACATGCCTGTCAGGACATTCCTTAGGATGTCTACTTTCCAAAAAGTGGTAGTTTGGGGGGGTTTTGTACTGCCCCGCCATTTTAGCACTTCATGAAATGAGATTGGCAGTCAGAAATTAAAGCTGCGTAAATTTCACTATTTACACCATAGTTTGTAGACGCTATAACTTTTGCGCAAACCAATAAAAATACGCTCATTGATTTTTTTTTTGTCAAAGACATGTAGCTAAATATATTTTGGCAAAAAAAAATGACATAAATTGAGTATATTGGATATTTTTTAAAAGACAAAGTTGAAAATGTCATTTTTTTGCAAAATTTTCGCTCTTTTTTTATTAATATCGCAAAAAATAAAAAGCGCAGAGGCGATCAAATACCACCAAAAGAAAGCTCTGTTTGTGAGAAAAAAAGGACGTAAATTTCGTTTAGGTACAGCATTGCATGACCGAGCAATTATCAGTTAAAGTCACGAAGTGCCAAGTTGAAAAAAGGGGTCTGGTCTTTAAGCTGCAAAATCCTCCGGTGGGAAAGTGGTTATACAATATTGTATATTGTACACATTGCACCATATTCTTTGTTTGATTTTTGAAGGTGTATAATTTATTGGTTGCAAATTATTGCACAGTTATCTAGATATAGCGCACCACTTCATTACACATTAGGATATAAAACCTTCTGCCTTTTACAATCACTTTATAAACATGTATGTATAAGATCTTACCAAGTTATAATTGCTAGGTTTTTACCACTAGCAGGAGATGAACACATTTTTTTCTAGTGATGAACCATTTGAGCGAATCAGCTAAATGTTGCCCATTTTTTCACAAATCAGAATGAATATTTAACATTTTTTAATTAATTAGCGAATTAGGGTAACTGCAACAAACATTAGAGTAGTTATAAGGCCAGTCTTTATATGTTGGCTCCTTGGTAAATCTGTCCGAGATAATAGAAGTTGTCTCTGTGTATGCTATGGTTAATAAATCCCCATGCTTTCTTTGTTAGTTAGATTTTACCAACTTTCTAATGAAATTTCTCTACTTGAGACAAATGAGTATAATTTTCTTTTGCAAAGGAATTGGTATAAATTATATAGAAAAAGATTCATCTTTGGGATAAAGAGGTTGCATGCATTAAGTACATTGTTATTTAAATTGTTCACCATGTTATTATTTTTCCATGTGTGCTGTGTTTCCTCCAGTTGCCCTTGTAATAAATAATCAAGTATGCTGGCCTGTCTTTAGTAAAACAGCGATGGCCTTTTTGCCTCTTGGGAGGTGACTTTGATGCCTCTGAACATGTTAACAAAAGTGAATTGGTGATTATCTTAGGAAATCAGAAAACCAGGCTTGTTCCAGGCTTAAGTAGAAACTACCTTTTGGTGCCTGTTCCTAAGAGGTTGGAAAAAAGGGGTCACACTACAGTAGATCTCAGTCTCTGAGCTTAAAAAGGTGGCCAGGACTTTCAGCACCATTTCCAGTTTGTGTGCGTTTATGTACAAGGTTCAAAGGCCATATTCTTGGTATTCAAGATGCATGTGTTGTCTATAATTACTATTACATCCATTTATTGCATTTCCATCAGCATGTCTTTTTTTTACACACAGCAAATCCTCACTGATTTACACATATTTGTCCAAGCTAATTTAGTTGTCACCTGTGTTTATCAGATCTGTAATCTGTTGCATAGAAATAGGTTGCATGCTTTTCTAGGATAACACTGTCTGGAAAATAAATAAATGGGAGAGGTTGCCTAGTATAATTACTAGCTGCGTAACTGTCCATGCCATGAAGCACTGTAGGTCAAAATATCATTCAATTATTGCTGAATCTCAAAAATGCTTGGTTTAATACAAGCTTGCACTGATACGTTTTTTTTTATCGGTTAGTATGTGTAATGATATTTGTGCTCAAGCACTCGCCGATACCGATTACTCATACCTTTGCTGTGCAACTTGAGCCCACACAAAATTAATTGCACTGCAAAGAATTGCAAGGTTTCCAATACCACTCCTGTGTAAACCCAGGCTGAAGTCATTATGACAAGCCTGGTATCAGACGGCTTCGGGTATCGAAGCATTTGAACGAGCACTCTTGCAAATGCATAGTATCGGCCCTGATACCAGTATAGGTGAAACCCTAGTTTAATATACATATATTGTTTACAGATCTCAAGTCATTCTTTATAAAACCAATTCCACAGATATTGTAAGTATAATCCAAACTCCAGTGCCTTTTAGTTTGTTTTAAGGCCTCATGAGTCAAGCAAGCTAAAGGTACCTGTAACATGATTTTTGGGGGATGGATGGACATCTACACAAGAGAGACCTTCGTAAAGCAGAGCAAGGTCTTTGACCAGTATTCCAGAAGGTCTCCATTAGTACCTTATTAAAGCAGAAAAAGGACATTACATTCTTCCGTCACCCAGAATGCTGTCAATGAACAGAACCTTAGTAGACTATAGGGTTTTCACTGATCCACTGGTGCCTCCACAGGTCGATAGCAAATGACAACTCCTCTGTCTTTCTCTATGAAGTCTTCTTGGAGAAGGGGGGACTTTCTCTTTAGCAGGCCACCAGATCTGGTAGACTCAATTTTTTTCAGATCTCAACCAACACTGCAAACTTAGGCTGGCCATACATGTT
Source organism: Pelophylax lessonae (assembly GCF_965119305.1). Classification (NCBI taxonomy): domain Eukaryota; kingdom Metazoa; phylum Chordata; class Amphibia; order Anura; family Ranidae; genus Pelophylax; species Pelophylax lessonae. Next base: position 106,449,935 of record NC_138780.1, read on the forward strand.
CAATTTTTTTGTACAATTTTCCTTTAGATTTAACTTAAACTATGTAGTACAAAGGCCCACCTAATTGGATATAATTTAAAGTTGTTTGGTTTGTTTGACCTCATATTATATGTTTTTTTGGTAAATCTAAAGGAAAATTGTACAGGGGAATTGAGCATGTATGGCCAGCCCTAGTTTTTCTTTATCCTTTGTCAACACAGTTCTTTTGTAGTTGCCCGTACTACCGTCAGATGTTTTATTTTGGATATTTGGAGTTCCCACAACTGCAGCTTGTTAACCACTTCCATACCGCGTCATTGAAAAATGACGGCAGCAGAAAGTGCTCCTCGATCCGGGCCGACGTCATATGATGGCAGTCCGCTCTCGCCGCTACTGCGCTCCCCCGGTGGGGGGGCGTGCAGCGCGGTGATCAGGCATGAGGCTCATCCCTCGGACTGAGCTCATCCCCGATCAAGGTAAACAGCCAATGAAATTGGTTGTTTACCACGTGACGGCCTGTGTCAATCACAGCCGATCACATGAGCGGCTCCAGCGCGAGCTGCTCTTTCTCTCCTCAATGCGTGCCCCCGGGGACGCACAGAACGGTGATCGGGGACGAGGCTCGCCCCTCGGACTGAGCTCATCCCCGATCAAGGTAAACAGCCAAAACCCGCACTGGCGGGTCCCGCGGCCCCCCTGAGGGGAACCGGTGGGTGTACCTGTGTGGCAGGGTCCATGATAATTCCAGATATTACCCGGAAAAATCAATTTGCCAAAAAGAAATAAAACTTTTTTATTATTTTTTTTTTTTTCAGACCCCCAGCGCCACAAAGCCCCTCAGTGTTGCCTGCTTAGGGACCCCTACAGAGCGAGAGAGAGAGATAGACCCCACCACTTACTGCTCAGAGTTTCAAAATGCAACTTGTTTCAGCATTGTCTAGAACAGACAGGAAGTCTTTTGGCTGCCTTCCCGGGAGGAAAGGAGGCGGCTCCGCCCCTCTGCACGCCTTCCGGCGCCTCCCCTGGCTCCACGAGGTGTTTGAGTCACCTCAAACATGGCCGCCCCCATGCTGGAGACACGAGGCTACGCCAAAATGGCGGCCTCGTGCGATCTACCAGACAATGGCGGCGGTCTGCACAGCAGTTTTGAAGTCTTTGGTGGCTCGGGTGGAGACGGCCTGTCAGGAACAGGGGTCAAGAAAGCGACCCCCGCCTACCCCTATATCGTCTGAGACTTCAGATTCTGATGCTGAGATGGTCATTGCAGCTGCAGGCCCCTCTGCAGGGGCTGTTGTGCGGTTCGGGAAACCTTAAGACTTGAGGTTTTTCCGGCAGAGGCAAATAAAAAGGAATTTCCCTTTGGTACTAGTAGACACACCAGGACGGTGAAGGTTTTTTCTTTACCCAAGTGTTTGGGTAAAAAGATTAAAGAGGAATGGGATCATTCTAAGCGTACCTTTACTAGTTCCAAGCGCATTACTAGACGCTATCCGTTTGAGGAATCCCTCATTAAGAAATGGACGTTATCACCAGTGGTGGATCCACCTATTTCCAGACTGAATAAAGCCACGGATTTTTTCAGTGGAGGACGCTTCGTCCTTTAAGAATTCGGTGGATCGGAAGGTAGAAGCGGAGTCCCGCACTATCTTTTCCTGATAGGATCAGCCTTTAGACCAGTTATTGTCATTTGATCTAGTTTCTCAGACATTTACGGAATGGGCGAGATTGGTGCGCCAGGACCTGAAGGGGAAAGGTATCCCCCAGGCAACATCTGTTTTGATGGAACAGATTATATAAGGACTACAGGTTGTCTGTGACGCAGCCTTGGATGCTACCCCCTATTAGGGCATGCATCTATGTCAGCGGTAATCCTCAGACGTGTGCTGTGGTTAAAATGCTGGGTCAGCGTAAGTACTACAGGGAGCGGTAGTTACCGTTCCCTGAACAGATCATTTTCTTTACCATTTCCAAAGATTAGCATCAGTTCCCCACAAGAATCGGATCCTGTTGAACGGACAGACCAAGGAGCCTCTAGCCGGGTGACTTCGGTCTCTAATGTTTAACCAGGAGAAATCACCACTCGTGATAGGAATCAGGTGTCTAAATAATGTGTGAGAACAGAGAACGATCAGACTTTGTCGGATTGCCGGGGCCAGATAGCTCTAGGGCAGCCTGGTTCGGATCCAGTCAGGCAATATCAGGGTGATGACGTAAGTCATTCACCAAGGATTTCACCATCTGTGCCTTCTTCACAGCATCCCGAAGGCGCGGAGATTGGTAATGCGCGCCCACGATGCTCCAGCGGACGCAGCAGACGCGCTGAACGGCCTGTAAAGGCAGTGTCAGCTATTAAAGGGAATCCCTCCTCTCAGATTGCTGCTGAGATTTCTCCGCAGGATGGAGATGGAGGGAACTCCAATTGTCCTGGAAATTCTAGGCTAGCCTCGTCAAGCCGGTCCGGCCGACTTGGACATGCTAGTCGCGAACGTTCCTTGGGCTTCCATTGTGCTTTACAATCGCTGGGTTTAATGGCTTGGCCATTGAGACCCAGGTACTGAAGGACAGAGGGTTGTCCGCTTCAGTTATTCCTACGCTAATTAAAGCAGGGAAAGCGACTTCCAGCAAGGTCTATTGTCGCACATGGAAGACGTATATCGCGTGGTGCGAATCTTTAGAAATTCCTCCACGTACCTATTCGGTGACCCGAATATTGGCCTTTCTGCGAAAGGGGGTTGAGCAGAAACTAGCCTTGAGCACCATCAAGGGTCAGGTTTCAGCATTAGCAATCTTCTTTCAGAAGCCTTTGGCTATTAAGTCCTTGGTGCGGAATTTCATCCAGGGGGTGCGGCATCTGGCTCCACAAGTCCGCGCGCCCTTATCGCCCTGGGATTTTTAATTTGGTTGTCGGTTCTGAAGAAACCTCCCTTTGAAAGCATCAGGGAGATTCCCTTGTTTACTTTATTCCAGAAGGTGGTCTTCTTGGTGGCTATCACTTCTGCACGCAGGGTGTCAGAACTGGCTGCATTGTCAGACCAGTCCCCATATCTAGTGGTTCATAGGGATAAGGTAGTTCTTCATCCGAATCCATCCTTTCTTCCAAAGGTGGTTTCAGGCTTCATCTGAATGAAGATATTGTACTACCTTCCTTGTGTCCTCAGCCCAATCATCATCAGGAACATGCGTTGCATTCCTTGGATGTGGTTCGGGCAATCAGGGTATACCTGAAGGCTACGGAATCATTCCGTAAGACGGATTCACTTTTTGTGATCACGGATGGCACCAGAAAGGGGTTGCCTGCATCTGCCACGACTATCTCCAAATGGATTAGACAAACGGTGGTACAGGCTTATTCTATTAAGGGTCGGAATCCTCCGTTCCCTGTTAGGGCGCACTTCACTCGAGTGCTCAGTACTCCTGGGCCTTCCGCCATCAAGCGTCAGTGGTCCAGGTATGTAAGGCGACTATCTGGTCGTCGGTTCATACCTTTACAAAATTTTATAAGGTTTATGTGATGGCATCGGTGGATGCCTCATTTGGCCGCAAGGTTTGCAGGCCGCAATTTGAGGAGACCGGTGGTCTACCTCGAGGGTTGTTTTCTGTTGGAGTTTTCTGTTGAATCTCATCTTTAATTGATGAGCATTGAAAACTTCTAGTTGGCACCGGTTGGGCATTCTAGATTGGATTTGTTTTCCATTTTCCCACCCCTCATTTGTGGTACTGCTTTGGGACGTCCCGAGTGTGTTGAATCAACGAGGACTACGTCTGTCAATGAGCGACAGAGAAAAATGGATTTTTGTAAGATCTTACCGTAAAATCCTTTTCTCTTAAGCTCATTGACAGACGTAGTACCCGCCCCTCTGTTTTTGAGTTGGGTTGGGTTAAATTCTCTAAACACTGCTTTGTGACATAACTGATTTGCTAGAGCAGGAAGTGAGAGGATATACCCTCTGGGACTGCCCCTAGGGTGTGGCCAGAACGTTTTCTTTCCTGTCTAGTCCTACTCCTGTAGAGGGCAGCATAACCCGAGTGTGTTGAATCCACGAGGACTACGTCTGTCAATGAGCTTAAGAAAAAAGGATTTTACGGTAAGATCTTACAAAAATCCATTTTCTTTTAGTTTCACGATTCATATAGAAGTCTTACATTATCAGCAGTTACCCAGAGGAACATAAACTCTCCCTCCTTGGTTTAGCTCTGTAGAGAAGGAAAATTCAATTGACCATGGTCAGTGGTGCCAAGCACCCATTGAATAAGGGAAAGCCGAACACCATCTTCATGACGACTCCTGCAGTCTTTTTCAAGATGTCCAAGAGAAGTTCCCACATCTCTGGTTACGACTATATTTAAGCCACACACACACTTGAGTGTCCTCTCTTAATTAACTAAAGTGTGTTTCCCTATGATAATTGAAATTAAAATGCTGTACCTATTGGATGCCTGTAGCTTTTGTAAATTAGTTGCATAGGTCATTTTTAATTCTCAACCCTTTTCAGGCTAATTCGAGTATTTATAACTTACTGCATACCAACAAACATTTTGTTTTCTTTTAGCCACAAAACCTGTCTTGAATAGCATGCTGCGTGATCCATCCTTAATCCCAGACGCTGTCCTCGCCAACCAGGTACAACAGGTAATAACCCAACACTGTGCCAAGGGGAGAAGCTCCTTCACTCTCTAATTATGATTGCTGTTAAATAACTGAGATTACAAAGCATCCTAAATGTCACTAGATAACTTGCCTCAGGAATGTTTCCTATTTTTAATTGCTGCATTTTGTGTCGGCAATAACTGCGTGTGATCCTGTTTATCCTGTCACATAGAGGGCTCTTTCCCTTGGGATATTTAATGTTCAGTGCTGCTTAGCTGTGCTGTCTGGTGCTTCAGGTTAAGATTATACAGTTTATTTAATATACTGTAGATAGTTTAGGTTTGTTGTTCTTTTTCATATAGAACTTACATATTGTATATCTCTTTCCCAGATAGTGAAAAGGATTACGTAGCCTCTGTTGTATATTGAGAGAACATTAGATTTGTTTAAAGACCTCTTTGACCATATAAATATTTTGCACACATAAGAGAGCATGCAGCACCAAAGCCCCAATCAAGTTTTCTGTCACAGCAGAGCTGCACTTAGTGTAGATTCCTATTAGTCAGTGAGGCAGCCCATAATAGCAAAGTTAGAAAATAGGAGGCAGTGGGACATAGCCGCAAGCTCCCATACTTCTGGGTAGCTTTACCTATCAGAATGCCCTAGCTTTGGCTATATCTGCAGGTATTTTGAATCTGCTTTAAGTAGATCCTTTATATAATATAAATTCTGTATAATAATAATAAAGTATATTATTATTATTTTTTTTTGTAAAGCGCTGCGCAAACTTTTGGCCCTATATACATTCTGTATAATAATAAAGTAGATGTGGGCACCTCTAGGTCTGGCACTTTATACATTTATGTTTTTGGTATTTTTGTTTTCTAAAGACCGAGTCTCTTTAACCCACATAACAGTAAATCACTTGAGAACACCAGTTATGCAATCTCTGTGCTTGAGTCCCCAGGCCTATAAATATGCTTTGACTATTACAAGGTAGTCCAACTAATCCAGCTAGAATTTTTTAAAAAAATTTTACATAACATGTGGGAACCCTGGAAACAACACAAGTGAGAACAGGGCCAGAAACTCTGACAGCAAGATCTTCCAACTAGAGTCCCAAACGGTAAAAGAAGCTAGCAAATGCTATTATCGACTAGATTTTACCTTAACTAAAATGTACATTTTGAATGGGATAATCCATTAATAGTACAATTATTTTGCTTAGGGTTAGTTTGCCTTTTCAGAAAAATGAACACCCTACACTCTGCTCACCCCCTGGTCCCCGCTGTACTTCCATTGTTGATGAGCTGGCAGTGCACACACAGCTAGAGTATTGCTATGGTGATTTGAAATCCCTGCTTTTCTCCTCTTTCTTTTTGTGGAACCTCCAGGATAGATCACAGTGATTTTAATTTGATAGTGCCAGCACAGAGAATCACTGCGATCCGTCCTGAAAGCCCTCAAGAAAGTGGGATAAAAGCAGAGACTTCAAATCCCTGGACCCTCTGCATTGGCACTGACAGCTCATCACCAATGAGCGTAAGTACACCAGGGATGGGGGGTGTGTACTTGGGGGTGTAGGGTCTTAGTTTACCTTTTAATTTCTTCTGAAAAAGTGGACTTATACTTTAAAGTGAACCTGTGCCCAGATTATGTATATTAAAGTATTAAAGTGGACCTTCCATGTGAATGCAACATCTGCTTTTCTGCCAGCTCCCCTCTCTCCAAACAAAATTATCTACAAGAAAGAAAAACTTTAAAAAAAATAATGATGTTAAAAAAACGTAAAAAAACATTTCGATCCGAGATTTCAGTACTTCTGGAAGGCACAGATGCCTCACTGCTTCTTCCCGGGCACTCAAAATCTAATGAGCATAAACTCCTGCAATGGGCTTCGGCTCACATTCCTGTGGGATTTTGAGTGCCCAGGTTTCCCTCGTGGCAGCCATGAAGTTCGGTAATGTCACCCTCGTCTTTTAGAAGCATTGGAAGCCTGGATTTAGGTCATTTTTTTTTAAACTTTTATTAAATTCTATATTTCTCTTTCGTTCATTGACGGACACAGCTCCTGTCATTCTTGACCATTGGGTTATAATGCCCCTTAAAGGAGTAGGACACTAGGCAGAAAAAACTTCTGGCTACACTCATGGGCAGTCCCAGGGGTATACACCCTCTCCCTGCTATATAGGTTTTTTTTTGCCTGGTCAGGAGTAAGGACCTAGTAACTTGCTGGGATCTTTGGTCCTGGCAACATTTTTTAGATAGAAAATGTTTTCCTCCTGGAAATTTTCCTGTGAGGTCTACTATAAACTGCCGGATTGGGCGACGGGCTGGATAATCTAGATCCAGTGGTCATCCCAGTCTGGCCACGTTCAGGCCTCTGCTCCGCGCTAGGTCGGTTGCGACTTAGCCCGACTGGACGGGGGCTGGCCCTGCGAGTTAAACATCTTGCGAGGTCGCATATGACCTGGCCTCGTCCTGAGTCGCAGCGTTCCTCCTAGCCGCCAGCCCCCCCATTTCGAGGGAGAGGAGGATCTGTCTGGAGCAGTGCCCACCTGGTTCTTGGTATGGTGAGTATCTGTCCCCTCCTTGCCTCTGGATGGTTTCGGGTGGATGTGGGCCCCTCCTTGAGACAGTCGGACCCCCGGGTTACCCTCCTTCCCGCAGTCCCCCCCCCCTCAGCCTGCTCCCCCTCCACATACACTGGGGCTGTTTAGGTGGTCTGGTCATTGGCCTGGGATGGGGGCAGGGCGCTAATTGGGGATGGGGGCCGGGGAGGGGGTGTGCCGTCGGTGACCGGATGTACGGGGGGGAGGTTGCACCTGGTAGGGGCACCTGCCAGTGACCCCTGTCCTGCCTGGATCTATACTTGAGGCCTAGTCTCCCTATTCTGGGTCCCTGTAAACCTCGTGGTGCCACCATTTTGTTGTAGCCTGTGTATTCCTATACACAGCGGCCATGTTTGTGTAGTCTGGTGTCCATTTTCTTGTGGTTTGCCATTGGAAATAGCGGCGGCCGTGACAGTGGAGCTCTGTGGGCTGTGATTTCGGCAGTGGGAGCCCTCCTTATCCCCTGGTGTTGGATCATTTAGCTTCCTGATCACCATACATGTGGTGCAGATTCTCCTGGTGGTTGCAGGTGCCTGTGTCAGTGGGTGGTGTGTCTGGTGGGGTCCTCTCCCTCTCTTCTGAGGATCGCTCTGTGCCTTGTGCTTGGCGACCGAGTGGTGCTGCAAGCGCCTTGGGGTTGTCCCTTAGCAGTGTGTTACACTTTCTTGTGGGGTCCCCCTGGTGACATATGGAGTCTTTGGAGCACATTTCCCTGCCTAATCCTCTCTCTGAGGCGTTGGGGCCTTCCGGGTCCCAATCAACTATCCATGCACTGACAGCGGTCCTAGAGTCCCTTGTGTCCCTTGTGATATGAAGGATGCCTATCTTCACATTCCAATATGTGCCAGTCACCAGCGTTTTTCTCGGCTTTGCTGTGGGAGAGGAGCATTATCAGTAAATGGCGTTACCCTTTGGTCCCGCCTCTGCTCCTCGGGTCGTCACAAAAGTGTTGGTTCAGCTGCTAGCCTTGCTACGGCAATGGGGGATGATCTCCTTCTGCGAGCAGGGTCTCCCTCTGCTCTGGGGGAGAACCTGGAGATCACAATATGAAATCTGTGGGAGTTCGGCTGGATTCTACATTTTCAGAAGTCTGCCCTAGTTCCGTCCACAAAGCTGGACTATTTGGGCCTGACTCTGGACTTGGCTGTAGCCAGAGTGCTCCTTTCTCTGGACAAACTCCAGAAATCGCAGACTGCAATGCGCCTCCTGCTGTCCAACAAATAGTCATCCCTCCAGACTTGCATGCGGGTGCTGGGCCTGATGGTGTCTACTTTCGATGCATTTCCATTTGCACAGTTCCATACTAGTTCCCTGCAAATAAAGATTCTGACCAAGTGGGACAAGACTCCGCAGTCTCTGGACAATCACATCCAGCTGAGTCGGGGGATCAAAGGAGTCCCTGATATTGTGGCTTTGTTTTCCAGCGATTCGGCTGGGAAAATCCTTCCTCGCCTTGTATTGGACAGTGGTCTCAATGGATGGCAGCCTGTCCGGCTAGGGACACGTCCTCAGCAAGTATTCTGCTTAGGGGATTTGGACGCTGGAAGAGTCCGCACTACCGATCAATGTCCTGGAACTCTGAGCGATCAGACTGTGTCTGGATCATCGGACGGATCATCTTCAGGGATGCCCAGTGTGCATTCAATTGGATAATGCCACTTGTGTGGCGTATGTCAATCACCAAGGGGGCACAAGAAGTTTCCTGGCAGCTCTGGAGGTAACCGGCATTCTAAGGTAAACAGAATAATTTGTTCCAGCCCTCTCCGCCATACACATTCCCGGTGTGGAAAATTGGCAGGCGGGTTACCTCAGTCGGCAGGCGTTAGGCCAGGAGGAGTGGTCCCTTCATCCGGAGGTATTTTATCAGCTGTGTCTCCGGTGGGGCACCCCCGAGGTGGATCTGTTGGCGTCTCGGCTCAACAGAAAGGTGCAGAAGTTTGTGGCTCGGTCAAGGGATCCACTGGCGGACTCCACAGACATGCTGGTTGTCCCGTGGGGTCAGTATCATCTGATCTACTCCTTCCCTCCTCTCAAGCTTCTGCCCAGACTCCTACGAAGGATCGGGGCAGAAAGGGATTCTGGTCATCTTAGTGGCCCCTGACTGTCCTTGCCGGGCTTGGTACTCCAATCTGGTGCTGCTGGTCGCTGACGTTCCTTGTAAGCTTCCTCTCAGAGAGGATCTGCTGTCCCAAGGACCGATCTTCCATCCTACTTTACAGTCACTGGCTTTGACAGCTTGACTGTTGAATGCCAGGTGCTTAAGGATACAGGTTTGTGTGTTGGTGATTCCTACAGTGTTAAAAGCTAGGAAATCTACTTCAAAGAAGATCTACCATTGTACGTGGAAGACGTACATTGCGTAGTGTGAGTCTCTTGGGGATCATCCTCGCTCCTTCTCAGTTGCTCAGGTCTTAGCCTTCCTTAAACTGAGGGTTGAACAGAAATTGGTCTTGAGTGCCATGAAGGGCCAGGTATCGGCCTTGGCGGTCTTTTTCCAATTACTTTTGGCCACACACTCACTGGTGCGTACTTTTCTTCAGTGTGTCTGACATTTGCTTCCACCATTGCGGGCTCCTTTGCCGCCTTGGGATCTTAATTTGGTGCTTTCAGTTTTACAGAAGCCTCCCTTTAAAAATCTTTGGGAGATTCCCCTGCTTACGCTGTCCCAGGTGGCCTTTTTGGTGGCTATCTCCTCTGCGTGCAGGGTTTCAGAACTGGCGGCGTTATCCTGTCGTCCACATTATCTGGTGATTAACAAGGATAAGGTGGTGCTTCGCCCCTGTCTGTCATTCCTTCCTAAGGTGGTCTCTTACTTTCATTTGAATGAAGACACTGTGTTGCCTTCCCTGTGTCCCAGGCCTTAACATCTGAAGGAAATTGCCTGCATGCCTTGGATGTGATCCAGGCAATTAGGGTGTACTTGGCAGCTACGGAGTCTTTCAGGAAGTCAGACTCTTTATTTGTGCTCATGGATGGACCTCACAAAGGGTTGTCCGTTTCCTCTGCAAACATTTCCATATGGATCAGACAGACGGTGATTCAGGCCAATTCTATCAGGGGTCAGGTTCCTCCTTTCCATGTCAAGGCGCACTCTACTAGAGCACTTAGTGCCTCCTGGGCCTTCCGTCATCAAGTGTCAGTGACGCAGGTTTGCAAGGTGGCCAACTGGTCGTAGGTGCACACTTTTACAAAAAGTGGATGTGGATGTGTTGGCATCTGGGGGTGTTTCCTTTGGCTGCAATGTTTTTTTTTTTGTTTTTTGTTTTTGTGGTGGCCCCAGTTGTTTTGGTTGAGCCCCTGTTGTCTGGTTGGCTAATTTATAGCCTTGGGATTTTTTTGTTCTTTCCCACCCCTCATGTTTAACTCTGCTTTGGGATGTCCCAATGGTCAAGAATGACAACTGTGTTCGTTAATGAACGAAAGAGAAAATGGGAAAATCATTTTCTCTGATGATCATTGACGGACACAGCACCCACCCCTCTGTGGGGTTATAATTCCCCTGGCACTGCTTGTAACAAAACTGAGTGACTATAGCAGTGAGGGGGGGGGTATATACCCCCTGGGACTGCCCATAGGTGTAGACAGAAGTGTTTTCTGCCTAGTGTCCTACTCCTGTAGGGAGCAGTATAACACAATGGTAAAGAATGACAGGAGATGTGTCCCTCAAAGTACATCAGAGAAATAGATTTTACGGTAAGTCAAAAATCCCATTATTAAAATGTTTTTTTTTTTTTTTTTTTATTCCATTATTTTTTGGGGGGGTGGGGGGCTGGTAAGAAAGCCAATTGTCGATTTTTCATGAAAGGTCCACTGTAACAAAGAACAAAAAAAAGCACTCATTCACCTTTTTAGATGTATGCATTGTGGAGAATGCCTCTTGCTAATGTAAATGCACAGCAGGACCTTCTAAGCTGCTAGAAGACAACTGAAATCTAACTTTAGAGTCTCTGTTGTGATATTTGAGGAATCGAGGATGAATTACTCCACAGTACATGCAGCTGGACAGGTCAGGGATGGTTTCTTTTGAAGCTCTTTTACTACTTATTAAGAATATGTAAATCATGTGATTTCCATAATTAATATTTTGTTTTTGCTACTAATCCCATAATTTTGTCTCTTTCAGTGCATCATCAATGACTGCTGTAATGGACCTTTAGTGGATTGCATCAAACAGTATCCTTTAGGATGTAGCCATCCAACCTCATTCCTGAATTAACCAAACATATATGTGGCGGAGTCATGGTTTCGTTCTATGCTCAGTAGAGTCATGGCTCTTTTGAAAACCTCCATGCAGGGAGAGTTGGCCTACTCCTGCTCCTGACATTGGGACATCTTTGATAACCTCTATGCATTTATATAACAGGTTATCTTTATATATTTTTGCTGCACCCTAACAATGTAGTTATGGCTGTTTTATATTAATCTACTGCAAAAATACGATTGATATACGTGGTTATACTTAAAAATGAGAACAGAATTATGAATAACTAGCCAGACTGCTGAAGGATGCTTTTTCACTAGCTGTGCTTGTTGTGCATGTAGCCACACACTCTCACTGCTGCCCTCTGCCCTGATTATGTACAGGGGTTGCATGTTTGCAAAGAAAGCTCAACAGCTAATACCAAAGTAACATGTTAACTTGGTTGGGATGCAGGGATTTCCACCACTCCAGCGAGTGGACAAGTGTTTCGAGTATTAGTTTGAGGTATTAATGCCCTTCTCTCATATGCCAAATATAGTACACCTTTTGTGACCCTGCCTAACTCTAAACACAGCCAACAAGCTGCTCTCATTAAATCTGCAGCTATTGGCAGCCAGGAATGAGTTATAATGGGCTGTAATGGCTTTGTGGTTTGAAAAAAAAGTCATGGCTGGTGAGGAAATAATTGATTAGCATTTGATAGAAACTATCAGGGAAATGCTTGATTGCTCTGTAGAGATATTGAGAAATATCATCCTTGCAATATGAAGTGGCATTACTGTGCTAGCTTTGACTTTGTGCATTCTGAGAAGATTGATTTAAAGGAACTACATGTGACAGGCCTTTATAAAATGTATATGCTTTTATATTCCATTTTACTGGTTGTAGAATGTATTAAAGAGAGTTGAGCAGGTGCTTTCTGGATGCAATCAGAGGGAGATGCAGACAAATGGAGGTATCAGGAAATAACAAAGTAAAAAAATTATCTATGGTTGCCAGTGGGAGAAGAGAGAATTGCCTTGTAATGTATTCATTCAAGGTAACAACTGTAGCATGGTAGAATCCATGACCACTTCAATAAAGAGGTAAATAGGTCATGTAGCATTCTTTCTACCACATGTAACTCCTTTGAAAAATCAAACATAGATTCTACCTTTAAACTGATACTAAAAACACACATTGTTTAATTTACATTGTCCCATCTATTTCTGTATGTGGATGATGGCAATGTAATTATTTTAATAAAAACAATCTAAGTACCTTTTTCCTAATCAATATACAGCTGTCACATGACCCAGATGTTTCCCAGCCTGTCTACATTGGAACATAAACAGGAGGAGCTACTAGTCCTCTGCTGCTGGTCACAAGTTCCAAAAAAAAGAAATAACTAACTTTTGAAATACAGAGTAGTAAAAAAAAAAAAAGCAAACTGTTTAAAATTGTCATACAAATATATATTTGAAATCAAATCTTCAATATTTTGTTGAAATAACATGGTACAGGCGGATAACTGCCAGTCACAGGCTGTGCCATGCCCCTCCAGCCTGTGTCTTAGAATAAGAGGGAGGTAAAGCCTCCATCAATCTACATGTAATATCCCACCCCTATTGTGTTTATCTCATTAGTGGACATGGAGGAGGAAGGGCTGTCATTTACCACTGTGTATACACCCACATGCGTGACTGTATTGCTCAGATATGACAGGGAGGAAATGCACGGCATAGAAACTCACTGAAAACTAAGCATGTGCAGAGTTGCCACTACATCTACAAAATCCCTAGCTGAATTGGGGACGTGGACAGAAGGTGGAGATAGAAAGTAGCAGGATCAACAAGGTTTTTTGCAGAATACAGAAAATTAATCTCATAGTGACTATGAGTGCATATAAACAGCATATAATACACCATTTACTGAGTTATTTTTATGTGGGTTTAGTGACACTTTAATTTGTGGAGTAGGTCAGGGTCCTACTAGTGCGATTGCCACAAATATAGGTCTTATACAATCATGGCAGCATCTAGCATTTGCACAAGGAACATTACCTACAAATAAATCCACTTGTTTGAACTTGTACAAGGCGAAGGGGAAAGTTGTTTTATTTAAGGCACTTTTGTTACTTCATGATTTCATGTGTTCGCTGGTAAGAGCACTGAAAGTAGAATTATGGGCAATACTTTTTTTTTCATTTTGGATAGTGTAAGGGAGGGTTATAAACATGTCGGGTTTATTTTTGCCATCTTTGTCCCATTAGGGAGGGAGATTTACCTTCACTTTCTGTCCCATAGCAAAACCGAAAGTGGGAGGAAATCCCTGCAAATTAAGGGAATTCCTTGGGGACCCGCAGGTCACCAGAACTAGTGTCCCCATTGGAAGCCTTCCTATCTACTACTTTTTTGGGGAATACCCTAAATTTGAGATTTTATTTTACTTTCACTTTCAATGATAATAGGGCACAGGACAAATAGAGAGGGTGCATCTTCATAACAAAAGCACAGACAGCAATAAAAGCTTACATGTGTTCTAATCCACCTCCCCTCGATCCAAAACTCAAAAAAAGTTCCTCCTTTAGTTATACTTTAATATTTCTTTATATGTTTTTGAGAATTTCATATGTGTTGTTAATTGTCTGGTAATTGTGAGCATTACAATCACAAGTATCTGAAGTTATGAGATTTCATTTGAGTACTTCTCTGTTTTGCACTCACTAGGCATAGTTTTGGGAGCCAACTGCCCTCTGTGGTGAATGCAGTAATGTCTTACTCTATGTTGTAAAATGGATGTCCAAAAAGGATAGCTTTCTGCTGCACAGGAATGTTCTTGTCTGATCTCTCTGACTTCAGTCCTAGACATTCCTCTAACTACAAGCTCGTCTTGGTCCTTCTCCAAATCATGCATCTATCTCCGTTTTAGTCTTCCTTCATCCTCTATTTCAGGAATCTTTTTACCACCCTTTTTTTTATACGTCCCAGGAATCTTAGATGCTGGCTTCTTATATAAAGGGGTATCTAGAGCTGTGTAATCTGTCAGTGAACATTTCCACTTGCATTAAGGCCAAGGCAATTGCCTTTGTAGTTATCACTCTTTTGCACTGTGCTCAGGAGCATAAATAGAGTAGAAATATGCTAATTTGGTTCCAGGCACACTCTCCAAAGTTGTGTGCATGCATGTTATTTCTGCTCCACATGACACTGCAACAGTTTTAGGATTATTCAGTAGGTTTGCTGTGTCTCCTAGCACAGTCTCAAGAGCATTCAGGAGATTCCAGGAGATAGTCAGTTACTCTAGGAGAGCTGGACATGGCCGTAGAAGATCCGTAACCCATCAGCAGGACCAGCATCTGCTCCTTTGTGCAAGGAGGAACACGATGAGCAGTGCCAGAGCCCTACAAAATGACCTCCAGCAGGCCACTGTTGTGAGTGTCTCTGACCAAATAATCAGAAACAGACTTCATGAGGGTGGTCTGAGGGCCAACCTCCTCTAGTGGGCCCTGTGCTCACTACCCGCCACAGTGGAGCTCTTTTGGAATTTGCCATTGAACACCAGGATTGACAGGCCCGCCACTGGCACCCTGTGCTTTTCATAGATGAGATCAGGTTCACCCTGAGAACATGTGACAGAGGTGAAAGGGTCTGAAGAAGCCGTGGAGAACGTTATGCTGCCTATAACATCGTTCAGCGTGGCCGATTTGGTGGTGGGTCAGTGATGGCATAGGGAGGCATATCCACGGAGGGACACACAGACCTCTACAGGCTAGACAATGGCACCCTGACTGCCATTAAGTATCAGGATGAAATCCATGGACCCATTGTCAGACCCTATGCTGGTGCAGTGGGTCGTGGGTTCCTCCTGGTGCACGACAATGCCAAGGCTCATGTGGCGAGAGTATGCAGCCAGTTCCTGGAGGATGAAGGAATTGATACCATTGAATCGCCCCCACGCTGGCCTCGCCTAAATCCAATAGAACACCTCTGGGACATTATGTGTCAGTCCACCCTATGCTGCCAGGTCACACCTCAGTCTGTTCAGGAGCTCAGTAATTCCCTGGTCCAGATCTGGGAGGAAATACCCCAGGACACCATTTGTCGTCTCATTAGGAGCATGCCCACGACGTTGTCAGGCATGCTTACAAGCATGTGGGGGCTAGACAAACTACTAAGTGTTTTGAATTGCTGCAATGAAATTTCAGCAAAATGGACTAGTCTTCTGCATAATTTTTTCACTTTGATTTTCGGGGTGTCTTTGAATTCAGCCCTCTGTAGGTTGATAATTTTCATTTCCATCAAACCATGTGGCATCCTTTCATTCCTAACACATTACCCAGTCCATATCAGTATAGATAGCCAGCATGATATTTTTTCTGCATTGAGATCTGATGTGTTTTCAAAGTGTCCCTTTAATTTTGTTTGAGCAGTGTACAAAACACGGTACCCATACCAAGTAGTAATTTTATGTTCAGTGAAAGTTGAATTATTAATATCTACGGTAGGTTACTATACTTTTATTTAAGAAGCCTATTTAAAAATAAAACCAAAAACAAAAATACTCTTGGGATGAAATTTCATATAGACAATGCATCCTAGTGGCCAATGCAAATTCCACATTCAAGTAAGTAGTTTGGCTGCTTTGAGCTCTGTGATGAGCAATGAAATGTCTCGCAAGTCTTCAGCCAAGAACCAGGAGGTGTGCTCCCTGTACGGCCTTTGTTGGCACAGAGTACCAGAGCCACACGCGCCCTGTGACTTATGGCCATGTGGAAGTGTTATATCAGGGCGAAAGTTTTCAGAAATTACATGTTAATTCCAGGGCACATAAAATAGTTAAAAATCAATTGGAAGTTTAAGGTTTTAAAAGCATAATGTCTTTTGAAGGATTGTGTATTGATTTTAAATATAACTCTCTAATTATATATGCACAGAGTGAAGCGCAGAGACAAGCTCTTTGCAAATGGCAGGGGGCTGTTTCACAGGAAGGTTTCTGAGGATTACGGGAAGCCGGGCCTCAGTTCTTTACTGGGCGGAAAATGGCCTGTGAGATTATTTACAAGTTTTGCCTGCTGGTCAGCGGGATCCATCAATAACAGGTAGTAACATTATAGACCATCACTAAGTGTTTCGGCCACTATCGCATTAGGAAATCACTTTGAAGCTCTCATTTTATTCCCTGTTTGTCTTCGTCCTCTGCTTACCTTCTTCCTCCCATTCTCACTCCTTCACTTTCTGAGAACCTGTCTATTTTTATTTTTCTGCTCCCAGAGCTGCCCAGAATTGTAATTTTAGCGAGGCTGTTTCTGTAATAAGTTTATGTTTATGTGAAAATTATGGTAGAATAAATAAACATGATAACCACTCCACTGACACTTCAGCTGCAGAGACCTTAAGTCAGCACGATTGGTCCAATATAACTATTTGACGATTGGGTGATGCCATACACAGGGAATTATGTGTACGCATGCATGCCCTGCAAAAAATCAGTTTTAGTGAATTTTAAAAGTTTACATTGTTAAATTTTGTTATATTGTATTACATTTGTGTAATTTTTCGATAAGTTAAATAAGATATTTCTTTTTCATTCATTGACGGACACAGCTCCTGATCTTCATAACTATTGGGTTATACTGCCCCCTACAGGAGTAGGACACTCTCCTCTCCAATCTGGCTACGCCTATGGGCAGTCCCAGGGGGTATACTCCCTCTCTCTGCTTTAGGTACTCAGTTTTTTTTTTTCTGCCTAGTCAGGAGTAAGGACCTAGTTCCTTGCTGGGATCTCTGGTCCTAGCAAATTTTTTCTTTTAGGCGACAGGCTTGATAATCTAGATCCAGTGGTCACCCCAGTCTGGCCAGTGAACGGGCGCAAACCTCAGGTCCGCGCTAGGTCAGCCAGGACATAGCCCACGGGACAGGGACTCGCCTGCGAATAAAACACCTCGCGTGGTCGCATACGGCCGGGTCTCGTGCCAAGTCTCAGTGTTCCTCCTGGCCAACAGACCCTCATTTCAATGGCGAGGGGGTCTGTTTGGAGCGGTGCCTGTCTGGTTCCTAGTATGGTGAGTAGTTGGTCCCCTCTTTCCCCCTGGAAGGTTTTGGGGTGGACGTGCGCCCCAACTTGGGACGGCCAGACACCCGGGTTCCCCTCCCCTCAGGCACCCCCCCTTCATCTGTCCCCCATTCTACCCCCCCTCCACTTATGCTGTGGCTGTGTGGGTGGTCTGGTCCACTGCCTGAGCCTGTTCTTGAGGTCTGGGTCCCTGGGAGCCTTGTAGTGCCACACAGGGCTGCCATTTTGCTGTGTGTTTCTTTTAGTTCGGCGGCCATTTTGCGGTTGTTTGCCATTGAAAATAGCGGCGGCCATGACGTTAGAGCCCTGTGGGTGGCAATTTTGGCGGTGGGAGCCCCTCCTCATCCTTTGGTGCTGACTTTTGGATCTTTTCACTTCCTTATCGTTGCACATAGAGTGCAGATTATCCTGGTGGCTGCAGATGCCTGTTTCTGGTGGGTGGTGAGTCTGGTGGGGTACTCTCCCTCTCTGCTTAGGGCTCGGTGCTTTGTGCCTGTCGACCAGGTGGTGCTGCCAGCGCGGTGGAGGTTGTCCCTTTGCAGTGTGTTACACTTTTTGTGGGGTCCCTCTGGTGACTCATGGAATTTTTGGACAAAGATGAGAGTGAAGGAGATTCTGAAGACTCATCTGAGAAGTCTACTCCTAATGAACCCCAGGGTCAGATTTTATCTCAGACCCAAAAGGCCTTTGTAAATTTTCTCATGGAAGTTATCTTGACTAATTTGAATTTGCCGCTTCCTAAATCCTCTTCTCCAAAGGTTACAGTATTTAGATCATGGCATCCACCAGAACATCCTCAGTAGTTTCCTGTACATTCTCATTTAAAGGATGGTTTGTACACAGACTGGGCTCACCTTGACAAGATGTTTGTTCTGCCAAAAAGGTTTGCTCAGCAATACCCCATGGAAAGTGAGTTCACTAGGAAATGGTGTATGCTTTCAGTGGATGATTCCTGGAATTTAAAGATGTCTCAGACAAACAACTGAAGACTTTATTTACCACTTCCCATCCGCTGTACGTTTATAAACATCCTCGGACGGGAAGGGGGATATCTTGATCATCGCTGCAGCCTTGATAGAGACCTAATTTTTTAGGGCCGGCGATTCTCTACAAAGTAAAAATAGTCCTAGCAGCTAAAGAGCTGCTGTATTGTTTTTTTAAAAGGTGGCGAAAGGGGGTTGCACCTGCCTCCGCCTTTACCGGGCTGTACTGTGCTATCGGGGAGCCCATTAAGGATGCAACCGGCGATATCTGGCTATGGGCACACAGGGAGAGAAATGTTGTTCCTCCCGTTGTGTGACATCAGTTTCAGCTCTTTGTTTACCTGGCCATTACCGGCCAGTAAAGCAGACGATCAGACCAATCTGTGTCTACAGTACATGGCTGCATTGAAGGCCAGAGGAGAGATCTAATACACCCCAGATCTCTCCATAAAGAGGAACTATTATGGCCCATGCTATTACAATGAATGTTGTTCATCCCTTGTAATGGCAAATATGTTGATTAAAAAAAAAAAAAAATTAAAGGTATAGTGTTAAAAATTTTTTTTAGAATAAGTTAAGGCTCCCCCATTTCCTTGTGTCCATGCACAAATATAAACTCACACGAAAGTCCGGTACGCATATGTAAACTGCGATCGCACCACACGGTATCACCGGAAACGTCTGACCAAGAGCAATAAATTTAGCGCCAGAGCTCCTGTATGACTCTAAACTGGTAACCTGTAAAGGCTAATAAAGTATTTGGTTATGGAAGTTTCTAGGTACCGTAAATTAGGGGCATTCCACAGGTGGACGCAATTTTAAAGCATGACATGTTTGGTATCTATTTACTCTGGCATAGCATCATCTTTTATATTTTACCAGAAATTGGTATTGTGTTTTTGTGCATTAAAATTCATTAACTGTTTTGTTACAATTTTTAAAACTCAATAAACCTTTATTGTGAAAAAAAAATTAATTAAAGTGTATTTTTTTCCCAAAAATTGCATTTAAAAACCTGCTGCGCAAATAGCTTGTAACATAAAAATATGCAACGCCTACCATTTTATTTTCTAGGTCCTGTCATTCCTGCTGTCCTCTGCTCAGAGTGTTCACCAAGGCTTGGGCTCTGGTCCTGGGACTCTGGTTCTGGGGCTCTTGTGTATAAGGGGTGTCCCTTTTATACGGTACCTAGACAACTTCTGATGGAGCAATACACTTTGCTTTTGGAGACCAGTGTTTCTCATATGGCTCTCACTCCAGGGCCTGACCCTGAATACCACCCAAGCAAGAGTCATCCTCCCTCTGAACAAATTTATTGCTCTGAGGTGGACTTGCTCAAGATGCTAACAAATCTTTTGATTCACCTTTGCGTGAGGGTTATGGAAAAGCTGGTAGCCTCCTTCGAGGCAGTGCCCTTTGCCTAGTTTCATTCCAAGCCCCCCTAACAGAATGTAATGCAATATGGGATTGGAGGAAAGAGTTGTTGAATTCCCCTATGTTGTTACTCCCCAGCACAAGACTGTGTCTGAAATGGATCTCCTCATGGATGCTAGAGATGGGAAAATTGTTTCACTCTATTTCAGAGGGCCCTAATAAGGGATGCCAATTTGGTGGCCTTGGGTGGAGTCCTGGACAATCTATCGTTCCAGGGAACGTGGTCACCACAGGAGAGGCTGTTGCCAATCAACATTCTAAAATTTAGGTATTTTTGCCTTGCCCTGCTGCATTGGTTAGTACAGCTGAAGGACCACCCAGTGAGGGTTTAGTTGATCAGTGCCACTGCAGTGGTGTACATAAATCATCAGGGAAGTACCAGAAGTTGGGCGGTCCAGGAGGAAGTTGATCTCATCCTGTCTTGGATGGAACTTTGTTCCCGCACTGTCCCTCATCCACATTTCTGGCATGGAAAATTGGCAGATGGATTTCCTCAGCCATCAGCAGCTGTCTCTGGATGAGTGGGCACTTAACCCAGGAGTGTTTGAGGAGCTCTGCCTACAGTGGGAAACTCCAGATATGGATCTTCTGGCATGTAAGTTGCATGCAAAGCTGAATAGGTTTGTCTCCAAGTCTAGGGAATCTTGAATGTTTGCAGTAGATGCTCTGGTTACACTGTGGGACCAGTTCTACCTAATTTATGCCTTCCCGCCATTATAGCTTCTACCTCATCTGTTTTGCAGAATCTAAGTGTAAGGAATTTCAGTGATTCTGATCCCCCGGCCTGGCCACAGAGAACTTGGTATTCCAACATTGTGAAAATGTCAGTGGATCCACTTGACCTCCTTTATCATTGTTCAATCTTCCATTCTTTAATGCCATGGCTGTTGAAGGCAGAGTCTTGAGAGAAAGAAAAGTCTCGGAGTCATTCTTTCCCTGCTGAAGGCTAAGAAGGGGACTTCAAGGAAGATTTACCATAGGACTTGGAAAACTTATGTGCTTGGCATGAGGTTATGGGATTATATCCTCGAAAGTATGTTTAGTTGCATCCTGACTTTTCTCCAGTCTGAAATGAATCTGGGACTGGCGTAAAGTACAATCAAGAGTCAGATTTTGGCATTGGTGGTCCTTTTTCAAGGACCAATTGCTTCACATTACTTGGTTTATGCCTTTGTGCAAGGTGTCACATGCATTGGTCCCCTAGTTAAAGTGATTGTAAAGAATCTTTTTTTTTTTTTTTTAACATATATTTGTACCTACTCTGTGCAATAGTTTGGGCAGAACTGATCTTATTCTAAGCATAGTAAACTGTTTCCTAGGCTTCAGTTTGTGAATGAGCAGGAACTCAGCACAGAGCATTTACCATTCATTCACTGTCTAGTGCAGCTGAGGCTGCAGAGAAAAGGACTGGGGAATCTTTGTCCTCAGTCCCTTTCTCTTTCTCAAAAGTGAGACATCAGTTTAGACCCCTGATATTTCACCAAACTCTCCTAACGGGCTCCCAAAACAACTTGTAGAAAAATAAGTGTAGAAAATGTTAAAAAGTATAAACTGGTAAAAAAAATGTAACAATTGAAACTACTGACACTGTCCACTGCTCTACTGACTGACACCAACAACTGCCCTACTGACACGACTACTGTCAATGTTTTAACCCTTTCCCTGCCAGAGCGGTTATTGCATTTTTTGCACACATGCTTAAAAAATCATTTTAGCCCTGAAGATTACATAAAACCCCCCAAACATTATACATTTTCTGAAAACAGACACCCTAGAGAATAAAATAGTTGTAGTTCCAATTTTTAATGTCACATGATATTACCGTAAAGGTCTAGGAAATACAAAATTTCCGTAAAAATACATTAAAATACATTAAAGTTAGTTTTAGGGCATACAAACGTAAACTATTATCCAATTTTGTGGTAAAATCTAAAAGATGAGGTTGCACTGAGTAAATAGATACCCAACATGCCAAACCTTAAATTAGCGTGCGTCCATAAAATGGTGACAAACCTCAGTACCCTATATTTTCCTTAGCCAACACTTCAAAAGCCCCCTATAGGTCACCAGTTTAGTGTCGTGGAGGAGGTCTGATGCTAGAAATATTACTCTCACTCTGGTGTGCCGTGTATCCCTATCGATGTTTTCATGCATATGCGCCCCCGACACACGCGTTACATAATTGAGGCGGATTTTGTGTGCTGGGGTGTAACTTAAAATTTTGTACTATTTCTTTTTCTTTTCCTTAACTTTTCTTTTTTCATCACATAGGGGACAAAATGTCCCCTTTTGTGATGATTTTTTGGTGACAAGTTCTCTTTAATAAGACATCTCCCCTTTACTCCACTGATAGTAATGCAGTGCAGATGGCATTGCAATACATTCTTCCCCAGTTATGCTGGCCAGGGACACTGAGAGGCTGACCCAGAAGTGACGTCAAACACGTCGCTTTCCAGGTAAACAACAAGGAGGGGAGGAAAGCAGATGTCTGACAGCTCTTCTCTCTCCCTTCTACCTGGCAGCATCCACTATGTCAGTCCCATTACCGGGAGGGTGTGTGGAAGCAATCGGGTGGCAGCACAGCCACCCAAATGCGTCCATCTAACAGGCAGGAGTCTGCTTGTCAGATGTGCACACAATCCAGGTGGCGGTAGCCACTGAAAATGTGTGTAAAACCCCCCGCTGTCAGGTCTGTATGCCATGAATGATGACACTCACATTTTCTAGTGCTTTCAACCGGGCTGTAATTGTTGGAGTCATAAATGGTCACGTGCAGCAGCATGGCAACTGCAGATTTAAAACAGGCTATGGCTTTCAGAAAGTGCACCAAAACCATGGAACATATTAGAACTATGGGAAAGTGCAACTAACCCACACCAAAGGCACAGGTACACTGCGCTATGTTTGCAGTGCTGCACTGCATCAGTGTGAAATGGGTCTAAAATGGCAGCTTACTTGGCTGCATAGGCTAGGAAGGTTTAGTTCTGCCTTTCAAAGGTTATAATATCAAACAGATGTGACATCATGTATATGCAATTACATCACCGCCATGTATAGTGAATATGTTAGACTTGGGCAGTGGTGTGTGTACTAAACATAAATATCTGTATGTTTAAATTCACTGCAAGTATCTTATTTCCTTGACCACCTGGTGTTTTAGTGCTATTGGTTATGAACATGAAGTGCTTTTGAGAGAAAAACTGATGGAGAAGAATCTGGCGTTTTTAGGTAAGACATATTTAAAGGGTAAACAAGAATTACTTTAAAACCAAATTCCAACTTTTTCAGTCCTATTATTGTAATGTATATAATCATATCTGCAATTGAATAAGTTATAAAATTATGTTTATCTCTTATATTTGACTATGAAGAGCGTCTACAATCGCTCGATTTATTCTCCCTGTAAAAGAGACGTCTGAGGGGGGACATGATAGCAATTTATAAATATCTTAATGGGGATCCCAGCTTAGAAAAAAAGCTGTTCAGTAGAAGGGATTGCATGAGGACTCGAGGGCATACAATGCGATTAGAGGAGAAGCGTTTTAACCTCAGGCAACGTGGGGGGTTCTTTACTGTTAGGGCTACAAGATTGTGGAATTCTCTACCACAAGAGGTGGTTTCTGCGGGTAGTATGGTGGCTTTCAAAAGACTCTTAGACTTACATCTCAAGGATCAGAACATTCAGGGGTATGTGAGATGATTACAGCCACACACACCTACACAGGTTGAACTGGATGGACTATTGTCTTTATTCAACCTCACCTACTATGTAACTATATTCTTACATGGGCTCATTTAGAGGCCAGTGTGCCAAGTAAGAAATATACAGGTTCCGTTTATTGCAGTGATGGCAAACCTTGGCACCCCAGATGTTTTGCAACATGATGCTCATGCACTCTGCAGTATAAATAACCATCATGGGAAATGTAGTTCCAAAACATCTAGGTTGCCAAGGTTCGCTATCGCCGACATAGAGGATGTCATGTTGCTGGTTAAAAAAGACTACAAGAGCAGCTTTACCAAATGGACAGTTTTTTTTTTTTTTTTTTTAAATAAAGATCATTTTCCTGGTATGTTAGCTTTGTGTAAACTGAGCCTACTATCTGTATTGTATTACATTCAACCCACAACTTGTCTCCTTAAAAAAGTCAACACCTCGCACCTAGCTAAAATGGGTTGAACAATAAAATGCTTCTAAACCTGATAATTGTTTACTCTCCATGGCACCTCTTATTGTGGTTGCTCACTGTTACCTAGAACATGAAATTCCATCTCTGTGATGTTTTTTTGTAAAATATGAAGGATGACTGTGTTGAGTAGATAGATCCCAAATATGTAAAGCTTCAAAATTGTGTGCGTCAGGAAAGGACAATATACGTTGATACCCAAAATTGTCCATAGGTGACGCATTTAAAACCTTTACAGCTTATCAATGAGGATATAATTAACTGAGAACCACAGTTAAGCTGGTCATAGATGGATCGTTTTGGTTTTTTTTCTATCAGCCAGCCAACCGATCAGAAAAAAGGAATGGGTTCCCCCCATCCACACATTTGAGGTGGGTGAAGGAATCCTCCCCGCTGTGCTGTTGTATTCTAACAGTGGGACTCCTGCGCTGTCAGAATACACTGATTAATGCTGCAGCAGATTAGCTGCATGTGCGGATTGAATTAAAGATTTCCAACATTCCCATTCAGGAGATGCCGATTGTTAAATCGGCCTCTCTCTAGCAGAAATGTCCATAGTTGTATCAAAATTCTGTGGTCCCTGCTGAACCAGCTGAATTTTTGATGTTGGCAAAAACAAAGCTGTAGAAGCATCCCCCATAAAACCCCTCCCACTCCCAGTTAGCCTCAGCCCTACTTTTCCCCCACTCCAAAGCCACCAGCTGAGTGTTAGCCAGTGAATCCCACTGACCCCCTTGCACCTGAACTTCTGATCTGCCATGTGCAAAGCCTTTGCTTCTGTGGAAAGGGAAGCTCAAAGTCTTCTGTGCCATCCACCATAGGCTGCTGAACCAGAGTCCCGAGAAACTTTCTCCACCTTAATGGATCCCTCCATTCACCACCACCTAGAGCTTTTTTCCTTTAGCCCTATGCTACTGTTTAATGGCTAGGTGAACACATTTTGCCAATCTCCAGATTGAGCCTGCTGTTTGTCCATGTGCAGAGGATCTTTAGGCTCAAATGCTGGTCAGTGGAACTCCTGTGCAGAGAAACCACGTGACTTACTGCCCTTTGACAGAAAACACCTGTCTCTTTTTTTCTTGGAAGTACATAAAGGAGATCACAGGAGTTAAGAGTACTCTCATCCCACAGAAGTAGACCTTGAACTTAGAACAAGTTTAGTTTTCCTCTCTCAGGCCTCTAGCTCCAAGCCTAAGTCTGGAACACACTTTGTTTGGAAGAAGTGGTCCTCTAAGGCAGTCAAGTCTGGCTACAAGGTTTCTTCAAAGTGATGGGGTCACCCCCACATGTCAGTGTAAGTTGACCTTCTGGTCCCAGGTCAGTGTAAGTTGACCTTTTGGGCCAAAAACAGGAGTTTCAAACTTTTTTCTTTTTTCTGTGGGTTCAAAAGTTAAAAATGCATTCAGCTAGGCTGGTTATTGCCTCCCTCCCTTCCAGGCAATATTCTGGCTCTAGCAGACATCTAGGATGCCTCTTTGCACATTCTCTTGTTTCCTCCTTTAATAATGCTATCTGTGT
This sequence comes from Pelophylax lessonae, assembly GCF_965119305.1. NCBI lineage: Eukaryota > Metazoa > Chordata > Amphibia > Anura > Ranidae > Pelophylax > Pelophylax lessonae. Next base: position 106,475,491 of record NC_138780.1, read on the forward strand.
TTTTGCAGTGGGCTATAAGCCTCTTAACAATTGATTGCCTGTCCCTCTTGCCTGCCCAAGTTTGCACAAAAATGCTTGGCCCAATCCTAGCTTTGCTACATTCTCTGGGAATTTACATTGTAGATTACTTGGAGAAACACTTTTTTAAAAGGATCAGTCCAATATCCAGAGGACAGAAAAGACTCTGCAGAGAATCAGTTAGATCCCTAACCCCCCGGGGAGACCTCTCTGGAACAAACTCACCGATTAGTTAGCCTGATTTTGGATATGAACCTGTCTGGAACCTTCTTTCCCTGGGACAACCCTCCTTCCCTCCACTATCAGACACAGGCATTTTTGTCCCAGGGTCGACCCTTAAATTTTTGCCTGCATGAGGGTTTTGGGTAGCCTTTTGGATATAAACCTGTCTGGGATCTTCTTGCCCTGGGACAAACCTTTGTTAAGTCACTTGACAAGTATCCACTTGGACAGTGCCATAGTTTTGGCCAACATCAACCATTATGAAGGCACTAGACATTGCACCACTCAAAAAGGAGTGGATTTGATCCTCTCTTGGGCAGAACTGCATGTTCCAGCCCTGTCTGCTGTCTGCATCCCAGGCATTAGGAACTGAAAGGCAGACTTTCTCATTCATCAATGTCTGGATCTGAGGGAACGAGCCCTCTGTCCAGAGGTGTTCCAAGTTCTTTGCTGCAGGTGGGGTAAGCCAGACTTGTATCTTCTGCATTCCATATTCAACAATAAACTGAACAGGTTTGTCACCAGGTCCAAGGACCCTCAGACTTTTGCAGTAGATGCTCTGGTGACTCTGTGAGATCAGCTCCACCTGATCTGTGCCTTTCCGGCTCTCAAGCTTCACCCACATATGTTCCACAGGATCAAGGTGGAGGTGATTCTCAATGCCCCAAATTGGCTTATGATGTGGTACATACTTAGACTGCAGGCAGACTGTCTGTAAGCCCTTCTGTCCCGAGGGTTGGTCTTCCATTCTGTGTCTCTGCGTGGTCTCTGGCTTTATTGGCATGGGTGTGGAAGCTCAGGTCGTAAGGGACAGGGGCCTGTCATATTCAGTCATTACTTTAAGGCTAGGAAGCCAACATTTTGAAAAGTCTATCATAGCACCTGGAAGGCCTCATTTGCATGGTGCAAGAAAAAGAGGCCAAAAGCCTTTTTTGTTCCTAATAGGTTTCCTTCTACCACCTCAACCAGGAAATTGTCCTAACCTCCTTATGTCCTGTTCCAAAACATATCAAAGAAATTTCTCTCTTTCACTCTTGACTAGGTACCTGCCGTGAGAATCTACCTCTCGACTCTAGCCTCTTTGTATTTCCTGAGGGTTTCTTCCACTCACTCCACTATTGCTATGTAGATCACAGTAGTCATTATTCAAGCGTATGGTCTAAAAGATAGGGTTGCTCCCTTCTGTAATAGGTATCACTATGCCAGATGCATTCGTTCTTCATAGGTTTTTCAGCATTGGGCATCAGTTCATCATATTTGCAATGCTGCCACCTGGTCTTCTATTAATGTTTGTTAAAGCAGTATTAAACCCAAAATCAAACATGGTATTATATTGCAGCGTACCAATTCTTTTTTTATTATTATTTTTACCAGACATGTTTTCATTAATTTCACAAATTAAATAGATTACATACATCAAACAGAAAAACAAGAAAATCATGAGGCACAGAGTACAGTACAATATAATTAAAACAATCTACAACTCGTAGTAAGTTCTAATCAGTATATACATAGTACACTACATGCTGGGTAAGTAGTACACCAGGCTTAAGCAATTATTTGTTGAGCAAACAAGCATAAATATTAAGCAGGTTTGCAAACCAGGGATTACACGGGGAATGAGCTAGCAAGGAAGAGAAGGGTGGGAAGGCCAGGGGAAGGGAGGGGGGAATAGAGAAAGGCCGGGCTGGGGAGCAGGGGAGTGACATCAGACATCTATCAATAATACCTGCTATGCCAGAATACCTATAGTCCCCCCAAATTTAGGCCTTTGTCCATGATCCACAGACCTTATCAAACTTCTTAGCTTACTAATTCTTAAATGTGGTTGCTGCATCCGTTTCCTTTTTTAGGGTTCTTCTATTTTCACCTGTTGACCCAGCCAGTCAGTCTGTTGTTTTTCAACAGAAAAGCACTCTTGCAACTACAAGGATGAGACAGACCATTTAACACTGACAGGGGTGCTTAAAATGATCAACTTTTATTTATTTAAAACCTTTATCCCAAAAGGAAAAAAACACTTTACTGCACCTGATTATGAGTATTAGCTGAAGTTTAGCTTAAATTTGTTACTGTATTTAAAGGAGAAGTTCAGCCAAAGCTCATTTGGCTTTTCTTCTCCTATGGATCACAGGAGTGCAGTGTGTTTCGCACTCCTGTGACCCGTTTTCAGCATAGACCGGTCTGAAGTCTGCTCTCTGCTGACGTCATCACGATCGTGGAGTCATGATCCGCCCACATGCCTGGGCCGACATCCTGCTCTGCCTCTCAGGGAGCCGCTAAGAGCCTGAGCCGACAGCTCCCACCCCTCCACAGCCCAGTGCTCTAGTGAGCAAGGAGGGGGCAGAGCAGAGAGCTGCTGACTGACAGCCAGGAGCTCTCTGCTCACAGAGCTGTGAGAACTGAGCAATCGGTGGTGTTCGATCGCTCAGTTTTCAGTGTTATATGCGGGGGGGACAGATGCAGCATCCGACTGATGCTGCAACAACCTGGGTGAGTATGAAAAAAAAAAAATTTTAAAAATCCATATTTCTCTAGCGCTCATTGACAGACGTAGTCCTCGGTGATACACCACCTTCGGGTTATGTTGCCTCCACAGGAGCAGGACTAGACAGGAAATTAAAAAGCTCTGGCCACACCCTAGGGGCAGTCCCAGAGGGTATATCCTCTCTCTCTCTGCCTCAGCAAATCAGTTATTTTCTGTCTAGTTAGGAGTAAGGACCTAGATACCTTGCTGGGATCTTAGGTCCTGGCAAGATTTTTTTCTTAAAGGATTTTTTAGACAGCTTTTTTTCTCCAGTGTTCCTGTGAGATCTTCAAGCAAGAGAGCTGAACTGGGCGACGGGCTGGATGTTGAGATCCGGTGGTCACCCCAGTTCAGCCTACGAGCGCGTGCAGGCCATAGCTCCGCGCTGGGTCGGCCGCGACAAAGTCCCATTAAAGGACTGACCCCGCGAGTTAAACGTCTCGCTGAAACGCCAAAGACCATGAGTCACGGCGTCCATATCGGTCGACAGCCCTCCCGCCCCGGTGGAGAGGGGTACTGTCAGGAGTTGGTGCCCGCCTGGTTCCGGTATGGTGAGTAGTATGTTCCCCCTTTTCCCCTGACGGGTCTTGTGGTGAACGCGGGCCCCTCTCTGTATGGTAAGATAGAGTCCCTCTCTATCCTATAAATGACACAGATCCTCCTACTTTGAGTGTGATTTTATGTGCAAAAAGCCAGGAGGCTTGGTTTGGGAGCTAACAATCTAATTGTATACATGTTAAAAAGATTATAATCTGTGTCATTCTGGGAATCTTACGGTGATAAGAATAAGCTACCTACCAGTCAGAAGCCACGGACATGTAGACTGCCTTCCTAATCAGATCTCCAGCTATTAGCAGGCCTCCCGAATGGCCATGCGGTCCGCCAGGGCCGGTACCGCCAACCACGCCAAATCCCCATGCAGAGAGAGTGTTGTGTGCCCTGCAGCACACCGCTATTCAGTACAGGCCGCCGCCATTTTTTTTGCTGGATCGCACGAGCCGCCATTTTGGCGTAGCCTCGTGTCTCCAGCATGGGGGCGGCCATGTTTGAGGTGATCCAAACACCTCGTGGAGCTAGGGGAGGCGCCGGAAGGCGTGCAGAGGGGCGGAGCCGCCTCCTTTCTTCCTGGGCAGCCAGCCAAAAGACTTCCTGTTTGTCAAGACAGCGCTGTAACCTGTTGCAGTTAAACTCTGAGCATCAAGTGGTGAGCCTGGGGGTCTATCTCTCTCTCGATCGATAGGGATCCCTAGCAGGTAACACTAAGGGGCTTTTTGTGGCGCTGGGGGTCTGAAAAAAAAAAAAAAGTTTTTTATTTTTGAATTATATTATCCAGGAAGTGACTGGAATTATCATGGACCCTGCCACACATATTCCCCCACCTGTTTCCCTCGAGGGGGCCACGGGACCCGTCGGTGCACAGAGTGTAGAGTCATTTACAGCAATTTTGGAGTCTATGGTGGCTCGGGTGGAGGCGGCCTGTCAGGGACGGGGGTCAAGGAAGCGACCCCCGCCTACCCCTATACTATCTGACACCTCTGACTCTGATTCAGAGATGGTCACTGCAGTTGCAGGTTCCTCTGCAAAGGCTGTTATCCCAGGTAAAGCCCCCTCAGACAGTGAGGAGGACGCTTCTTCTCCTGCTATAATTCAGGAAGAAGCATTGGTGGACGCACTAGTTGTGGCAGTGCAGGAAACCTTAAAACTTGAGGCTTTACCGGCAGAGGCAACTGAAACAGAGATTCCTTTTGGTACTAATAAGCCCATCAAAACGGTGAAGGTTTTTCCTGTACCCAAATGTTTCGGTAATCAGATTAAAGGAGAATGGGAGCATTCTAAACGTACCTTTTACTATTTCCAAGCGTATTGCTAGACGCTATCCGTTTGAGGAATCCATCATTAAGAAATGGACGGTACCACCAGTGGTGGATCCACCTATTTCCAGGCTGAATAAAGCCACGGTTATCCCAGTGGAGGACACTTCGTCCTTTAAGGATCCGGTGGATCGAAAGATGGAAGCAGAGTCCCGCACCATCTTCTCTCTGATAGGGTCAGCATTTAGACCAGTAATTGTTATTGGTCTAGTTTCCCAGACACTTACGGAATGGGCGAAAATGGTACGCCAAGACCTTAGGGGAAAAGATATTCCCCAGGAGACATCTGATTTGATGGAACAGATTATACAAGGGCTACAGTTTATCTGTGACGCAGCCTTGGACACTACTCCCTTATTAGGGCATGCATCTATGTCAGCGGTGATCCTCAGACGTGTGCTGTGGTTAAAATGCTGGTCAGCTGACCTAGGTTCCAAAAAGACCTTGACAAATCTCCCTTTTCAGGGGAATCGTCTATTTGGGGCCAACCTAGATGAAATCATCAAGGATGCCACTGGGGGCAAGAGCACTTTTTTGCCACAGGCTGCTAAAGCTAAGGGACCTCGCAACAAGCGAGGACCTTTCTTTACCGCCCATAAAGGGCGCCCGGCTGGTACTAGCGGGAAAGGCAAGACTCCTCCAGGAGGGTTCAAGAAGGGCTGGTCGGACAAGCAGAGGACCAACCCAGCCAAACCCGAAGCAAAGGAGTACACAGCCTGAAGGTGCGCCCCCACCCGGTTTCAGGGTGGGGGGACGTTTTCACTGGTATTCAGGACATTAGATCGAGCTTCAACCACTACTACCGGTGCGATTCTTCCCTTCCAACATTTAAGTACTACAGGAAGCGGTAGTTACCGTTCCCTGAATAGATCTTTTCCTTTACCTTTTCCTAAGATTAGTCCCTATACCTCACAGGAATCGGATCTGGTTGACCAGATAGGCCAAGTAGCCTCTAGTCGGGTGACTTCGGTCCCTGAGGTTCAACCAGAAAAGATCACCCTTCCTGATAACAATCAGGTATCTGATAAATGTGTGGGAACAGAAAACGACCAGACTTTCTCGGATGGTCGGGGCCAGATACCTCTAGGGACGCCTGGTTCAGATTCTATCAGTGCCAGTGGTCCTAGAAATTCTAGGCTGGCCTCCTCAAGCCGGCCTGGCCGACTTGGACATGCTAGTCGCAGACGTTCCGTGGGAACTTCGTCTCAGGGAGTGTCTGTGGTCTCAAGGACCAATTTACCATCATGCTTTACAGTCGCTGGGTTTAATGGCCTGGCCATTGAGACCCAAGTACTGAAGGACAGAGGTTTGTCTACTTCAGTCATTCCTACCCTTATTAAAGCAAGGAAAGCGAATTCCAGCAAGGTCTATTATCACACATGGAAGACTTATATTGCGTGGTGCGAATCTTTAGGATTTCCTCCACGTACCTATTCGGTGACTCGAATATTGGCCTTTTTGCAACAAGGGGTTGAGCAGAAGCTAGCCTTGAGCACCATCAAGGGTCAAGTTTCAGCATTAGCAATCTTCTTTAAGAAACCTTTAGCTACCAAGTCCTTGGTGCGGAATTTCATCCAGGGGGTGCGGCACCTGGCTCCTCCAGTCCGCGCGCCCTTACCGCCCTGGGATCTTAATTTGGTTTTGTCGGTTCTACAGAAACCTCCCTTTGAAAACATCAGGGAGATTCCCTTGCTTACTTTATCCCAGAAGGTGGCCTTCTTGGTGGCTATTACTTCTGCTCGCAGGGTGTCAGAACTGGCTGCATTATCATGCCAGTCCCCATACCTAGTGATTCATAGGGATAAGGTAGTACTTCATCCTAAGCCATCTTTTCTTCCTAAGGTGGTTTCAGATTTTCATCTGAATGAAGATATTGTACTACCTTCCTTGTGTCCTCAGCCCAAGCATCATCGGGAACATGCGTTGCATTCCTTAGATGTGGTTCGGGCAATCAGGGTATACCTGAAAGCTACGGAATCATTCCGTTAGACGGATTCACTTTTTGTGATCACGGATGGCCCCAGAAAGGGTTTGCCTGCATCTGCCGCGACCATTGCCAAATGGATTAGACAAACGGTGGTACAGGCTTATTCTATTAAGGGTCAGAGTCCTCCGTTCCCTGTTAGTGTTACTCCACTCGAGCGCTCAGTACTTCCTGGGCCTTTCGCCATCAGGCATCAGTGGTCCAGGTATGTAAGGCGGCCACCTGGTCGTCGGTACATACCTTTACAAAATTCTATAAAATTGATGTGACGGCATCGGCGGATGCCTCATTTGGCCGCAAGGTTTTGCAGGCCGCAATTTGAGGAGACCGGTGGTCTACCTCGAGGGTTTTTTTCTGTTTGAAAAAAAAAAAGAAATTTTTCTCTTTTTTGTTGAGTCTCATCATTAAGGATGAGCATTGTAAACTTCTAGTTGGCACCGGTTGGGCCTTCTAGATTGGGATTTGATTTCCATTTTCCCACCCCTCATTTGTGATACTGCTCTGGGACGTCCCGAAGGTGGTGTATCACCGAGGACTACGTCTGTCAATGAGCGCTAGAGAAAAATGGATTTTTGTAAAATCTTACCGTAAAATCCTTTTCTCTTAGCTCATTGACAGACGTAGTCCCCGCCCCTCTGTTTTTGAGTTGGGTTGGGTTAAAATCTCTAAAGACTGCTTTTTCACATAACCGATTTGCTGAGGCAGAGAGAGAGAGGATATACCCTCTGGGACTGCCCCTAGGGTGTGGCCAGAGCTTTTTAATTTCCTGTCTAGTCCTGCTCCTGTGGAGGCAACATAACCCGAAGGTGGTGTATCACCGAGGACTACGTCTGTCAATGAGCTAAGAGAAAAGGATTTTACGGTAAGATTTTACAAAAATCCATTCATCTCTTTTAAAGGATAAGTTCACCTTTGGGAAAAATAATAAATGCCCTTTTTTCGCAGGTAAAAAATGTGCATTTTATTTTTTTTTTTTTTTTAAGAAGCCTGGAAAGCATTGCACTAGTGCCATTCAGGTCTCCTGCAGACTGTCAGTGTGAGCTGTATGCCCGTACTTCCCCACTGACAGGAAAAATCAATAGACCACCACCGGGCTCAACAGTGCAGTGGAAGTTCATTGAGAACTTCAAGCCGACAGTTGCAAAAGCGCTGAACTCTGTACAGCAGAACTTGTGAATGACGAGGTTGTGTGGGGGCAGAGCCCTGCATGGCCGCACTCTTTTCAAAAAGTGACAGCTGGTACAGGGAACATCTCCCTGTACTGCTGTCACACAGAGGGCTTGGATCACAGAGACACTGAAGAAGCAGGAACATGTTACATGTTCCACCCTAAAAACGTGTGGAACATGTAAAATATTACCGAAGCAGAACTTATCCTTTAAATCTGCTAGTACTTCTAGCACTTTCATCCCCCAGAATATAAATGCTGCTGTTCAAATCTGTCCCCTGTGCTCCCTAATCCTGAGTGGTGTCTGTATAATACAGGAGGTGTGTTATTGGTTATATCACCTTGGGAAAACAGACAGAAAAAGCCTAAAATAAGAAATCTAATAGAGCCACTACATCTAATGATTGGTAAGCTGCAATATGTTACAATTTTGGTTTTGGGTTTACTACCACTTAAACTTTTTACCAGGATTGATGGTAAGACCTCTTCAGATGCCAGTTTTGGGCGTAGCATGCTAAAAGCGGAGTCTGTCAAGCCTTTCTCAAACTGTTAGGTGGATAACTGTTGGCACATGTTTGCTGTGTTGCTGACCCCTCAGTTGGACTGCTTTTGGATGTCCCATGGTTAAAGACCAGTAAAATACATTTCTCTTTCATTCATCAACGGACACAGCGCTCCATAAATTATGACTACTGAGTTATATTGCCACCTCCAGGAGTAGGACTAGGCAGCACAATTTACACCTGGCTATGCCCATGTGCCGTTTTCAGCTTGGTATATAAACCCCCTCTTCTCTAGGTAATCAGTTTTATTCTGTCTAGTCAGAAGTAAGGACCTAGGCTCCCAGCTGGGATATCTCTGGTCCTAGCAATTTTATTTTCTCCTTCCTTACACCTTTTTAGTTTTTTTTCTCGGGAGATCTACAATCAACTGCTAATGGATAATCTAGATCGAGTGATCCCCCCAGCACAGTCAGCGAGCGTGGGCAGACTGCAGCTATGCGCTAGGTTGGCCGCAAAATAGCCTCACAGACAGAGGCTGGCTGGTGAGTTAAACATCTCGCAGGGTCGCATACGACCGGGCTCGGGTCTAAATCGCAGCAGTCCCTTGGCCGACAGCTCCCCTACTTGGGTGGCAAGGATTCTGTTTAGAGTGTTACCCGCACCATGGAAGGTTAAGTACAGTTCCCCCTCTCCCCTTTTGGGGTTTTTTGAGGTGGACACGGGTAACCTCCAGGGACGGTCGGACCTGCCTGCAGGTTCCCCCCTCCCATTTTTAAATCCCTCAGTGAGCTGGGCTTCCCCCACTCCCTTTCCCCCCTGTCTGGACCTTGAGTCTGGTGGTCTCTCCTACTATTCCCACTCTGTAAGGGTCCTGGGATAGTGTGCGTCCTGCCCTGGTAGCACGGAGGGGTCCCCTCCACGTAGGAGACCCCTAGGAGCATGCCCTACTGTTTTCAGTGTGGGTATAGTGCAAAAACTGGTGCAAAATGTGCAGCAGGAGTCTCCCCTAAATGTGTGTTCTACCTTCAGGGGGAGGGTCCCCTTGCAGAGGGTGCGGCATTGCAGAGGGGGCAGGGAAGATCCTGGCAGCATGCTGTAGCTGATAACGTGAAGTCACAGGGGCCATTTTCCCTTAGTCCGACTGTTCTCCGGTTAGAGGCCATGTTTGTGTAGCCTGATGATATCACAGGGGGTATTTTCCCTTAGTCTGGCTGGTCTCTGGTCGGCAGCTATGTTTGTGTGGCCCGATGTCACATTTTCCCTATAGTGTGGGAGACGCTGGAGATGAACAAAGCCTAGTGGGGATGCTGAAGCTCCTCTTCCTCGCCTCCTTAGTTTCCTCTTCCTTTGCCTGGGACATATGAACAGGGATGGCGTCCATGATGATGCTGGGTTAGAATTCTCTATGCCCCTCTGGTCGGTAGGATGAGTCCATGGGGGTCCCTGTTTTTTCTCTCTCTCTGCTGACAGGTACCGTGAGCCTTAAGGGGATCCTTTAGTGGTGCCAAAAAATCGTTTTTGTACTGCAAGGTCTTCCTTCCTTATGGAGCCTCAGGGTCACATCTCCCCCACTAACCCCCTCATGGAGGTAGCAGGTCCAACAGAACCCAAGCTTGCACTGACGGAGGTCCTGTCCTGGGTGGAAGTGGCGTGTGGACAAACGCACAGGTGGAAGCACCCCCCTGCTTCCTCTGCTCAGTCTGTCTCATCTAATTCTGAGCCTGATGCCGCCGTGGACGCGGCCCGTCTTGGGGGGCTTAATATCACACCCCCAGATCCATCCGATTGTGAGGATAATTCCTCCATGGTCGCAGCAATGAATGAAAAAGGTAGACACACTTATCACTGCGTGAGACTCAGTGCGTGATACTTTAAAAATGGAGGATGCGGCTGATGTAGCCATGGACGTGGCTGTGTTGTTTGGTACGCATAAGTCGCCTCACACTCCGAAGGCGTTACCTTATGTGCTTTATTTTGACAGATTTTCCTGTAAGGAATAGGAACAACCAAAATTACAGTTTGTGGTCCCCAAGCGTTTTGCTGTACATTACCCTTTTGAGGAGTCACTTTTAAAAAAGTGTCCTAGTCCACCGGTGGTGGAACCTCCTGGTTCCAGGTTGAATAAAGCAACCATGATCCCAGTAGAGGAATCCCCGTCCTTTAAGGACCCGGCTGACAGAAAAACGGAGGCTGTGGCACGCAGCAGGTTTACTATGGCTGGTTCGGCATTGTGGCCAGTATTTGCCTCAGCCCCTGTGTCTCAGACCCTAACTTAATGGGCCAAGCTTTTACGCCAGGGCCTGAGGGTGAGCATTTCCCCGCTGCTTATGTTGACTTAGAGGACTAGTTGGTCCATGGGCTGCAGTTTATTTGTAATGCAGCTTTGGATACAGCTCCTGTGCTGTCCATACCTTCTGTTTCAACGATGATTAGGCGCGTGCTGTGGCTTAAGAATTGGTCCGCAGACCAAGCCTCCAAGACAGCTCTCATTGATCTACCCTTTGAAGGGGATTGTCTGTTTGGGACTACCCTGGATGACATCATTAAGAGTCTCACGGGGGGAGGAGGATAGAGTACCTTCCTGCCACAGTCAAGGAAAGGGAATGAGCCACGTTGCAGATGGGGGCCCTCCTCCTCAGCCCATAGAAAATAATTTTGTGCTCCTGAGACGGATAATAAGGGAAATAGATCTTTCAAATCTTCCACGGGAGGCTCCAAGCAACCTTGATCTGGTAAGCCTAGAGCTAGCTTCTCCGGACCCGCAGACAAGACCCCTTCAGCATTAAGATCTGCCCTCACCCCTTATTGGGGTTGGGGAACATCTTCGCTGTTTTCCGGCCCTGTGAACTTCTTTTGTGAGCATCAAGGAAATGCGTGAAATGTTTATTTTGGGGGTACCCAGAAAGGGGGGCAAAGTTTGTTCTTTTCAGTTTTTTTTTAATCCTGAGTCTCCTTGTGCAGATTTAATTGCTACAACGATTCAGGTAATGTCTGAACTACCTAAGGTCCCCCCTATCCCTGTCCAGGGAATTGAATTACCTAGGTCTGTTTTTTATTCTGACCAGGGTGGTCCTTCCTCTGGACAAATTTCAGGAACCACAGGCCGTGATTCACCGGCTGCTGTCACACAGATAGTTCTCTCTTGTGATTTGCATACAGGTTCTGGGTCTGGTGGTATCCGCCTTCAAGACAGTTCTGTTTGCACAGTCCTACATGCAGCTCCTTTAGCAGTTTTGGGTCCACAGGAGGATACCAAAGTTTGTGGCAAGATCACGGGTTCCTCTAGCAGACGCCACTGGTGTCCAGGGGCCACGGTAAGGCCAGTGTCATCCTTGGCTCAGGCTTCTTCCACAGTTCTTGCGAGGATCTTCCAGTCATCCTGGTGCCCGTAAGTGTCCCTTTGGGGGCTTCCTCTCAGAGAAGACCAGTTGTGCCAAGGGCTAATCTACCATACTGCTTTACAGTCGCTGGTTTTAATGTAGCTATTGAAAGCCAGGTACTGAGGGATAGAGGTTTGTCTGGATCAGTGAAATAAAGGAAAAAAGAAGAAAGAAAGATTGGGACTTTAAATGAGGTGTGTGAGAAGAACCAGCCTTAAGTAAACCATACTCGCCGACTAATCTGCTAACAAACGGAATCGACCTAACAATGTAGGTTAAAAACAGGGGTTTAGTTAACACACATCTGCCAGTGGCGTCCTCTGGCAGACGCCACTGTTGTTCAAGGGCCACGCTAAGCCCAGTGTCATCCTCAGCTCAGGCTTCTTCCACAGTTCTGCGAGGAATCAAGAGCAAGGATCTTCCAATCATCCTGGTGGCCGTAAGCGTCCCTTGGGGGCTTCCTCTCAGAGAAGACCAGTTGTGCCAAGGGCTTATCTACCACCCTGCTTTACAGTCACTGGTTTTAATGGCCTAGCTATTGAAATCCAGGTACTGAAGGATAGAGGTTTGTCTGGACCAGTGATCCCTACTATGGTGAAGGCAAGGAAGTCGTCCTCCAGCAAGATATACCATCGTTCGTGTGAAAGCGTATATTTCTTGGTGTCGATTGGCGCACATCCTCAATCTTTTTCTGTGGCTCGGCTCTTAACCTTTCTTCAAAGGGGCATTGATTAGAAGTTGGCCTTGAGTACCATCAAGAACCAGGTGTCTGCCTTGGCAATCTTCTTTCAGCAACCCCTAGCCACGCACTCTTTAGTTCTTACCTTCATTCAGGGGGTTCGACATGTGACTCCACCTGTCTAGTCTATTTTACCGCCATGGGATTTAAATTTAGTGCTTTCGGTTCTCCAGAAACCTCCATTTGAGAATATTCAGGAGATGCCCTTGTCTACATTGTCTCAGAAGGTGACATTCTTTGTGGCTATTACTGCAGCCCACAGATATCAGAATTGGTGGCATTTTCCTGTCGCAGTGCCTATTTGGTGGTCCATAGGGATAAAATGGTTCTTCATCCCTGACCATCATTCCTGCCCAAAGTTGTTTCTGACTTCCATTTCAATGAGTACATTGTGTTGCCTTCCGTGTGTCCCAAGCCGGCTCATCCCATGGAATTTGCTTTGCATACCTTGGATGTGGTTCGTGCAATTCAGGTGTATCTGGCAGCTGCTTTCGGAGGTCAGACTCGCTTTTTGTGGTTAGGGACGGACCAAGAAAAGGGCTTGCTGCTTCTTCGGTTACCATCTCCAGATGGATCAGACAGACGGTGACTCAGGCCTGTTCCATTAAAGGTCAGGTTCCACCTTTCCCTGTCACCGTGCATTCTACTCGGGCGCTGAGTGCTTCTTGGGCATCAATATCACAAGTTTGCAAGGCGGCCACTATAACTTCACAAAATTCTTTAACCGGTTGCCGACTGCGCACAGTATATTTACTGCGACAGTCAGCCCCGGCCAGGCAGAGTGACGTAGATCTACGTCACTCGCCTGTCACTGCTATTAGAGCCAATAGCGGGCGAGCACGCGCACGCTGAGGCACGCGCCCGCCTCGGCTCGTTCAGGGAGGAGTGCGGGCGTGTGACCGGCGGACTCGATGTCCGCCGGTCACTCGCCAATCGTCGGTACAGCGGGAGAAAGGCAGAGCGGCTTATGTAAACAAGCCGCCTGTCATTCTCCCCTGTGTAAAAATGAAGATCAGACGGTTCTACATAGTAGTTGTTTTTACACCAATAGCATTGTCCCACTACAGTTAGAATCACGCCCCTAGGACACACTTAACCCCTCCCTGTCCAATACAGTTAACCCCTTCCCTGCCAGTGTCATTTTTGCAGTAACAGTGCATATATATAGCACTGATTACTGCAGTAATGTCACTGGTACCCCCCAAAGTGTCAAAAATGTCAGTCAAGGGTCCGATCTGTCCGCCGCAATGTCGCAGTACCGCAAAAAAAATTGCAGATCGCCGCCATTACTCGTTAAAGAAAAAAACACCAAAAATGACAAAAATCTTTCCCTTTTGTTAGTAAACGCGATAACTTTTGCGCAAACCAATCAAAATACGCTTTTTGCGATTTTTTTTTTTACCAAACATATGTAACATAAAACAATTTGGCCGAAAATGTTAAAAAATTTTGATTTTTACATTTTTTTGGGGGGGAATTTCATATAAAAAAAGTGAAAAATATTGTTATTTTTGCAAAAATTACGCTCTTCTTTGGTTTATAGCGCATGATCAAAAAATCGCACAGGTGATCAAATACCACCAAAAGTAAGCTCTGTTTGTGGGAAAAAAAGGACGGGAAATTCGTTTAGGTACAGCGTCGCACAACCGCGCAATTGTCCGTTAAAGTCACGCAGTGAAAAATCGCAAAAAACCCCCTGGTCAGGAAGGGGGTAAATCTTCCGGGGCTTAAGTGGTTAAGGTTGATACTTTGGCATCTGTGGATGCTTCTTGTGGCCACAACGTTTTGCAGGCTGCTCTTTAAGAGGGGCTGTTCCCTCTTGAGGGGCAATTTTCTTTAAACTTTAAATTTTTCAGACGGGGCTCCTGTAACCCAGTTAAAGCTCCTGTGTCCTGGTTCAGGGCACTTATGTTTAGCCTTGGGTTATTTTCCCCAACCCTCGTTTTTCTTTTGACACTACTTTTGAACATTCCAGTAGTTATGATTTATGGAGCGATGCGTCCCTCGAAAAAGAAAATGGGATTTTTTGTACTTGCCGTAAAATCCGTTTCTCTGAGTTAATCGACAGACACAGCACCCACCCCTCTATTCTGATAGAGTTCTGATTCTTCTAATAGTGCTTGCTACTAAACTGATTACCTAGAGCAGAGAGGGGGGTTATATACCAAGCTGAGGATGGCCCATGGGCATAGCCAGGTGTTTTTGTTCTGCCTAGTCCTACTCCTGGAGGAGGTGATATAACCCAGTAATTGATTTATGGAACGCTGTGTCGATCGATAAACTCTGAGAAATTAATCTTACGGTAAGTACAGAAAATCACATTTCTCTTTCGTTTAGTGACAGACACAGCTCCTGATTCTTCTTCAACATTGGGTTATACTGCCCCCTACAGAAGTAGGACACTAGGCAGGAACAAGCTTGACTACGCCTATGGGCAGTCCCAGGGGGTATACACTCACTCTCAGCTATAGGCATTCAGTTTTTTTTCTGCCTAGTCAGGAGTAAGGCTTGCTGGGATCTCTGGTCCTAGCAATTTTCTCAATTTAAATGGAATTTTTTTTCCCTCTGTAGTTCTCACAGAAACAAAATAATAACAATCAAGTGCTAGACTGGGCGACGAATTGGATAATATAGATCCTTAGGATCCCCCCAGTCCAGCCAGTGAGCATGTGCAGACCGCAGCTCCGTGCTAGGTCGGCCGCGACATAGCCCCACTGGACAGGGCTGACCTGCGAGTTAAATGCCTCGCGAGGACACATACAAACTGGCTTTGGCCTGAGTCACAGCGTTTCCTTCTTGTCGACAGCACCCACATTACGATGGAGCGGTGTCCTATCTGGAGCGGTGCCCATCCTGTTCCTGGTGTGGTACGTAGCTGTCTCCCCCACTATCCCTGGACATGGGCCCCTCCCTGGGATGGTCCGACCCCGGGTTCCCCTCAGCCCCTCTAAAATTTCAGTCACTGTGGGTCAAACAGTGGGGTTGTCCATAACGCAGTGGTTACTAGGCGTTTTTTGTTTGCGGTAACCTTATGAGGATTTACTGCGTAAAACGGATGGTCTCACCTGTAGGGGACTCGCCGGTTTCCAGTTCAAATTAAGTTACCTTTATCCCAGGTAAGGAGTTCCCGACCCTTACAGGTCCAACTAATAAAAGGGCGGATTCTCTGGTCCACCATATGTGCCCTGTGACTGGTTCGGCAATTAGGCGGTAATTACTATTGAAAGTGGGGGGTGTCATGGCGCTCTTCTAATATCCCAAGGTGGTACAAGGAATGTGGGTGGATGGGAGGGGGGGGGTTATGGGGCTGCGTGGGGGGTAACAAAGTTTGGTACTGTAGGGAAGCTATAGTCCGCGGCAGCCGGCTGAAGCGTGGAGAAGCCCTGAGAGATGCAAGAAAGGAGAGAGCGGCGCCAGCTTAGTATAGTACAAGTTTATTTAACACTGTTAAAATTGGTGACTCACTGTCCGAGGTTGGGTGAGACCGGTACACAAAGACTGTTAGGGTCATCCATCATACTCTTCCAGGATAGTGGTCATAGGAGAAGGTGGTGAGGTTCCAGAGGTATAGCCGAGCCGCTGTGGGGCTGCTAGTTGTCACTGGCCGCGGCGGAGCATGCACAACAGGGCTCCGGCTGCCGACTTCTGATCCCTGATGACATCACTTCCTGGCAGGAGAAAAATAGGGGTTGCACGCGTTCAGAGCATCCGTGCTCCTTCGTCAGGCGATGGGAGTGTCTCAGGTGGGGCAGGGAATTTATACCCTGTTGCCGGACTAATTGCAAAGACATCTGTCTGTGGGGGGGCGGAGCCAAAAGACTCTAAGAAAGTCATCTCAGTAAAAACACAATTGGGGATACATGTCTCTAGGAAATCCATAAAAGTACATAAAAATACATAAAAATACATGATGGTATTACATAAAAGAGGACTTATAAGAATAAATCCCATAAAAACAATACTGACATGGCCATGGGGAAAATAGATCGGTAATGTGTGTATACATCTACATGAAAAAACGGTATTGGAGGGAAAAAATGTAAAGATAAAAAAAAAAAAAATAAAATAAAATAAACATAAAAATAAAAATATATAAATAAAAATAAAAATAAACATGAAAATAAAAGTAAAAATAAAATAAAAATAAATATAAAACTAAAACTAAAACTAAAAATAAATATAAAAATAAAAATAAAAATGAAAATGAGAATAGAATACACACATACATATATATATATATACACATACACACATAAAAAAAAAAAATATATATATATATATACATATATATATATATATATAAAAAAATATATATTGATGGAAAAAAAAAAAAATATATATATATGTCACTGATAGGGAATGATGTGTGAATGTATGAGGTGTCACAAGTATATGTGCAATATTTTAGAGTGTGATATTGATTTCTAATCCCTCGTTTAGGCCTCCTGGCGCTAGAGTGTCCAGGGTATAAATCCAGTAGTTTTCTCTGGTACACAGTCGCTTGAACCGTTCAGCAGGGGGAAAGTGTGCAGGGATGGCTTCCAATACCCACACTTTGAGTCCATCGGAGCACTTGGGATGATACTCAGTAAAGTGTCGGGGGACGCTATGTTTATCGGAACCTGTTTCAACAAGGTTCCGATGCTCTCCAAAGCGTTTGCGTAAGGTCCGTATTGTACGGCCTACATAAAGTAGGTTGCAGGGGCACACGAGGCAATAGATGACATATTCCGTCGAACAAGTGTAGAAGTCAGTGAGGTGATGGGTTTTTCCATTGTTTTTGAATTCCTTTAGACCGTGTCTCACATGTTTGCATGTTAAGCACCTGGTCTTACAACATTTGTACATTCCCTTGATTTGGAGAAAGGAGGTGAGTGATGAGTTAGTTTTTGGTCTAATGGAGCGGACCTGGCTTGGTGCTATTAGAGTTTTGAGGTTTTTTGCGCGCCTGTATGAAAAACGGGGGCGCTCGGTGAGGTCTGCACGTAGGTAAGTGTCTTCCTTTAGGATTGCCCAATGTTTATGGAAAATGCGTTCCATGTGCTTGAATTTACTGTGAAACTGGGTAGTGAATCGTGCAGAGGTGGGATGATTGTTTATTTTCCTTGTATACTCCGCTCTACTTTTCTTTAAATCTTCATGCAGGTAGTGGTCAGAGGCTTTTGTTATGAGTTCTTCAGGATAACCCTTTTCAAGAAATTTCTGTTTGAGTAGTGTTCCATGGTGGAGATATGTTTGGGACTGAGTGCAATTGTGTTTAAGGCGGCAATATTGGCTCTTTGGTATGTTCTGAATCCATCTGGGGTGGTGACAGCTATTGTAGTGCAGGTATGAATTTCCAGCGGTGGGTTTGACGTAATTCTGAGCACTGATTGTATTATCATGATGGTATAACTCGAGGTCCAAGAAAGTGAGTTTTTCGGCATCTGAGACTGATGTGAAGGATAGCCCCATCTGGTTGTTATTGCAGTGTTCGAGAAATGGTGGTATGAGGGAGGCAGGGCCATCCCAGATGATAACTATATCGTCGATATATCGACCAAAGAAGATGAGATGAGAAGCAAAGGGATTGTTGTGCCAAATGTATTGCTGCTCCCAGTAGCCCATAGTTAAGTTGGCGTAACTGGGGGCAAAATTGGCCCCCATGGCCGTGCCTTTGATTTGGGTGTAGAACTCGCCATTAAACTCGAAGTAATTGTGGGTGAGACAATATTCTATGAGATCCAGGAGAAAGTGTGTTTGCCGGGGATTGAGTGCAGATTCATCATTCAAGAAGAAACGTACGGCCTGAAGTCCAATGTGATGTGGTATAGATGTATAGAGAGAGACTACGTCCAAAGATAGCCAGAGATATGATGGTTGCCATGGGTAAGAGGATAATAGGTCCAGTAGATTGATGCCATCCTTGACATATGACGGAAGTTGTTGGACTATCGGTTGAAGGAAATGGTCGATATAGATGGAAAAATAACTGGAGACACTCTCCATTGCTGCAATGATGGGTCTGCCCGGGGGATGAAGGGGATCTTTATGGATCTTGGGGAGATGATAAAAATATGGCCTATGGTAAAAGTCATGTTTGAGAAATGACACTTCTGTGGAGGTGATGACATTGTCCTTTGCCGCTTTTTCAATAAGGGAATGAGCTTCCACTTTGAATTCGGGCAAGGGGTCACTGGTGAGTTTTAAGTAGGTGGAGCTATCGGACAGAAGCCTGATGGATTCTTTAATGTAGTCAGCTTTATTTTGAACGACCAGGCTACCACCTTTATCCGCTGATTTTATGATGATATTTGGGTTTTTCATGAGTTCCTTTAAAGCCGATTTTTCCATAGGTGTTAGATTGGAGGCAGGGTGTGTTTGGTCATGGGATGATTGGCACATGCGGCGTATATCAGCGTGGACCACTTGGTAGAAGCTTTGGATGTACGGACCTTTAGCAAATGTGGGGTAAAAAACTGATTTGGGCCGAAACGTAGTATGCTGTATGGCTGGGGAACCAGGTAGGTTTTGGGAAAGAATGGAGACGTAATCATCAGTATCGCAAGTGTATAGATCTTCTAAATTCTCTAGAGCCTGTAGTTCTTGTGTATTGAAATGATAGTTCTGTTCAGTGGTGGGAGAACTGTCAATATCATCTATATTGGGTATTGGTGATTCCTTTATACTGTTTTTGTTTTTGTTAGCTTGAATATGGAAGAAGCGTTGCACCGTAAGGTTCCGTATGAATCTGTTCAGATCTAGGAAAAGGGTGAATGGATTGGGAGCAGCTGTAGGCGCAAAAGTGAGTCCTCGGGCTAAGAGGGATTCTTCAGATGTGGAGAGGGGGTGGTTGGAGAGGTTGAAGATTTTCATAGTCTGCGTGACTTTTCTGGTCTGTCCGTGTCTACGTTTTCCCCCTCTTCTACCTCTGCGATGAATTTTCTTTTTGAGCAGGGTAGGGGGGTTTGTACTAAAAAAGACTGGGGGGAAGAGGGAGCTGGTAAGCTTATAGGGGGTGTGTTGGGTGTAGCATTAGGGGGCTCCTGTGATTGGGGAACCGAGTTCACTCCTGTGGTAGGAGGGTCAGTGGTTAATACATGGTATTGCGTGTCCTCTGTTCCTGAGCTGGTTTGGTTGGGTGGGCCGGGTTCAGATGTATGGTGTTGTTGAGCTGTGGGCATGATATGCTGTTGCCCAGTATTGTCAAGTGGATGGGGTGTGCTGGAATCTATTTTTGATCTGGTAGCCTTTTTGCTCCTTTGGCGAGGGACTTCTGCTTGACGACTGCATGGTGTAGAACAAGGTTGGGACGGAACCCCCCACGCAGCCCCATAACCCCCCCCCCCTCCCATCCACCCACATTCCTTGTACCACCTTGGGATATTAGAAGAGCGCCATGACACCCCCCACTTTCATGTCTGTGCTTCCAGGAGAACTTTCATGAGCTGCCTCTAATCCTATTGGTACACCTGTATACCAGTGATCTCCCACCCCCTCCCTTTCCCTCTCCCACCCCATTTCTCTTGAACTATTGGATGTTTCATCTTTTTATGACATTTTATAATATTGGCACATGAAAACTTCATGCCATGATTTCTTTCATAAAAACAATTTGTTTTTCTTCAAGTGACAGTTTTTAAACAAAGCTTACAGCAACGGAGTATATTCATCTCAGTCCCCTTTTTGCATTTTTGCTCAGTCTCTTTTGCAATATCATTCAT
Source organism: Pelophylax lessonae (assembly GCF_965119305.1). Lineage (NCBI taxonomy): Eukaryota > Metazoa > Chordata > Amphibia > Anura > Ranidae > Pelophylax > Pelophylax lessonae. The sequence continues at coordinate 106,495,606 of NC_138780.1, forward strand.
ATATATTCATGCATTATCCCACATGGTATTGCTTTTATTTCCTTACCTTTCACCATATGTATATATGTGTGTATATTTATATGTTGTATGCTTTATGTATGAGATATATCTTGTTTTTATGTAAGGTACTATCAGAGATCACTTCCAGTATCTCACCATCTCTTACATAGTAAAATTTATACCAGTCTTCACTACCCTTTCCTTCTCCTCCCCTGAGTTCGTGTGTCCCTTCCTTCCTTCCTTCCCTCCCCCCCCCCTTTTTTTTTTTTTTTTTTTGTTTTTTTTGTGTTTTTTTTTTGTTTTTTGGTGTGTGTTTTTTTTTTTTTTTTTTTCTTCCCAACATGGATATCATTGAACACATAGAGTCCGCCAAGTACACTATACTTGACGAACTATACATGCTTTTCCCATCGACTTTTTTTCAAAATCAGGCCTCCATCCCCAGACCCCAATATCGCCTATTATGTGCAAAATTTCGCAAAATAGAAGACCTTATTCATAAGGCCAATATGCAATGGTGGGATAGGTTCTTCCTTCAAGAATATCTCAATAACCACATCACCCCTAGAGGCCTTAGGGTCCTAAAAAATTGTCCATTCTTGAGTGAAGAATTGGATCGAGAATGGTTCCACATATCAGAATTCTGCACACGTAAATGGATGTCCATTATTATCACACAGAGAGAAGCCCAATACCATTCCTTCATCTCCAAAACTCAAACGCTAATTTCTTCCCTCCAAAAAGACTTTTCTCCATTTCCATCTTCTTGGCTCAGAAAACTTAAATTAAACACAAAATTTCTAGAAGATTCCCTCCTTCGAAACAAATTGCAGAAAATACGAAGGGATGTAGATGACTATGCTCAGAAAAAAGTTTTCAATTGGAAATCCACACAGTCCCCCCCTCTCACTACCGCCACAGGCCCAGTTCCTCTCATGGACTGTCGCCCTGTCAGCCGGCAATCCACACAATCTTCCCTCCCATCCACCACCGCTATAGGCCCAGTCCCCCTCATGGACTGTCGCCCTGTTCCCACACCCTCGCTACTTAAGAGGGTACGTGCATTATCCAAACAGACCAATTGTTCTTCCAGCAACCTACCACCACGTGGAAAGGACCCCCCTAAACCCCTTATTCCGTCCCAACCTTGTTCTACACCATGCAGTCGTCAAGCAGAAGTCCCTCGCCAAAGGAGCAAAAAGGCTACCAGATCAAAAATAGATTCCAGCACACCCCATCCACTTGACAATACTGGGCAACAGCATATCATGCCCACAGCTCAACAACACCATACATCTGAACCCGGCCCACCCAACCAAACCAGCTCAGGAACAGAGGACACGCAATACCATGTATTAACCACTGACCCTCCTACCACAGGAGTGAACTCGGTTCCCCAATCACAGGAGCCCCCTAATGCTACACCCAACACACCCCCTATAAGCTTACCAGCTCCCTCTTCCCCCCAGTCTTTTTTAGTACAAACCCCCCTACCCTGCTCAAAAAGAAAATTCATCGCAGAGGTAGAAGAGGGGGAAAACGTAGACACGGACAGACCAGAAAAGTCACGCAGACTATGAAAATCTTCAACCTCTCCAACCACCCCCTCTCCACATCTGAAGAATCCCTCTTAGCCCGAGGACTCACTTTTGCGCCTACAGCTGCTCCCAATCCATTCACCCTTTTCCTAGATCTGAACAGATTCATACGGAACCTTACGGTGCAACGCTTCTTCCATATTCAAGCTAACAAAAACAAAAACAGTATAAAGGAATCACCAATACCCAATATAGATGATATTGACAGTTCTCCCACCACTGAACAGAACTATCATTTCAATACACAAGAACTACAGGCTCTAGAGAATTTAGAAGATCTATACACTTGCGATACTGATGATTACGTCTCCATTCTTTCCCAAAACCTACCTGGTTCCCCAGCCATACAGCATACTACGTTTCGGCCCAAATCAGTTTTTTACCCCACATTTGCTAAAGGTCCGTACATCCAAAGCTTCTACCAAGTGGTCCACGCTGATATACGCCGCATGTGCCAATCATCCCATGACCAAACACACCCTGCCTCCAATCTAACACCTATGGAAAAATCGGCTTTAAAGGAACTCATGAAAAACCCAAATATCATCATAAAATCAGCGGATAAAGGTGGTAGCCTGGTCGTTCAAAATAAAGCTGACTACATTAAAGAATCCATCAGGCTTCTGTCCGATAGCTCCACCTACTTAAAACTCACCAGTGACCCCTTGCCCGAATTCAAAGTGGAAGCTCATTCCCTTATTGAAAAAGCGGCAAAGGACAATGTCATCACCTCCACAGAAGTGTCATTTCTCAAACATGACTTTTACCATAGGCCATATTTTTATCATCTCCCCAAGATCCATAAAGATCCCCTTCATCCCCCGGGCAGACCCATCATTGCAGCAATGGAGAGTGTCTCCAGTTATTTTTCCATCTATATCGACCATTTCCTTCAACCGATAGTCCAACAACTTCCGTCATATGTCAAGGATGGCATCAATCTACTGGACCTATTATCCTCTTACCCATGGCAACCATCATATCTCTGGCTATCTTTGGACGTAGTCTCTCTCTATACATCTATACCACATCACATTGGACTTCAGGCCGTACGTTTCTTCTTGAATGATGAATCTGCACTCAATCCCCGGCAAACACACTTTCTCCTGGATCTCATAGAATATTGTCTCACCCACAATTACTTCGAGTTTAATGGCGAGTTCTACACCCAAATCAAAGGCACGGCCATGGGGGCCAATTTTGCCCCCAGTTACGCCAACTTAACTATGGGCTACTGGGAGCAGCAATACATTTGGCACAACAATCCCTTTGCTTCTCATCTCATCTTCTTTGGTCGATATATCGACGATATAGTTATCATCTGGGATGGCCCTGCCTCCCTCATACCACCATTTCTCGAACACTGCAATAACAACCAGATGGGGCTATCCTTCACATCAGTCTCAGATGCCGAAAAACTCACTTTCTTGGACCTCGAGTTATACCATCATGATAATACAATCAGTGCTCAGAATTACGTCAAACCCACCGCTGGAAATTCATACCTGCACTACAATAGCTGTCACCACCCCAGATGGATTCAGAACATACCAAAGAGCCAATATTGCCGCCTTAAACACAATTGCACTCAGTCCCAAACATATCTCCACCATGGAACACTACTCAAACAGAAATTTCTTGAAAAGGGTTATCCTGAAGAACTCATAACAAAAGCCTCTGACCACTACCTGCATGAAGATTTAAAGAAAAGTAGAGCGGAGTATGCAAGGAAAATAAACAATCATCCCACCTCTGCACGATTCACTACCCAGTTTCACAGTAAATTCAAGCACATGGAACGCATTTTCCATAAACATTGGGCAATCCTAAAGGAAGACACTTACCTACGTGCAGACCTCACCGAGCGCCCCCGTTTTTCATACAGGCGCGCAAAAAACCTCAAAACTCTAATAGCACCAAGCCAGGTCCGCTCCATTAGACCAAAAACTAACTCATCACTCACCTCCTTTCTCCAAATCAAGGGAATGTACAAATGTTGTAAGACCAGGTGCTTAACATGCAAACATGTGAGACACGGTCTAAAGGAATTCAAAAACAATGGAAAAACCCATCACCTCACTGACTTCTACACTTGTTCGACGGAATATGTCATCTATTGCCTCGTGTGCCCCTGCAACCTACTTTATGTAGGCCGTACAATACGGACCTTACGCAAACGCTTTGGAGAGCATCGGAACCTTGTTGAAACAGGTTCCGATAAACATAGCGTCCCCCGACACTTTACTGAGTATCATCCCAAGTGCTCCGATGGACTCAAAGTGTGGGTATTGGAAGCCATCCCTGCACACTTTCCCCCTGCTGAACGGTTCAAGCGACTGTGTACCAGAGAAAACTACTGGATTTATACCCTGGACACTCTAGCGCCAGGAGGCCTAAACGAGGGATTAGAAATCAATATCACACTCTAAAATATTGCACATATACTTGTGACACCTCATACATTCACACATCATTCCCTATCAGTGACATATATATATATATATATATATTTTTTTTTTTTCCATCAATATATATTTTTTTATATATATATATATGTATATATATATATATTTTTTTTTTTATGTGTGTATGTGTATATATATATATGTATGTGTGTATTCTATTCTCATTTTCATTTTTATTTTTATTTTTATATTTATTTTTAGTTTTAGTTTTATATTTATTTTTATTTTTATTTTATTTTTACTTTTATTTTCATGTTTATTTTTATTTTTATTTATATATTTTTATTTTTATGTTTATTTTATTTTATTTTTTTTTTTATCTTTACATTTTTTCCCTCCAATACCGTTTTTTCATGTAGATGTATACACACATTACCGATCTATTTTCCCCATGGCCATGTCAGTATTGTTTTTATGGGATTTATTCTTATAAGTCCTCTTTTATGTAATACCATCATGTATTTTTATGTATTTTTATGTACTTTTATGGATTTCCTAGAGACATGTATCCCCAATTGTGTTTTTACTGAGATGACTTTCTTAGAGTCTTTTGGCTCCGCCCCCCCACAGACAGATGTCTTTGCAATTAGTCCGGCAACAGGGTATAAATTCCCTGCCCCACCTGAGACACTCCCATCGCCTGACGAAGGAGCACGGATGCTCTGAACGCGTGCAACCCCTATTTTTCTCCTGCCAGGAAGTGATGTCATCAGGGATCAGAAGTCGGCAGCCGGAGCCCTGTTGTGCATGCTCCGCCGCGGCCAGTGACAACTAGCAGCCCCACAGCGGCTCGGCTATACCTCTGGAACCTCACCACCTTCTCCTATGACCACTATCCTGGAAGAGGAAGATGGATGACCCTAACAGTCTTTGTGTACCGGTCTCACCCAACCTCGGACAGTGAGTCACCAATTTTAACAGTGTTAAATAAACTTGTACTATACTAAGCTGGCGCCGCTCTCTCCTTTCTTGGTAATTACTATTGCCCTGGTGTTGTAAACTCTAACCAAGTGGGCTAAGCTTTTACGTTTGGACCTGGAGGGAGAATAGCTTCCCCCTGTCTTTGTAGAGCTGGTGTACCGGTTGGTTCAGGGGCTACAGTTTGTCTATCATGCCTCTTTGGATGCGGCACCTTTGATTTTTAGGCTGTCTGTATCAGCAGTGGTCCTTCAGCGTATTGTCTAGCTGAAATGCTGGTATGCAGACTAGACTTCTAAGAAGGCCTTATCTGATCTCCCTTTTGTAGGGGGTTGCCTGTTTGGAGCTTCCTTGGATGACCATCGTTAAGGGTCTCACGGGGGGAAGAGTTCCCTTCTCCTGCGGGCTACCGAGGGCAAGGAGCCCCGTCTTAGACATGGGTCATTCTCCTCGGCTCCTAAGGGGCCTCTTCGTCTTTCAGGGTCTCAAGATTAGGGATCAAAAGTCAGGGCCTCCACCAGAGGTTCCAAGAGGACCTGGTCTGGCAAGCCATGAGCGGGCTCTTCCAGACCTGTGGACAAGGCTGCCTCTGCATGAAGGGGTGCCCTCACCTGTATCTGGGGTGGGGGGTAGTCTTCTCTGGTTATTCAGTCAGGCTACGAGATCGAGTTCAGTCTTGTCCTCCGGAAAGGTTTTTCCTTTCCAACCTGAACTTTTCCTCAGATCATTTACGGGATCTCTTTGGGGCCGTGCAAGACTTATTTCAAGGGGTGATCGTTCCAGTTCCAACTTTGGAACATTTTCAAGGGTGTTTTACTTAAACAGTCCCAAGGAGGTAAGGCAAGGAACGTCCAGTTCTGGACCACAAGGTGCTAAGCTGCTTTGTGCGAGTACAGAAGTTCTGCATGGAGTCCATTCACATGGCGTCCCTACATCAGGGGATTTTTTCTTGCTTCTTTCGACATCAAGGACGCCTACCTGCACATTCTAATATGTGCTGGTCGCCAGGGCTTCCTCTGTTTTGTAGTGGACCGGGAGCATTTTCAGTTTGTGGCGCTGACCTTTGGTCTCACCTCAGCTCCTCGGGTCTTCACATGAGGGTTGGCCCCGATGTTGGCATTTTTTGAGTCAGCGGGGGATCACGGTACTGGGGTACCTAGACAATCTTCTTCTGCGAGTGGAGTCTCCGACTGCTCTGATGGACTACTGGTGATTGCTCTGTGAACTCTGAGAGAGTTCCGTGGGATCCTGAACATTTAGGAGTCTGCTTCTTTTGGTTCTGTCTGCAAAAAATGGCCTATCTGGGTCTGACTCTGGACTCTGCCTCAGCCAGAGTGTTTCTTCCTCGGGAAAAAGTTCAAACATTGCAGGAGGCAATTCAGCTTCTGTTGTTCAGCAGACGGTCATCCCTCTGGGCTTGCATGCGTGTGCTGGGCCTGATGGTGTCCACCCTCGAGGCGGTCTGTTTGCACAGTTTCACACAAGAGAAAATCTGGTGAAATGGGTCAAGGATCCACGGTCTCTAGAGGTGGCTTCACTCTCTGGCACTTTGACAGGGAAAATCCTTCTCCTCCTGTACTGGACGGTTATCTCCATGGATGCTAGCCTGTCCGGGTGGGGAGGCGTCCTCAGCACAGAAGTGCTCAGGGGCTCTGGAATCTGGCAGAACCCAGACTGCCAGTTAGTGTACTGGAACTCCAAGCAATCAGACTTTGGTTCATTGGACAATCCTCTTCAGGGGTGTCCGGTACAAATTCATTCCGACAATGCCACAGACGTGGTCTGTCAATCACCAAGGGGGCACAAGAAGTGTCCTGGCGGCTTGGTAAGTAGCCAGCATTCTAAGGTTGGCTGACTGATTCGTTGCAGCCCTTTCAAACTTTTGCCATGACTAATGTGCAGGATTCAGGCAGAAGAGATTCCGATCGATCTAGTGGCTCCAGACTGGTCTCACCGGTCTTGGTATGCTGATCTGGTACGGCTGGTCACCGATGCTCCTTAGGGACTTCCTCTCATGGAGGATCTGCTGTCCCAAGGACCAATCTTCCATTCTTCTTTACAGTCGCTGGCCTTAATGGCATTGCTGTTGAACGCCAGGTGCTGAAGGGTGGAGGTTTGTTTGAATCAGTGATTCCTATGCTGATAAAATCTTGGAAATCTGCCTCTAGGAAGATCTACCATCATACGCGGAAGATGTACATTGCGTGGTGTGAGTCTCTTGGGGTTCATCCTCCCTCCTGTTTGGTGGATCGGATCTTAACCTTCCTTCAATGTGGGGTTGAACAAAAATTGACCTCGAGTACCATTAAGGACCAGGTATCGGGTTTTGGCAGTCTTTTTCCAACAGCCCTTTGCCACACACTCTCTGGTGCATACCTTTTCTTCAGGGTGTCCGACATTTGGTTCCTTCAGTGCGGGCTACGTTGCCACCCTGGAATCTTAATGTGGTGCTTTCAGCTCGACTGAAGCTTCTCTTTGAAAATATTAGAGGTTTGCCTGCTTACGTTGCCCCAGAAGGTGGCCTCCTTTGGTGGCTATTACCTCTGCATGCAGGGTGTCGGAACTGATGGGGTTATCTTGTCATTATCCTTGTCATCATTTCTTCCTAAGGGTGGCTCTGACTGTCATTTCAATGAAGAAATTGTGTTGCCTTCCCTGTGCCCCAGGCCTAAACGTCTGAAGGAAATTGCCTTGCATGTCTTGGGTGTGGTCCAGGCAATTAGGGTGTACCTGGCAGCTACAAAATCTTTTAGGAAATCAGACTCTATTAGCGCTCACGGACGGACCTCACAAAGGGTTGTCCGCTTCTTCTGGGATCATTTCCAGATGGAACAGACAGACAGTGGTTCAGGCCTATTGCTTCAGGGGTCAGGTTCCTCCTTTCCCTGTTTAGGCACACTCTACTAGGGTGCTTAGTGTCTCCTGGGCTTTCCATCTTCAAGGGTCAGTGATGCAGACCAGTCAGCAATGTTCATGTGCCACAGATATCCTTTTAAAGGCCAGAGGGTGCTGGGATTGGACGTCCACTTTGTGCGCCAGCACGCACACGTCTTCGCCCTAGCGGACGTGCGTTTGCAATACGTGTGTGCGTATTCATGCAGGTGCGGCCATGTTGAGAACTGGCTAATGTGCCAGGTCTATGAGTGTTTATTCTCCGGCTAGTTCCCTGACACTGAGGCTAGATAAGATGGGGAAAGGGTTACATCGGGGATGTCCCTCCAGCTTTCTTTTTTGCCAGTGTCCAGTCAACTGAGGGTAGCTGCATGTAACCAATGCTTAATGGCAATCTTAAAAATCTTGTATCCTGTACTGTACTAAAAGAAGTTGACTATTTTGACAAGTCAAAAAAACTATTTTTACCTTGCTGGGTAGGATGCATTGGAAAAGTGAAGCAAGTTCCTTTATCAGCCTCATACACTATGACATAAAATTAAAGATGGTTTCATATTGGTTATGTTCATAATGGTGGAGAGCATATGGATGTTTGGGATTTGAAAAGTGTAAACATACGCCAGGGAAAATGTTACAAAGGAATACCCCATTCTGCCTTTGATAGATATTTCAGGTTTGTAACAAATGTGTAGGCTGCTGTCTCTGGTAATGCTGAAGTTAATGCTGTAGGTGAGAGAAATGAGGGGAAATGATTATCATAGTACGTGAATATAGTGAGGGAAGGAATTCAGGATGATTGATGCTGAGCAGGCTTTTATTGATTTAGGGTCGAGCTGGAACTCGGTTATCTAATACATTGTATAAACAGCACACCCTTGTTGCCATGTAATTAATATTTTATAAAATAAGTAGTTGAAAGAAAATGCTTTAATATGTACTACAGTATTGCTTTCCCTGTCATGAGATAAGAGCTACACTTGGGTCAAGCAAATCCAAAGGAACATGCAGAAAATGCCAGCTGTTGGAAATGTTCTTCCTTAAAGTGATACTAAACACACGCTGTTTAATTTATATTGTCCCTTTTCTTTCTGTATGTGGATGATATCACTGTAGGTATTTTATTTTAAAAAAATATAAGTACCTTTTTTCTAATCGATTATACAGCCTAGTCCTCTGCTGCTGGTCACATGTTCAAAATGTAAAAAAAAAAAAAAAAAAAAAAACAGCCTTTGGAATACAGAGTAAAAATAAACAAATAATCTAAATAAACTGTTTTAAATTTTCATGCAAATATATATTTGAAATCAAATCTTTATTATTTTTTGGCAGTAACATAGTGTGGGCTGATTTCTGCCAGTCACAGCCTGTGTCACGCTCCTCCAGCCTGTGTCTTAGAATAAGAGGGAGGTGAAGCAACCATTAATCTACATGTAACACCTCACTCCCATCGTGTTTAGTTGGTTAGTGAGCGTGGAGGAGAGAGGGAGTGGGCTGTCATTTACCACTGTGTATACACCCACACGTGTGACTATAGTCACATGGGCTGCTCAGATGTAATAGGGAGGAAACTGGGTCTGTGATGGACACGGTGTCAAACCACTGCCCTCTTTACCAACTTATGACAAATGGGTAGTTAAACTCACACTGTGCTGTCATGGATACGCAACAATGACGCGCTCAGCCTCACAAAGTTTTTCCAGCTCGCGTGACTACAATTTAAGTGCCAACTGAGAGTGATTGTTTATGGGTTTTGTAAACCGAGCAATTAACCCTTTACCACCAGATATTTTTATAGAAAAATATCAAACTTTCACAATATTAAAAATTATGCCTTAAAAGAAACATCTGTAACACAACACTATCAGCACAGATAAGTATGTCCAGAGATTCACACTAAAGTAGCGCTCTTCAAGAGACATGATTCTTTAAGTTCTGTGTTAGTAAATTAGAGACAGTATGAACTATTTTGGAAAAAACGTTTAGTAAAAAAAAGGCAGTTCTCCAAAAAAAAAAAAAAGAGAGAAAAAAAAAAGAGACAACAATGCAACAGAAAACAAAGGGTTGAAAAAGGAAAAGTACTTCAAGTCCTGGTTCAGCAGAGTCCAATCAACTAGCAAAGCATTACTTTGGCTCTCATAAATCTTGACAGGCGTTCTATGCTTTGATGTTAAAAAAGAACTGTCAAGTGTGCTTGCAGTCTCTCTTTTGTGGACTTTGATGGGGGTGTTGACAAAAATGATTTGGCCAATCGCCAAGGTCTGAGGTGTGGTCGATGGGATGACACAGTGTTTATGATCAAGCCAGAGATCCAGTTTTATATAGGTATTAATATCTTTGACTACTTACAAGTTACAGCCTGCTCACTTGTTTATTATTGTCCAGCGTGAAATTACTTTTTGAATGAATATAAATATGAGGGATGTTGGATATCTATTTCACCTTGGAGAAGTAATGTGTTCCATTGCCCTCTCATACCTTCTAATATAGTTGTATTTGTGCTTAACCCTCCTCTTATGTTAGAATTCCGTTACTATCCATGATGTTAGGGTCAGTTTTGACCCGTGTTTTAAATCAGCCATAAAATACCCTCTGAATAATTATTTATCATAAAATTTGTTTCTTACCTCTTGGTTACCTTGTTAGGCTTCTTTATCCTTGATATCCTTAATATTTTTGTTGTGACCCCTAGACCTTTCTTTTGATAGCATACCTCTCATTGTCAAATTTAAAAAATGGTAAAATAAAGTCAGCAACTCTGAAATGAATTTGTCCTGTTTCTTCACTTTATTTAGAGAAGCAGACAAGCAGGAAAAGAGATAGGCCCCTCCCTAACTACAGCTTACAGCTATAGCTTACAGGGTTGAGAGGGGATTGGCTGTCACTGTTACTAAGCAGAGAGAGTGTTTATGATTTCAGTTTTTGAACTTATTAGTGTCCTAAAATCCTATATTATAACTGGGTCAGAATTGACCCTAACACCATGAACGTCTTAATTTTCACCACAGTATTTTATAATTTAGTGAAAAGGATTATTTTTCTATTACATAATGCTGGACCCTCATTGCAGGCTGCATTGTTTATTATGGACAATGTTTCTGAAGTTTCTGGTCTAAAAGGGAATTCAGGTTAAGTGTACATTTCTTCCCCTTCGTCCTCGTCCAGCTGTTAATCAGGCATTTCGTCGTCAATGGATCTCACAGGTTAAATATCTAGGGTTAGTCATTACCAAATCGGTCATTGATTTTATAACCCTAAACATTTCAACACTCCTTTCTCTTCTTAAGAGTAGATTGAATGCCTGGAGGAACTTCTCGCTCTCGCTAATTCCCTAATTGGGAAAATAAACTTGGTTAAAACTAAAATACTTCTGTATATGTTTAGAAATTTAGAAATTCTCCAGTATGGGTTTCCAAATTGTTTTTTAAGTCCATCGTTAATCTTTTGCCACTTTTTTTTTGGCAGGGTGGGAATTCCCTTATTAAATTAACAGTTTTACAGCAGCCATGGTGGGAGAGTAGTCTGGCGGTGGCCAATTTCTAGAAGTACTTCCTGGCTGGCCATCTAGTGTTTGCTTATTGTTGGTTAACTACAACTCAGGATGATGCTGATGTGGCCCTTGAGGCGGCTGTCTTAAGTTTTGTCCCACTTGCTGTACAGGGGACCAAAATCTCCTTATCTGTTAACCAGCTCTATGCACTCAGTCGGGCTTGGGGAAATATCCAGGGGTATAGTCCTAACCCTCCTCCCCTGATGTTTTGTTAACCCCTATTTGGAGTAATTCTATACATATTCTGACCCGGTTACATGGTCAAAATGTGGTGTTAAAACACTGCAGCATGTCCATGCACATGGATCTTTTATTACCTTTGCTGAACTGAAAATAATAAACCACTTGCCCAATACCCACTTACAGTGCCTTGCGAAAGTATTCGGCCCCCTTGAACTTTGCAACCTTTTACCACATTTCAGGCTTCAAACATAAAGATATAAAACTGTAATTTTTTGTGAAGAATCAACAACAAGTGGGACACAATCATGAAGTGGAACAATTTTTTTTTGATATTGCAAACTTTTTTAACAAATAAAAAACTGAAAAATTGGGCGTGCAAAATTATTCAGCCCCCTTAAGTTAATACTTTGTAGCGCCACCTTTTGCTGCGATTACAGCTGTAAGTCACTTGGGGTATGTCTCTATCACTTTTGCACATCGAGAGACTGCAATTTTTGCCCATTCCTCCTTGCAAAACAGCTCAAGCTCAGTGAGGTTGGATAGAGAGCGTTTGTGAACAGCAGTTTTCAGTTCTTTCCACAGATTCTCGATTGGATTCAGGTCTGGACTTTGACTTGGCCATTCTAACACCTGGATATGTTTATTTGTGAACCATTCCATTGTAGATTTTGCTTTATGTTTTGGATCATTGTCTTGTTGGAAGACAAATCTCCGTCCCAGTCTCAGGTCTTTTGCAGACTCCATCAGGTTTTCTTCCAGAATGGTCCTGTATTTGGCTCCATCCATCTTCCCATCAATTTTAACCATCTTCCCTGTCCCTGCTGAAGAAAAGCAGGCCCAAACCATGATGCTGCCACCACCATGTTTGACAGTGGGGATGGTGTGTTCAGGGTTATGAGCTGTGTTGCTTTTACGCCAAACGTAACGTTTTGCATTGTTGCCAAAAAGTTTGATTTTGGTTTCATCTGACCAGAGCACCTTCATCCACATGTTTGGTGTGTCTCCCAGGTGGCTTGTGACAAACTTTAAAGGACACTTTTTATGGATATCTTTAAGAAATGGCTTTCTTCTTGCCACTCTTCCATAAAGGCCAGATTTGTGCAGTATACGACTGATTGTTGTCCTATGGACAGAGTCTCCCACCTCAGCTGTAGATCTCTGCAGTTCATCCAGAGTGATCATGGGCCTCTTGGCTGCATCTCTGATCAGTCTTCTCCTTGTATGAGCTGAAAGTTTAGAGGGACGGCCAGGTCTTCGTAGATTTGCAGTGGTCTGATATTCCTTCCATTTCAATATTATCGCTTGCACAGTGCTCCTTGGGATGTTTAAAGCTTGGGAAATCTTTTGTATCCAAATCCGGCTTTAAACTTCTCCACAACAGTATCTCGGACCTGTCTGGTGTGTTCCTTGTTCTTCATGATGCTCTTTGCGCTTTAAACGGACCTCTGAGACTATCACAGTGCAGGTGCATTTATACGGAGACTTGATTACACAGAGGTGGATTCTATTTATCATCATTAGTCATTTAGTTCAACATTGGATCATTCAGAGATCCTCACTGAACTTCTGGAGAGAGTTTGCTGCACTGAAAGTAAAGGGGCTGAATAATTTTGCACGCCCAGTTTTTTATTTGTTAACAAAGTTTGAAATATCCAATAAATTTTGTTACACTTCATGATTGTGTCCCACTTGTTGTTGATTCTTCACAGAAAATTACAGTTTTATATCTTTGTTTGAAGCCTGAAATGTGGCAAAAGGTCGCAAAGTTCAAGGGGGCCGAATATTTTCGCAAGGCACTGTATTTAGATATTTACAATTTAGGCATGCCTTTCAGTCTCAATTTGGAGTGGGCCGCATTACTGTGCAACCTAGTGACATGGAATTATTGCTACAGGATGATTCTTTAACTAAAGAGTTATCTACTATTTATAAAAGTTTATTCCCAGAAACTTTCACATTGTTGAGACCATGTATGTCTGCTTGGGATGCTGCTGCTCCTGGGCTGGATAGAGATGATTGGGATGATATCTGGCTGGTCCCTTTTGCTAGATTGGTCTTTGCCAGGGATCACTTAATCCATTAGAAATTCCTTCAGAGGATTTACCCCAGCCAGATTTGCCAGTATTTACAGGTCTCAGTCCTCCTCTTGCTGGAGGACTTGTCTCATGCAAACTTGCTCCATGTTTTATCGGAATTCCCTGAAATTAAAAATTACAGGCATTTAGTTCTCTCTTGTATTACCATGGTCATACGATCTCCACCCCCCTCTTGGTTGAGATATGCCCTTTGAGTCTAGTGGATTCCCTAGCCACTACTGGTAAGCACTACTCAAATATCTTTGTGGTACTGTCCTAAATGAGGATTGCGCTACACTAGTCATGGGTACATCATCTTCCTACCCTGCTACCTTTTATAGATGGCAGGAACTTATTATTTATTACTTATTATTTATTTTTATTTTTTTTTGGCTGAGGCTTTTGGGATTGTTTTCTTGTACCTCTTTTTGTTTTTTTTTTATATTTGTTTGGTATATTGTAATATTTTTTTTTTTTTAATGTCCAGCTGAAAATCTTTAATAAAAATAATTAAATGAGTGTGTGTGTGTGTGTATATATATATATATATATATATATATATATATATATATATATATATATGTGTATATATATACACACACACAGTGACGTTATGAAAGGCAAGGGTGATGGATGCTATGTATTACTTCGCGTTCATATGCAGGATACTAAGGTGGAATCCGGGCCACCTTTACAGTCTTGGTTCTGGACCAGATTTTGCAGTCCACTAGTGACCACCAGCATACCGGTGGTATAATTAAAGTAGGTCTTGAGCAAGAGATTGCTCTTGGACCTGGATTTAAGAAGCCAAACCTAAGAGATCTACTGATGTGAAATTTTCTTGGTGAGAGAGAGAGAGAAAAAGGTTTTCATTATCTTTGTTTTGTGGGTGACCTGGAGAAGCCCTTTACCTGTGAGTTAGGAACCCGAAAGGTTTAGTTAGTGTCTGAATGACAAGAATTGTTTCTTTGTTTTGTTTTGATTGATTTTCATGCAACCTTTAAAATAAACCTGTCTACAAGTCAGAGTTTAAGAAAACCTGCCATCTGGACTACTGTGTTTCCCATTGCACTAACCCCCTACTATATAAATATATATTTTACAGAGTATGTATATATATATATATATATATAAATATATATTTTACAGTGTATGTATATATATATACACTCATCAGGCACTTTATTTAGTGTGCACCTTGCTAGTACCAGTTTTGGCCACTTTTTGCCTTCAGAACTGCCTTAATTTTTCATGGCAAAGATTCAACAAGGAGTTGGAAACATTCCTCAGAGATTTTGGCCCATATTGACATAATAGCATTACGCAGTTGCTGCAGATTTGTCAGCTGCACATCCATGATGCGACTCTCCCGTTCCACAACATCCCAAAAGTGTTCTATTGGATTGATATCTGGTGACTGCGGAGACCATTGGAGTACGGAGAGTGAACTCATTGTCATGTTCAATAAACCAGTTTGTGCTTTGTGACATGGTGCATTATTCTGCTGGAAATAGCCATAAGAAGATGGGTACACTGTAGTCATAAAGGGATGGACATGGTGTAAAAATAATGCGGCATTGGTACTAAGGGGCCCAAAGTGTGCCAAGAAAATATGCCCCTTACCATTACACCACCACCACAAGCCTGAACTGTTGATACAAGGCAGGATGGATCCATGCTTTCATGTTCTTTATGCCAAATTTCCTAGCCTGGTTGAAAAAAAGACACAAGTCCATCTAGTCCAACCAATAAAAAAGACCAGCCCATCTGGCACCAACAACCATGCTACTACGTTCAAAGTTACTTAAATCCCCTTTCTTCCCCATTCTGATGTGGGAAGCTGAAGTCATCTTCACCAGGTCTAGCTGCCTAAATGCATTGAGTTGCTGACATGTGATTAGCTGATTAACAATTTGTTTTTCCAAGCAATTGAACAGGTTTACCTTATAAAGTGGCCAGTGAGTGCATATATAGGTGAATCTAAAAAAAAAATTAGAATATTATTAAAAAACTGATTTATTTCAGTAATTCAATTAAAAAAGTAAATCCTGTATTATATAGATTCATTACACACAGAGTGATATATTTCAAGCATTTCTTTCTGTTAATTTAGCAAAATTGAATATATCAGGAAATTTGAATATTGTGAAAAAGTTTAATATTGTAGACTCATGGTGTCACACTCTAATAAGCTAATTAACTCCAACAACCTGTAAAGGTTTCCTGAGCCTTTAAATGGTCTCTCAGTCTGGTTCAGTAGGTTACACAATAATAGGGAAGACAGCTGACTTGACAGTTGTCCAGAAGACAGTTATTGACACCCTCTACAAGGAGGGTAAGTCACAAAAGGTCATTGCTAAAGAAGCTGGCTGTTCACAGAGTGCTGGATCCAAGCATATTAATGGAAAGTTGAGTGGAAGGAAAAAGTGTGGTAGAAAAATGTGCACAAGCAAACAGTGTTATTCTTGAGAGGATTGTGAAGCAATGGCCATTTAAGAATTTGTGAAAGACTCAAAAGGAGCCGACTGCGGCTAGTGTCAGTGCTTCAAGAGTCACCACTCGCAGACGTATCCAGGACATGGTCTACAACTGTCGCATTCCTTGTGTCAAGCCACTCCGGAACTAGAAACAACGTCAGAAGCCTCTTACCTGGGCTAAAAAAAAAAAAGAGAGAAAAAGGACTGGACTGTTGCTCAGTGGTCCAAAGTCCTCTTTGCGGATGAAAGCAAATTTTGTGTTTCATTTGGAAATCAAGGTCCCGAAGTCTGGAAGAAGAGTGGAGTGGCATCCATGTTGCATTAGGTCTAGTGTGAAGTTTCCACAGTCGGGATGATTTGGGGAATCATGTCACCTGGTGTTGGTCCACTGTGTTTTATCAAGTCCAAAGTCAGCGCAGTCCTCTACCAGGAAATTCTAGAGCACTTCATGCTTCCCTCTGCTGACCAGCTTTATGCAGTTGCTGATTTCATTTTGCAGCAGGACTTGGCACCTGTCCATACTGCCAAAAGTACCAATACCTGGTCTATTGATCATGGTATCACTATGCTTGATTGGCCAGCAAACTCATTTAACCTAAACCAATTGGGAATCTGTGGGGCATTGTCAAGAGGGAGATGAGCCACCAGGCCCAACACTGCATATGAGCTGAAGGTCGCTATCAAAGCAACCTGGGCTTCCATAACACCTCAGCAGTGCCACAGGCTGATCGCCTCCATGGCAGGCCGCATTTATGCAGTAATTCTTGCAAAAGGAGCCCCGACCAAGTATTAAGTGCATACTATACTGTACATGGACATACTTTTCAGCAAACAAACATTTCTGTATTTAAAATCCTTTTTTCTTTTTATTGGTTTTATGTAATATTCTACTTTTCTGAGATACTGAATTTTTAGTTTTTGCTAACTGTAAGCCACAATTATCAAGATAAAAGAAAGAAATGTTTGAAATAGATCACTCTGTGTGTAATGAATCTACAGTGGATATAAAAAGTCTGCACACCCCTGTTAAAATATCCGGTTCCTGTATGTAAAAAAATTAGACAAGGTAAATCATTTCAGAACTGTTTCCACCTTTAATGTGACCTATAAAGTGTATAACTCAATTGAGAAACAAACTGAAATCTTTTAGGGGGGAAGTAAAATAAAAAACTAAAATAATGTGGTTGCATAAGTGTGCATACCCTCTTGTAACTGTGGATGTATCCGTTTTTAGAATTTTAAGAAATTGCATTCAAATTCGTGTTAAATAGGAGTCAGTACACATGTGCCATAATTTAAAGTGCCTCTGATTAACCCCAAATAAAGTCCAGCTGTTATAGTAGGTCTTTCCTGACATTTTCTTAGTTCAATCCTACAGCAAAAGCCATGGTCCGCAGAGAGCTTTTAAAGCATCAGAGGGATCTCATAGTTAAAAGGTATCAGTCAGGAGAAGGGTACAAAAGAATTTCCAAAGCCTTAGATTATACCATGGAACACAGTGAAGACAGTCATCATCAAAAAGAGAAAATCTGGCACAACAGTGACATTAACAAGAACTGGACATCCCTCCAAAACTAATGAAAAAAAGAAAAGAAAACTGGTCAGGGAGGCTGCCAAGAGGACTACAACAACATTAAAGGAGCTGCAGGAATATCTGGCAAGTACTGGCCGTGTGGTACATGTGATAACAATCTCCCGTTTTCTTCAACTGTCTGGGCTATGGGGTAGAGTGGCAAGATGGCCTTTTTACACATCTGAAGTCTCCCAAATGCATGCAGGAAAATGTGTTATATTTTGATAAAACCAGGGTTGAACTTTTTGGCCATAATTCCAAAAGATATTTTTGGTGCAAAAACAAACACTGCACATCACCAAAAGAGCACCGTACCCACAGTGAAGCATGTTGGTGGCAGCTTCATGATTTGGGGCTGTTTTTCTTCAGCTGGAACAGAGGCCTTAATTAAGGTAGAGGGAATTATGAACAGTTCCAAAGAGCAGTCAATATTGGCACAAAACTTTCAGGCTTCTGCTAGAAAGCTGAACATGAAGAGGAACTTCATCTTTCAGCATTGCAACGACCCAAAGCATACATCCAAATCAACAAAGGAATTGCTTCACCAGAAGAAGATTAAAGTTTTGGAATGGCCCAGCCAGAGCTCAGACCTGAATCTGATTGAAAATCTGTGGGGTGATCTGAAGAGGGCTGTGCACAGTAGATGCCCTCACAATTTGACAGATTTGGAGTGGTTTTGCAAAAAAGAGTGGACAAATATTGCCAAGTCCAGATGTGCCATGCTGATGGACTCATACCCAAAAAGACTGAGCGCTGTATTAAAATCAAAGGTGCTTCAACTAAGTTTTAGTTTAAGGGTGTGCACACTTATATAACCATATTATTTTAGTTTTTTATTTTTACTTACTTCCCTCCACCTAAAAGATTTCAGTTTGTTGTATAGTTTATAGGTCACATTGAAGGCATAAAAAGTTCTGAAGTGATTTAGCTTTGTCATTTTTTTACATCACAGAAACCTGATATTTTAACAGGGGTGTGTAGACTTTTTATATCCACTGTATATACAGTAATAGGAGTTTCATTTTTTAATAGAATTACTGAAATAAATAAATTATTGCTTTTGGGTGTATTAGTGTTAGTGTTCCTGTACCTAAACCTGCGCTGAAGAAATAAGGAGGCTGCCTTTGCTCTCTACTGGAAATTCTAGTTGCCTGGTCTTAAATTTCAAGTCAGTAGCATATACAGTATGTAGATTAGGACTTCTGCTTTAGCTTGGACTCTATTATTATTCTACAGAATTTATATAGCGCCAACAGTTTGCACAGTGCTCTATATTAAAGCCAGAGGCAGCCAGGCAGCTGTTCTTTTCAGAAAGTCGGAATGTCAGCCAATATGTTTAAGATTTTCAAACTCAAAAATGATGCACTGTTTTATCTTTCTTTCTTTTTGAAATGTTTTAGATATTTGGTTTCATGACAAGGAATGTTATTTATACCCATTGTGACAAGGGACACGCTCAGATGGTAGCTCTTTGGCAGGAAGGCACTGGCACTGTACAACAGTCTCTTTGAGGGATTACTGGTCCCTGGTTTATTTTCATGTATGGAATTAACTGAAAACCACTTCACTTCAGCAGTAAAAACAAAGAAACAAACTACTGTCTATCTAATGCTCGCCTATACGAAAAAAAAACGTTCAAATACATTTTCAAAAAACGAACACTCGGCCTTGATAGCAAAAGAAAGTGCCATCATGTAATGACCAATAAATCACTCAATGGACATAAATAAATCAGTTTTTGTTTGTTTTCTCACATATGCCTAGTTAAAACAATTTGGACGAGAAATACATCAACCTTTCAATTTATCGTTCATTCAGCAGAAAATTTCCAAACTTGTCCTTCATTTTTTCGGCTCAAAAACATCACAGCCTATTACAGATTTGTGCCCATTAACTGGCCAAAAAACAAACGGACTGTCCAAATGACCGAATTTCGGCCCATTTTCCGTATAGTGTATGGCCGACATTAGCAAACTCACCAGAGCCCATATAGTTGGCTTCAGCCTGAACAACTCAATAATCTTTCAGTTCATCATCTACAGAGTTATTTTTTAAATTCATAGCACAGCATCTTCCTGTGAGGGATCATAGCCCTTCTATAATGAGCCAGGTATTCTGGCAGGTAGTCATATGGACTGGAGTGGCCAAGCTGCAGATCCACCCAGCCTGCTTCTATGTCCTCCTCCATCCGTCTAAAGCTGTAGATGGTTACTACCATTTCGCCCTGCCTAAACAGCAGGATGGGCTGAACGGTTGATGTGCCCCAAACCACGACTCCCCACTCGTTCAAACTTTAAACATGAGCAGTGCACCCTTGCAGTGCTCTCCCTCTAGCAGCTTGAGCTCAGGATATTATTATTTTTTTTGTGCATAAAAGGGAACTAATACGTTAAAGTCCCTTTGACATGTGTAATTAGATCCATCCACATGGGTGTAACTAATTTATATCCATATATCTTTTTTAGTTTGATAGTATTTTTTTCCAGCTCATGTATACTTTCTGAATAGAGAAGGTGATCTACGGCCACAATTTACCTTGCTGACACCTTCTCCCTAGCTTCTTCCGGGTTCCTAATCTCAGACCTACTTAATTGACCAGGTCTGGATGATGCAACTTCTATGCATACACACAGGAGTTTTTTCATCCTGCAAATGAAGTGTGCTGAGAATGCATGAGCAGCTCAGTGTATATTCTGCATACGTTTGCAAGTAGTTAAAAATGTTTTATTGCAGAAGAGACATAGGGGTATGTTTATAAAGCACTTAAGCTAATACTCAGCAAACATTCACTGGATGTGAATTTTCTTCATGCTGGTGTTTTAAATGAGTTGGTGACTCCTCACCAGTAAATTTTTAGTGAAATCTCAATGCCTTTTCTCAAATTGTAACTTTTAAAGTTAAACCCAACATTATTAGTGTATTGCAGCTCGGATTTTTATTTTTTTTATTAAAATAAAAACATGTTATACTTACCTACTCTGGGCAGTGGTTTTGCACAGAGCAACCCCTATCCTACTCTTCTCTGGTCCCCTGCCAGTGCTTTTGGCTCCTCCCGCCTGATCAGTGTCCCCAATAGCAAGCTGCTTGCTATTGAGGCACTGGTGCGTGCTCACTCCCGAGCCCCACCCTTTGCGTCATAAGACCCACAGAGCCACAGCTTGGCCCCTCCCCCTTTCTCCTCATTAGAAAAGTGGCTGTGATTAACAGCAGTGGGAGCCAATGATACCCGCTGCTGTCTCAGCCAATGAGGAGAGGGATCCCAGGACAGCCAAGTCTCTTTTGCACATAGCTGTATCGGGAGGGGACTCAGGTGAGTATTAGGGAGGGGCTGTGGCGGGAGCAACACATAGGTTTTTTTTTTTTCACCTTTATGCATAGAATGCATGAAAGTAATAAACCTTCAGCCTTTACACCCACTTTAAAGTAGAAGTTCACATTTTGGAACATGCTACATGTTTCACCTGTATTTAGGGTGGAACATGTAACGTGTTCCAGCCGCAGTACCCTCTCCCCTCCTCCCTGTGACAGCGAGCAGAGGATCTACCCATGCCCCCTGTCTCTCTCTAATAATAACGTGGCTGTGCAGGGCTCTGCCCACACAATTACATCATTCACAGTTTCCTGTGAATGCATGAACTACAACTACCAGTGAAGTGCTTGTAGTTACAAATGGACTGTGAGGTCACTACTGAGCAGCCTTGTAGATCATTCACAGGCCCTGCAGCTTGTAAACAGCCCTTATGGAGGGCTTGTCTGCAGGAGCCTGGCATTGCACCCTTTATCCCCTGATCATGAGTGCAATGCTTTCCAGGCTCGTTAGGGGAACAAAATAATAAATGCTTTTTTTTTTTTGTTTTTTTTTAACCTGCAAAAATATGTGCATTTATTATTTTTCCCCAAAGGGTGAACTTTTCCTTAAATTGTAGTGTCTGTGTTATAGGGTGACCAGATGTCCTCAGTGTCCGGGGACAGTCCCCGGACTGAGGACACTGTCCCCGGTTTTGTCCCCACTTTGCATAGCCAATCCTGGGCGGGGGCGCCCACGGCCGGCCCTACCATTGGGCGAGCTCCTGATTACACAAAGAGCAGGGTTCTTCTGTTTACCCGGCGTGGCCGCTGTCATACGAAGTCATGCCCCCTACCTATGATAGACCGCATGCTGGTGACGTCTACTATAGGAGCCAGTCCAGGAGGTGGGACTGTATGAGAGCGCCCGCGCCGGGTAAGCGGAAGAACCCTGCTCTTTGTGTAATCAGGAGGTGCTCTAATCCCCATGCACTAATCACTCTGCAATAAGGGGGCACTAATCACTCTGCATTAAGGAGACACTAATCACTCTGCATTAAGGGGACACTAATCACTCTGCATTAAGGGGACACTAATCACTCTGCATTAAGGGGGCACTAGTCACTGCACTGATGGGGCACTAGTCACTCTGCATTGATGGAGGCACTAATCACTCTGCATTAGGGGGCACTAGTCACTCTGCATTAAGGGGGCACTAATCACTCTGCATTAAGGGGGCACTAATCACTCTACATTAAGGGGGCACTAATCACTCTATATTAAGGGGGCACTAATCCCTCTGCATTGATGGGGCACTAATCACTCTCCATTGAGGGGGCACTAGTCACTCTGCATTGAGGGGGCACTAGTCACTCTGCATTGAGGGGGCACTAGTCACCCTGCATTAAGGGGGCACTAATCACTCTGTATTAGGGGGCACTAGTCACTCTGCGTTAAGGGGGCACTAATCACTCTGCATTAAGGGGGCACTAATCACTCTGCATTAAGGGGGCACTAATCACTCTGCATTAAGGGGGCTCTAATCACTCTGCATTAAGGGGGCTCTAATCACTCTACATTAAGAGGGCACTAATCACTCTGCATTGATGGGGCACTAGTCACTCTGCATTGATGGGGCACTAGTCACTCTGCATTGATGGGGCACTAGTCACTCTGCATTGAGGGGGCACTAGTCACTCTGCATTAAGGGGGCACTAGTCACCCTGCATTAAAGGGGCACTAATCACTCTGCATTAAGGGGGCTCTAATCACTCTGCATTAAGGGGGCTCTAATCACTCTACATTAAGGGGGCACTAATCACTCTGCATTGATGGGGCACTAGTCACTCTGCATTGATGGGGCACTAGTCACTCTGCATTGATGGGGCACTAGTCACTCTGCATTGAGGGGGCACTAGTCACTCTGCATTAAGGGGGCACTAGTCACCCTGCATTAAAGGGGCACTAATCACTCTGCATTGATGGGGCACTAGTCACTCTGCATTGATGGGGCACTAGTCACTCTGCATTAATGGGGCACTAGTCACTCTGCATTGATGGGGCACTAGTCACTCTGCATTGATGGGACACTAGTCACTCTGCATTGATGGGACACTAATCACTCTGCATTGATGGGGCACTAATCACTCTGCATTGATGGGGCACTAATCACTCTGCATTGATGGGGCACTAGTCACGCTGCATTGATGGGGCACTAGTCACGCTGCATTGATGGGACACTAGTCACTCTGCATTGATGGGACACTAATGACTCTGCATTGATGGGGCACTGATCACTCTGCATTGATGGGGCACTGATCACTCTGTATTGATGGGGCACTAATCACTCTGCATTGATGGGGCACTAAACACTCTGCATTGATGGGGCACTAATCACTCTGCATTGATGGGGGCACTAATCACTCTGCATTGATGGGGGCACTAACCACTCTGCATTGATGGGGGCACTAACCAGGCTGCATTGATGGGGCACTGGTCAGGCTGCATTAATGGTGCACTGGTCAGGCTGCATTGGATGGGGCACTGGTTAGGCTGCATTGGATAGGGCACTGGTTAGGCTGCATTGGATGGGGCACTGGTTAGGCTGCATTGATGGGGACTGGTCAGGCTGCATTGGATGGGCACTGGTCAGGCTCCATTGGATGGGCACTGGTTAGGCTGCATTGCTGGGCGAGATGAGTCCTGCATTCTTTATGTAGCTCGCTCCTGAGGGCTACTTAGCCCTGCATTCTTTATGTAACGCACTCCTTAACTCTGCACTGGTAATCAGAGCATTGATTACCAGTGCAGACCCTTGGGGGGGTGCCACTTGAGCCACCAGGGATGCCCACCCATGACCCCAGGGATGCCCACCATGGCCACCAGGGATGGCAATCGGGGCTCAGGGAGCCCGCCAATGCCCTCCCCATCAGTGCTGCCCGCCAGTGCCCTCCCCATCAGTGCTGCCCACCAGTGCCCATTATTGCCCACCAGTGCCGTCTATCAGTGCCACCTACCAGTGCCCACCAATGCTGCATATCAGTGCCACATATCAGTGCCGCATATTAGTGCCTCCCCATCAGTGCCTAATCATCAGTGCCTGTCAGTGCGCCCTCATCAGTGCAGGAAAAAACTTATCTATTTACAAAATTGTATAACCTAAACAAAAAATTGTTGTTTTTTTTTTTAACTTTTCGGTCTTTTTTTATTTGTTTGGCAAAAAAGAAAAAACCTTGCGATGGCCGGTGATCAAATACCACCAAAAGAAAGCTCTATTTGTGGGAAAAAAATAACATAAATTTGGTTTAGGTAGAGTGTTGCATGACCACGCAATTGTCATTCAAAATGCAACAGCGCTAAAAGCTATAAATTGGCCTGGGCGGGAAGGGGGAAAAGTGCCCGGTATTGAAGTGGTTAAAGAAAGTTGAAAAATAACAGATTTACTGCCAAGATAGATTACCATGTTAAAATAAAGGAAACACTGGCAAACTGCAATATAGTACATTTTTTGTTTTGTTTAATATAACTTAGGTTCACTTTAGGTTAGTAAAGCAGTGAGCAGCAAACAATAGTTTTGCACAGCATTATATTATTTTTAAAAAAGAAAAGGCATATAGGATTTATATAAGCATCGGTATCATTAACTGAGTCATTCTGTTAAAATGCACATATTTGTGGTAATCTGAAGCTATACCTAACATTTATCTTATACTTCTCAGGCAGAAAGTTTGTGTTTAAGTTTTGTTCTAACTGGTTCTCCTACTGAGATGATCCATCCTGACAAGCTGTTTTTTCCTTTACATTGATGTGATAAGGAAATGGTGTTGGTGTATTCCTTGTCCTGGACTGTTAGATGGATGGGGAGTGAGTTTATAACATCAGGGAACTGTCATTAATTCTAATCAAAGGTGAAGCAGAAAAAGCGCAAGGAAGACCCTTGTCAGCATCCCAGCAGGTGTTAGGACAGGACCACACAACCTTCTCTGTTACACATCCAGGCCATTAGTTAGGGTTGGATGGAGACATAAAGGAGTGCCTCTAATAGGTTTCTACAAAATGCTATTGAGCCCTCCTGGGTTTCAGAAGTCAAGGGCAATATGTTATGACATATTGAGGGTTTTTCTGCTCAGTTCATGATACCTTAAGAAGGGGAGAGGGGATAAAAGATGCTATGTATAATTAACCTACCAATTACCAGCCAACTTCAAATTTCAAGCATATGTTTACCAAGACAATGTAACCCTTGCTCCAAAAAGTGAAAATCAACATATTTGTTGTGGCTGCAAACAGAAATTGAATTAGGCTTGTATTGATATAAATAAAAACTAGGGCCTCATGAACATGGATGCTTTCAGGCATCCAACTTAAGCTGTAGGCATGTTTCTACCCCCGGAAGAGACAGCTGCAGTGTACAGCTGCCCATAGTAATAAATGACTGCACTCTGCTATACGCCATGCTTGCATAAACTCGCAAAAGTGCGGAAAATCCCTGAGCGCATAAAAAGCTGCGTTCAGGGATTTATGCAAGCATTCGAGTTTACTCAGACACAGCATATACCCTTGTGCAGCCATTCATTACTTTGGGCAACTATTTGCTGAAGTGGTCTCCCCTGGACACGGAAGTAAACCCTCAGTTTATACCAGATGATCAAAATGTCTGTGTGTATGACGACTAAGTTGTAAGAACTGGATGGAACTTTGGTAAGATTATATGTGTATTCATAAAAAAAATGTATATGATCAACCAGTGCCTTTCTGCTTCACACAAAGGTGCAAGTGGCAAAAAGCTTTTTAAGACCATGTAAAGCCTTTATTACTCTCTCTGATGTGAACCTTTTGCACACAGTCACATAAATGTGAACATTCATGTTGTTTATGCAGTCGGCAAGCTCTTGCTGGAGTTAGTGGTCATTTTTAAAATGCGCAATACTGTGCAAAAGTTTTTTAGACAGGTGTGAAGAAATACTGTAAAGTAAAGCTGGATACACACTATACAATTTTCTGTCAGACAGGCCCTTACACTACATAGTAAAGGTAAATCTAAAGGAAATCTACCAACAAAAGTTGTATAGTGTGTATCCAGCTTTACTTTAAGCTGGATACACACTATACAATTTTCTGTCAGACAGGCCCTTACACTACATAGTAAAGGTAAATCTAAAGGAAATCTACCAACAAAAGTTGTATAGTGTGTATCCAGCTTAAGACTGCTTTCAAAATATATATTTGTTTATTTTTATCAACTTACAAAATGCAAAGTGAGTGAACAGAAGAAAAATCGAAATCAAAGCAATATTTGAGGTGACTACCCTTTGGCTTCAAACCAGCACCAATTCTTACACTTGCACACTTTGTACACTTGCACAAAGCTAGGCTAACTATACGTTAAACAATTTTCGTATTCAATTTCCTTAAGATTTGCCTTTAAATATGTAGTGCAATTGCCTGCCTGATTGTATACAAATTGAAAGTGTTTAGGTTTGACCTCATATTATATGGTTTTGGTAAATCTAAAGACAATTGTATAATGTATGGCCAGCCCTAGGGATTTTGTAGGATTAGCGTCAGGTGTATGATTAACCAATTATACCAAACAGGTGCTAATAATCGTCAATTTCATATGCAACTTGAAACACAGCCATTAACTGAAACCGAAACAGAGGCTTGAAGTGTAACTCCACTTTTGTTGAGAAAAAAAATATTTCCCCTGGGTGATCTATGTACATTGCAAGGATTTTAACAAACTTTGTTGCAGATTCCTACCTTTTGTTATTCTGAAGAAATCACTGTGTGTTCATCTGTGTCCCTGTTCTGAGTGAGCCTAATGGGAGTGGTTTTTTAAAATTATCAATCAGCTGCTGAAGAATCAGGGCTCTAATGAGGAAAGTGGTGGGGTCTGCATCCCTTTAGACATTCTTTCCTATTGGGAGTATCTTGACATTTTTGTTGCGTGGGATGCCAACAATCTCACTTGTATCTTAGTGTAGACTTCTGGGAAAATCAGCCAATAACACAAGCAGGAAATTATGTTTCTGAGGGGCATTCTGTACATATTCTGTATACAGAACACCTCCAGGTTGCCATATTGCATTGCACTTTACAGAAAATGACAGAGCTGCAAATTGAAAAGGAAAGGTAATTATTAATAACATTCAATTACAATATGACATGTCATAATTGCATGTGCTTTAATATTTTTTCCTCATGAAAATATAGTTACCCTTTAAAACTGAGTGAGGAACAGCCAAATTCTGTTACTAAGGTGAGGTTGTGGAAGATCATTTCATGTCACAGGTCATACACCATAGCAAGACTGAGCATACTAGGTAGTTATACTGCATCAGCAAGGTCTCTCCCAGGCAAAGATTTCAAAGCAGACTGGGGGTTCAAAATGTGCGCTTCAAGCTCTTTTGAAGAAACACAAAAATACGCAGGACCATAGACGCAGTAGTAAGCCAAGGAAACTTAATGCAGCAGATGAAAAAGACATCATGCTTACTTACCTTTAACATCAGATGATGTCCAGCAGTGCCATCAGCACAACACTGGCGGAAACCAGTGGGACCCAGGTACACTCATCTATCCTCTGGAGAAGTCTGGCCAAAAGTGTCTTCATGGAAGAATTGCAGCCAAAAATCTATATCTCTGACAAGGAAACAAGGCTAAGTGACTCAACTGTGCACAAAAACATAGAAACTGGGAGCCAAAATGGCAGCAGGTACTCTGGACTGATGAGTTAAAATTTGAATTTGGAAAAAAAAAAAAAATTTGAAAATTTGGCTGTAGGTGGAGGCAGTTTGTTCACCGAAGGGCTGGGGAGTGATACAATAAGAAGTGTCTGCAGGCAACAGTGAAGTATGGTGAAGGTTCCTTAGAAGTTTCTGCAAATGTAGTTGGAGATTCGGTCAGGATCTATGGTGTCCTAAATACTGAGAAATACAGGCAGATACTTGTTCCATACTATGAGGGAGGCATGTGATTGGCCACAAATTTATTCTGCAGCAGGACAAATACCCCAAACATACAGCCAATTTCATTAAGTACGATCTTAAGCGTAAAGAAGAGCAAGGAGTCCCGAAAGTGATGGTTTGGCCCCCAGAGACCTGATCTCACCATCATTAAATTGGTTGTAAAGTCAGGATGATAAAACACTGCCATCTCCTCTGTTTACTTCAAGGTGTATAGCACTGTGTCCGTTTTTTAAAAATTCTCATTGTAATTACCTTATCTCACAGCAATAACTTGTTGTCAGTGGCATTCCTCTGCTCAGTTTCCTCTATGTAAGGAATGCAGAGGGAGGGTCTGAAATAACCCTCTGACACCAGCCGGCCAGCAGAGGAAGGTCATGTGACCTCTGTGAGATAAGGCATTTACGATTAGAGTTTTAAAAAAACAGTCATCTAGTAGTTTAGATCCTAATAAAACAGAGGGGATGCAAGCTACTTTTAAAAGGTATTTCAAGTGACGGGGAAGAGCAGTAGGATGAGGATCACTGTCACACATAGGCATCAGAACTGAAAGGCAGGGAGGGAGGGAGCGTGATGACAGAGGCACATAAGCTGACCACTGTATCATGGATCAGGAGCCATGAATATCGTGGTCAGCAAACAGGATGACACAGGAACAGGCAGGATCAGCCAAGTATATTACATTATACAAAGAGACAAATTACACAGCACAAGTACTGTGTTGTTTAACATGCTTTAATGGAACAGCAGGATATATAATCTTTTTTTTTTTTTTTTTAAGTTTTAAGTCTGTCTGGCATTAAATGAAGAGACCAAAGAAATTGAGACAGCCTAAATCCACACAAGATCTGTGGTTAGTTCAAGATGTTTGGAACAACCTATCTGCCGAGTTCCTTCAAAAACTGTGTGCAAGTACATGTAGAAAAATTTATGCTGACTTAAAGGGCAAAGTCCGGGCACCAAATATTGATTTGATTTGGATTTTTCTTCTGTTTGTTTACAGGCAGGAAGGTAGTAACATTGTGTCACTACTACACATACACAGGAGCACTGACATTTAAAGTTAGACCAGCAACAGCCATACCCAGGGGAAGCACATCAAGATTGGTCACTGCAGCCGGTGCATCTGTGTTGCAATGGAACATGGCCTTCTAAATCCTGGCTTTATCAGCCCACACCAGGCCCCATCCTCAAGATTCTGCTGTGACATATATCAACACTAATTTTCAGCCTGGCAGCTTGCACCCATATCCCCTCTGTCTGACCTTTTCAGGCATCTGGTGATACAGCTGACAGCTCTTCATGGAGGCACCATTCACCCTCACACCTGCAACCACTTCCTTCAACACCACCCACCCATACCTTGTCACCATGGTGCCTATATGCCGACTGTACCACCAATCCTGAAACTGACCCACCAATGCACCTTCAGGTCATTGCCCTTATGCTCTCACCACAGTAGCGCCCCCCCCCCCCCCCAACCTTATCCTCGTACACACCACACACCATAGTTGCATACTATACCTATATTTACTCTTTTGCTACTGCATTATAAGGGTTTATTAATGTTTATTCCTATTGATGGATGGGGAGGTAACCCTGTTTTAGCGACCCCTAGCCATGCACTCTTTAGTGCGTACCTTCATTTAGGGGGTTTGACATATGCTCCACCTGTACGGTCTATTTTGCCGCCATGGGATTAAACTTAATGATCTCGGTTCTCCAGAGACCTCCATTTGAAAATATTCAGGAGATTCCCTATTTAGTGGTCCATAGAGATAAAGTGGTTCTTTGTCCCTGTCCGTCATTTCTGCCCAAAGTTGTCTGACTTCCATTTGAATGAAGACATTGTGTTGCCTTCCTTGTGTCCCAAGGCGCCTCATCCCAAGGAATTTGTCTTGCATACCTTGGATGTGGTTCAGGCGATTCTAGTGTATCTGGCAGCTACAGAGTCCTTTCTGAGGTCAGACTCGCTCTTTGTGGTTACACAAGGACCAAGGAAAGGGCTGGTCGCTTCTTCAGCTACCATCTCCAGATGGTTCAGACAGACGGTAACTCAGGCCTATTCTATTAAAGGTCAGGTTTCTCCTTTCCCTGTCAGGGCGCATTCTACTCTAAATACTTCTTGTGCCTTCCATCATCATGTGTCAGTTTCTCAAGTTTGCAAGGCGGCCACTTGGTTGTTGGTGCATACTTTCATCAAATTCTACAACGTTGACATTTTGGAATCTGCGGATGCTTTTTTTTGCCGCAAAGTTTGTCAGGCTGCTGTTTGAGGGGCTGTTCCCTCTTGAGGGGTGTTTTTTCTTTGAATGTTTATTTTTCAGATGGGGCTCCTTTGACCCTGTTAAGGCTCTTGTGTCCTGGTTAGGGGCTCCTTTGACCCTGTTAAGGCTCCTGTGTCCTGTGTTTAGCCTTGGGGTATTCCCCACCCCTCACTTTCCTTTTGTTACTGCTTTTAGACATCCCAGTAGTTATGTTTCATGGAGCGCTGTGTCTGTCGATGAACAAAAGAGAAAGCGGATTTTTGTACTTACCATAAAATCAATTTCTCTGAGTTCGGACACAGCACCCACCCCTCTAAAGAGTTTTGATATTTATGATACTGCTTGCTACTAAACTGATCACCTAGAGCAAAAAGGGGGGTTATATACCAGCTGAGGACGGCCAATGGGGGTTAGCCAAGTGTTTTTTGTTCTGCCTAGTCCTACTCCTGGAGGAGGCAAAATAACCCATTAGTTATGATTTATGGAGCGCTTTGTCCGTCGATGAACTACGAGAAATAGATTTTACAGTGAGTACAAAAATCCCATTTTAGGAGTTAAAAAAAGGCTGAGACGTTTATAATACTAGTTATCATTGTCATTTTAATATCACTGTGCCTTTCATATATAGTACTGATTATTCAACTGTCACAAACTAAATCCTCCTGCCAAAGTACCTAAAGCTCAATCTAAAGCTGCTGCCTTACAATAAGCTTTGCTCTACTCGGATATATAATTGGTAGCAAAAACATTTTCTAAGGCTTGTCTCACGTTTGAATATACTGAACTGTGTACAGATGCCCTGCCTTGCACACACTAACTAGATAATGCGATTTCCTTAGCAGCCTTTTTGCAAATATATGCAAAATAGATTTTGTTCATATGCTGGAGTATTTATTCAGGCCTTTAGGCCACTTCAATTCATGTTAAAGTAAACCTCTCCCAAACTAGGGCAGTGCAAGCTGAACATATGATGAACAATGTATGAGCATGGGTTGTCTTCTGTGAAAACTCTGTCAAATTAATGTTTTTATCCAGAGATAGAGGCAGCGATAGTTATCTACAAATTTTTACTTTTTTTGTGAGAGACACTTTGTCCCATGTTCTTTTTGCCTTCCAAGACTCTCTGTTGGCCAGTGAGGCTATCCATCATTTTAAAGAACCAACTGAGAGGCTCACGAGGTTGACAGGCTAAGCTCACTTTTATCTGAAAAATTCAAGATCAACATTCAACGTCCATTCCTGTATGTGTAAATCTAATTAAACTGCCTTGCAGTTTTCACTGAAGATAACCTTTTGCTTATACATTTTCTCATCACATTATTTGAATTACCCAGGTTTGTGACAGATTTACTTTAAATATGAAGATCACATACAGGAGGAGTTGCTGTCATTGTAAGATTGGATTCTCCATCCCATCTGTTAGATATCCAAGCAGTTATTGATTGGGCACACTGTTTTTTTTTCGTCCTCATAAATGCAATTATTAGCTGATTAGTTTAAAAAAATGCCTCAGCTCCAGCTTTGTGTCATTCCATGACACCTCTGTCTAGACTGGGGTCCTGCAGTATTCTGACAGCAAAGGTAGCTCCTTGTGTGAATATTTTCTGGAAGGGAATTATGGACTTGGTGAAACTGCAAACCAAACAATACTGCATTAATTTGTTTTTCCAGATTTTGAATGTTGCCCTTAAACAAGACATTATTAACTGATTTAAATCTAATTTTCAAGACATGAAGCAAGGGAAGAGATCACTTTTTGAGTGAGTGACAGGAGAGTAGCGATGGGCTCTGGCATGTTCAGATCGAGCCTGTAAGGAAGGCGGCACTGCACACCGCCAATCATAGGCAGCGTGTGTATGTGCAGCTGCCAGGTGGGAAATGCCTCACTACCTATGATTGGCGGTGCGTAGTGACGGCTTCCTGGCAGGCTGGATCCGAACACGCCAGGGTCCATCACTACAGGAAAGCAAAAGAAATTATGTATTGCTTTAGAGATGTGCAATTTGTTTCGGTTCGAATGTAAATTCTGAAGAATTTTTGGTTATTTGTACTTGATGTATCTGAGTATCCGAATGAAAAAGAAACGTATTTCGTTGAAATTCTTTTAGTTTATTTGCTTTCTAACAAATTCCCAACTTTAAGAGAAATTTAAATTTGGATTGGATTGAAGAAAAATTATCGACCGATTCGAATAATGTGTGAAGAATAGCTGGTTATGAGGAGTGGGCCGGTAAGCCGATCGCCACGTCCTTAATACCAATGACTCATCAGTTGTCAGTGGGCTTCCCCCGCTGAGAGCTGAAATGTAAACAAAAGAATGCCGGTAATAGTA
This sequence comes from Pelophylax lessonae, assembly GCF_965119305.1. Taxonomy (NCBI): domain Eukaryota; kingdom Metazoa; phylum Chordata; class Amphibia; order Anura; family Ranidae; genus Pelophylax; species Pelophylax lessonae. Next base: position 106,528,186 of record NC_138780.1, read on the forward strand.
AAGTCAGAAAAAAAAAAACAGCTTGGGGTACCCCCCCAATCCATACCAGGCCCTTCAGGCCACACTAAAATAGAAACAAAATGGCCCTTATCCGAGCATTAATCCCTGCAGGACGGGAAAGGGGACGACGACCGATCCCCCCCCCTCCCCCTCCTGAACCATACCAGGCCATATGTCTTCAACATGGAGGGGTGCTTTGGGGCAGGGGGCCCCCAGATCCCACCCCCAGTACCCCCTACCCATTCACCAAAAAAATGTAAAAAGTGATTAAAGACAGTGCATGAGTTTTTAACAATTCTTTTATTAAAAATTAAAAAACAATGTCCCTCGATGTAGATTGATCGTCAGAAAAAAATAGAGAGAGGAAACAACCTCCAGCCTCCTCGAAGGTTCCTCGCCGAATGCCTGCTCCTCCTTCTGACATTTCCTAAATATGTAAGGGGCAGAGTTTCCGGATGTGAGCAGGTGACCCCGCTCCCTTGTGATGTCATAAGCTCAGCATGCCCCCGGTTGGTGATGTCACAAGGGGCAGGGTCCCCTGCTGACATCATTGGGTAACTTCACCCCTTACCTATTTAAGAAATGTCAAACAGAGGAGCAGGCAGTCGATGAGGAGCCTTCAATGAGGCCAGAGGTTTTTTTCGGGTATGGCTGGCAGCGTGATTGAGAATGGATCTACATGGGGGGGCATTGTTTTTTATTTTTAAAAAAAGGAAAAAATTGTGTACTGTCTTTATTCACTTTTTATACTTCTTTGGTGAATGGGTAGGGATACTGTGTACCACATACTCATTTACATGGGGGGAGGGGGGCTGGAATCTGGGGGCCCTCTTGTTAAAGGCCCTCGCCCTCCACCTGCAGACCCCACAGCCACAGCCCAGGGTTGTGGGGAAGAGGCAATTGTCCCCATTAAGATGGGGACAAGATGCTTTGGTTTGGAAGGGACAGAGCCCCCCTCCCTTCCTGACCTGCTGGGCTGTATGCTCGGAAAAGGTCTGGTATGGACTTTCAGCTATTCTTCGCACAGAATTCGAATCAGTCATTCATTTTTCGAATCATCCTGAAAATTTGGAATTCGTTAGAAAATGATTTGACAAAACAAATTTAAGCAAAACTAAATGAATTCAAAAATGATTCAACGAAACAAAATTAGTAACATAACAAATCTATCTAAATCAAAACAAATTTTTTACACATGTCTATACTGCGTGTGAAAGTGACATTATGCAAAAGTGTGCTCATGTTGGATGCTCCCAGAGGTGCCACATCCCAAATAAGTGAAAGTGACATTAAGGCTCGGTTCACATTTGAGCGATGCGGGAACGCTGCGAATATGCAGCGTGATCTCGCATCACATCCGCACATATGGCAGTTCACACTGCCATATGCGATACACAGGGGGTGTCAATAAAATGTTAACGACACCCCCAGTTTGATCGCATATCGCAGTGCGATCTGACAGTTCGCACAGAATCGGATCGCACAAGTGTGAACCACTGTGTGATCCGATTCTGAGGCGGCTCAAAAAATGCCTTATGTGCGTGTTTGCTGCGGATACGCTGCGAATTCAGCCATACAAAGTGTATGGCTGAACTCGCATCCGCACAGGAGATCGCGTGTAATGAAGGAGCAGTGCGTTCCGCATTACATGTGATCAGCGCATTCGCACAAGTGTGAACCGGCACTAAAGCAAACTTCTCACTTTGCTCTGCATGAGCAAAACACAGGTTTGCTTTAAGTGAAGTAAATGTAACCTGTTTCCATGTAAGGTCCGAGTTCATTTTCAAAGCAATTGAGCACTGCTACTAATTTTCACAACTGACTATGGGTTCCCTTCAACCTACAGTGCCTTGCGAAAGTATTCGGCCCCCTTGAACTTTGCGACCTTATGCCACATTTCAGGCTTTAAACATAAAGTTTTAAAACTGTAATTTTTTGTGAAGAATCAACAACAAGTGGGACACAATCATGAAGTGGAACGAAATTTATTGGATATTTCAAACTTTAACAAATAAAAACTGAAAAATTGGGCGTGCAAACTTATTCAGCCCCTTTACTTTCAGTGCAGCAAACTCTCTCCAGAAGTTCAGTGAGGATCTCTGAATGATCCAATGTTGACCTAAATGACTAATGATGATAAATAGAATCCACCTGTGTGTAATCAAGTCTCCGTATAAATGCACCTGCACTATGATAGTCTCAGAGGTCCGTTTAAAGCGCAGAGAGCATCATAAAGAACAAGGGACACACCAGGCAGGTCCGAGATACTGTTGTGGAGAAGTTTAAAGCCGGATTTGGATATAAAAAGATTTCCCAAGCTTTACACATCCCAAAGAGCACTGTGCAAGCAATAATATTGAAATGGAAGGAGTATCGGACCAATGCAAATTTACGAAGACCTGGCCGTCCCTCTAAACGTTCAGCTCATACAAGGAGAAGACTGATCAGAGATGCAGCCAAGAGGCCCATGATCACTCAGGATGAACTGCAGAGAGCTACAGCTGAGGTAGGAGACTCTGTCCATAGGACAACAAACAGTCGTATACTGCACAAATCTGGCCTTTATGGAAGAGTGGCAAAAAGAAAGCCATTTCTTAAAGATATCAATAAAAAGTGTCTTTTAAAGTTTGCCACAAGCCACCTGGGAGACACACCAAACATGTGGAAGAAGGTGCTCTGGTCAGATGAAACCAAAATCTAACTTTTTGGCAACAATGCAAAACGTTATGTTTGGCGTAAAAGCAACACAGCTCATCACCCTGAACACATCATCCCCACTGTCAAACATGGTGGTGGTAGCATCATGGTTTGGGCCTGCTTTTCTTCAGCAGGGACAGGGAAGATGGTTAAAATTGATGGGAAGATGGATGGAGCCAAATACAGGACCATTCTGGAAGAAAACCTGATGGAGTCTGCAAAAGACCTGAGACTGGGACGGAGATTTGTCTTCCAACAAGACAATGATCCAAAACATAAAGCAAAATCTACAATGGAATGGTTCACAAATAAACATATCCAGGTATTAGAATGGCCAAGTCAAAGTCCAGACCTGAATCCAATCGAGAATCTGTGGAAAGAACTGAAAACTGCTGTTCACAAATGCTCTCCATCCAACCTCACTGAGCTCAAGCTGTTTTGCAAGGAGGAATGGGCAAAAATTTCAGTCTCTCGATGTGCTAAACTGATAGAGACATACCCCAAGCGACTTACAGCTGTAATCGCAGCAAAAGGTGGCGCTACAAAGTATTAAATTAAGGGGGCTGAATAATTTTGCACGCCCAATTTTTCAGTTTTTTATTTGTTAAAAAAGTTTGAAATATCCAAGAAATTTCATTCCACTTCATGATTGTGTCCCACTTGTTGTTAATTCTTCACAAAAAATTACAGTTTTATATCTTTGTTTGAAGCCTGAAATGTGGCAGAAGGTCGAAAAGTTCAAGGGGGCAGAATACTTTCGCAAGGCACTGTATGTGCCAGGTCATATATCACAGCTGCATCTGTCGTGAGATAATGACAGTCATTTTCAGATACTTTGTAACACTTTTTAACTCCCTTAAGTGGAACTACAGTGAAAACCTATTTTTAAGGGCATGGCAGCCCACTTTTATTTAAAAGCAAGGCAAAGTTCATACAGATAGCTCTTCCCACGCACCATCACTGCAAAAACATAACATTCAGCCTCCTGGCTCTCTTGTGGCAGCTTTACGGCACCACGTACCTCTACGGGTCTTCCCGACCATCAAACACCTTTTGGCCTTCCTGGCTATCAAACACATCCCGAGGTTATGTTCAGACACTGTACTTTAGCTCTGCATCCTTTCTTGTAGCTCCCTAGCTACGCTTGTCCCACATGGACTTCCTCTCAGGCTTGGGCCTTCCTCTGTCCCAACCTGACCTTGATGAGCAGCAGCATCTCACATGGCTCCCTTCACAGACTCTGACTTCGCTCTGGAGGGTGGGGCCCTGAGATCTAACTCTGCCACTATTGTGAAGCCAGCACACACACCTGATCCTTTAGAGCACTTGCTTCTCCCAAAATATGGCATAAACCAACATTCTACCGAGTAGCATGTGGTCACCCTGGTACAGTTCACATACAAAAAACACCCTTTTTTGGAAAAGGGTTTGAACCTTTTTTTAGCATCTTAACTGCTGTCTGTGTCCGTGTGATTAAGATTTAATTCACTTCCTGCCCCAGGGACAGTGGCCACTGAGAGAAGGAGTCTAGGAAAATCTTCACAATAGGTTTCTAGACCACCAGAGAATAATAAACGCATCGTTTTTCAAAAGATGTGTTTGCATCCTTCATAATGTCTATGGACACAATAAGACCACAAGGTTGCAAAACACTCCTAATATTGCCATGTGTTTTTTGACCTGTTTTAAAGCAGGATTGGACAGCGTGTAGAAGAAATGGTCAGGATGTAAAAGAGAGAGGATTACCAAAGCTAGATGAGGGTGTGGGTGAGGATAATAAAATAAGATTTTAATGGCTCAAGGACACAGCCTGTGATTGACAGCTTCAGCTCTATTCCTGTGTGAAGAGGGGTGTCCCTTCCCTCTCCTCCAGCCAGCTCTGAGTTCCCCTCACGGAGATCTGCAGCCCCCTGCTTTCTGAAAGCTCAGACAAACTGTATCAGTTATGGGTTTTGAACAGTTGCAGAGAAGTGATGTATACAGATAAACCGGTACAATTTATGCAGTCAATATTGTTTAATCTCTGTTTATCACCTGAGGCTAGTCACTTCACTTGGTATATGTAGGGGTTTATTACCACCTTAAAGAGCTTGAACATAGGGGCACATTTGTATTTGGCACTGAGAGCTCTAACATTTCAGGAAGGGATAGTGACCTTTGCGATGTTGAAGTGAGCTGTTTGAGACTGAGAAATTAGGGGTTATCCTGGGGTCCCTACAGAATATTGTGCATGACAAAGGGATGGGGGGGGTGGCAAGAGAGGGTTCCCAGTAAACACATTTACACATGCTTCAGACATGAGACATAACAAATACATATTAACAATAGCATACAAAGCTTTAAAGTCCAGAACGTGGGCCAGTATAAATGTTAAGAACTCCCATGTCACAAACTCTAAACTGAGAGTATCATACCCTTGCTTGGTTGAGTGCACATCAGACTAAGTGTGTTATTGCAGTGTCAGTTGCTAAAGTAAGAAGAAAACTATTAAGTAATCTGACCTTGCAGTGAGGGGAGCCATTGTTTGGTGTCATCCGGAGAAGTGAGAAAGTGTGCCCTGCCCTGGTTTGGAATATGTAATTTGGTGGGAAAAATAAAGTATTGGAGATTTGTAGAGCATACCTTTTGTTTAACTGCTTGTAACTGTGTGCATTGCTTTCTCACTTGCATGGAATAGTCATTAGCAAATTATAGGAAGGCGCCTGGCTCTTTTTAAAGATATATCTGAACCTGCTGCCCTTTTAATTGTGAAAACAATATAAAATATGGGACGTAGATGAAAAAGGCGCTGGTGATCTTTTATATTTACTGGAATAAAACTTGTTCAGGGTAGCACGTGTATTAAATATGTATTAAAAGTGCTTATTAGTGAATAAATTATTATAATTAAAGGTAATAGATATATTTTAAAGTGCACAACTCAAAATTAAAAAATATTTCTGTTGCTTATTGGTAAATAAATATATAAATAGTTATATATAAATAAATAGATAAATAAATATATTGTACATGCAACAAGCAAATCAATTATATAAATATATAATATTCCGTGCAGCAAGCAAATAAAAGTGCTTAATAGTGCGTGCATAAAATACTCATCAAATATAAGCAGATATATTCGTGCTCTCCAGTGAAAAATAATTATATAGCAAGTGTCTCTGCAATTCGTGCAAAAAATATGCTCCTTAAAGGTGCTTCAGGTGGTGGGGTGTGACACACGTGGCCTCTTACCAGCTTCCAATGAGTCACAATGACTCCCAACGCCTGTGATCCCTTTAATTGGGTGGATCAGACCTCTCCTCGATATCTTTTGGGATGGATATCTGCTCCTACATTAGGCATGTATGGACCATATAGTCCGCATAAAGATAAACAAAAAAAGCCTCCAATAGTGAAATATTGTATGCTTTATTTGAAAATTAATAAAAAGGTATACAGTTGGTCCCTTACTATTAGTTGTGCCCTCCTGGCACTGGGCAATTCGGCAGTACACAAAATCTTTCAGTAGTGGGGAATCGTATCCGAGGATCTGCAGCTTCCTCTTAGTTTTCCTCTCACTGTGCTGTGTGCGGCGGTCGGCGAGCGTCCCTGCCTCTGCTACGAATGCCTGTGTGTTTTGCTTCCGGGTTTGTCAGTAACCACAATGCATTTCGCATCTGTGCGTCATCAGGCGGCCGCAATGTTAGAGCTCTCAACTACTCACTGCTACCTTCAGTTTGTCTCTGGGTGACCGGATTGCCGCGCTACGGACCCCGCAGCCTACTCGCGGTACCGCCGCCAGCTCGTGTGCTGTGCATCTGAGGACCTTGGCAATCACTGCCCGGTATGGAGACCTGCCATCCTCTCCCTGTGCCCCGACAGACACAATCTCCTTCCCCTCTGACACCCGGGCACCCGCGGGAGCTGCCTCTCACATCCACAGGGCCTATACTCACCTCTAGCACTCGAAGGCCTGCAGGCGCTTCACCACTCCGGCCTCATTGCATACCTGCCTGCTCTGCTCTCTTCCCGACCGGACTCCAGGCACTTTTACACAGCTCCATTACTCACTGTATAGCTGCAGCCCATGAATATGAATATTAAATAAAGGTTCCCGACCCCTGAAATATAGTGTATGGCTCTCACGGAATTACATTTGAAAATATTTGGTGCTCATGGCTCTCTCAGCCAAAAAGGTTCCCGACCCCTGTTCTATATTAATGAGGGAGAACAGGTTGGTTACTGACAAATTTTGAGCAAAAGTAGTGCTTAAGTAAATCATCCAGGTCATTTTCCTCCACTTTTTCAGAAAAACCGACCAGTCTAATGTTATTTTGAAACAGTCTGTTTTGCAGGTAGTCAGCCCTTTTCTCTGCCATTTTATTTCTCTTCCCCAAGTTAGAGTGTTTGCCTGGAAGTGGTTATACAGTTTCCTTCATCTCACTAACTCGCCTTTCCACATTGGCCACATATTCAAGTTACTGCCGGTCAGCACAGAGTATATTTAAGGAAAACCTTATTATTTTCTCCACTTTCCCTATGTGTGCAAGGTGAGATGTGTGTATTGCTTTAAGTACCTAAGAGAGCGTGGATTTCAATTCTCCTCCTTAGACAATAGATAGAGATGGGACGGCCAAACATGACCTTCTTGCTGTGTTATTTTCAGCCACTAACTTAAGATAAAGAAGATCAGGACTTGAGACTTTTTTCTTTAGCATTCTTCATGCTTGTTCCGTGTGAATTGTCCAGAATGTATCAAAGCCAAAGCTTCAGCATGACAACCAGGCAAAGAAGCATGGCAGTTTCTATGTTTTTCTCACAAAGTTTACATAACTTTGTGTAAATGATCAAGCAGGCGCTTATGGCCTTCTTTACAGCTTTCTGCCTAGTGCAGACAATATTGTTAGTGCTCCATTAGAACCACATACAGTATACACATTACAGTAAACACAGGCAAATTTAGAAATTCCATACCTCAGTTAAAGTAGAACTAAAGGCAATTTTTCCAAAAGTCCTTTTGGAAAAATGTCCCTTTATTTCCTGCCCTATAGCCAAAACAGGAAGTGAGAGGGAATCCCTGGTTGACACCAGGGTGCCCAGAGCTAATGTAGCCATTAAAGAATTTACCCTCTATCCCTGTCCTGGTAAGAACCCAGAATGGGGGGGGGGGTGGGGGTTACTTTCACTCTGTGTGATAACCGTGTTCTAATCCCTCTTCATTCAATCTAAAATTAAAAATAAAAAAATTAAAGTTTTGCCTTTGGTTATATTCTAATTCAGCTGGTCCATTAATCAGCCTGATTTCTTTAATTATTCTGCTGTATTGATCCTTCAACCTTTCCATTGGTAGAAGATTTACCTTGTGTTTTTTCTGCATGTTGGTTAAAGAAGTAGGCACTATGTATCAACAAGCATGTGTTTGGTCTTGTTTGTAGATGAAGACCAGCTGCGTCTGAAGGGTTATGACAAAACTCCAGACTTTATTCTGGAAGTGCCAGTAGGTAAGTCCATTACATTGTTTTACTTTCTCTCAAGCTTTACTAACATTGTGTTGTGTACAGTAATAAAGAAGGACAAAGCAAATCTCGACTGGAATAGATGAATTCATAGATAGCGCTTATCCATAAAATATCTGTAGTTCTATTCAACATTGCTTGAAATGGTATTTACAGTGGGTATAGTAAAGAGTCACCCCCCTTTAAAATGATAACTTTTTGTTGCTTTGAAGCCTGAAATGAAGACAGATACTGTTTTTGTTTTATCCAGTTGTATTTACTCAATGCAATTTATAACATCCAAGTAAAAGATATAAAACCAACATGTCAGGAAAAACAAAAATTCACTGATTTGGAAAGCCTACTGTGTTTACAAGGACAGCTTTCCTTCTGACAGCTCTCACAGATCCCAACCTGTCCTGCATTCACTACAGGGACAAGGGAGATACAGATGCAATTTGTATGAGGCATCACATGGTAAGCTACACTGTGAACCCCATCTGTGTTTGGGTGCACAGATGCTGGCCAATGATCTCCCTGCAAGTGAGAAAGAGTGAATCAGAGCCACCTACACTGCCAGGAGGTATTAGAGCTTGGTAGATGAGATTAAGCTTTTGGGGGGGATGGAGAAGTGAGCTCTGTTGGGGAATGTTTGTGCAGAATTGGGTATGGGGGAAAGTGGTGCAGAGGTCAGAGCCAAGGAGGGGTGGAAGTGAGATGTGAATAGCCTTTGAAAGCGAGCTGAACCCTACACACTCCTAAACCCTGCATTCTGTAAATGGCGCACTCCTTAACCCTACACTCTGTACACAGCACACCCCCTGAACTCTGCACTCAGTACATAGAGCACCCATGAATTCTGCATTCTTTGTATAAAGCAGCCCTGAACTCTGCACTCTGTACATAGTGCCTCCCTGAAGTCTGCACATTACACGCTTCTGGTATGTATTGCCCTTTTAAGATCCTCCCACTGTTATTGCAATATGGCCACACATGCCGTTTGTTCAGTTCAGCAGGGGGGCATAGTTGAGTTCCCATACCTATTGTCTGAGAAAAATAAAGCCCTGGATAAATGTCTATATTCTTACAGATACAACCGGTCCTTTGAGGGCAACAGTAATGCCGATGCAGTCCACAATGAAATTGAGTTTGACACTTCTGCCTTGGAATAATTACTGTGACTGTTTCACTAACCTCCATGTACTCATCTTGATATGGGAAAGAGCTTCGCCATATGAATTTCCCCCTTTTGTTATGTTTATTCTCATGTTTCTGTGAGGCTAATGAAGAGTAAAACACAAAAACATATATCTTAAAAAAACTTTGGTCTTCATAAAATTAGCCCATACGAAGGCAGAGCTTGCACAGGCTAATTTTCAGGAAAATTTATCAAAGATTTCTTGAACAGTGAAGGGATATTGGGTGAACGTTAAGTATTTAAATATTGAAAATCAGGGGTGTCCAACTTTCGGCCCATGACGGCTATGAATGCGGCCCTACACAAAATTGTAAACTTACCCAGAAATGTTGATTTTTGGGGGGGATTTTTTCGTAAAAATGCATTTACATTTCGCAAACAGATGTAGCTGAAGAAAAAATTGACAGTGTCTCTTTACTGGACTTTTATACAGTAAGTTTTATCTTCCCAAAAAAAAAAAAATATCCCACTCTTTACAGTCATGACTTATTCATGTCAGTTTTCAGCAGCACCTATATTTGTGAGCAACCAATTTCAAGGATGAAACACACGAAGGGAAAAATTAGAACCAAAATATCTGATGAGCTCCTTGAGAATTAATTGAGAACTGCTACTACATCCATTGAACCAGATATTGATGTGTTAGTTTATCAAAAGTGTCAAATATCAAACTAATTTTATGTTGCCCTCTTACTTTTCTAATAAAAAATATTACAAAAAAGTTTTATTACTCAGATAGGTACAATATCTATATCCGTGATCATTAACTTGTGATCTGCTTGACTTTTTCTGCTCATAAGCTATTTTTATTGTCAGTGTAATTTATGTGTGGCCTAAGATAATTCCTCTTCATCCAATGTGGCTTAGCAAAGTAAAAAGTTTGGACATCCCTGTTCTAAATAAACAAAATTAAATATTTTTACCCAGGCTTCAACTTCAAAACCTAAAGTTCGGCCCTTCCTTTTGGCACAAGATTTGACCCACAAAGCGTAGCAAGTCTTCTCCCAAGCCTCCTACCCAGAGAAGGGTCGCCCTCACTCCTAAGAGTGGTGGGGGTTGTCAGTTAACGTTTGGTTCATTTATTGGTTTCAAATGGTACAAAGCAGAATTCAGAGCTCTACCCCTCACTGCTTTCCTCTCCAAAAATAACCAAAAGCTGCCCAAGAACCGTTGTCCGCAGCAGCACCCCGAAGTTGGGTCTATTGATCCTTGCTGTTGTTCAGTCTGTTGCCACAGTTCTGTTTGCCTATTATTTTCACCCTTCTCCTGCATTGTTTGGGGACGTCTCAGGGTCTATGAATAAACAGCCTGTGTCCTGTACTGTACGATTAAGATAAGAGGAATTTTGATCTAGATCTTGGAGTACAGTCCACCCTTCCTTCTAATTCTTGGTTACTCTGCACTGCGTGCTACAAAACTCATGGTATGGGATAGGTTTATAGGTGAAGCATTTAGAGGACATGTCCTTGATTGCCAGTGTTCCGTTACCTGAAGGCACCAGCCTAATGCCCAGGTTCTATGAATACTCAGCCTGTGTCCTTTACTGTACTCCAAGACATGGAAGACACAATAAGTGAAAACTCCTCTTTTTTTTTGTGTACATAATAGGATGCAAGTCTCCCCTCTCTGTTCTCATGATTTGCTCCTTTTTTCTTGCTATTAAACAATTTTATGCTACAATAATATGCTTCTTAGGAATGCTAAAATGCTGCAATGTCATTCATCTTATATCTATTAGATATTCAGAGGATTTTTGTTAAATCTCTCCTAAACATCAGGGCACATCATGTGTGGTCAAGCTTAACTCCATTCTAACTCGGTATCCAGCCTATTGGTACCTCCCCCCGGAACCATTCAGCTTAAAGGCTGATTTTTTACCCAACTTGTTACTGTTACACGTAAGGGCAGCAATCAGAAAATTCAGCTTAAGGGCCTGTGTCAATGGCATCCATTTGATGCCACTGATCGACTTATGTACAATCTTCCTGTTGGGTTTTTCTCGCTCGATCAATGCTGCATGCTGTAGCCTGCAACACTGATCAGTGTATTCTGACACTCCGCTGTCATAAAACAAAGACACAGTGGGGAGGATTGCAAGTGTGTAGATAGGGGAATCGTCAGTTTTTTTAGTTAAACCCACTGGTTGAAAACTGACTGCTCTATGGGCTGCTTAAAGCAAGGATCTTTAACCGCTTACAAGCTAATATGATGAACTCACAGTGATTTGGAACAACCGATAAAAATATATGTAATTTTTCCACCTCCCTTCCATTGCACTTTAAGTATTTTACTTCTAACTTGGATCTCACATTTAGATATTGTGTTTGCTCTGCAGCTGTGGATGGACATGTTATTCACTGGATTGAAAGTAAAGCCTCCTTTGGCGATGAGAGCAGTCACCGCATGTATCTACAGGAGCAGTTCTGGAGCTACTGGAACAGGTGAGTCTTTATCATACCCTAAAGTTGACCACACATATTACAGTGTGGTACAATCCATATAACCGCCTTTGGATTTACCAACAACTGTTTAGTGTGCGGTCCTACCAAAATAATCCATTCAAAGTATACTATGTCAGGCACTTCCTCTATTATACAGTTATCCATGATTGTACAATCAAATTGTAATGTGTGTGGCCAGCATTAGGGTGGAACTTGTGGCACTGTAAACTTCTCCTGTTACTGCACCTATGCTATCAAAATGTCTATTACAATAACTTTGACTAAACAACAACCACAGCCATACCATTATCTGTTAGCCCAATAAACCCTGCTGCTGGCCATGCTATTTATGACCCTAGGTTCCTATAGTGCCTAGATATGAAAGAAATATATTGGTATCATTTTGATTTGGTGTGTCTATGGCAGCTAGGCAATTAATATTTGCCATATCTTCTGCTACAACACCCTCCCCCCCCATTTTTCTCTCAGCACACTTCTCTAAATAAACAGGATTAAATTATTGTAAGGTCTCACTTAAAGCGTAACTCCACTTTTGTTGAGAAAAAAAAAAACATTCCCCTCTTGGCGATCTATGTACATAACAAGGATTTAAACAAACTTTGTTGCAGATTCCTACCTTTTGTTTTTCTGTAGAAATCACTGTGTGTTTGTATCCATGTGGTAAAGTAAGGGGCCTTTCACACAGGCTGTTCGATCAGATCCGTCAGTTTTTCAGCTGGACAAGATCAGATGCTCCATGCACCCCTATGGAGCAGCAGATGTCAGAGGTGACATCTCCGCTGACAACACGCTGCTATCCGATCCAATCCTGCCTGTGAAATCCAGATGGATGGAAACCCTGCAGTCCGCGGCCCATTTTATTCCAATCTCCCCATAGAGGAGAGCGGGGGTCTGACAGGTCTGTCTTTGCAAAGTAAGCGGAGACAGACCTGTCATCTGCCTGCTCAGCGGGGATTGGCGGATGGATCCCCTCTGAGCAAAACAGTGTCCGCCGGGCGGAAAGCCCGTGTGAAAAGACCCTTAGTCTAATTGGAGTGGTTTCCTAAATATCAACCAACTGTGCCCCTTCAGGGCTCTAATGAGGAAAGCTGCTAGGCCTGCATCCCCTTACACGTGATTTCCTATGGAAAGTATCTCACCAAAAAGGACATTTTTGTTGCAGGGGATGCCTGAAATCTGACTTGTATCTTAGGGAAAACTTCTGGGAAAATTAGTGAGGGGGGGGGGGGGGAGGTATTCAGTACACATTCTGTGTACAGACCACCTTCAGGTAACCAAATTGCATTGCATTTTTTGAAAATTACAGAGCTGCAGATTGAATAGGAAAGCTAATTTTATTTAACATTCAGTAACAATATGATTTGTGTCGCAATTGTATACGTTATGTTATTTTTTCTTTAATTTGCTATCCCCCCCCCCCCAAAGGTGGAGTTACCCTTTAAGCCCTGTACACACGGGCTGAATGGCAAGCGATATTAGCCAGTTCAATAAAAATGGCAGACATTCGGCCCGTGTGTATGGCAGCCAGCCTGACAAAAGCCGGCCGTTTTGGTCAGCTTCTTTAGAACAAGCATGCTGGAAAACCAGCAGCTGACCAGCTCCTGATCAGTGCGCTCAGCCGATGGCTGAGAGAGCTGATCAAAGTGTTCTGGTGGGGGGCCCATCCCCGTGTCAGAATACAACAGCCCAGCAAGGGAGATTGCTGTACTAACGTTGGATTGTTAGTACAGCGGCTCCGACTGGAGCTGACAGTTTATTTTCGTTCAACAAAACAACTCATAATGTGTACCAGGCTTAAGAGTTGCAGTTGGTGGGCAGCAAAAAGGCAGCAAACGGAGGGTGTTTACATGCCGTGGCTGTGATGCTTTGTGCCCACAACAAAGTATACCAGACATGTAGCCGATCAGGCTTCAGAGGCAAGAAAGATTTTTTAGATTTGAATAGAATGTTGAGGGGATATAATTTCCGTCAGGTATTTTTTACGCCTTTTTGTACCCATTAGGGAGATTCACTTTCTCTAATTGTCCTGATCACCAGTTTTGCTGAGAATGAAAGTGAGTGTAAATCCAAATATTTGTTGGTACCAGAACAGGAATAGAGGGGATAACGACATCCAATGGGGACACTTGTTTTAGTGACTGCTGAGAACTCAATTTGGAAAAATCCCTCCTGTTGAGTCTACAGGGCAGAAAGTAAAGGGAAATCGCCCTACGGCCCCTTTCACGCTTGTGTGACTTGTCCTGCGATTTGGGACTGCAAAGTCTCATGACAAGTCGTACTCCATGATTTCCAATGAGTACCGTTCATATCTATACGACTTCAAAGTAGTCCGTGCAATACTTTGGGACGATTTTATTGCATTTTCAGGTCCAAAGACCTAGGTATTGCTTCAAATCCAGGTAAAATCGTGGCAACAAAATCGTGGTAAAATAGCTTGTCTTTTAGGTCGCATAAGTGTGAAAGGGGCCTAAAGGGAAAAAATACAGAAAAAAACATCCTTACAGACATTTTAACCCTCCCCTAATGCTTTAGATATATATTAAAGCATTGTGCTTCTGTTTGGATGCTGGGGTGACCTATGTTTACCATGCGAAGTACTTTTTATTAGTGCAGTCTATATAATTTAGGAGGATGACCAAAGAACTTTTAAATGCCATTTATAAAAGCTGCAGCCAAGTACAAAGAATTGGACGAGTCAGATGTGTATTGGCATGTACTGACCGAAACAACAAAGCGACAACTGGATTTGTTGTGTGATTTCTCGCTGTTATTTTCAGCAGGTGTCCCCGTATGTTTAAGAATGCATTCTCCAGTTTTTATGCTGATTTTTATTTTTTGTATTTAAAAAAAAATCCTGCTTGTGGAGATCCCAACAAAACATACCTTTTCCTGGGATAAATTAGAATGCATGTAAAACGCATCAAAACAAACTTCATAAAAAAAAATGCAGAAATATCAATGTAACCTTTTCTCATGTTATTTGCTAACTGCTGATTTTCAGAGACCTGTACCCTATTCCTTTGACTGATTCCTATTGTTGCAATTATTCTTACCTTTGGTTCAAATATCTGTGTTAGTAGGCGCTTCAAAGTACTGTATGTTTAAAATGAAAAAAGCACATAATATTAAATCAATGCATTTCAATGGGCCCTGTTCAGATTTCTGTTCCTGTAAACTCCTACTGTACATGCTGCATTTACTTCCTGCATAACCTTACTGACAAGGCCCACTGAAATCAATAGAAGTATCTGAAAAGCAAATCAATAAAATGTACTACAAATAATGTGCAATACCGTAAGTACACAAACATGTATGGCGAAATGTATTTTCAAAATGCAGAGCTGTGAATCTAGATGGAGATCATGAAATCAAGTCACCAGATCACTACGAGTCCTCTGACAGTCTAACAAGATGCCTGCCAACTCTGTAACTGTTTTCATATTAAAAAGCTGGTGCAGTTATTGCTCACCGGTAATGTCTTTGCTCCTCACCATAAGGAACACTTCATTTGCAGTAATTAAGAGCACTCAAGCATTTTCATTGCCCTGTTGATGAGAGACTGGGCATTGAAGTACCATCAAGGCCATGCTCGGGCTATAATATGCAGACATTTAAACTTGGCTTACCCTTATAGGGGCTAATGGCATCTTTATACCTGTGCCATGGGGCATTTATTTGTTTATTTGGGCCTCAGGAATTCCACGTCTGTTTTTATCTTATGTATCATAAAGCACTCCATATTTTAAATGTTCCGTCATTTTAAGGGTAAGCCTGTATTTTACACCATGTTACAACTGTATGTTTGGGTCCAATGATTGTGGGTGCAGTGCTTTGCAAGCTTCTATGCAAAATGATAGTAAATGCACTATTTTTTTTTCCTGCAAAAAATGTTAATTTTTTTTTTTAAAATGTGGACTTTAAAGAGGTTATTAGGTTTTTTTCCTTTTATTTTATTTTTTTATAATAAACATGGAACCTCCTCTTCTGGGGTCACTTGTCAGTGCTTTGGGCTCCTCCCCTTCTCTGTGTGCCACAATAGGAAGCCGCTTGCTCCCAGGCTGGGCTATGTGCATCCATTGACACACACAGCATGGCTAGGCCCTGCCCCCCCTCTGTGTTCACAGGATTTGTTTGAGAGCAGCAGGAGCCAATATCTCTGAGCCTGTGAGGAGAGAGAGAGAAAGACCAGTGCCACTGCAGATGGGCACAGACCTGGATTGAGATAGGTAAGTATAAACAATGGTGAAACTGTGATACAACTAGTGGGACATTTTTACCACAATGCAGGGAATTTAATAAATTTTCCACCACATGGCACATACTAACCCTTGTCCTCGAGCCAGGGACCCTCGGTGTACATTCCTCCCCAGTGCTGCACACCTTTTCAGAAACAACATCCCTGCTGAGTCTTCCTTTTAATGTGAATGCAGATTACACCTCTTTTTACTCCTTTGGGTAAGCTGTACTCATGACCGCTGGGAGTGGCCCAGCAAGGTATGGATTACCCAAATCAATGGGGCCATGGCACTTTTGTGCACAAAAAGAAGGTTATTTTGGTGGAAAGACTGTGCGGCACAAAGCGAAGATTGCTGGCTTAAGGATAAAGGTATTTGTCCAGGTGTGCAGCACTCTGGGAATAGAGGAACTTACTTAAAAGCCATTTATATTAAAGCGGAGTTCCACCCAAAAGTGAAACTTCTGCTTTAAGTGCTCCTGACCCTTTGACTTGCCACATTGGTATGTCATTTTTTCTGGGGGGGACACCTAGTTTTGACAGGATCGAGCGGAAGTTCTTTCCCTGCAATCATCTGTGACATTTTACATGTCCCAGAAGATTGCCCGGCCACTAAGGAAGTGCAGCACAGTTCGTGCATGCGCAGTGCGCACCCAGCTGTGAAGCCGCAAGTTGTCACAGCCAGTTGCCCACACTTGTGATGCCGGCGCAGCGGGGAGAGGAGTGAGAGAAATGAGGCTCCTGCCGGCTGGATCGTGGGAGAGGTGAGCGTGTGTTTATTAAGTCAGGAGCTACACTTTTTGTAGCTGCTGACTTAAAAAAAAAACACAAATGGCTGGAACTCCGCTTTAGGATGCATCTTAACCACTTGCCGACCGCCGCAAGTACATATACTGCGGCGGTCAGCCCCTCACAGGCAAAGTGACGTATGGGTACGTCACTAGCCTGTGAGGCTCTGGGGAGCGAGCGCACGCCGCCGGAGGCGCGCTCCCGCTAGGTCACGGACCGACCCCCCCCCCCCCCCGTGCGTGTGCCCGGCAGACCCGATGTCCGCCGGGCACTCACGATCGTCCGTGACAGTCGGAGAAAGGCAGGCGGCTGATGTAAACAAGCCGCCTGTCATTCTCCCCTGTGTAGGAATAGTGATCATACGGTTCTACTATGTAGGACCGTTGATCACTGTTCCTACAGCTCAAGCCACAGCCAATCACAGGTAGAATCACGCCCCTAGGGACACATACAACCCCTCCCTTTCAAAAAAAAGTTAACCCCTTCACTACCAGTGTCATTTTACAGTAACAGTGCATATGTATAGCACTGATTACTGCAGTAATGTCACTGGTAACCCCAAAAGTGTCAAAAATGTCAGTCAAGGGTCCGATCTGTCCGCCCCAATGTCGCAGTCCCGCAAAATAAATCGCAGATCGCCGCCATTACGCGTAAAAAAAAAAAAACAACAAAAATGACAAAAATCTTTCCCTTTGTTAGTAAACACGATAACTTTTGCGCAAACCAATAAAAATACGCTTTTTTTCTATTTTTTTTTTTTTACCAAACATATGTAGCATAAAACAAATTGGCCGAAAATGTTAAAAAATTTTGATTTTTACATTTTGGAATTTCATATAAAAAAATGTGAAAAATATTGTTATTTTTGCAAAATTGTCGCTATTTTTTTGTTTATAGCACATGATCAAAAAATCGCACAGGTGATCAAATACCACCAAAAGAAAGCTCGGTTTGTGGGAAAAAAAAGGACGTCAAATTTGTTTAGGTACAGCGTCCCACGACCGTGCAATTGTCCGTTAAAGTCACGCAGTGCCGAATCGCAAAATAGGCCCTGGTCAGGAAGGGGGTAAAATCTTCCGGGGCTTAAGTGGTTAAGTGGCCTTTTATTAACATGGTACAAAGAGCACTGATATAGGTCTGATACATATTTACCTTAAAGTAGAACTCCAAAACAACCCCTAAACAATTTTGCTTGTTCTGGAAAGAGTAGGGAAGGGTTAGAATCCTTGTTGTGTTATATTCTATTTGGGTCCCCATTGTCACCAGTAGAAAAAGTAAGGCAAACTTTTACAGTTGTCACCATGACAGGAGTAGAGGGTAAGTATTCCAGTGGGGGGGCAGGTGGCTTTCCTCTCATTTTTCCAGATTTCAAATCCTTCTGTGTCTCTGGAGATAGATGCAGGCAATTCTCACTTATAGAGGTGACAAGACTGCAATAAAAAGTTCTAATCCTTACCTACTATATTTAATACAAACATGCTGTTGGTAAAGTAACACTTTAAAGAAGATAGCCAGTGTGTTCAATGTGCAGCATTTTTTGTCTTGTGTTGTCTGTAATTATTTAAATTATGAATGCTTATATTGATTGTGCTGTGAGTGGTCTGTGGAGTATAGCTTGCTTATGGTATACTGGAGGCCAATTGCAGTAGATCTCAACCATTGATCACTGTCAGTGTACAGTGATCAAATTATGAGAGTCTACCTGTCTCTTAATATTCCTCTGGTATAGTAAAAAATGACAGACTACTGCATTGTGTTTGATGATTCTCAGTAGATTTTTGGGGTGGGAAAAAGTAACATGATCAGAATTCTTGCAATTATAAAGGCTTTGTTAGAGACCTGTTGAGAAAATGGTTATCATGTTTTAACTCCGTGCTACAGACAGCATTATTGAGATTTTTGCCCATGTGTACAAGTCAGCTTTAAGTAAATGTTACCTTTTTCCTGGCTTTGGTAACCGTGATGAATTTTGACAGCTGTAGGATAGCGTGCGCTACAGTAATGGTAATGTCCACTCATTTGAAATGTTTTCAGTGTCTGTGTCATGACTAGGAGGAACGTTCTTACTTCAATCAGCTTGCTGCATCTGTTGGAAGTAGTCCCTCATCGAGGCAAGCTTGAGGCTTGTTCGCTTAGGCCGAGCTTTGAAAAGCGGCTTCATTTCACTGCTCAGTAGGGACTGTAACTTCCAATTTGATTGTGTTCGCAGAGTGATAAGGAGGAATTGATCAAGAAAAGTGGTCTGTTTGTAGTGTAAATGTATATCCTCTGTGGGTACTCCGATATTCCTGGCTCTTCTCTCACTTGGAGCCGCAGGTCAGCGCTATGGCTGGGGAATCATTACACCTGGAATTACATTTCACCTCTTGCTGCTTCTGGGGGTTACAGTGTGTAAGCGCACAGACTTCTTGCTATCTCTTCTAGTTATTTTCATTATTGCATTTCTTTTCTGGTTACCCTGATATTATTTTGTGTTTCTAATATTCAGGTTAAATCTTTTCTGATTAAAAAGACTTCTATGTTATAAGTAATAGATGTATTTGCTGATCTTTTTCAGGGCTGGTAAAATAGATTGAGGACATTAATATAACTAGTCGGTTACAGTGCATTTTCCCAGTAAAGAAGAATTCCAAGCATCAGTATGTTATACTTTTTTTATGTATATTCCATACCTGGGCATTGCCCCACAGAAGCTGGAAGTCACTGAAGTAGACACACCTACTTCAGTGATTTCCACTTGTTTCTGGGTCCTATGCTGAGCTGCTGGCATGTAAATACAGGAGGCCAGTAGCTCAGCATAGGGCCCCATTCAGAGAATGCTTTGCATTTTTAAAATGAATGCAAAGCATTCTCTGATTGGACAAGGTGGAGAGGCAGGGCTGTGATGTCAAGCTTTCCACCTCAGCTATTCAGAGAATGCTTTGCATTCATTTAGTAAATGCAAAGCATTCTCTGAATGGAGCCTGTGCCAAGTGGCCAACCTCCTGTGTTCACAATTCAATGTTCACTAAAACTGAACCAAGGCTTTTATACTTTCTCTCAAAGTGTTAATAATCCCTCAGTTTTGAAAGCATATTCAGCAGCTTATTTATTTATTTACTGAGTATATTCAGCTTCTTTATCATGTAATACTTGCCCTTTTTTCAATTCAATCTGGTGCCATGACCACTGCCCTTAGTTTTCTGTCTCAGGATGACTTCTTTCTATTGAAGCATCCTGTGGAGCCACCCTTGCATGCAAATCTCGTGTCTACCTACACAGTGTGCAACAATAGAAACACACAACCTTGTAGCCTAGGATGGCAAGGCACTCCCCTGCTCCTTCCTCCCCTAAAATAACGAACTGGGTCAAGACTCCACTGTTAACTCTTTCCTGTGAAGTGTGGAAGTTCAGGAAAGCAGCACAGAGAGAGGGGGTGCCAGCTGCATTGGAAGTTGTAAATTTGTAAGTGCCAGGGTAAGAATTTTAACAAATGATTTACTGCTGTTTCGTGAGAGAATGTTTTTTTGCTTTTCTCTTAGGGGTCTTTTACCTGGGTGAGCTCCTGTTGTTTGGGTGAGCTCCATGTTGCCCGGTTGGCTACATTTAGCCTTTTTGGAGTTGTCGTTACTGTCCGGTAGAGTTTTCCCACCCCTCATGCCTTTACTGCTTTGGGACATCCCACTCAGCTAATGGAGATAAGGCTGCTTCTGTCCACGGACGATAGAGAAAATAAGATTTTTGTAAGATCTTACCATAAAATCTTTTTCTCTGATGTCCATCGATAGATGCAGCACCTGCCCCTCGGTTTGGGGTTGGTTCTTTGGTTTAAACTGCTTTAAACTAAACGGATGTGCTGAGTCATGCAGTGGGGGTTTATGCCGAGAGGGACAGCCCCCTGGGCGTGTGTATTCAAATTTTTTTTATGCCTAGACTACTCCTGATGGGAGGAGCATAAACCCACCCAGCTAATGGAAATGAGGCTGCGTCTGTCAACGGACATCAGAGAAAAAGATTTTACGGTAAGATCTTACAAAAATCATATTTCTCTATCGCTCATTGACAGACGTAGTCCTCGGTGATACAGCACCTTCGGGTTATGTTGCCTCCACAGGAGTAGGACTAGACAGGAAATAAAATGCTCTGGCCACACCCTAGGGGCAGTCCCAGAGGGTATATCCTCTCTCTCTCTGCCTCAGCAAATCAGTTTTTTTTCTGTCTAGTCAGGAGTAAGGACCTAGATACCTTGCTGGGATCTTCGGTCCTGGCAGGATTTTTTTCTTAGAAAAGAATTTTTTAAGACAGCTTTTTTTCTCCAGTGTTCCTGTGAGATCTTCAAGCAAAAAAGCTGAACTGGGCGACGGGCTGGATGTTGAGATCCAGTGGTCACCCCAGTTCAGCCTACGAGCGCGTGCAGGCCATAGCTCCGCGCTGGGTCGGCCGCGACATAGTCCCACTGGACGGGGACTGACCCTGCGAGTTAAACGTCTCGCTGAAACGCCAAAGACCATGAGTCACGGCGCCCGTATTGGTCGACAGCCCTCCTACCTCGGTGGAGAGGGGTACTGTCAGGAGTTGGCGCCCGCCTGGTTCCGGTATGGTGAGTAGTATGTTCCCCCTTTCCCCCTGACGGGTCTTGTGGTGAACGCGGGCCCCTCTCTGTAATGGTAAGGATGGGTTCCCCTCTATCCTACAACATGTCACAGATCCCCCTAATTGAGTGTGATTTTTGTGTACAAGAAGCCAAGAGGCTTGGTTTGGGAGCTGACAATCTAATTGTAAAGATGTGTAAATGATTGTAGTCAGTGGCAGTACTAGAACTTTACTGTAATAGTATAAGGTATCCTACCTGTCAGTAGCCACAGGGCGATGTCTATACATGTATACTGCATTCCAGATCATTCCTCCAGCTAAGCAGCGGTCCGCATACGGCCCGCTAGGGTCCGGTACCTCCGACCACGCTGACCACCATGAGGGTGAAGGGTTGTGAGGCCGAGATCCTTCTGCAGACATACCGCTATTCTGTGCAGGCCGCCGCCATTGTCTGGTAGATCGCACGAGGCCGCCATTTTGGTGTAGCCTCGTGTCTCCAGCATGGGGGCGGCTATGTTTGAGGTGACTCAAACACCTCATGGAGCCAGGGGGAGGAGCCGGCAGGCGTGTTAAGGGGCGGAGCCGCCTCTTTTACCCAGGAAATAGGGCCAAAGACTTCCTGTCTGTAACAAGACAAGCACTGAGCAAGCTGATGAAAACTTCTGTGCATCAGGGATGAGCCTTGGGGTCTGTCTCTCTCTCTGTGGGGTCCAAAAAGGCAGGTAACACTGAGGGGCGCTGTTGCGACTGGGGGACACAAAAAAAAAAAAAAAGTTTTTTTTTACTTTGTCATTTTTTGTCGCTGGCAAGTGTCTTGTATAATCATTGACCCTGCCGCATAGGTATCCCCACCTGATCCCCTCAAGGTGGCCGCAGGACCCTCCAGTACCCCACTTGTGTTTTAATGCATTATCGGCAATTTTGGAGTCTTTGGTATCCCGGGTGGAGGTGGCCTGTCAGGGACGGGGGTCAAGTAGCGACCCCCGCCTACCCCTATTGTTTATCAGATACTTCAGATACGGATTCGGAACTGGTCAATGCAGTTGCAGGTCCCTCTTAGGGGGCTGTTGTCTCAGGTAATATCTCCTCAGCAGTGAGGAGCACGTTTCTGCCTCCGCCATAGCACAAGAGTGGTGGATGCACTAGTTGTGTCCGTCCGGGAAACCTTTAGTCTTGAGGTTACACCGGCAGAGGTAGCTGAGACTGAGATTCCTTTTTGGTACTTGTTAGCCTACCAAAAGGGCGAAGGATTTTCCTTTACCCAAATGGGGTCGTTTTGAAACGAACCCCTGTTATTTCCAAACGCATGGCTAGGTGCTATCCGTTTGAGGAATTCCTCTTTATAGGATAGACGGTACCACCTGCTGTCTTGCCACAGACTGTTAGGATAAAAAGACCTCGTAACTAACGAGGACCTTCCTTTTCTGCTCATATAGAGTTGTTCGTTCCGCGAGGGCGGGCGATAAGGCGAAACCCTCCAAAGCCCCTTTAGAGGGGTTTCAAAGGGCGCTGGTCGGGTAAACAAAGAGTCCGGCTCAGCCAAGCCTGAAGAATATAGCCTGATGCGCCCCTACCCATCTCTGGGGTGGGGGGGGAATGTCTTCACCGGTTTCTGGAGGACACAGGATCGAGTTTCGATCACTTCCACCGGTGCGATTCTGCCCTTCTAATATTGAACGGTTTCAGGGGTTCTATTCGAACCTATTCACAATGCCCAGGAAAGAGGGCAAGGTGCGTCCAAATCTGGACTTGGGAAGAAATAGAGTCCATCCGTACAGTGGTGGCCTCCCTGCATAAAAGAGATTTCCTGGTGTCCATAGACATATAGGATGCCTATCTTTATATCCCCATCATCGCAGGACATCAGCGTTTTTTCGCTTTCCCAAAGATCATCCCTGGTTCCCACCAGGAGACTGAACTATCTGGGCCTAAGGTTGGATACATCCTGGGCAAGAGAGTTTCTCCTTGCTGGGAAACTCCAGAAGGTTCAGTCAACGATTCGGATGTTGCTGTGCGTCAATTGGCTGGGACTGATGGTGGCCTTCTTAGAGGCAGTACCGTATACCCAGTCTCATACCCGAATTCTCCTGAAGGAGATTCTTTTTTAATGGAATCAGAATTCCGATTCCCTGGACAATCGGATCCGGTTGAGCGAGCGGACCAGGAAGTCTCCGATGCTCAACCAGGGGAAGTCATTTCTTCCGATAGTATCCAGATTACCAATAAGGGTATCGGAATTGAGAGCGATCAGATTTTGTCTGATTTACTGGATCGAGCAGCTCTAGAGCAGCCCGATTCGGATCCAATCGCATATGGCCTCTTCATCCAGAGGTTTTTTCCCTAGCTGTCCCTTCATTGGGACATCCCGGATGTGGATCTGTTGGCACCTTGGCCTAACAGGAAGGTGCGGAGGTTTGTAGCTCGCGCCACGATCCTCTAGCGGACGCTGCAGAAACGCTGATCGCCCCGTGGGGGCAGTATCAGCTACGGCATGCCTTCCATCCTCTCAAGTTGCTGCGGGAACTTCTTCGCAGGATAGAGGTGGAGGGAATTCCAGTTATTCTGGAAATTCTGGATTGACCTCGTCAAGCCTGGTACGCCGACTTGGCGAGGCTAGTCGCGGACGCTCCTTGGAGACTTCCTCTCAGGGAGGATTTGCGGTCTCAGGGACTGATCTTCCATCTTGCTTTACAGTCGCTGGCTTATTGGCCTGGCCATTGAGACCCAGGTACTGAAGGACAAGGGAGTGTCAGCTTCAGTTATTCCTACCTCCAGTTAAAGCAAGGAAAGCGACTTCCAGCACATGGAAGTCTTATA
Source organism: Pelophylax lessonae (assembly GCF_965119305.1). Lineage (NCBI taxonomy): Eukaryota > Metazoa > Chordata > Amphibia > Anura > Ranidae > Pelophylax > Pelophylax lessonae. The sequence goes on from NC_138780.1 coordinate 106,552,429, forward strand.
TTGCATGGTGTGAATCTATTGGATTTTCCCCACATACCTATTCGGTGACCCGAATTTTGGTCTGTCTGCAACAAGGGGTTGAGCAGAAACTATCCTTGAGCACGATCAAGGGTCAGGTTTTCGGCATTAGCAATCTTCTTTCAAGAAACCTTTGGCTAATCATTCCTTGGTGCGGAATTTCATCCAGGGGGTGCGACATCTGGCTCCGCCAGTGCGCGCACCCTTACCGCCTGGTATCTTAATTTAGTGTGGTCGGTTCTTCAGAAACTTCTCTTTGAAGATATTAGGGAGATTCCCTTGCTTACATTCCCAGAAGGTGGCCTTCTTGGTGGCCATTACTTCTCTACGCAGGGTGTCAGAACTGGCCGCATTATCCTGTCGTTCCCCAGATCTGGTGGTTCATAGGGATAAGGTGGTTCTTCTTCCGAATCCATCCTTCCTTCCTAAAGTGGTTTTCGTAAGACGGACTCACTTTTTGTGATCACGGATAGCCCTTGAAGGGGGTTGCCTGTGTCTGCCGCGACCATATCTACATGGATCAGTCAGACGGTGGTACAGGCTTATTCTATTAAGGGTCGGAATCCTCCGTTCCCTGTTAGGGCGCACTTCACTCGAGCGCTCAGTACTTCCTGGGCCTTTCGCCATCAGGCGTCAGTGGTCCAGGTATGTAAAGCGGCCACCTGGTCGTCGGTACATACCTTTACAAAATTTTATAAAATTGATGTGATGGCATCGGCGGATGCCTCATTTGGCCGCAAGGTTTTGCAGGCCGCAATTTGAGGAGACCGGTGGTCTACCTCGAGGGTTTTTTTCTGTTTTGAAAATTTTTTTGTTGAGTCTCATCATTAAGGATGAGCATTGTAAACTTCTAGTTGGCACCGGTTGGGCCTTCTAGATTTGGATTTGATTTCCATTTTCCCACACCTCATTTGTGATACTGCTCTGGGACTTCCCGAAGGTGCTGTATCACCGAGGACTACGTCTGTCAATGAGCGATAGAGAAAAATGGATTTTTGTAAAATCTTACCGTAAAATCCTTTTCTCTTAGCTCATTGACAGACGTAGTACCCGCCCCTCTGTTTTTTTGAGTTGGGTTGGGTTAAATTCTCTAAAGACTGCTTTTATGACATAACTGATTTGCTGAGGCAGAGAGAGAGAGGATATACCCTCTGGGACTGCCCCTAGGGTGTGGCCAGAGCATTTTATTTCCTGTCTAGTCCTACTCCTGTGGAGGCAACATAACCCGAAGGTGCTGTATCACCGAGGACTACGTCTGTCAATGAGCTAAGAGAAAAGGATTTTACGGTAAGATTTTACAAAAATCCATTTTTTTTTCAATGCAGACTGGCTTTTAGATTTATTTAAATGATGTAGCAAGCGTTTTAATGAACTGCGGTGCACTGTGTTGTGGTGTCATTCATTTTGAATGACACTTCATCATACTAAAGCAGCACAAAGTATTTAATCTGCATTGCAGCACAGCACAACACACAATACACCATCATGTGGTGTGGTGCAGTGTCAGGAAAATGGTACAGGTCTGATTTCAGGTGCATTGGCAGCCCATTTAAATGAAAAGGCTTCTTTACACAATGCATGTTAACACACAACAAAATCCATTTTAACACAACACAGCAAAGCGACCCGGTGTGAGGGGGGCCTTATTGTCCTCCCTGCCCTGCAATATTTACTCATGCTCTCTCATCACTCCATTCAGCCAATGACATTCCTCAATGTTCTAGCAGAGAGAGGAGTCCTGTAAGCAAAGCAGGGCACCCTCAAAGCAGCTTTACAATAAAACAACATGCCACTGGTCATTCAGTTGGCGACCGCCCTATAGCAGTTTTACTGCTACAGGGCAGCCATGCTGCGCATGATCACTTATATATACGTGATCCTGCACTGCCGGGTAGAGTGTGTGCCATCAGCAGCTGTGTATCTACACATTGACGTCCGCCAGCACCTGGTAATTGTACAGGATACAGGCAGAGCGGCAGTCTGCCTATGTAAACAAGACACATTGTCATTCTGTCAATAAGGAAGGCATGGATCCTGTGTTCCTGCACAGCAGGGACACTGATCCATGACTTTCCCTAGTAAAAGCACCTCCCACACTACACTAAAACACCAGCTATGCACACAGTTAACTCTCTCATTGCCCCCTATTTTAACCTCTTCCCAGCCAATGTTATTAGTACAGTGACGGTGCATATTTTTTAGCACTGATCACTGTATTAGTGTCACTGGTTCCCAAAAATGTACCAAAAGTGTCAGTTAGTGTCTGATTTGTCTGCCGCAATATCGCAGTTCCAGTATAAGTTGCTGATCACTGCCATTACTAAAAATATATAAATAAAAATTCTATAAATATATGCCATAGTTTGTAGACACTATAACTTTTACACTCAATCAATATGCACTTATTGGGATTTTTTTTTTTTTTTTTTTACCAAAAATATAAGCAGAAAGTAAAAAATATTGTTTTTTTTTTTAATTGTCGGTGGTTTTCTGTTTATAGCGCAAAAAAAAAAAAAAAAAAAAGCAGAGATGATCAAATACCCAAAAAGAAAGCACTATTTGTTTGAAAAATAATGGACAGAATTTTATTTGGGTACAGTGTCGCACAACCGCGCAATTGTCAATTAAAAAAATCGCCTGGTCATTAAGGGGGTAAATCCTCTGGAGCTGAAGTGGTTAAAAGGACACTGGAACTTGTATTTTGTATGCAGACGTGCAAGTCCCAGGGAGTAAAGTTCACAAGCATATTGCAGCTGCCAGTACAGAGGATTAGGCCACTAGTGCTGGAATGGAATTATGGGCAGTAAGGTAAGTAGAAAAAAAGTATTAAAACAGGTTAAATAATTAAGTAAGCCCTGTCACTGAACAACTGGCTGATCTATTTTAAACAAAATAGTACAATCAAGCTTTAAATAGGGCTGATGACTCTTGCTCCATCCCCTTGTGATAGCTGGTTCAAACACCAAGCATCAGTGCTGCCCTATGAGAGAAAGGGGAGGGCAGCTGTCAGAGTGGAAATCCAAAGGCCTGCACCCCAACCCCCCCCCCCCCATTCCCCCGCAGCCATGATCTTCCTGTGCTGCAGAGATTAATAAGAATCCTGGGCCTGTGGCAGGCACTTATCAAAAACATTGACTATGCCCATCCTTTCCGTCCCCCTTTTCCATTCATAGAAGCTGTACTATAGCTTTCATGAATGAAAAGCGATCTATGAACATAGTAGGCAGAGCTTACATTCATCCGCTTGTGCTTGCATTGACCCCCACAGCGTCAGAGATGGCTGCAAGTTATTGGAGAGGACTTTGGATTTCCACTATGACAGCCAGCACAAGGGACACTTTGCGTTAAACGAAAGTACTGTTTTCTGTGCTGATTTGTTTAAAACATTTTTATCTATGCTGATTTTTCAAAACTTGGGCTTTAAAATAAACCTGTTTCTCTGTCGCTCATTGACAGACGTAGTCCTCGTTGATTAATAACAACTCGGGTTATGCTGCCCTCTACAGGAGTAGGACTAGACAGGAAAGAAAACATTCTGGCCACACCTTAGGGGCAGTCCCAGAGGGTATATCCTCTCTCTCTCTCTGCTACAGCAAATCAGTTTTTTTCTGTCTAGTTAGGAGTAAGGACCTAGATGACTTGCTAGGATCTTCGGTCCTGGCAGGAATTTTTCTTAGATTTTTTTAGACAGCTTTTTTCTCCAGTGTTCCTGTGAGATCTTCAAGCAAGCAAGCTGTAACTGGGCGACGGGCTGGATGTTGAGATCCAGTGGTCACCCCAGTTCAGCCTACGAGCGCGTGCAGGCCATAGCTCCGGGCTCGGTCGGCCGCGACATAGTCCCACTGGACGGGGACTGACCCTGCGAGTTAAACGTCTCGCCTGACGCCAATGACCAACAGAGTCACGGCGTCCGTATTGGTCGACAGCCCCCCCACCCCGGTGGAGAGGGGTTCTGTCAGGAGTGGGCGCCCGCCTGGTTCCGGTATAGGGAGTAGTATGTTCCCCCTCCCCCCCTGTCGGGTTTGTGGTGGACGCGGGCCCCTCTCTGGAATGGTAGGATGGGTCTCCCCTCTATCCTATAACAGGTCACAGATCCCCCAATTTGAGTGTGATTTTTTGTGAACAAAAACCAAGAGACTTGGTTTGGGAGCTGACTATCTAAGGTCATTGCAAGACTGTAAGGGTGACTGAAGTCAGTGGCAGTACTATAAGGGGCATTACTATTGAAGTAAAAGGTATCCTACCTGTCAGAGGTGTACACAGGCCGATGCCTAATGGGGAGGTGCCTGAGTCACTGCAGTCCAGATCGCCATTCCTCCAGCAAAGGGTCACTTCGGAAGGACAGAGGGCTGCCTCCCGACGGTCCACGGACCGCATGCGGCCCGCCAGGGTCCTGTACCGCCGGCCAGGCTTATCACCATTCAGGGTGAAGGTTGTGGGGCCGAGATACTCCCGCAGGCCGTCAGGCCGAACATAGACATCCCGAGGCCGCTGCTAGCGCCGCAATCCGATACAGGCCGCCGCCATTTGTCTTACAGATCGCACGAGGCCGCCATATTGGCGTAGCCTCGTGTCTCCAGCATGGGGGCAGCCATGTTTGAGGTGACCAAACACCTCGAGGAGCTAAGGGGAGGCGCCGGAAGGCGTGCAAAGGGGCGGAGCCGCCTCCTTTTACCCGGGAAAGCCAGCCAAAGACTTCCTGTCTGTAATAGACAGTGCTGGAACAGGTTGTATTGAAACTTCTGAGCATCAAGTGGTGAGCCTTGGGGTCTCTCTCTCACTCTGTAGGGGTCCCTAAGCAGGTAACACTCAGGGGCGCTGTTTCCCTCGAGGTGGCCGCAGGACCCTCCAGTTCACAGAGTATGGATGCATTCACAGCAGTTTTGGAGTCTTTGGTGTCTCGGGTGGAGACGGCCTGTCAGGGACGGGGGTCAAGAAAGTGACCCCCGCCTACCCCTATGTCATCTGATACTTCAGATTCAGATTCTGAGATGGTCATTGCAGCTGCAGGTCCCTCTGCAGGGGCTGTTGTCTCAGGTAAAGTTCCCTCAGACAGTGAGGAGGACGTTCCTACCTCCGCCATAGCACAAGAAGAAGCATTGGTGGACGCACTAGTTGTGGCAGTCCGGGAAACCTTAAGACTTGAGGTTTTACCGGCAGAGGCAACTGATATGGAAATTCCCTTTGGTACTAGTAAACCTACCAAGACGGCGAAGGTTTTTCCCTTACCCAAATGTTTTGGTAATAAGATTAAAGAGGAATGGGATCATTCAAAACGTACCTTTGCTAATTCCAAGCGCATTGCTAGACGCTATCCGTTTGAGGAATCCCTCATTAAGAAATGGACGGTACCACCAGTGGTGGATCCACCTATTTCCAGACTGAATAAAGCCACTGTTATCCCGTTGGAGGACGCTCCGTCCTTTAAGGATCCGGTGGATCGGAAGATGGAAGCAGAGTCCCGCACTATTTTTTCCCTGATAGGGTCAGCCTTTAGACCAGTGATTGTCATTGGTTTAGTTTCACAGACATTAACGGAATTGGCAAGATTGGTACGCTATGACCTAAAGGGGAAAGGTATCCCCCAGGCAGCATCTGATTTGATGGAACAAATTATACAAGGACTGCAGTTCGTCTGTGACGCAGCCCTGGATGCCACCCCCTTGTTAGGGCATGCATCTATGTCAGCGGTAATCCTCAGACGTGTGCTGTGGTTAAAATGCTGGTCAGCGGATCTAGGTTCCAAAAAAGCCTTGGCGAATCTCCCCTTTCAGGGGAATCTCCTATTTGGGGCCACCCTAGATGAGATCATTAAGGATGTCACTGGGGGCAAGAGCACTTTTTTGCCGCAGGCTGCTAAAGCTAAAGGACCTCGTAACAAGCGTGGACCTTTCATTGCCGCTCATAAAGGGTTCCCAGCCCCAGCGGAGCGAACGGGAAAGGCAAAGCCCCTCTAGGAGGGTTCAAGAGGCGCTGGTCGGGCAAACAAAAGGCCGACTCAGCCAAACCTGAAGTTAAGGCTAATACAGCCTGAAGGTGCGCCCCCACCCGGCTTGAGGGTGGGGGGACGTCTTCACCGGCATTCAGAGCTAGAGCCTTCCTGAATCTCGGACTAAGGGGTTCAGGAGATCATACGATCAGGACACAAGATCGAGTATCGATCACTGCTACCGGTGCGATTCTTCCCTTCCAACATTTAGGTGCTACAGGGAGCGGTAGTTACCGTTCTCTGAACAGATCATTTTCTTTACCTTTTCCAAAGATTAGTCTCAGTTCCCTACAGGAATCGGATCCGGTTGAGCAAACAGACCAAGGAGCCTCTAGTCTGGTGACTTCGGTCTCTAATGCTCAACCAGGAGAAATCATCACTCCTGATAAGAATCAAGTTTCTGATAAATGTGTGGGAACAGAGAGCGATCAGACTTTGTCGGATTGCCTGGACCAAGCAGCTCTAGGGCAGCCTGGTTCGGATCCAGTCAGACAATATCAGGGTGATGATCACCAAGGATTTCACCATCTGTGTCTTCATCAGAGCATCCCGGAGGTGGATCTGTTGGCATATCGGCTCAACAGGTGTAATGTTCCGGTACCTTTGGTACCCTAAATTACACTTTCGTACCCTAAATTACACTTTCCACAAGAGTATGCGCCCTACCATTTACTTTTGGAAAGGTGCGCATACACCTTTAAGACTGGAGCTGTCATCACTCAGCGCCGGACTAGATGGCTATTTAAGGCATCGGCTCTCACTCACATGTGTTCGTTCAAACACCCTTATCTGGATGCTAACCTTGCTTGAAGCTTCCATGCTTGCAAGCTTACTTCGCTGACGGAACCTCGCTGCGCTGATCCCTGTATCCCGCTACTGGATCATCCGCCTCTCCTGAACCACCCTTCGGCTGTATCGCTAATAGTGCTAAGTACCCCGCAGGGGAATTCTCTATAAACTTATACTAAGCTTACACTATCTAGCTCTGCATAGTAGAGACTGTTTATCACATCTGCATAAACTAGATTGCTAGCTCTTGAGACTACTGCTACTTTTCTGCACTGGGTTGATCTCTTTTGTATGTCCACCTGCTATTCTATCATCTGCTATCATACAACATTGTTAAACCTTCCTGCATCCATCTGCTACTGTCTCACCTTCAAGTGTCTATCACCTACCACCTCCACTAAACCTATCCCTCAAACCTTCATCATTGTGATACCACATATATAAAGTCACTCTAGGAACCAGCTTGCTAATTGTGTGTATTTACTGGCTGAAATAAGACCTTCCACACATGATGAGTCATTGAGGTTGGGAATGGTATCTCAGCATATCTCTTACATGACAACTGACGTGGAACTATTTCTGCAGCTGAAAATCCACACCATATAAGAAACGCAGGAGCGTTACAGATTGAACGAACCCAAAAAATGGATTCAGCAGAAATAGCCACTCAGGTGACACAATTAAAACAGCAAGTATCTGCGTTAATACACGCACTTGCTGAATTAAAAGAAGACAATCAGGCTCTGTCGCAGCAGGTAATTAGACTGACACAACTTACCTCTGCTCAGTCCCCTGAACCCAAGATAAATCCCCCTTTGGTATTTACAGGCGATCGCAAAAAATTTCGCGAATTTAAAAACGCATGTGAGTTACTTTTTTTGCTAAAACCTCGTACCTACCTTACTGATCACATTAAGGTTTGTACTATTATTTCTTACCTATCAAGCGATCCTCGAGCCTGGGCAGATTCTATTTTTGAGAAAAACGACCAGCTTCTCAACTCCTATGCCTTGTTCCTGGCAGAGCTCACTAGCCTATATGATGACCCCAATAGGCAGAGTACTGCTGATCTTCAGTTAAGATCCTTGAAACAAGGAAGGAGGCCTGTGGAAGACTTTGTCGCAGAGTTCAAGAGATGGACCCTTGATTCAGAATGGAATGATGCATCTCTGAAAACCCAATTTAGGCTTGGCCTATCAGAAGCCGTTAAGGACGAGCTCGCCCGAGCGGATCTGCCAAAAACCCTGGATGCATTAATACAACTCAGTATTACCATAGATAGAAGACTACGAGAAAGAAAGGCTGAAAAGATGGGAATGCCATTATCCGTTTCCTCTCGGAGTCTGGCCGTTCCTATGGAGGTAGGAACCATACGCCCACCGCTATCAACTATGGAAAAAGCCAAAAGACGAAATGAAAATCTCTGCTTGTACTGTGCATCCCCGGATCACAAGATAAACGTCTGTCCCCTAGTCAACAAAAAGAAGGGTGAGTGTTCACATGTCTCTCTAGGAGGATTGACAACTTCATTCACTAACCCCTACATTTCTGTTTTTTTGACATTACAGTGGGACCAGAACAGGATTACTACTAAGGCCATGATTGACACAGGATCTTGTGGAAATTATATGGATATATGTTTTGCTGCTTTAAATAAAATTCCTATTATTTCTAAACTCAAACCTGTCTCAGTAAGTCTTATTACTGGTGTTCCGTTATCCTCTGGTCCGATCACCGATCAGACACAAGCACTTCTAGTCACTATTAACGAGTCTCATAGGGAGATTTCTACCTTCGATTTAATACCATCACCCCACTTTCCCATTGTGTTGGGACTTCCCTGGTTGCACACACACCAACCAACCATAGATTGGAAGAAACGGTCCTTGACCTTCCCTTCTTGTTATTGCGAGGAAACGTGTAACCTCCCGTTTTCCGGGAAGATTCTGTCTGTGGTGACAGATGAGATTGCACCACTATGTTATCAGGATCTTTCTGAGGTTTTTCTTGAGAAAAATGCTCAAGCATTACCTCCTCATCGAGACTATGATTGTAGCATTGATCTACTCCCAAATAGCAAATTGCCGTTCGGTCATGTTTATCCTCTTTCACAGGATGAACTTGCCCATCTCAAAACCTATTTGGATGAGAACTTGGAAAAAGGTTTTATTAGACCTTCCACTTCTTCCACAGCAGCAGGACTCTTTTTTGTTCGCAATAAAGATTCAAGTCTCAGACCTATCATCGACTACAGGAAATTGAATGCTATCACAATAAAAGATCGCTATCCTCTACCACTTATCCCTGAGCTCATTGAGCAGGTGCGTGGAGCTACCTATTTTTCAAAATTAGACCTGAAAGGAGCATACAATCTCATTCGAATCCGTGATGGACACGAGTGGAAGACTGCGTTCAGAACTAGATACGGATTGTTCGAATATCTTGTGATGCCATTCGGCCTATGCAATGCCCCTGCAGTTTTCCAACGATTTATAAACGATATTTTTAAAGACTTACTAGATGTCTGTGTTGTGGTATATCTGGACGATATACTTATATATTCACGGACCCTGTCTGAACACATAAGACATGTAAGACTTGTATTATCGAGATTGCTTGCACATAATCTTTATGTGAAGCTGAAGAAATGCTTGTTCCATAAAGATGAGGTACTCTTTCTAGGCTACATCATATCCAAAACAGGAATCGAGATGGACATGAGTAAAATATCCTGCATTCAGGATTGGCCTACACCAACTACACGCAAGGCGCTACAGCGATTCCTGGGATTTTCAAATTTCTACAGGAAGTTCATAAAAAACTTTTCTGCTATTGTGAGACCCCTCACACAGCTCACTAGCATAAAAATACCATTTAAATGGTCAGAAGAAGCAAATAAGGCTTTCCACTTGTTAAAGACAAGGTTTACTTCCACTCCCATATTACGCCATCCAGACCCATCCCTCCAATACATTCTGGAGGTAGATGCGTCAAACCTGGCAGTAGGAGCAATACTCTCCCAACGACCTACCCCCACTTCACCACTTCATCCAGTCGCCTTTTTTTCTAAATCCCTGAGCAGTCCCGAGATAAATTACCCCGTGGGTGAGAAGGAACTGCTTGCTATAAAATTGGCTCTGGAGAATTGGCGACATTTACTCGAAGGCACCCAATTACCAATAATTATATACACGGACCATAAAAACCTCCAATATCTTCAGACTAGCAAAACTCTCTCGCATCGACAGGTACGATGGTCACTATTCTTTCTAAGGTTTAACTTCCTAGTGACCTACACACCTGCAGATAAGAACAAAAAGGCGGATGCACTATCACGACTAACTGAAGAAAATTACTTTGAAATTCCTTCCGTTCCTATAATACCTCACAAACGCATTATTGGAGTTGTCCGTTCCTTGAAGGAAGAGGTTCTGCATGGTATAAGGTTGGATTCACCCCCACCACAACTAAATACCGATGCAGAAGGCTTCCTCTACTACAACGACAAACTTTACATACCACCTACCCTACGCACCAAGATCTTGGAATTATCGCATGATGTGCCTATGGCAGGACATATGGGTATGACAAAGACTTTCAATTTGATTTCTCGGCAATTCTGGTGGCCTGACATGAAAACATCTATACAAAAATTCGTCTCTTCATGCAATGTCTGTGCCAGGTCCAAAATTGACACTACGAGACCATCCGGCCTACTATGCAGTCTACCAATACCCCAAACTCCATGGGAGGTTTTGTCATTGGACTTCATCGTAGAATTGCCTCCTTCCAAAGGATTTAATACCATCTTGGTGTCAGTGGACCATCTGACAAAGATGGCACATTTCATTGCTATTCGCAGACTACCTTCGTCCAAACAAACGGCAGAACTCCTGATGAAACATGTCTTCAGATTACATGGTATCCCAAAAACTCTTTTGTCTGACCGTGGATCCCAATTTATTTCTAAATTCTGGCAAGAACTATGTCACATACTACGGATTGAGCGGAAGCTCACTTCTCCTTACCACCCGCAGACCAACGGACAGACTGAAAGAGTCAACCAATGCATCGAGCAGTATTTACGTTGTTACACTTCTTACCAACAGGATGATTGGTTGGATCTTCTTCCCCTGGCAGAATTTGCCTACAACAACGCAACTCACAGTACAACCAAGCAGAGTCCGTTCTACTTGAACTATGGGTTCCATCCCTCTATTCTCCCTCCACGCATCCTTCCTTCAAATAACCCAGTAGCCTCAGACTATCTTTCCCAAATAAAGGATTCTCTGGGTTTACTAAATACTACCATTGCACACGCTCACAGTCAACAAAAGAAGTACTATGATCTTCGTAGAAGACCTTCTCCACAGTATACTATCGGGGACCTCGTTTGGCTCTCAACAAAAAACTTGAGACTGAAGATCCCTAGCAAAAAGCTTGGACCTCTGTTCTTGGGACCTTTCCCAATCAAGAAACTTATTGGAAAAGCTGCAGTGCAGCTTACATTGCCAATGGACCTAAAAATCCATCCCATTTTCCATGTGTCGCTACTAAAACCCCATGTTCCGGACCAAGGAATAAGGCCTAATATTCCACCTCCCCCTCCTGTACAAGTTGAAGGTGGAGAAGAATACGAGATAAAAGAGATTCTGGATTCTCGTATCTACAGAAGAAGACTTCAGTACTTGGTTAGATGGAAGAACTATGGGCCCCAAGACGACACCTGGCTAAACACCTCTGACATACATGCCCCTAGATTAATCCACAATTTTCATGCGAGATACCCAGACAAACCAGCTCCAGAGGCCTTCAGGAGCAGGCCTTAAAGGGGGGGTATTGTAATGTTTCGGTACCTTTGGTACCCTAAATTACACTTTCTACAAGAGTATGCGCCCTACCATTTACTTTTGGAAAGGTGCGCATACACCTTTAAGACTGGAGCTGTCATCACTCAGCGCCGGACTAGATGGCTATTTAAGGCGTCGGCTCTCACTCACATGTGTTCGTTCAAACACCCTTATCTGGATGCTAACCTTGCTTGAAGCTTCCATGCTTGCAAGCTTACTTCGCTGACGGAACCTCGCTGCGCTGATCCCTGTATCCCGCTACTGGATCATCCGCCTCTCCTGAACCACCCTTCGGCTGTATCGCTAATAGTGCTAAGTACCCTGCAGGGGAATTCTCTATAAACTTATACTAAGCTTACACTATCTAGCTCTGCATAGTAGAGACTGTTTATCACATCTGCATAAACTAGATTGCTAGCTCTTGAGACTACTGCTACTTTTCTGCACTGGGTTGATCTCTTTTGTATGTCCACCTGCTATTCTATCATCTGCTATCATACAACATTGTTAAACCTTCCTGCATCCATCTGCTACTGTCTCACCTTCAAGTGTCTATCACCTACCACCTCCACTAAACCTATCCCTCAAACCTTCATCATTGTGATACCACATATATAAAGTCACTCTAGGAACCAGCTTGCTAATTGTGTGTATTTACTGGCTGAAATAAGACCTTCCACACATGATGAGTCATTGAGGTTGGGAATGGTATCTCAGCATATCTCTTACATGACAACTGACGTGGAACTATTTCTGCAGCTGAAAATCCACACCATATAAGAAACGCAGGAGCGTTACAACAGGAAGGCGCAGAGGTTGGTAACGCGCGGCCTGCTTTCCTCTAGCGGACGCAGCAGACGCGCTGAACTGCCTACTAAGGCAGTATCAGCTACTATACGTCTTCCCCCCTCTCAAGTTGCTGCTGAGATTTCTCCGCAGAATAGAGATGGAGGAAACTCCAGTTATCCTGGAAATTCTAGGCTAGCCTCGTTAGGCCGGTCAGGCCGACTTGGACATGCTAGTCGCGAACGCTCCTTGGAGACCTCCTCTCAGGGAGGATCTGCGGTCTCAAGGACCGATCTTCCATCGTGCTTTACAGTCGCTGGTTTTAATGGCCTGGCCATTGAGACCCAGGTACTGAAGGGCAGAGGGTTGTCAGCTTCAGTTATTCCTACTCTAATTAAAGCAAGGAAAGCGACTTCCAGCAAAGTCTATTATCGCACATGGAAGACTTATATTGCGTGGTGTGAATCTTTGGGATTTCCCCCACGTACCTATTCGGTGACCCGAATCTTGGCTTTTCTGCAAAAGGGGGTTGAGCAGAAACTATCCTTGAGCACCATCAAGGGTCAGGTTTCAGCATTAGCAATCTTCTTTCAGAAGCCTTTGGCTACTCATTCCCTGGTGCGGAATTTCATCCAGGGGGTGCGGCACTTGGCTCCGCCAGTCCGCGCGCCCTTACCACCTTGGGATCTTAATTTGGTTTTGTCGGTTCTGCAGAAACCTCCCTTTGAAAATATCAGGGAGATTCCCTTGCTTACATTATCTCAGAAGGTGGCCTTCTTGGTGGCTATCACCTCTGCACGCAGGGTGTCAGAACTGGCTGCATTATCATGCTATTCCCCATATCTAGTGGTTCATAGGGATAAGGTAGTTCTTCATCCGAAGCCATCCTTTCTTCCTAAGGTGGTTTCAGACTTTCATCTGAATGAAGATATTGTGCTACCTTCCTTGTGTCCTCAGCCCAATCATCCTCGGGAATATGCGTTGCATTCCTTGGATGTGGTTTGGGCAATCAGGGTATACCTGAAGGCTACGGAAACATTCCGTAAGACGGATTCACTTTTTGTGATCACGGATGGCCCTAGAAAGGGGTTGCCTGCATCTGCCGCGACTATCTCCAAATGGATTAGACAGACGGTGGTACAGGCTTATTCTATTAAGGGTCGGAATCCTCCGTTCCCTGTTAAGGCGCACTCCACTCGAGCGCTCAGTACTTTCTGGGCCTTCCGCCATCAGGCGTCAGTGGTCCAGGTGTGCAAGGCGGCCACCTGGTCGTCGGTACATACCTTTACGAAATTTTATAAAGTTGATGTGATGGCATCGGCGGATGCCTCATTTGGCCGCAAGGTTTTGCAGGCCGCAATTTGAGGAGACCGGTGGTCTACCTCGAGGGTTTTTTTCCGTTGGAATTTCAGTTGAGTATCATCGTGTGATTGATGAGCCTTTAAAACTTCTAGTTGGCACCGGTTGGGCCTTCTAGATTGGATTTTGATTTCCATTTTCCCACCCCTCATTTGTGGTACTGCTTTGGGACGCCCCGAGTTGTTATTAATCAACAAGGACTACGTCTGTCAATGAGCGACAGAGAAAAATGGATTTTTGTAAAATCTTACCGTAAAATCCTTTTCTCTTAAGCTCATTGACAGACGTAGTACCCGCCCCTCTGTTTTTGAGTTGGGTTGGGTTAAATTCTCTAAACACTGCTTTGTGACATAACTGATTTGCTGTAGCAGAGAGAGAGAGAGGATATACCCTCTGGGACTGCCCCTAAGGTGTGGCCAGAATGTTTTCTTTCCTGTCTAGTCCTACTCCTGTAGAGGGCAGTATAACCCGAGTTGTTATTAATCAACGAGGACTACGTCTGTCAATGAGCTTAAGAGAAAAGGATTTTACGGTAAGATTTTACAAAAATCCATTTTTCTTTGCCCTACATGGACAAAGCACAGGTTTTCTTTAAGGCTGAAAAACTTAACACAATACTTGATGGAATGATATTTGGAACATGACCAAGGCAGTTTCAGATGCATTGTTGTGACACTTCCACTATACAGTAGATTTATAGGTTTGTGTATGCACATATATACAGTATCTCACAAAAGTGAGTACACCCCTCACATTTTTGTAAATATTTTATTATACCTTCTGACAACACTGAAGAAATAACACTTTGCTACAATGTGAAGTAGTGAGTGTACAGCTTGTATAACAGTGTAAATGTGCTGTCCCCTCAAATAACTCAACACACAGCCATTAATGTCTAAACCGATGGCAACAAAAGGGAGTACGGCCCAAAGTGTCAATATTTTGTGTGGCCACCATTATTTTTCAGCACTGTGTTAACCCTCTTGGGCATGGAGTTCACCAGAGCTTCACAGGTTGCCACCGGAGTCCTCTTCCACTCCTCCATGACGACATGACGGAGCTGATGGATGTTAGAGACCTTGCTCTCCTCCACCTTCTGTTTGAGGTTACCCCACAGATGCTCAATATGGTTTAGGTCTGGAGACATGTTTAGCCAGTCCATCACCTTTACCCTCAGCTTCTTTAGCAAGGCAATGGTCGTCATGGAGGTGTGTTTTAGGTTGTTATCATGTTGGAATACTGCCCTGTGGCCCAGTCTCCAAAGGGAGGGGATCATGCTCTGCTTCATTATGTCACAGTACAAGTTGGCATTCATAGTTCCCTCAATGAACTGTAGCCCCCCCCAGTGCCAGCAGCACTTATGCAGCCCCAGATCATGACACTCCCACTACCATGCTTGACTGTAGGCAAGACACACTTATCTTTGTACTCCTCACCTGGTTGCCACCACACACGCATGCCACCATTGGAACCAAATAAGTTTATCTTGGTCTTATCCAACCACAGGACATGGTTCCTGTAATCCATGTTCTTAGTTTGCTTGTCTTCAGCAAACAGTTTGAGGGCTTTGTTGTGCATTCTCTTTAGAAGAGGCTTCCTTCTGGGACGACAGCCATGCAGACAAATTTGATGCAGTGTGCAGCGTATGGTCTGAGCACTGACAGGCTGACCCCCCACCCCTTCAACCTCTGCAGCAATGTTGTCAGCACTCATATGTCTATTTCCCAAAGACAACCTCTGGATATGACACTGAGCACTTGCACTCAACATCATTGGTTGACCATGGCGAGGCCTGTTCTAAGTGGAACCTGTCCTGTTAAACCGCTGTATGATCTTGGCCACCGTGCTGCAGCTCAGTTTCAGGATCTTGGCAATCTTCCTTTAGCCTAAGCCATCTTTATGTAGAGCAACAATTCTTTTTTTCAGATCCTCAGAGAGTTCTTTGCCATGAGGTGCCATGTTGAACTTAGAGTGACCAGTATGAAAGAGTGAGAGCGATAACACCAAATTTAACACACCTGCTCCCCATTCACACCTGAGACCTTGTAACACTAACGAGTCACTTGACACAGGGAGGGAAAATGGCTAATTGGGCCATATTTGGACATTTTCACTTAAGGGTGCACTCACTTTTGTTGCCAGCGGTTTAGACATTAATGGCTGTGTGTTGAGTTATTTTGAGGGGACAGTTAATTTACACTGTTATACAAGCTGTACACTCACTACTTTACATTGTAGCAAAGTGTCATTTCTTCAGTGTTGTCACATGAAAAGATCTAAAGATATAATATGTTTACACAAATGTGAGTAGTGTACTCACTTTCGTGAACTACTGTGTGTGTGTGTATATATATATATATAATATATATATATATATATATATATATATATATATACACACACACACACACACACATTTTTTTTCTAAAAAATTATATTTTAAAATTTTTTAATTTTTTTTTTTTTATTACCCCTGTGATGATAATGTCATTGTAGACGGGTGTATATTTATATTTTTTCAGATTCATGTTACGGTAGGGTTGACTAGATCATTCACTTTGGAGCTATATAATACTCGAGTTGTGGGTATGATCTGGGACACATTCAGCAAAATGCTGTGCAATTTATCAGCACAATGAAAAAAAAAAAAAACAAATCTGACAAGACACAGGGTACTTTACTACTATTTTCTGCAATTTCCAAAATGTGGAGCCTCCTGTGATCTGTCAGGTGTGGCGCAGGACAAGCTGGTCATGCACAGACAGTTCTCAGCTCTCCACAGGCAGCCTGTGCCAGGCCACCAAAGGTCAGACTTCATGTCACAGTACGTCAGATAGTTGACATGTTGTGATGCAGTCCTGCCACGCTTAACAGTTCTGACCCTGACTGCATTGGTGGAATCCTGAAGGAGCCTCTGTCTGCAGGCTTGGTACAGTAAAGATCACTATACGAAATAGTTTAGTCAATGCACTTGTGATTGCATTTTCTCACTTAACTGCAACAAGAAGGGCAGTTTTTTTAAAGATCCATTTCCTTGATTGATGCTTTCCAACATTCAGTGAGGCTACTATGTTTGGATAAGAACATTATTCTTAGAAAAGGTGCCAACCAAATGACAGTCCAACTTGTGTTCATAACTGTTACATAGTTAATCTGGTTGTAAAAGAGACAAAAGTCCATCCAGAGAAAACCAACACACACAAAATAAAAACTCCCATATACACTACCCTGTTCCCAAAGTTGATCCGGAGGAAGGCAAAAAAAAAACCCAATAAAGCATTAATCCAATGGGGAAAAAAATCCTTCCTGATCCTGCAAGAGGCAATTCGTTAATATTAAATAATAATACTGTTAAAGCGGTAATATTAAATATTAATACTGTTAAAGTGGTATTAAACCCAAAACCAAACATTTATTATATTGCAAGTTACCAGTTCATATATGTGATGGCTGTATTCATTTTCTTTTTAGGCTTTATTTTATTTTCATCTGGTGACTTGAAAAACAACAGATGATTGGCCAACAGAACAAACTATCCTGCAGATATAGCAGTTACAAGATTGAGACAAACCATTTTTAAACTCACAGGGGTGCTTACAATGATCAGTTTTTTTTTTCATTTATGTGTATCTAAATCTGCTAGTCATTCTAACTAACACTACCCTTCTCTCAGACTGACAATGCTGCTGTCTAAATGTGGCTTTGTTGTTCCTTCATCCAGAGTATAAGCTTTCTAATACAGAAGGAGTGTTACTGGGCTGATCACCAGGGGAAAACAGAGGGAAAAAGCCTAAAAAATAAAACTAATGCAGCCACCACATCTAATGATTGGTAAGATGTAATATATTACATTTTTCATTTAGGGGTTTGATACTGCTTTTAGTCACCCATATGTTGGTTTGATAAAAAGCAAAGTACATTCAACCTGGTTTGCGAATTCCTATGAAGCATAATATTAAAACTAGGCATTGGTTTTAGGCTCTAGCATATCAGCGCTTTGTTTTGGGGCACTTGTGTTGGCATTCTCTCATTTTCAACTTGTTTCAACCTAAAAAAAACTCTAGCCAAGAAATACCATTTTATAAGGTTAGCTGATTAATAGGATCATTTTAAATCACTATTTAGCAGTTTCATATGCTCTTTATACAGTCCATGAAAGATATAGAATTGAAAATATGAATGACATCATGTATGCATTTTGTTATAATGGTTTCAGAGATCAGTGTGGAAATTAAACAAATGGAAGGCCCAACCTGTAATATGACGTATCGATCTGTTCTATTTTTTCATAGTAACTTGAATTCTGACTAACTGAACATATAAAACACAGCAGTTTCCATTCACTAAGCAATTACAATTGAACTTTGACGTTAACAATGCAATTGTCAGCAATGACAGGTAATGTTAGTTGCAAATACTAGTCACATGGTTAAAAATAGGGAGCATTATGGCAATTAATGCATGCAATATAGATAGGCGAACTGAGTTCAAAATCACTTTATAGTTGCTTTTGTTATAGAAACAATGTTATATTTATGCTATTTATATTTAAATTTCGGTTTTTGGGGCACTTTCATTCTGATTCTGAAGTGATATTGATGGGTAAGAGAGAGCATATACTGTGTTCATTTACAGGGTGATTTATTTTCCTTCAATAAAGTATTTGGCTTGATTAAGCAATGTTTTCATATCAAGAAGAGGTTAATACACCTACAGTCTGTAGACCTCTCATTGACTGGCTAAGTGTGATTAAGCCGTCACATTCTATCTAGTCTTCAGGCTTGGCCGTCAGAAGATGTAGGCCAGTTAACAATGCAAATGCTGTATTTTTCCTTCACTATTTAATGTCCTTTCACCCACCCCTCAATCCTCCCCCATCTCACTCTTTCAAACATAGTTACATCACCCAGGAGCACCGCGCCATTGCGACAGCGCTTTCAGCACCTATCTACATTACCGCAAGGCTTGTACTCCACATCCAGCATCACCCCCACTGAACTCACATTCGACAAGCATCTCGGCTCACAAACGATAAGAGCTGACAGCATAGGTCTTGCAATTTCTTATTTGGTCCCCCCCTTCTATATTTTGCCAAAGGCCCTGGTCAGATGTTCTCCATGTCAGGAGAATGTCAGCAACCACAATCCCTACCTTTCAGGACTGCTTGTAATTTTTTAATTGGCATTTACAAGTGACATTTCCAATGTGTGCTCTAGAACTGACCGGGAAGCTTCCACAGAAATATTTCGTGATTGCTGATCATCAAACATCCCTTTTTAGCCCGTTACTGATATTTTTACTGGATGTGTACTTGGCAACTTGTATGCTAGACGCTCCACATTTATAGATTTATTTTGTTTTCTTTGCCCCAGCATATTCTTTAAGTTGAATGTAAAATACATAGAACCTTTTAACCGCATTCCTTGCCCCTAAGACAATCTTAAGTCCCTAGGACAGGCACTTATACAAACACGTGTTCTCTAGGGCCAGTTTAGTTCAAAGCCAATAAATCTACTTTGTGTTTCAAATTGCAGAAAACCATAGCATCCAAAGTAAACCCATGTAAGCACAAACAGAACTTGCAAACACCAAAAAGAATTGAACTTAGTACACTAGCACAGCAAAAGCCATTGTGTTGTTAACATTTGCACATTTGAGTACATTTCAGGAATAAAAGTTGTAACTATGCAGTCTAAATCTTCCCAATGTATATGTTCTTACCTAATTATGTAAAGCAGGGGTGTCAAACTCCCATTTCATTGCAGGCCGCATCAGCATTATGGTTGCCCCCTAAGGGCCAGTTGTACCTAACTATATACATTTATCCAGGGTTTTTTTTTTTTACCAGAGAATAAGTGCAGAAACTCAACCATGAGCGGTGACAGAACACATCAAATGGTGGGTGTGGCCAAATTGATCGAACAGTGGGAGGATCCTAAAAGGGAAAGAAATACCAAGAGTGTTTTATGTGCAGATTACAGGGATGCGCTATGTACAGAGTTCAGGAGCACTCTTTATAGAGTGAGGTTTCAGGGGTGCCCCATCTACAGTGTGCAGGGTTGAGGCGTGCGCTGCAAAACCTTCCTCCCATCTCACCTACTTGGCCCAGCTCTAGTACCTCTTGACAGTGTTTCAGTGTTTCTTTCCCTTGCAGGGAGATCTTTGATTGGCATCTGTGCACCTGGGCACAGATGAAGATCACAGTGCAGCTTACCACGTACTGCACCTGCATCTCCTTTGTCCCCGTCATGAGTGCAGGGAAGGCAGGGATCTGAGAGCTGCCAAGAGGAAAGCTGTTCTTGTAACCACAGAAAGCTTCTGCTGTGTTTACAAGTGACAGTGGTGACCGGGGAGTGGAGGGCGAGAGCTGGAGGTACAGAGTTCCGCCATGTTCCAGCTAAAAAAAAAGCCCTCCGATTCGGCCCACGGGCCTCGTGTTTGACACGTGATGTAAAGTGTTGTTTTTTTGAACTTTGCTGTCTTTTTACTGCTAAAAAGTACTTTTTGTCATCTGGCATTTGGTCCTCTTATGTTTTAAAAATCAATGCATGTAGTTTTTTTACTCATGTATGAGGGATGACAGTCCTCCAATCTGGTGTTTTTCATGCAGATCATACACACAGACACCTGCTAGATTACCACACTTATTTTCATCTGTAGTAAGTGGTGTTGGCAGCAGATAGTTTCTCCAATCTTCTAAGTAGGTAAAACACAAATGTTTGTCTAAGCCAAGAATTCATGTTTATGGATTTCCCAGTGGTCCGCACCTGAGGACAGTCAAACTATGCCTGCTAATCCAAATGTCCTTTTATTTCTATGGCTGCCTTTGGATGTTGAAAAGAACATTGCACAGAAATCAGGGTGCAAAAATGATGCAAGACACTAGATCAGGGATCAGGTGACTAAAGTTGTTTCTAATTATGTGCCTTAGGGCTCTTTCACACGGTTCGCCTCCTTAGGCGGATCCGTGCTGCTCAGCGGGGATCGATCCCCGTTGAGCCGGCAGATGACAGCTCAATCTCCGCTTGCAGTGCGGAGAGGGAGGTGTCACAGCTCCCGCTGCTCTCTATGGGGAATCGGATGAGAGCGGACCGCCTGTCCGCTCTCATCCGATCCCCAGGACGGATGGAAAATAGGGTTTCCATCTGTCCGGATTTCACGGACAGGATCGGATGCGGATGGCAGCGGGTGTCTGCGGACATGTCACCGCTGACATCCGCTGCTCCATAGGGCTGAATGGGGCATCCGATCAGATCCGCCTAAAAAACTGACAGGCGGATTTGGTCGGAAAGCCCATGTGAAAGAGCCCGAAACATCAGTTTGGACTAAAATTTTGTGAATGCTCAGTGTCAAAATAAGCATAAAGGATATTTGTCTAAATATGTGAAATGGATTAAACACAGGGATCCATGCAACACCTGTGCATCCCCGTGCCAGTAAAAGATGGGCATGCAGATAATCGCCCTGTGTGAACAGGACCTTACGTGTTAATTTGATTTTAAAAGTCATGTTCGTAATCTTGGCATGAAGGTTTTTGCATCCTGTTATATGATGACCATGTCCCTGTCTTCTATTTGTGCTTATGTATTGTCATGCAAGCTTACAATTAAGTCTTCTGCTAGTTGGTTCAGCAGCCATTAACCGGCATGGTACACTGTAGTCACCATCTGGAAGACCACTGAGAAATGCAATGTAGCCATCATTGGAAAAGACAGATAGTGGTTGCAAAGAACCAGCAGAAAATTGGCAGCGAAGTATAGGAACAAAGGTAAAACCGGTATTTTAGTTTGACATTTAGTTTGCCAATTTATATTTTTTATTCAGCAAGGGTTTACATTTACTTTAATTCTGCATGCACATACATTCGTATGTACATGCATACAAACCACTCTATGGCGTAGGGATACTAAAATCATAACTTTTCTATTTTAATGATGAAGTAAACATAAGTGGTAACTACCAGAATGATTATTAGGATTCCAGTAAAAGCTTCTTAAGAATCACTCATTAAATATGTTCCATGGATAGGGAAAATAAATGCACATTAAAACATACAAATAGCATATAGATTGCAAGAACATGAAAACCCTCCTACGCCTGGAACACCTTTTTATCCATCTTCAGCATTTGCATATCCTTAGTATCTTAAATTATGAATCCCCAGTGATACAACTCAGCCTTGTAAAAAAAAAAAAAAAAAAATGGCAATAATATTGCATATGTAAATGTATGCATATGTGAGTGTTATAAAACAAAATACATGCACTGAGGGTGTTGGGGTTTGGGGTTGCTCCCCTAGAGCTAGAAATAAGTATATAGAGTAATGTAGCTTAGCCTCAACTCTTCGATTTACAGAAATGCAGTAGTAAATTAACTAATCTAAATATTTAAAGTGAATAGTAACCATTTTACACATTGCTATTTTGTCATGTTAACATGTTACCTGGTCTAGTAATCTTGCTGTTTTATTTTTTATTTTTTTCTTACTAAGTACTGAAGTGCAATGTTGCCATTTACTGAAATACACATACACCACAGTACCTATCATGTTATTCTTCTTGCCCCTACCACCAAGTTCTTGGGTATAATACGTGATGAACAACGTAATATTCATATTATTTATCATATTAGCTATTACATCTAATATGGTATTGTAGTGCAACATTTAGGAAAGGAAGCCAAGGAACCACTTTCTTAGACTTAGGCTGGGTTCACACCCAGCAATGCGAGAAACCCTGCAATTTAGTGCTGGTTCCCGCATCACATCTGAATCACACACTGGTTCACACTGAGATCTGCGAACCCCTGCGTGTGTAAATGTAAAGTAATTGACACTCCCAGATCGGTTCGCAAACTCTAAAATGGTGCAGAACACACATGTGATCTGATTCCAGTGCAAACCAAAAAAAGGGTCCTGCACCATTTTGGTGCGAATGCAATTTCAGTTTGTATGCCTGAAATTGCGTCATACAGACATTGCATGTGATCTGCACAGCAGTGTGGTGCGAATCACATGCTATGTCTGTCATCCCACAAGTGTGAACCCAGCCTTACCTTTTCCCTTATGAACCCTTACCTTGTAAAACAACCCATTCAGTTTAAAATGGAAATGAAAGGAAAAACGTTTGTGTGTGTGTGTGTGTGTGTGTGTGTGTGTGTGTGTGTGTATACAGGTATATATGCATTATAAATATATATATTTTTTATAAGTGATCACATCATATGTGTTCTCAGCTGCATAAGGAACTCCAATGCGTTTTTTCATGCTTTTTGCAGAAACGAAGGGTAATTATTTTAATGTGGGCTCCTATGGAACATGTTCACATGAATGTATTTTTGTGCCGCTGCATTTTTGGAATGGGTCAGGGACTTTATTTAAACGCAAAACTGTGCTTTTTTTTTTGGTTCAATAGACTTCAATGAAGAAGCTGGAGAAAAGAATGTAGTGTGTTTTTACTGTGATTTGCCGCATTTTGCGTTTTGCATTTTTTAATCTGCCTAATAACAAATTTGTCAAAAAAAGCATTAAAAACGCAAATCACTGTAAAATTGCTGTAAAAAAAAACTGCAAAAAGCACTGCAGAAATGCTCAAAAGCAAACCGTATAGATAGATGTGAATGGAGCCCTAGAAAGCTGGGGGGGTGGAGAAGAAGCAGTACACTGATCTTTCCAGTGGCTGTGCAGGGGGGCATGTCAGCACAAGTCTGATAATTGGAGAGCGGGTAGGTTGTTCTCCCAGCACAGCCAGAAAACTGACTACGCTGGGGATGGATGTGCTTCTATGCCTAGCATGGTCAGTCTGAAATATGAAATCAGGATCATGAGGTATTTCACACAAAGGAATCAATATAAAGAGAATGGGATACTTTTTAACATACTGTAAGTACATGGTGCAGCAAACACATATCAGTAATACAGTATAAAATGATGGGTACCATACTCTTTAAAACTATTGCTTCACTGGGGTCCCACTCGCCCTTCAGCTGAAGACTGGCAATTGGGCAAGGAAGAGTCTCTGCTCCCTGTGTGTTTAATCAGCCAATGTTTGGTTGCCTGGCATGGAACAAAAGTTAAACTAATAACATAAAATATCTATAAAAAAACATTATTTTTGCCCTGGAACTTTAAATGAGGAGCCACATGTACAACAATTGAATACATACATAATTGCCAATTTATTAATGAATAAGTACAATTCTCATTATAAAACACAAGAAACCGCTAAATAATAAGCTGATTTGTAGTAATTGCATGACAGTATTTCATACATAATTAAAATATTCCTAATATAAATACATGATTGGATTGAAAAGTGCATCCTAAAGCTCGATGCATTTCCTGAATCTGTGTTCACTTCCTCAGGAGTAGATGCACACATAATTATCTGCAAAATAAAACATCCATTTTGGAATATATAATACAGATTCATATAAAGTCCCAGTGCAAATTAATGTTTTTTATGGATATGTTTTTTTTATTTTTACAGATGGAGGTGCACCACTAGACCATTTTTTAAATATATTTTGCTAATAACAATAGAAGTCTTTTTACTTAAATGGCAATAGAAAAAAGAAAGATACAAAGTCCAAAATGTTACAATTGTCACCAAAACAAGAGGTGAAGAGAAATCTTCTAGTTGGGGGCACCTTTTTTGGTGAAAACCATCTAAGGGAGTTCCCTTCACCTTGAAAAGATTTCCACTTCATTCGTGTCGAGTCTCAATGTTAGGAAGTGTAATGAAATTTTCCCTACAGGACACAGACAAGAAGAAAAAACCCCAATAGAGGTCCCAACTCTTCAAAATTTATCCAAAACTATAACAAAAATATTTGGCTATATAATACAGAAATGTTGGCTTACTGAAAAGTATGTCCATGTAGTGTATAGTATGCACTGGATACTTGGTCGGGGCTTCTTTTGCATGAATTACTGCATCAAAGCAGTGTGGCATGGAGGCAATCAGCCTGTGGTACTGCTGAGGTGTTTGTTATGGAAGCCCTGGTTGCTTTGATAGCTGCCATCAGCTCATCTGCATTGTTGGGTCTGGTGTCTCTCATCTTCCTCTTGACAATACCCCACAGATTCTCTATGGGGTTTAGGTCGGGCGAGTTTGCTGGCCAATCAAGCACAGTGATACCATGATCATTAAACTAGGTATTGGTACTTTTGGCAGTGTGGACAGGTGCCAAGTCCTGTTGTAAAATTAAATCTGCATCTCCATAAAGCTGGTCAGCAGAGAGAAGCATAAAGTGCTCTAGAATTTCCTGCTAGAGGGCTGTGCTGACTTTGGACTTAATAAAGCATAGTGGACCAACACCAGCAGATTACATGGCTCCCCAAATCATCATGGACTCTAGAAAATTTTGCATTTCATTTGGAATCTAGGTCCCACAGTCTGGAGGAAGAGTGGAGAGGCTCCCCAAATCATCACGGACTGTGGAAACTTCACACTGGACCTCATGCAACTTCAATTCTGAGCCTCTCTACTCTTCCTCCACTCTTTGGAAACTTGATTTCCGAATGAAATGCAACATTTTTCACAGTCTGTGATGATTTGGTGAGCCATGTCATCCGCTGGTGTTGGTCCACTGTGTTTTATCAAGTCCATAGCCCTCTAGCAGAAAATTCTAGAGCACTTCATTCTTCCCCCTGCTAATCAGCTTAAGAGAGATGCCGATTTCACTTTCCAGCAGGACTTAGCACCCACCCACACTGCCAAAAGTACCAATACCTGGTTAATGGTCACGGTATCGCTGTGTTTGATTGGCCAACAAACTTGCCTGACCTAAACCCTATAGAGAATCTGTGGGGTATTGTCAAGAGGAAGATGAGAGACACTCCAGACCCAACAATAAAGACGAGTTGAAGGCTGCTATCAAAGCAACCTGGGCTTCCGTAACACCTCAGCAGTGCCGCAGGCCTATCGTCTCCATGCCTCGTCGCATTGATGCAGTAATTTATGCAAAAGGAGACCCGACCAAGTATTGAGCGCATAGTATACTGTACATGAACATACTTCTCAGTAAGCCAACATTTTTGTATAAAAAATCTTTTTTTTTTTTTTTTTTTATTGACCTTATGTAAAAATCTAATTTTCTGAGATACTAAATGTTGGGTTTTCACTAGCTGTAAGCCATAATCATCAAAAGTAAAAGAAAGAAATGCTTGAAATTTGTCACTCTGTGTGTAACACCTATATAAAATGTATGCGTTTCACTTTTTGAGTAGAATTACTGAAATAAATTAACTTTTTGATGATATTCTAATTTTATGAGATGCACCTGTATATGGTTTGACATATAACCGTTTGGGTTTGTGAATTTAGCTGGGTATTGGTTGGATCAGAAGCTATTATGGGATGTGTGTTAAATACCTGATTATGGTCTGCCTTGAAAATGTGTTAATCTTTGATGTACATGCTTTCACCTTTTTTTTTTTTTTTTAATAAACGTTTCTTTGATTTAAAAAAAATTACCCTAACAGTTCTATTGTTTCACTTTCTCAAATTCATAATTTACCTATTTTAAATCAGAAAACAGCGCCCCACTAATGAAATCCTGCACCTGGCCAATGTGTATCCATTCACAAGCCAGTTGTTGGTGGGCTTTGTCTGTTTTAGTCCTCCCCTTCTAAAAAAAACACATTTAGGGCCAATTATAAGCTCAAGTGTCTGGGTTCTGCATAGATGGGAAAGCAGTACCTTAACTTTGGTACAATGCCATCAATCATACATCCCCTTTTTTCAATCCTGGAGGTTCTTTGAATCTATTGTATTTGGACATACAGTATATATGTATGGCCATATCTTCTAAAAAGGAAAACACTTAAATTGGGTTGGGTAATAAAAGAGAATCTGTCAGGATTCTAGTTACTTTCTCTGCATTGCTTGGCTTACTGAAATGGTGCTAATGTTGGGACACTGGGCCTCTACACATAAAAATACATACATTTATAGGCTTGTCCCGGGAAACTAACACCGCCCCCAGGATGGTAGCAGCTTCTAATACTAGATATTAGGATCTGAAAAGTTCCCTGTACTTACTCTGCATTGCTTGGCTTCTGGAAATGGTGCTGATGTTGGGACACTGGGCATCTACATGTATAAATACATAAAGTTATAGGCTTGTCCCTCAAAACTAACACCACCCAGGATGGTAGCAGCTTCTATTACTAGATATTAGGATGTGAAAAAGTTCACTGTATATCTGCCCTTTTTGGTTGTTACTAGTTGTGTAACTTTCTCTCCCTTAAAAGCACAAAAGCCAGGTCTTGATCTGCCAGGTTTGTTTAATGACCATTAGTTGGTTTGGACACTGTATTGACTGACTGTTCATCCTTGTGAACCCGACCACTAGTTTTTAGTAAATTGATAATGTGATAATTCTTTGAGGACAGCAAATATCCGCCTGCACTGTGTGGTTTCTGAGTAAATTATATCTTGATATTCCAGCAATGTGTGTGTACACTGATCAACCAGTGAGACGACTGCCCCCTCTTCCCACCCTGTCAGTGGAATAGTGACAGAAACATTCCATTCGTTCTACACATTATGTGCTGTTTATGCTGCAATAAATAAAACCAACTTCACTTATTGTCCCCTTTGTATGAAAAATTAACTGGACACCTAATATATTTAATATTCGCCAGCGTGTGAGAATAATTTTTATGCAACTCTGATAGTTAGAAAGATAGATAACTCAATTATTCCACCATCTATCAAAATATTCAGATATATAAGAGCTCACTAGAAAGATTAATGGTGAGCAGAGTCCACCGGTTTCAGAGCCCTTATAATATTCACGCATTTGGCTCAACAACTTTTTTTTTTTCTACGCCTTTTTTTTTCTCTATTGCATTCACAAGCAAGCTTCATTACCCATCACTCTACCGGAGAGGTTTTATTATAAGGATGCCATCTTGGCAAGGCTGTTATTTAGATGATAAATGTAGGGAAGAGCGAGTGTGTCTAGAAATTCCACTTATTTATGTCTTTGACTATAGAAAAAAAGGAAGAAAAAAATGGGAGCTTTTTTTTTTTGACAAGTAAAACAAACAGCATCTACATTCCTAATGAACCTAGATTTTACAGATACAAATACAGGTCACTTATCTCCATGTTACGTTGCTGGTTTATGTTCCAGCAAGAATTTCATTAATTCGTAAAATGTAAATGAACTAATTAGAAAGAGTATGCTTTATTTTGTGACAATTGGCTGCTTGTTTTCTCATTTTCTGCTTATATTTATGATAGATTGGGGTTGTATTCTTGCTTGCTATTCATTGTGGCTTTATTTATTTCTGAATAGCGTTCTTGGGTTTTATGGTACTCAAAGCAAGATTATAGGATAGTGTCTGCCTGGTGAAAACCGTAACCTTGTTCACACTCATTATAGCCCTATAACATAAAGGTATGTTGTACAGGTATTTAAAGGGTATCTCCACTTTTGTGGGGATAAAAAATATTGCAACTAAAAAAACAATATAGCGTATATAATTGTGACACAGGCCATATTGTGATATAACCTTATTAAAAATTACCTTTCCTTTTCAATCTTCAGCACTGTAATTTTCTGTAAAATACAATGCAATATGGCTACCTGGAGGCGTTCTGTACACAGATAGTATAAGAAACGCCCCCAAGAAACATAATTTCCTGCTTGTGTGATTGGCTCACTGATTTTCCCAGAAGTCTGCACTAAGATACAAATTAGATTTTGCACATCCCCGCATCATTTCAGTTTTGGCGAGACACTTCCAAAGAATAATAGCATCTAAAAGGATTCAGACCTTGCCAATTTGTTCCTTAGAACCCTGCAAGTGCAAGCATTGAGAATTAAAAAGCCACTCCCATTCACGTTAACATTAGCATATGGACACAGACAAACAAACAGCTATTTCTTCAGAATAGCAAAGGGTAGGTATCTACAATGGAGTTTGTTAAATTCCTTGTAATATGCATTAATTACCCAGAAGGAAATTATGTTTTTTCTCAACAAAAGTGGAGTTTATCTTTAAGTTTTAGAGGTGTGCCTAAATCATATATTGTTTTAGAACAGTGGTTCTTAACCTTGTTGGAGGTACTGAACCCCACCAGTTTCATATGCGCCTTCACCGAACCCTTCTTAATTGGAAAAATAAAATATGATTTTTTCAAATTCAAAACATAGGTATATATTATTTTAGGTATATATTTATACATAGGTGCACAAAATTAACAAAACCATTAAGAACAAAGAACAAAACCATTAAAACACGATTTTCACACAAAAACATAATGAATATTTACTGCAAATTAGTGTGACTTCTGCTGTTGTCTTTCAGAGACCAGTTCAGAAATGTGCGGCTTTATCTTTGCAAGTGCCACGCTCATGTCATTATCATGTCTCATGTCACCTCACCCTGGCCTGCTGTAAGGGGGGATTTATATGGGGGATGGGACCTCACCTCACCCTGGCCTGCTGTAAGGGAGGATCTATATGGGGACCTGGTCCCCCATATAGATCCCCCTTACAGCAGGCCAGGGTGAGGTCCCCCATATGGATCCCAGGTCCCCCATATAGATCCCCCTTACAGCAGGCCAGGGTGAGGTGAGGTCCGGTCCCCCATATAGATCTCCCCCCTTACAGCAGGACAGGGTGAGGTGAGGTCCGGACCTTGGCCTGCTGTAGGGGGGGGATCTATATGGGGGACCCCAGAGTGACCTAACCTCACCCTGGCCTGCTGTAAGGGGGGATCTATATGGGGGACCCCAGAGTGACCTAACCTCACCCTGGCCTGCTGTAGGGGGGATCTATATGGGGGACCTCATCTCACCCTGGCCTACTGTAAGGGGGGATCTATATGGGGGATCATGTCCCCCATATAGATCCCCCCTTACAGCAGGCCAGGGTGAGGTGAGGTCCCGTCCCCCATTTAGATCCCCCCCCCTTACAGCAGGCCAGGTTCCCCATAAAATAGATCCCCTTTACATAGTCTTCTCAGTGTTCTCACACAGTCAGTCACTAGACTAGTACAGCCAGTACTACTCTAGTCCTACCTTTTTTTCACCTGTGTCCCGACTCCCGATCACAGGCTAGGTTTTCCTCCTGCAGGCTGCAGCACCACTGTCACCACTGGCTCTCTGGCCTCTCACCTGCCAGCTTCTTCTGCTGCTGCCTGGCCTGGTGGTTCTCTCCCGTGCTGTGCTTGGCGGCCGCTGCACGGGTTAGTACCTCCCCCAGACAATCCCTTTCCGCACCGCACGTCTGGCCTGTCTCCAAACCCCCCCCCCCACCACCACTCCACAGTGGACGACGCCGGCTCCGGCTGGATCGGATTCGGCCAGGAGCCGAGCTGCACAGCCAGCAGTGAAAGTGAGCCAGGGGCAGAGAGAGCTGCGAGTGCGAGCGGAGCGGGAGCGGAAGGACATGCCCGAAACTGGAGAAATAGTCCCTGACAGCGAAGTGGTACTAGCGGAGGGTGTGCCGAACCCTCGAGACTGACCCACCGAACCCCTGGGGTTCGATCGAACCCAGGTTAAGAACCACTGTTTTAGAATTTATATGTAGTCAAAAGAGGTGACGTTCCAGATACATGATTTTAAATGGTTAAGATTGTTTGCAGGTTTTGAAGATACTGTAATTAACTTTTTTTTTTTTTTTTTAATGTATTGTTTAGCAACACAGTTTACAAAATTATTAATAGTTAATACTAGTCTCTGATAAGTTTAAGTCCTGGGTCACATATGTGCGAT
The DNA here is from genome assembly GCF_965119305.1 of Pelophylax lessonae. NCBI lineage: Eukaryota > Metazoa > Chordata > Amphibia > Anura > Ranidae > Pelophylax > Pelophylax lessonae. The sequence continues at coordinate 106,582,953 of NC_138780.1, forward strand.
GACAGATATCCCATGTATTCGGAGCATACTGCTCTGAAAATCACCTGATGTCTGTGCGATGCAAATTCAGCCATCACAGTTCGCACTGCAATGTGCCTACTGATCTGGGGGTATCGTTAACTGTATTGATGCCCCCAGTGATTCGCATATGACAGTGTGAACTGCCTGCAAGCTGAATGCGATGTGGGAACCCGCAGTGGATTCACAGGGTTCCCGCATTGCATATATGTGAACCAACACTTATTCTTCAAAGAAGGGTAGGTTGCATATCATTAGCAACTGCTGATTTAAAGTGGTTCTAAAGGCAAACTTTTCTTACCTTGCAGTAATGCATTCTATGCATTAAGGAAAATAATCTTCTGGATGTGGATACACCCCCCTCCCCAATTATACTTACCTGAGCCCAATCTCGACCCAGTGATGTGCACAAGAACAGCAGCTTTCTCTGCTTTCTTCCTCCTATTGACTCAGTAACCACAGCGGGTGCCATTGGCTCCTGCTGCTGTCAAACAAAGCCATTGAGGAGGAAGAGGGGGCGGTGCCAAGCTGCACTCTGTGTGTCTTATAGACACACAGAGCAGGGCTCAGGAGCGAGCATGCATTAGTTCCCCCCAGGGGTAGGGTCAGGAGCGCTGGCGGATGACCGGAGGAGAATCGGGGCTGTGCTGTTCAAAACTATTGCGCAGACTTTAATGACTTTAGTATCAGTTTAAAAAATAATAAATCAAAAGGAAAAATCTGAAGGATGAAGAGTACAGATGTTTATCACTGCAGCCAATCAGCCAAACAGTAGTTGTTTTTCTAAAATGTTATTAGGAAAGGGAAAACAGCATTGGTTTGGGTGTACATTGTAATTGTATATGCATTTACCTGGATGAAGTTGTTTTTTTGTTTGTTTCATTCTGTAATTTCTTGTCTTGCTCTTGTCTACACACTAAGGGCTCTTTCACACAGCCGCTCCGCTTGTCCGCAAATCATCCTATTTTTTTGCGGATGATTTGCGGACATAATGTAAGTCAATGGCATTGCGGATGTCAGCGGAATACCATCCGCTGACATCCGATTTTCTTCCTTTCAGTTCTGTTCCGTTTTTTGGAACGGAACAGAACCCTATTTTTCCTCCGTGTAAAAAACGGAAAGGAAGGAAAATCGGATGTCAGCGGTGTCATCTGCTGACATCCGCAATGCCCATAGACTTACATTATGTCCGTATATCATCCGCAAACGGATGGGATGATATGCGGACACACGAAGCGGATGACACGCGTCATCCGCTCCGTGAAAAAAAAAAAAAAAAGTCCCGCAGCGGATAAGAACAGCGGAGCGGCCGTGTGAAAGAAGCCTTATATTAAAGAGACACTTTTCACCCTCCCTTATCTTCTCATGCTGTTATATGCGGGATCCCTAGGGTTCTGCTATGAATTTTGGTTGAGGTACAGTCAGTAAACCAGTAAAGCACCTGCCATGATCTTAAAAACTGGTAGATGAAAAACAGTAATACCATTTCAGGCTGGTCCGCACTTGCCTGCAATCCACAGCTAGGGTGATGTCCAGCTCACCACAGGGGAACATACTATAACTGAACTGAACAAACTATTATGTGTAAACAGTAGCATAAACTTATATCAAAGTTAAAAAAATAGTCCATTAAATTGGTGAAAATGATTCACAAACAAAATTGGTAAGGTCCGTGCTCCCCTACTGTGTGCCCACTCACTCACCAGCTGCCATAGACTACCATAACAGAAGTCATGTGCGCTTTGCAAAACATCTCAGATACTGGGATTAGTAGTCCTCTAACATAGCTCCTTCTTTGTTGATGTGGATTCCTTTCATGTATAGTATATACTGTAATGCCAGAAGAGAGGAGGAATATATAGTGTAATTCCTTTATTAAAATGGTACTAAAAAACACAGTATTGCACGCACTTTTGTACAAGGTAACACAAGCATAAAAACCGGAAACTGGAAGTATGCGGCCACTTGCGTGTCACCAGCCAGATCTGGCGTCACTACCCACAGTCAACTGACATGTTTCGTCCCTCCCACAGGACCTTATCAAAGAATAACCTTTGATAACATCCTGTGGGAGGGACGAAACATGTCAGTTGACTGCGGGTGGTGACGTCAGATCCAGCTGGTGACACACGAATGGCGGCGTACATAGTGGGAGCGCCCTTTTTACACATGTACAGTGGGTACGGAAAGTATTCAGACCCCCTTAAATTTTTCACTCTTTGTTATATTGCAGCCATTTTCTAAAATCATTTAGGTTCATTCTTCTTCCTCATGAATGTGCACATAGCACCCCATACTGACAGAAAAACACAGAATTGTTGACATTGTTGCAGATTTATTAAAAAAGAAAAACTGAAATATCACATGGTCCTAAGTATTCAGACCCTTTGCTCAGTATTTAGTAGAAGCCCCCTTTTGATCTAATACAGCCAGGAGTCTTTTTGGGAAAGATGCAACAAGTCTTTCACACCTGGATTTGGGGATCCTCTGCCATTCCTCCTTGCAGATCCTCTCCAGTTCTGTCAGGTTGGATGGTAAACGTTGGTGGACAGCCATTTTTAGGTCTCTCCAGAGATGCTCAATTGGGTTTAAGTCAGGGCTCTGGCTGGGCCATTCAAGAACAGTCACGGAGTTGTTGTGAAGCCACTCCTTCGTTATTTTAGCTGTGTGCTTAGGGTCATTGTCTTGTTGGAAGGTAAACCTTTGGCCCAGTCTGAGGTCCAGAGCACTCTGGAGAAGGTTTTTGTCCAGGATATCCCTGTACTTGGCCGCATTCATCTTTCCCTCGATTGCAACCAGTCGTCCTGTCCCTGCAGCTGAAAAACACCCCCACAGCATGATGCTGCCACCACCACGCTTCACTGTTGGGACTGTATTGGACAGGTGATGAGCAGTGCCTGGTTTTCTCCACACATACCGCTTAGAATTAAGGCAAAAAAGTTCTATTTTGGTCTCATCAGACCAGAGAATCTTATTTCTCACCATCTTGGAGTCCTTCAGGTGTTTTTTTAGCAAACTCCATGCGGGCTTTCATGTGTCTTACACTGAGGAGAGGCTTCCGTCGGGCCACTCTGCCATAAAGCCCCGACTGGTGGAGGGCTGCAGTGATGGTTGACTTTCTACAACTTTCTCCCATCTCCTGACTGCATCTCTGGAGCTCAGCCACAGTGATCTTTGGGTTCTTCTTTACCTCTCTCACCAAGGCTCTTCTCCCCCGATAGCTCAGTTTGGCCGGACGGCCAGCTCTAGGAAGGGTTCTGGTCGTCCCAAACGTCTTCCATTTGAGGATTATGGAGGCCACTGTGCTCTTAGGAACCTTATGTGCAGCAGAAATCTTTTTGTAACCTTGGCCAGATCTGTGCCTTGCCACAATCTTGTCTCTGAGCTCTTCAGGCAGTTCTTTTGACCTCATGATTCTCATTTGCTCTGACATGCATTGTGATCTGGAAGGTCTTATATAGACAGGTGTGTGGCTTTCCTAATCAAGTCCAATCAGTATAATCAAACACAGCTGGACTCAAATGAAGGTGTAGAACCATCTCAAGGATGATCAGAAGAAATGGAAAGCACCTGAGTTAAATATATGAGTGTCACAGCAAAGGGTCTGAATACTTAGGACCATGTGATATTTCAGTTTTTCTTTTTTAATAAATCTGCAACAATGTCAACAATTCTGTGTTTTTCTGTCAGTATGGGGTGCTATGTGTACATTCATGAGGAAGAAGAATGAACCTAAATGATTTTAGCAAATGGCTGCAATATAACAAAGAGTGAAAAATTTAAGGGGGTCTGAATACTTTCCGTACCCACTGTATGTGATTTAAGGCACTACACCTTTTAAAGGAGCAGCAACCTCACGTATAATATTCACTATTTCCCACATCTATTAGCAAGGGTATATATACACGTATATATATATTTATTTATAATATAATTGAACAGCGAATACTGAGTGAAGCATTTAATGCAAAATGAAAACTCCTTTCCTTTTTTACTCTAGATCTTTTGCAGGCAGATCTAGAGTAAGCTTTATTTAGGGTGAACTGCTTTAAAAATATTTTGCTGCCTGTATGTGCCCTGCTTTAATACAATGAAGAAAGAAGAAAGAAGTTTGTATCAAAGGCTGGATTGTGATGTTTTCCATTGTTTAAACCACCTTGTTTTGGTATTCTGCCCAAGCAAGAAGTAAGACTCCAAGGCCTCATTCACACTCGGGCTCTTCTAAACGCTTTTCTCCTGGCAGGTGAAAAAACGCTCCCAAGCCATGTGTTTTTCAAGCGTGCTTAGAAGCATTTAGGAGCATCAAGCGCTTGGGCGTTTATTCATTTAATTGATCAGAATATTAATTTATCCTGCCCATTGAAATGAAACAAAAAACGCTAAAGCGCTAAAAGTGTCTAGTGTTAACACACCTTTAGGTCAAACATTTCATGCATCAGGCATTTTTTTATGCTCAAGGGCTCCTCCTGAAGGCACAAGTGATGTTTTTTTTCTGCCTTTAAACTACTGGAAATGCCCATAGTGTGCATGGACACATAGGTTAACATGGAGGGTAGTGTATAGGCAAAGAAAAAATCTCAAAGGCCTTTAAAAGTGTTTTTAAGTTCCAGTATGCATAAGGCCTTATAGTCACCCTCCAGCAGATTATCACTGCTGGTAGGCTGGAATGCTGAAATTAGATGTGGTGCCAACTGGAAGCAACATCACACATCCCTAAGTTAATAGGGTTTCATTAGCTCCAAACCAGCTATTCTCCCCATCAGAGGCAAGGCAAGATTAGAGTCTTATTCTGGTGTAAAATCTTGCAATTTATAGTTGATTTTACAAGGGGCACCTTTAGCAATTTTCAGAGAATATAATTTATCTTCCTTTCAAAAGTCAATGCACTCAATGGCTTTCTTACTTTAGTGCTACCAGCTAAGTTGCTGGCACAGTATGTCACAAAAGGGAGTATGAAAATGTTAAAAACAATAGATGGGGATAATGTATATGTATACAGCACAAGAGCAGTGCTGAACCTTGGATGCTTGCAATGAATATCAATCTGTAATTAGAGGTGTGTTAGATTAGACAGATTTATAAAGCATTAAATGTGTCATTCACTAAGCATTAAATGTGTCATTCACTAAACATTTGCTGCAGGTAACTTTTCCTGGTGCATGTTCTAAATTACAGTGATTAATTCACCTTCATTGAATGCATGGTGAATGTCACACATTAATTGATATATAAATATGTCTGTTAATGATCTGTAATACTCCACAATATCCTGGTAACTCTAAATTCTGCACTTAACACATACATTTCTATTCTTTCTATTCTCATAGGGTACACTCAGCGTTTGTATGACCCTTTAGTAAAGGGTACAATCTTAATGTATTAATTAAAAAAAACAAACAGCACTGTTTTAAAATGGTTTCTCAGCAAAAGGAGAAGTGTTTTAGAAAATTGTGTACTGAAGTCTAAAATTATTTTACAGGAGATGTACAGAAACTGGCATCATACCACGTAGGCTGGAGGGAAGGCACTTTATTCAGAGTGAAATGGCTAGCTGTGTCTTTGATCCTAGCATAGAACACTGCTACTACCAAAGCAGTACACGCAAAAAAAGAAAATGAAGTGTATAGCTGTTAAAAACAAATAAAATATTTGCAAATGAACAATTGTTTTTCCCTGTTCAGCTTTTGTAGTGCTTATAATATTATTATTAGTAATATTGATGGCAGATAAGTCTTACAACTCAGCAGAAACACAAAGGGAGCCACACCATGGCCTTAGGGCTTGTTCACACCAGACACCTTGCCATCAATGTTGCTGCATTTTAAACATCAAAATGCATGAACAAGAGAGAATACATTGTTTTTCAGTTCATACCAGTGTTGTGTTTTGGTTGATGTTGTGAAACTATCCTGTATGCTGAATTTTGGGTGATTTAACTTTTATTTAGCCATTCAGGTCAAGTGAATGAAAGCTGTAACATAACTCGTTTGAAATTGACCCTGCTTTAAAGGATAGCTGTTCCTTTGGTGCAGCTATCTTATAAATGCTCTTTCTCCACTTGTATTTCCCTCCCCTTTAAGTGTTATGCCTGTCCCCATTTCTCCAAGATATTTTCTGTGTACACAGCTACCCCTTTCAAAATCTCACAGACCAGCTAATTTCATTTGTTTCTATGGGAAGGCCATTATGGGTCCTAACGATGGACTTGCATTGGCGCAAGCCCATCCTGGAAACTTATGGAGCAGTTTTGAGCACCCCGAAGGCTACACAGTAAAGATCTGGGGCAGCTTTGCTAGACAGAAGGCTGCGCAGTAAAGATCTAGAGCTGCTTTAACACCCAGAAGGCTGCAAAGTGAAGATCCGGAGAAGCTTTGATACGCAGAAGTCTGCACAATGAAGATCTGGAGCAGCTTTGATGCCCAGAAGGCTGCACAGTGAAGATCTGGAGCAGCTTTGACACTCAGAAGGCTGCACAGTGAAGATCGGAAATGAAGAAAAGCCAGAAAAATGTAACACTTGCATGCTGGCGAAGGGTAGCATTTAATTGATAACTGTTCTAAAAGTACAGGTAGACCTTATGATAATAACTCCTTTACTCCGAATGTTGCCATTTTATTAAAAATAACGCTAACAACTATCATTTGTAGTTGGTGTTCAAAACTTTAATTTTCCTGAGCTGTGGAGTCTTTGATAAGCACACACAGTCAGGAAAGTTAAGAGTCCTGGCAAGTCTCAGAACATATTTTGACGTGGCAAATGTAATTAATTGATAAGCTGTGATTACAGCTTATTACATTTCTGTGGGTCAGGCATGCTGAAAGTAGTTGCTCAGTTTTTGCTGTGTAATGGGAGGTACATTTTAACACTCCTTTTTTCTTGGCTGTTCCAGCTTTTATCATTTTTACATTAAAACATTCCGATGCTCTGCTCATTGTCTCTTTTAATGTTGAAGAGAGTAAGGTTGTTCTGTCGCTCTGGTAAGACTGTCATTCAGTTCCCATCATCTATAGTGGGGGAAATGATGTCTGGAATATGGTAAATAAGGCATGGGGAACTCCAGACGCTGCAGAGGCTTAGTGCAAAGCTGCTGGAGTGCAGAATGAGGTGTGAAATGAAATAGCCACGGAGGCACCAGCTTAGCTAATAGACAGCAGTCACATACAATATAGCATTGTCTTCTCTGATTGAAACGTCTGTGCTTGAGAGCAGATGAGAGTTTCCTGCACATACACCTGCTAGCAAATAAATTTGCTGGGCACACGAGCAGAACACGGGCAGCAACCCAACAAGACGCATAATTGAATTCAGAGGCGTAAAAGTGAAAAAAAACCTGTTAGTGGGATACTTGATAGCGGCACCAAGAAATATGGCTGAAAATCACAATTTATTAAAAAATAAAATACTAATGGCCCATCATAGGCAGCGGAAATTTAAATATCTCTTCTATACCACTAACACACTGTTTTACTCTTTAGTATTTTTTTTCTTTGATAAGTAAGCTACTATAGTAAATATATATATATATATTACAGTAATACGGTATATCATGAAGAAAATTTACTTGCCAGAACTTTTTTTTTTAGTTTATATTACTTTATAACTTTACAACATTTCCTGTTTGTAGATTTTTCTTGATTCTCCACTTTTGCTAAACATAGTTTTAAGCCTGTATTTTTAAGCAGTTCTGTGTCATTAAATAGGACATGCGCTTTGCCCTTGCAAGAAAAAGCAACAAGTTTACTTTGAAGCATTGGTCGCCAACCTTTCGGACCTCACAGACCACTAACCTCACAATTTTTGAATCCCGCGGATCACTAAGATGAATTTTACAAGTCTTTTACACACACGCCCTGGCTCTCTGCTCTCCTTTTCCTGTATCACACTGCTGCCTTATACACACAATGCTCTAGATCTCAGCCTCCCTCTGCCAACTTCACACACCCCCCCTCACGCCTAAACTGGGCATCACACTACTGCATTACATAGACTTTTCATAGTATCCCATCTCCTTATCCAGCCATGTGCTCGAGCTCTGCAGTCCCTCTTACAGTATGTGATTAGTGCTGCCATTGAAAGCCCCCTTCTTCATCTCCTGCTCTCTGCACTTCTCCCGGCAGAATTACAGAGGAGGCATCGGGTATCAATGCGCCATGACAGTATTGACTGGAAACCTAGAAACAACATTGGATGGTATACATCTGTCACAATGTTGATTTGTGGCAGAACCCCTGGGGGCCACCAACATTTTCTTGTGAACCATCACTGGTCTACGGACCATTGGTTGGTGACTGCTGCCTTAAAGTACTGTATGTGGGTATATTCAAGGCAAAGTAGGAAAGAATTTAAACCCCTACTAAGTTTTTATTGTATGCCTCCTTGCTGGGTAGATTCACCCCCACTGTTTGTCCTGGTAACCATGGCCACCAAAAATCAATGGGAAATCAAAAATTTTATTGTGAAGGGAAATCACCTCAGAAGGCCACAGACCGCAAAATATAAACTGACTGGTTTTACCTTCCTCTATCAAAAACTAGAAAAAGAAAAAGAGGAAAATGGCGCTTCCTAGGGGTTTAAGCAGGAGGGGTGTGTGAATGATAGAATAAGGCAGAGAATGTATGTAGATGCTGGTATAGCATACACAAAATGAATGAAGGTAGTATCACATAAAGTATGTGCAAAAAATAATCTAAGGTGATTTTGCACATTGTCACCTTATTTGAATTATATTGGTCTTATATATGCCCTATATATAGGGCCACATATTTATCTATTAATTTGATTTATTCACCTATGGTTATTCATCCACCTACTGGCTAATTTTAACTATCGCCACTTTATATTTTTTATATATAGATTTATTTTTGATCTATATATACCATCCACTTGATACTATCATTCGTTACCGTATACTTGCTTCTTGCGGCACCAGTCACTTTATCACTTTTTTATTTATTTATTTAATTTATTTTATATGCTTGAATTGATTGATGTTTTTGTATTACTTGGGATTTATACTTTATGTGATACATCATTTTATATATTACCTCCATCCATTTTGTGTATGCAATACCAGCATCTACATACATTCTTCGCCTTATTCTAGCATTCGCACACCCCTCCTGCTTGAACCCCTAGGCAGCACCATTTTCCTCTTTTTCTATTTCATCTGTATAGCCTTTGGGCTATATTCGCGGAAGGCTGCAGCCTATTCTCTCTCATTTTTTCCATAGCGCGGAGTATACTTTTTTCATTTCTATTCAAAACGAAACAAAGTTTTGGCTGTGCGTATCATTCCAGTGGAAGGACTAGAAGGAGGGATGGCGCATAGCGATGTTATGTGGGACTTATACCTCTGGATAAGGAACAGTCAGTACATAATGACGATTGAAAAGTTTATTGGAAGTAATCGATAAAATCCACAAACGAAGCACCGGTCAACTGGTCCTCGGCATCACATGAGGGTGCTGTGGGGGGGTCCCGCTCGGTCTAATGGAATGCCACTTGGCCAAATCCTGGGAGGGACAGGGAGTGGATCTCGATGGATAACATAGACAGAGAAGAAAGTCCGCCCGGCCTGTGTGTCGGCCGCTGCACACACGTCACTTCCGGGAACCTCGTACAGCACAACGTCACAGGAAACAGTGAGCCATGGACAGGGCAGAGCACAGACCAGCGTAGAACTCAAGCTTCTGGTTGCTGTGACTACATTTTTTGCGCGCATGCACTTTGTAAAGTCACGGCAGTCGGCAACCAGAAGCTATTTAAACCCAACAAGGAGGGCAGGGAGTGGGCAGAGCAAAAAACAAAAGCCATAGAAACGGAAGTAAGCTGAAAAAGAAAAATGGGACGGAAAAGGGAACCCCACACTATCCCCATGGACAGAAAAACGCATACAATCAAATAAGACCATGCAATTAAAGGATGATAGTGTCAAAAAATGACTGTAAAACAGTACTTGAGAAATATATTAATAATAAATAATTACATATGTGCGTACATATAAAATATATGAAAAATACACATATGTGAATAAAAACATATAATGTATATCCACATATACAGTATATTAATATAAAATATGCATACATAGTTCAAATGAATTCAATTGGTTATACCATACCCAGAATATTTTTAAAAAAACATAAAAATTCTTTACCATTAAAATATTTTACTACTAAAAAGTGCCAAAGACCACAAGAACTTTATACCACGTTATGTACCTCCAGGTCTTCATTCAAGCCATTGGGTATTAAAGAACCAAATTTATAAATACAAAAGACCTCCTTCCTGCAAAGGAGGGAGAAACAATCATTATCTGTGAGTGTTCCTTTGGGTATTGATTTGATCGCCATTACCTCAAGACACCTAATGTCTTTGTTGTGTGCCCTGAGGAAGTGACGAGGAACACTATGTTTGTCACAACCTTTGTGTATCAGCCTATGGTGCTCCCCTATGCGCTTCCGCAATGTGCGCATAGTGCGGCCAACATAAAGTAGGCCGCAAGGTCACCTCAGGACATATTTGTTATCATAGATAACAAATTCCGTTGAGCAAGTGATGAATTGCCTGATGGTAAAAATATTACCCCTGTTGTCATCAATGGTCATACGTGCATGTGGAATGGACTGACAGGTTAAACAACCCCGTTTCTTACACTGAAAGATGCCAGTCCTATTGTCAAAATAGGATCTGATATCCATAGGAGACCTATTCTTATGGGTTTGAAGTTTACTGGGAGCCAGAATATTTTTGATTGTACGGCCCTCTTAAAGGTAACCTGTGGGATTGGAGGCAAAACTGGAGCCAATTTATGATCCAACCCAAGGATATTAAAATGCTTTCTAATGATGTGTGATATGGCTCTGTACTATTAAAGCTGGTGGTGAATCTCACGGTGTTATTATTCTCTACCTTATCCCTCCTTCTAACGGAGCTGGATCCACGTGTTCTTTAAAGGCGCCTCCTACAAGGGATGAAGGATAGCCCCAAAAACAAAACGCCTCATCATGAGAGGACCCTGAGTTAAATAATCAGTTTGTTTGGAGCAATTCCTCCGGAGTCTGTGAAACTGGCCACTGGCAATGTTCCGCTTCCAAGCTGGATGGTGACAGCTGGAGAAATGAAGGTAGGAATTGCCACTGGTGGGTTTGGTATGGTTCCTACTAATGATATGAGGACCATCATGGGACAGAACTAAATCCAAAAACACTATTTGCTCAGGGTCAATCACTTGGGTAAAGGAGAGACCTAAAGAATTGGAGTTGCAATGGGTGACAAAAGCATTGAAGGCCTCAAGGCCCCCACTCCAAATGAGAAGGACATCATCTATATAACGTCCATAAAAGACGATGTGCCGGGCAAAGGGGTTGTTGATCCAGATTGACCTCTCTTCCCAAAAACCCATGGTGAGATTCGCATATACAGGGGCAAAATTAGGCCCCATAGCAGTGCCTTTTGACCTGTAGAAAGAACTAGTCTAAGAAAGAAAAATAATTATGCTGTAAACAAAATTCTGTACCGTCTGTATCATTCCAGTACCCAGCCATCCTTTACAACACATTCCCTTCCCTCTTCTGCTACTTCTTTCAGCCAGGTGTAAAGATGTTTCTCTATCGCTCATTGACAGACGTAGTCCTCGGTGATACAGCACCTTCGGGTTATGTTGCCTCCACAGGAGCAGGACTAGACAGGAAATTAAAATGCTCTGGCCACACCCTAGGGGCAGTCCCAGAGGGTATATCCTCTCTCTCTGCCTCAGCAAATCAGTTTTTTTCTGTCTAGTTAGGAGTAAGGACCTAGATACCTTGCTGGGATCTTCGGTCCTGGCAAGATTTTTTTCTTAAAAAGATTTTTTAGACAGCCAGCCTTTTTCTCCAGTGTTCCTGTGAGATCTTCAAGCATGAAAGCTGAACTGGGCGACGGGCTGGATGTTGAGATCCGGTGGTCACCCCAGTTCAGCCTACGAGCGCGTGCAGGCCATAGCTCCGCGCTGGGTCGGCCGCGACAAAGTCCCATTAAGGGACTGACCCCGCGAGTTAAACGTCTCGCTGAAACGCCAAAGACCATGAGTCACGGCGTCCGTATTGGTCGACAGCCCTCCCGCCCCGGTGGAGAGGGGTACTGTCAGGAGTTGGTGCCCGCCTGGTTCCGGTATGGTGAGTAGTATGTTCCCCCCTTTTCCCCCTGACGGGTCTTGTGGTGAACGCGGGCCCCTCTCTGTATGGTAAGATAGAGTCCCCCTCTATCCTATAACATGGCACAGATCCCCCTACTTTGAGTGTGATTTTATTTGCAAAAAGCCAGGAGGCTTGGTTTGGGAGCTAACAATCTAATTGTATACATGTTTAAAAGATTGTAATCAGTGGCAGTCTGGGAATCTTACTGCGATAAGAATAAGGTACCTACCAGTCAGAAGCCACGGACATGTAGACTGCCTTCCTAGTCAAATCTCCAGCTATAGCAGGCCTTCCGAAGGCCATGAGGTCCGCCAGGGCCGGTACCGCCAACCACGCCAAAAATCCCCATGCAGAGATAGTGTTGTGTGCCCTGCAGCACACCGCTATTCGGTACAGGCCGCCGCCATTTTTTTTTTGCTGGATTGCACGAGTCGCCATTTTGGCGTAGCCTCGTGTCTCCAGCATGGGGGCGGCCATGTTTGAGGTGATCCAAACACCTCGTGGAGCTAGGGGAGGCGCCGGAAGGCGTGCAGAGGGGCGGAGCCGCCTCCTTTCTTCCTGGGCAGCCAGCCAAAAGACTTCCTGTTTGTCAAGACAGCGCTGTAACCTGTTGCAGTTAAACTCTGAGCATCAAGTGGTGAGCCTGGGGGTCTATCTCTCTCTCTCGATCGATAGGGATCCCTAGCAGGTAACACTAAGGGGCTTTTGTGGCGCTGGGGGTCTGTGAAAAAAAAAAGAAGTTTTTTATTTTTGAATTATATTATCCGGGAAGTTACTGGAATAATCATGGACCCTGCCACACAAATTCCCCCACCTGTTTCCCTCGAGGGGACCACGGGACCCGCCGGTGCACAGAGTGTAGAAGCATTTACAGCAATTTTGGAGTCTATGGTGGCTCGGGTGGAGGCGGCCTGTCAGGGACGAGGGTCAAGGAAGCGACCCCGCCTACCCCTATATTATCTGACACCTCTGACTCAGATTCAGAGATGGTCACTGCAGTTGCAGGTCCCTCTGCAAGGGCTGTTACCTCAGGTAAAGCTCCCTCAGACAGTGAGGAGGACGTTTCTTCTCCCGCTATAATTCAGGAAGAAGCATTGGTGGACGCACTAGTTGTGGCAGTGCAGGAAACCTTAAAACTTGAGGTTTTACCGGCAGAAGCAACTGATACAGAGATTCCTTTTGGTACTAACAAGCCCATCAAAACGGTGAAGGTTTTTCCTGTACCCAAGTGTTTTGGTGATAAGATTAAAGGAGAATGGGAGCATTCTAAACGTACCTTTACTATTTCCAAGCGTATTGCTAGACGCTATCCGTTTGAGGAATCCATCATTAAGAAATGGACGGTACCACCAGTGGTGGATCCACCTATTTCCAGGCTGAATAAAGCCACGGTTATCCCAGTGGAGGACACTTCGTCCTTTAAGGATCCGGTGGATCGAAAGATGGAAGCAGAGTCCCGCACCATCTTCTCTCTGATAGGGTCAGCATTTAGACCAGTAATTGTTATTGGTCTAGTTTCCCAGACACTTACGGAATGGGCGAGATTGGTACGCCAAGACCTTAGGAGAAAAGATATTCCCCAGGAAACATCTGATTTGATGGAACAGATTATACAAGGGCTACAGTTTATCTGTGACGCAGCCTTGGACACTACTCCCCTATTAGGGCATGCATCTATGTCAGCGGTAATCCTCAGACGTGTGCTGTGGTTAAAATGCTGGTCAGCTGACCTAGGTTCCAAAAAGACCTTGACGAATCTCCCCTTTCAGGGGAATCGTCTATTTTGGGGCCACCCTAGATGAAATCATTAAGGATGCCACTGGGGGCAAGAGCACTTTTTTGCCACAGGCTGCTAAAGCTAAGGGACCTCGCAACAAGCGAGGACCTTTCTTTACCGCCCATAAAGGGTTCGCACGCCCGGCTGGAACAAGCGGGAAAGGCAAGACTCCTCCAGGAGGGTTCAAGAAAGGCTGGTCGGACAAACAGAGGACCAACTCAGCCAAACCCGAAGCAAAGGAGTACACAGCCTAAAGGTGCGCCCCCACCCGGTTTGAGGGTGGGGGGACGTTTTCACCGGTATTCAGGACATTAGATCGAGCATCAACTACTACTACCGGTGCGATTCTTCCCTTCCAACATTTAAGTACTACAGGGAGCGGTAGTCACCGTTCCCTGAATAGATCTTTTCCTTTACCTTTTCCTAAGATTAGTCTCAATTCCCCACAGGAATCGGATCTGGTTGACCAGACAGGCCAAGAAGCCTCTAGCTGGGTGACTTCGGTCCCTGAGGTTCAACCAGAAAAGATCACCCTTCCTGATAGCAATCAGGTATCTGATAAATGTGTGGGAACAGAAAACGACCAGACTTTCTCGGATGGTCGGGGCCAGATAGCTCTAGGGACGCCTCGTTCAGATCCAGTCAGCACCAGTGGTCCTAGAAATTCTAGGCTGGCCTCGTCAAGCCGGCCTGGCCGACTTGGACAGGCTAGTCACAGACGTTCCGTGGGAACTTCGTCTCAGGGAGTGTCTGTGGTCTCAAGGACCAATTTACCATCGTGCTTTACAGTCGCTGGTTTTAATGGCCTGGCCATTGAGACCCAAGTACTGAAGGACAGAGGTTTGTCAGCTTCAGTCATTCCTACCCTTATTAAAGCAAGGAAAGCGACTTCCAGCAAGGTCTATTATCACACATGGAAGACTTATATTGCGTGGTGCGAATCTTTAGGATTTCCTCCACGTACCTATTCGGTGACTCGAATATTGGCTTTTTTGCAACAAGGGGTTGAGCAGAAGCTAGCCTTGAGCACCATCAAGGGTCAAGTTTCAGCATTAGCAATCTTCTTTCAGAAACCTTTAGCTACCAAGTCCTTGGTGCGGAATTTCATCCAGGGGGTGCGGCACCTGGCTCCACCAGTCCGCGCGCCCTTACCGCCCTGGGATCTTAATTTAGTTTTGTCGGTTCTACAGAAACCTCCCTTTGAAAACATCAGGGAGATTCCCTTGTTTACTTTATCCCAGAAGGTGGCCTTCTTGGTGGCTATCACTTCTGCTCGCAGGGTGTCAGAACTGGCTGCATTATCATGCCAGTCCCCATACCTAGTGATTCATAGGGATAAGGTAGTACTTCATCCTAAGCCATCCTTTCTTCCTAAGGTGGTTTCAGATTTTCATCTGAATGAAGATATTGTACTACCTTCCTTGTGTCCTCAGCCCAAGCATCATCAGGAACATGCGTTGCATTCCTTGGATGTGGTTCGGGCAATCAGAGTATACCTGAAAGCTACGGAATCATTCCGTAAGACGGATTCACTTTTTGTGATCACGGATGGCCCCAGAAAGGGTTTGCCTGCATCTGCCGCGACCATTGCCAAATGGTTTAGACAGACGGTGGTACAGGCTTATTCTATTAACCACTTTACCACCGGAGGATTTTGCTGTCTTCCGTCCAGGCCACTTTTTGCGATTCGGCGCTGTGCGATTTCAACTGACAATTGCGCGGTCGTGCGACGCCGTACCCAAACTAAATTTACGTCCTTTTTTTCCCACAAACAGAGCTTTCTTTTGGTGGTATTTGATCACCTGTGCGATTTTTACTTTTTGCGCTATAAACAAAAAAAGAGCGTTTATTTTGAAAAAATAACAATATTTTTAACATTTTTTTATATGAAATTCCCCCCAAAAAAGATGTAAAAACCAATTTTTTTAAAAATTTTTGGCCAATTTGTTTTATGCTACATATGTTTGGTAAAAAAAATCGCAATAAGCGTATTTTGATTGGTTTGCGCAAAAGTTATTGCGTTTACTAACAAAGGGAAAGATTTCTGTCATTTTTGGTGTTTTTTTTTTCAACGCGTAATGGCGGCGATCTGCGATTTTTTTTTGCGGGACTGCGACATTGCGGCGGACAGATCAGACCCTTGACTGACATTTTTTACACTTTTGGGGGTACCAGTGACATTACTGCAGTAATCAGTGCTATAAATATGCACTGTTACTGTAAAAATGACACTGGCAGGGAAGGGGTTAATTTTATTGGAGAGGGAGGGGTTAATGTATGCCTGGTGCTTACTGACGTGTAGGGGGGGAGGTGACTGTGTGAGTCATGGACAGATCGGATGTCCAGCTATGCTGAACAGTCCGATCTGTCACTATGGAGATCCGCCCGCTGTGTTTACACACAGCGGGCGGATCTCCAGACTCGATCCCCGCCGATCGGGTAAGAGCAGCGGCGATCGCCGCTGCTCCTCCCCTGGCCCGACTCCTGCTGTGAATGAAAACAGCGGGAGCGAGCCTCCGGCGGCGCGCAAGCGCCGCCCAGAAGGGGGAGTGTCTAACGACGTTAATACTACGTCGCTGGACGATAACGAACCACTCTGCCGCAGTAGTATTACTGTGAGCGGTTCTAAAGTGGTTAAGGGTCAGAGTCCTCCGTTCCCTGTTAGGGCGCACTCCACTCGAGCGCTCAGTACTTCCTGGGCCTTTCGCCATCAGGCGTCAGTGGTCCAGGTATGTAAGGCGGCCACCTGGTCGTCGGTACATACCTTTACAAAACTCTATAAAATTGATGTGACGGCATCGGCGGATGCCTCATTTGGCCGCAAGGTTTTGCAGGCCGCAATTTGAGGAGACCGGTGGTCTACCTCGAGAGTTTTTTTCTGTTTGAAAAATTTCCTTTTTGTTGAGTCTCATCATTAAGGATGAGCATTGTAAACTTCTAGTTGGCACCGGTTGGGCCTTCTAGATTGGGATTTGATTTCCATTTTCCCACCCCTCATTTGTGATACTGCTCTGGGACGTCCCGAAGGTGCTGTATCACCGAGGACTACGTCTGTCAATGAGCGATAGAGAAAAATGGATTTTTGTAAAATCTTACCGTAAAATCCTTTTCTCTTAGCTCATTGACAGACGTAGTCCCCGCCCTTCTGTTTTGGAGTTGGGTTGGGTTAAAATCTCTAAAGACTGCTTTTTGACATAACTGATTTGCTGAGGCAGAGAGAGAGAGGATATACCCTCTGGGACTGCCCCTAGGGTGTGGCCAGAGCATTTTAATTTCCTGTCTAGTCCTGCTCCTGTGGAGGCAACATAACCCGAAGGTGCTGTATCACCGAGGACTACGTCTGTCAATGAGCTAAGAGAAAAGGATTTTACGGTAAGATTTTACAAAAATCCATTTTTGCCCATTCTTTGCAAAATAGCTTGAGCTCTGTCAGATTGGATGGAAAGCATCTGTGAACAGCAATTTTCAAGTCTTGCGACAGATTCTTGGTTGGATTTAGGTCTGTATTTTGACTGGGCCATTTGAACACATGAATATGCTTTGATCTAAACCATTCCATTGTAGCTCTGGCTGTATGTTTAGGGCCGTTGTCCTGCTGGAAGGTCTCAAGTCTTTTTCAGACTTTAACAGGTTTTCTTCTAAGCTTGCCCTGTATTTTTCTCCATCCATCTTCCCATAAACTCTGACCAGCTTCTCTGTCCCTGCTTTAGAAAAGCATCCTCACAAAATGATGCTGCCATCAGCATGGTTAACGGTGGGGATGTGCAGTGTTAGTTTTTCACCACACATAGTGTTTTGCTTTTTAATTTAAAGAGGATCTCTAGGCATCTGTCAAAAAAAGTCAGATGCTACAAAAAGTGTTGCTGCTGACTTTTTTAAAACAGTCACTCAACCGTCCCATGGTCCAGCGCAGAGTTCTCCCCAGCCGTCTTCATCTTCCATCATCCATCGGCAGTGCCGGCATCTTCACTATAGGTACTCGGCTCTGACAACTTGCGGCTTCACAGCCGGGTGCCCACTGCGCATGCGCATCCTTACTGGTGGATGCAGTCTTCTGGGACCTGTCAGTGCCCCAGAAGACTGCAGGGGAAGAGAAGGAGAGCTTCCGTTGCCGAGCACAAGTGGGAGCAGGTACCTGGCAAAATCAAATCGGGTACGTGCTTCCCCCCCCCACTCCTCAAAAGTGCCAATTGTGTAAGAGAAGCAAGGGGGACGAGTCCTTAAAGTGGAACCTACCCTTTTGAGTGGAGTTCTGCTTTGAGTCTTATTTGTTGAATTTGTGTCTCATTTGACCAGAGAACCTTCTTCCACATGTTTTCTGTGTCCCCCACATGACTTCTCTCAAACTGCAAGCAGGACTTCTTATGGCTTTCTTGTTGCCACTCTTCCATAAAGGCAAGATTTGTGGAGTGCACAACTAATAGTTGTTCTGTGGACAGATTCTCCCACCTGAGCTGTGTATCTCTGCAGCTCCTCTAGCGTTACCATCGGCCTCTTGGCTGCTTTTCTGATTAATGCTCTCCTTGCCCGGCCTGTCACTTTAGGTGGATGCCCATGTCTTGGTAGGTTTGCAGTTGTGCCTTACTATTTCCATTTTTGGATTATGTATTGAACAGTGCTCCGTGAGATGTTTAAAGCTTGGGATATTTTTTATAACCTAACCCTGCTTTAAACTTCTCCACAACTATTTACCTGACCTGTCTGTTGTGTTCCTTGGCCTTCATGATGTGGTTTGTTCACTAAGATTCCCTAACAAACCTCCTGAGGGCTTCACAGAACAGCTGTATTTATACTGAGACTAAATTACATGCAGGTGGACTCTATTTACTAATTAGTTGCCTTCTGAAGGCAAGTGGTTCCACTAGATTTTAGTTAGGGGTATCTGAGAGAAGGGGGCTGTATATAAATGCACGCCACACTTTTCAAAAATGTATTTGTAAAAAATTTAGAAAATAATTTATAATTTTTTATCGAACATCATGGGACACAGAGCAGCCATAATAATTACTATCTGGGTTATACGTCACCTATAGGTGAATGGCAGCCAACCAAAAAGACAGGAAGTCCCCCTCTATGTAACCCCTCCCAGGAAGTAACTCCGTTTTTTCACCAGTGTCTAAGAGATGATGGTCATAGTTGGAGAAGCTCTCTGTATTTTAAAGAAGAAGAAAAAAGATTATGCTACAATCCTGGTTAAGATCTCTGGATCCAAGAGGATTGGCAATCAGATCCTTCCGAAAGTGGAAGACTAAAAGGATGGTACCTGAGCCTTGGTAAAGGGAAAGAGGCATTGCCCCTAGCGTGACCCTCTTTGGGGCTGGACCCTGTATCCGGACCCTTGGTAAGACTAGTGACAGAACCCGCCGTGATGGGTGAAGATTGGATTCACTTAAATTATGATGCACTGTTACCTTCTAATTTAAAAGATACCGGGTGCCATATTTTGTCTCTACTAGAGGCAGTATGTGTATTCAGCTGTGGTCTGCGTACCTTGGATGCTTGGATGCCTTTTTCTGCTCTTAACCCCCCTAAAGCTTGGCGGGCAGCGGGGCTTTGTACATCCCATCTGCACATCTGCTTACCCTCGGTGGCGCCACTGAGCCTTGGTGGCTATCCCTGTGGTGGGAGATCGCACCATGCTAGTTCAGCCTATTTACATGCATGAGCGTGCACGTAGAGCCGGGAGGGGGCGTGTCTGTGACACGTTGACGTGCACGTAGCACGCCGCAGTAAGGGGCCAAGATGGCGCGCCATTTGAGCAGTGTTCCTGGAGGCATGAGCTTCTGTTAGAAGCTGGGACACAGAGCATCTGCAGCTGGGTGCCTGAGTCACTGTGGGTGGATATTTACAGGCACTGACAGGTTCTGTTACTCTGGGATGACTGTGCTGTGTGTAATAAGCTGTTACAGCTTGGCACAAGCTTTGAGTACACTAAAGAGTGCCTCAAGTTTTCTTGTCTGGAGCAATGTCCTTCGGAAAAATCTGGCCAATCTGAGCCATTACAGTTTTCAGGCATAGTAGCCACATCAAGTGCTTCTGTCTCAGCCTATGTCACTAAGGAAGTTTTGGCATCCGCCTTAGCTGGTCTTGAGGGAAAAATTGTTGGCATGATTGCCTCGGTATCATGAGGAGGGAGGAAATGTGCTAGATCCCTCTCACCTGAGCCCCCCCAGTTTAGTTCAGGATTGGGCAGAGGGTGTGGAAGAAGTAGCTGTAAATGTCGTAGAAGGAGGCCCAGCAGAAGATTCCACTTCTGGGGAGTCAGGGTCTGAGGAGCCATTCTCGGCCTCTCAATCCCAGAGACTGTTAATTCAGTCGCTCACTGAAATGGTCCGGTCTGGATTTAAATTTTTAAATTACCTCCCTTAGAGATTTCTGAAGTCTTTTTCCTCATTAGGCTTGTTACGGCCTACTCAGAATTCTCAGGCTTTTTCCTTACATCTGCATTTAGAGCAGATAGTATATGATGATTGGGATTTTTATTTCTCCCAAAAGGTTTTCTTTGTTGTATCCTATGGAGGAAAATTCACAAGAAAATGGAGTATGCCTACAGTGGATGCTGCTATTTCTTCTGTAAACAGAAATATAACCTGTCCTGTAGATAATGCTCAGGTTTTTAAAGATCCAGCTGATAAGAAATTGGAATCTTTACTAAAAGCTTCCTTTGCTATTGCAGGGTCTGCAATACAACCGGCAGTGGCAGCTATAGGAGTTTGTCAATCTTTGAAAGACCATGTTAAACGGGTGTCCAGGAATGTTCCTTCTCAGGGAGAGTCTGCTGAAGATTTAGCAGATTTTCCTTGGACTTTGTGTTTTGCAGTAGATGCTCTTAAGGACTCTATACAACAAATGGGTCTGGACCATCTGAGGTCACAAGCAGTGATTACAGAAGTTCCAGACAATGAGAAATTCTGTGGGTTTTACTCAAACCTTTTTGTAGTCCCCAAGCCAAACAGAGACGTGGGACCTGTTCTGGATCTCAAAGCTCTGAACCAATTCTTAAACATTTGCACATTCCGAATGGAGTCAACTCGCTCAGTCGTGACCTCTCTGCAAGGAGAATTTCTAGCGTCCATAGATATCAAGGATGCATACCTTCACGTGCCAATTTTTCAGGCCCATCAAAGGTTTTTGCACTTGGAAGACCGTCATTTTCAGTTCATGGCCTTGCCCTTCGGGCTTGCCATGGCTCAACGAGTGTTCACAAAAAACGTAACTCCAATGGCTATTCTAAGATCTCAAGGAATAGCAGTGGTAGGATACCTGGGCATTCTATTACGTATAGACTGGTCGGCTTCTACTCTAAGCCAGAATGTGTTCCGGGCAGTTCAATTCTTAGAATATCTGGGTCAAAGTCAGCATTGGAGCCGGTTTAGAGTCTAGAGTATCTGGGTTTCCTTGTGGACACAGTACAGGCAAAGGTGTTTTTGCCCCCAAGAAAGGTCGTAGACCTGAAGGATCTAGTTTGGATCTTGTTACGGAACAGGGCACCCCTGAGCAGGTACCTCCGTTGACAGATGCTCCTAGTGCTTCCCGAGGGCTCCAAGCACTCCACCAGACACCGTAAGCACTTCAGACTCCACGAACCGCCGCAGCTTGGTTAGGGTCTTGGCATCTCCTACCCACCCTGGACCAACGACAAGGCCCCAGGTTCCTGTGGGTGAACCTCTTTCCCCAGAGAGTGCAGCACGAACAAGCTCTTACACAAGCTCTTACAAGAGCTTAGTGATTCTCTAAGGGAGTATGGAAGACCATAGCAATCCCTGCAGCAGATTCCCCCAATAACGAGACAAAGCTCCGAGATGGGGGTAAAACAGGAACAACATTTATTGGAAGAACAGAGCACACTTTTATACAGAAATTGGAACATCCTTCCCCCAACAACCGCTTTCCCATTGGTCAATTGTAAAGTACTTGCAGTTCTCACTAAGGTCCTCTCCAGCATATGCAAATGAGGGCTTGAAAATGAGTCAACAGGGATTGGTCAGATAGTTTTGACCAATGCAAGGAGACAGAAGCCCCAGGGGGCAATCAATGTACACAATAGTCAGACACAGAACAATGGTTCCCTAACGAGCCCTCAATACACATTACTCTGAGTGTCAATAGACCGCCTGTCTCCTCAGAACTTCCTGTAATGCCCATATTAGGAGTTGGCTTCCTGTTCCTTACAGTTTACAGGAATACGTTTTAGCTTCCAGGAGAGAGGCAAGGCTCCATTAGCCACATGTTTAAAGAAACACAAAAAGACACAAAAATGCATAACTCCCAGTCTACTGAACAGAACCCCTACATTCAACCCAACCCCAGATAGCCTGGATCTGAGCGCTCAACATATCCAAACAGCGCTCAGATGCCACAAACACAGTCAAATTGCCATGGGGTTTACGTTTAGCCTGGGCTGATGAGAGTGTCCATAGTCCCATTGCAGGAGGCGAGCAACCAGGCTTCTCCAACGACCAGTGGCGAGATTGGTCTCGTCACAGATCTTAAGAGGGAAAAAGTATCCTTCTTTACTTCTTTGTATGAGGTTGCTAGGGAAGATGGTGTCCTCATTCGAAGCAGTTCCTTATGCCCAATTCCATGCAAGACCTTTACAGAACAACATTCTGTTAGCCTGGAGCAAAAAGATCCAGGCCCTAGATTGTCACCTGTCTCTAGTACTGAGGGCAGGTCAGAGTCTAGGTTGGTGGATGGTAGCCAGGAATTTGGAGAGCAGGAAATCCTTTCTTCCAGTAGTCTGGAAGGTGGTGACTACAGATGCCAGTCTCTCCGGCTAAGGAGCAGTTCTAGAGGAAGCCACTGTCCAAGGGAAATCGTCCTGGTTATAAAGGAGCTTTCCCCATCAATAGCCTGGAAATCCCAGCGGCTTGTCAGGCATTAACCACTTAATGCAAACTGATGTAGCTCTACGTCGGCTCACTTTAAGTGGTTGTACCGGGATGATGCCTCTAGCTAGAGGCATCATCCCGGTACCGTTGTAGAGCCGGCGGCTCAAAAGCCTTTTGTGACTTTGACGGGGTCTCTCGTCCCACCGGGAGACCCGAGCAACCACCCGGCGCCTCCGCCGGCTGGATGGAGTCCCGATCTAAGCTGGATGCGGCTTTGATCGGGTTTCCAATGACGTAACCCGGAGGTGGCGTCCATGACGTCACATCCGGGTTACTCGGCTGCTAAAGGTGGCAGTTTCAAAAAGTGAATGTTTTCAAAAATGCAGTTTTCGGCGTTTTGAATACATGGAAGTGTAGTGGAGGGGTCTAGGGTCTTTTAGACCCTCGATCCCTCCATAAAGAGTACCAGTCACTGCATATTGCTGTCACAAGGGATGTTTACATTGCTTGTGACAGCAATAAAAGTGATCAGATTTTTTTTTTTTTTAAAAAACCTGTGTTAAAATTTAAAAAAAAATTTAATAAATAGGGAAAAAAAAAACATTTAGCTGCTCCTGTCGCCCTGAGCTCACGCACGAAAGAAAATGTATATGGAAGTCGCACCACAAATGAAATCGCTGTTCAAACCACACATGTGAGGTATTGCCATGATCGCCAGAGCGTGAGCAATAATTAAAAAAAAAAAAGAGCTACACTCTAACTGTAAACTGGTAACCGTTAAAAATTTTTAAAACGCTGCCTATGGAGATGTTTATTGACCGTAGTTTGTTGCCATTCCACGGGTGTGCGCAATTTTAAACCGTAACATGTTGGGTATCTATTTACTCGCGTGACATCATCTTTCACAATATACAAAAAAAATGGGCTAACTTTACTCTTTCGTTTTTTTTTAAATGCAGTGAAATGTGATTTTTCGTAATTTTTCCAAATAAATGTTATTTGAAAGACCGCTGCGCAAATACCGTGTGACAAAAAATATTGCAATGACCGCCATTCTATTCTCCAGAGTCTTTGCTAAAAAAAAAATATATAATGTTTGGGGGTTCTAAGTCGTTTTCTAGCAAAAAATACTGATTTTAACTTGGAAACAAAAAGTGTCAAAATGAGTCCTGGGGCTTAAGTGGTTAAGGTACTGGACTCCCAGACTTCGGGTTTGCCCCAGCAGGGTACAATCCGACAATGCCACAGCTGTGGCCTATATCAACCTTTAGGGGGGCGCCAAGAGTCCGTCAGCCCAGAAAGAGGTGGGTCACATCCTATCCTGGGTGGAGAAATTTGCTCCATGCCTGTCGGCCGTTTTCATTCCAGGAATAGAGAACTGGCAGGCAGACTTTGAGTCGCCAGCAGATGTTTCCAGGGAATGGTCCTTACATCCCAAGATCTTTGCATACATTTTTCAATAATAGGGGGTCGGAGTGGATGTCTTAGTGACTCCCTGGGAGCAGTTCTCCCTGTTCTATGCCTTTTCCCTGGTTCAGCTGCTGCCATGACTTCTGCGCAGGATTCAGGAAGAAGGGGAACCAGAAATCCTGGTGGCTCCAGCTTGACCCAGAAGGATTTGGTACGCGCAAATTCTAAGGTTGGCCCTGGGAAGGCCATGGGCTCTCCCACTGCGTCCGAACTGCTCTCTCAGGGTCCGATAGTCCACCCTGCTTTACAATCTCTAAATTTGACGGTTTTGCTATTGAAGCCTGGATTTTGAGGGAGAGGGGTATATCTGGTCCTGCAGTCTCTACTGTGATAAATGTTAGTAAACCAGTCTCTAGGGGCATTTATTACAGAGTCTGAAAGTCTTAAATTTCTTGGTGTGAGGCCAGGAAGTGGCATTCCTGTAAATATATCATTGGGAGAATTCTAGCCTTCTTCCAAGAAGGGATAGATATGAAGCTAGCCATAGGTCCTATTAAAGGTCAAATTTTAGCCTTGTCAGACTTTTTTCAAAGACCGATTCGCATTCCTTGGTCCGAGCCTTTAACCAAGGGGTGCTATGTATGGTTCCGCCAGTTAGGCCACTGTTGTGTCCTTGGGATATAAATTTGGTCCTGGCGGTTCTACAGAAAAAGCCTTTTAAACCCATTCGGCATATTCCTCTAGTTTTTTTGACAAGAAAATTAGTCTTTTTGGTTGCAGTAACTTCAGCTAGAAGAGTATTCGAGTTAGAAGCTCTTTTTTGTAAGGAGCCATTTTTGATCTTACATCAAGGTAGGGTGATTCTACGTCCACACCCAGGGTGGTGTCCTCTTTTCATTTGAATCATGACAGAAGAACCCAGGAAAGGGCAGGCAGCATCTAGGTGTACAATTTCTTAGTGGGTTTGCCAGGTCATTATTCAGGTGTATGGTTTAAAGGAGAAGGTTCCTCCTTTTCCGGTAAAGGCACACTCTACCTGAAGAGTAGGTGCTTCTTGGGCAGTTCACCATGAAGCTTCTATGGCTCAGATTTGCAGGGCCGCTACTTGGTCCTCAGTACATACGTTCATTAGATTCTATCAGGTAGATGTTAGGACACTGGAGGATTCTGCTTTTGGCCGCAGTGTGCTGCAGGCAGCTATATAGATCTTTTCGGTCTGATGGCGGTTTTTTCGTATTTAGAAAATGTAGACCTAGATGCTGCCTGCCTGATTTCGTATTTAGTGTCCCCCTCCCCTCAAGTGCATTGTTTTGGGATGTCCCAGATAGTAATTATCATGGCTGCTGTGTGTCCCGTTATGTAGGATTAAAGAAAATTAGATTTTTCCTACAGCTTACCTGTAAAATCCCTCCCCTCTTGTCTGGGATGTTTATTGCTTGCTACAAAATTGAGGTACTTCCTGTATGGGAGGGGTTTTATAGAGGGGGACTTCCTGTCTTTTTGGTTGCCAGTGTCCATTCACCTATAGGTGGCGTATAACCCAGATAGTATTTATTATGGCTGCTCTGTGTCCCGTAATGTACTCCAAGAAAAAGATTTTACAGGAAAGCTGTAGGAAAAAATCCAATTTCCTTCCACAATTATGTGCCACTTTGTGTTGGTCTATCACATAAAATCAAGAAAAAATATATTTTTGTTTTTGGTTTTAACATGACAAAATGTGGAAAATTTCAAGGATCATGAATACTTTTTCAAGGCAATGTAAATGGCCCTGCTTGTTAGCCTATGTGTCCATGCACACAAGTGTTTTTAGGAGTTTAGAAGCAGAAAAAAAAAACACAGCCAGTGCATCCAGGAGCAGCAGAGTTTTGGCAGGTAAAACACTTGAAGTGCCTAAATGCATGTAAACGCGCCTAAGCGCTGGGCACATTTAGCGGGTAAACATTAATTTATTTAAATTGCAAAAATACATTATTAATCTGGCCAATTAAATTAATTAACATCCAAGCACTTGGCGCGCCTAAACGCATTGCATTAATTTACAAGTGTTTTTTTTCTGCCAAAACTCTGCTGCCTGAAGGAAAGAAGTCTAGAAGAGATGGTTAACCATCCTGTGTGCATGAGGCCTTATAGAATACACATGGATGATCTGTAGTTCTCACATTCACCTTTGTTCCACTATCATTCTATTTTTATTAACAACTTGCCTTCTGGGCACTTTTACCCCCTTCCTGCCCAGGCCAATTTTCAGCATTCAGCACTGTCACATTTTGAATGACAGTTGTATAGTCAGGAAACACTGTACCCATATGACATTTTTATCATTTTTTTTTCACACAAATAGAGCTTTCCTTTGGTAGTATTTAATCACCACTGGGGTTTTTTATTTTTTGTTAAAAAAAAATGAAAAAAGTGAAAAAAAAAAACATTTTTCATAGTTTGTTGTTTGTTCTATTTTGCAAACAGGTAATTTTTCTCCACTGATGTGCGCTGATGAGGCTTCACTGATAGGTGCTACTGATGGGCACTGGTAGGTAGCACTGGTAGGTGACACTGATGAGGCACTAATTGGCACTGATTGGCAGTACTGGTAGGCACTGCTGGGACTGCACTGATTATCAGGACACTGATAATCAGTGCCATGATTATCTGTGTAGATGTCCCTTTAACACAAGCCGGTTATCGGCTCTCCTCTCCTCACGCTGTCAGCGTGCAGATAGAAAAGCAGATAACCGGCTTGTTTACATCCATGATCAGCTGTCTTTGGACACAGCTGATCATGTGGCACAGGGCTGCTGTGATTGGCCCTTTTCCCTGATCTTTGATCAGCTGAGTCCGAAGGACTTGGCAATCACGGGAGGATAACATATGACAGCCTCACGGCAAAGTAAGCCCATGTTGTAGCCCTCTTTTGGCTATAGTGTGGGTGGAAAGTGGTTAAAGTTCCGCATGCCATATTGTCTGTCTGTTAAGTATCATATTTTTATGGTATATAGATTCAATGTTGTGACTCATCTTTGGTAAAAAAGTGTCTATAAATGTCTAAAATGTTGCTGAAGAAAACTCATGTTCACGTAGCCTTATTTTGTGCTACAGAACATATCTCATATATGCTGAGGCGGTAATGGGTCAGGACAAGCAGTTTGAGGAGCACAAATAATTATAGTTTGAGTTTGTAGGCAATAGGACAGCATTTCATAATTCGCTGGCTGTCTAGAATGCCCCCCTCAATGGCATGATGCAGTGACACCCCTGCACTCCCCACCCTTCCTCTGCTTTACCATCTCTGTCATTCACCAAGAGGCAGTGCGCCCCAGGAGAGTCTGTACGGACTCTGGATGCTGGGAACAGGCTTGTCTCTTCAAGTTTTGTTACTGCGACCTGACGCCTAGTTAGTTCTTATCAGGACTAATACCATGTGAAGCACAGGGCTTCCACTCGTCACACAAGCCGACATCAAGATCCTCACCGTCTGACGGAAATCGCTCAAGGCAGCCCAGCATCTCTCCACACTGCCAGAGATGCATCTTCCATAACTCCTTCCGTGCCACTTCCAACTAAGCTCACCAGTTCCAGCTCAATGCATCACACACACTGGTCTTCCCAGCTAATAGCCACATCTGCATGAGACAGCTATACACAGCTTTGTTAACCAAGGAATTAGAGTTTAGTGGAGGAGTCTCAACAGTTTTTTATGCATAGTTTCAAAGATACAACATGGCAGTGTTTATTTCATCCTTTTTTAGGGAATGTAAAAAACATGGCCAATAATTTTACTTTTTACATAGATGCTAGAAATTATTTATTCAATGTTGCTTGTGCTTCAAGCAATGTGATGTATTCAGTGGCAGAGGGCAGTAACACAGCAACAAAAAAAACATTCTGCTTGCTCTAAAGCTGGTCATACACACTTGTAGATTTTCAAACAAACCTTAATGCAAAAATTCCCACAGTACATTTGATGACTTGATGAATGTCATTCGAAAACGTTTTTTTTTTTTTTTTCGAACATTCAATTTTTAATGAATGTAATTTCCTTAACAAAATGCACATTCCCTGTTAGAAATGAATTCCTTTGAAAAAAAAATGTTAATTTGACCTCGGTAACAATTTGGAAATCACACAAGCTATTTTGAAACAACATTTTTCAAGCATATGGCCAGCTTAACTGTACTTGAACAGAATTCTAGTTTTCTAGCTAATAAATATTACAACCAAGTTTTGCATTTTGTATTAGTTGGGTAAATAAGCCTAATGAGTTATGTACTTTTCTGTAATGGATATATATCTCTATGGGGAAAATTTTAGGCATTTGTCTGTTAAAAAATAAGTAATACACACTTTGAATTCTGGGACTGTGAACAGTAAGGCAGCCCATAGGTGAGTCCGTTTTTTGGTTCACAGACTGGCACGCTATTCCATATCTTCTGGAACTGTCCCAAAGCTTCGCCCTTTCTGGCAACAAGTCCTACAGATTGTTCACAAACTTAGACATCTCACATTTTGACAACGCAGCTGCAGTGCTCCTTAATTTAACCCCTCTGGTCAAGTAAGAAGTACTGTAAGTCTTTATTGAAACATCTAAATGCCGCCAGGGCATGCATCCCCAGTTTGTTGAAATAACAATCCCCTCCTACAGTATCGCAATTGTTTACCAGAGTGAGCGATATCCAATAGATGGAGCGCTTGACCACTGCACTCAGTGACTGCCATAACCCTGGTATTTTTTTAAATGGTGGATGGTTGGCTTTCCGATAAGGGTGGTCCCAGCGGCGGATTCGCTGCGGGATCACCCTTCCGGGATGGCGGAAGAGGTGCCCCCCCTCCCGCCGTTTTCTGGTCCTTTTCCCCCCTTACCGGACCCGCCGGCAGCGGGGAAAACGATCCGGTCCTGGATCCTCACAGACAGGATGTCGAGTGAGGGCAAGCTTGCCCTCACCTGACTCTATGGTCTTGGAGGACCGGAGCTACGGCAAACGTTGTTGCCTAGCAACAGGTTTAAAGGTCCCTTTTTTTTTATTCATTTTATTTTTATTTATTTTTTTCTATCTTTTAGTGTACTTGTGAGATCTGAGGACTTTTTGACCCCAGATCTCACAAAAAAGAGGTCCTGTCGTGCCTATTTCTTTTACAAGGAATGTTTACATTCCTTGTAATAGAAATAAAAATGATCAATTTTTTTTTTTAAACGGTGTAAAAATAAAAAAAAATAAAATAAATAGTAAAAAAAAAAAGAAAAATGAAAGCGCCCTGTCCCCGTTAGCTCGCGCGAAGAAGCGAACGGATAAGGAAACCCCGCCCACATATGTAAATGGTGTTCAAACCAAACATGTGAGGTATCGCCGCGATCGTTGGAGCAAGAGCAATAATTTGAGACCTAGACCTCCTCTCTAACTCTAAGATGCCAACCTGTAGAAATTTTTAAAGTGTCGCCTATGGGGATTTTTAAGTACCAAAGTTTGTCGCCATTCCGTGAGCGTGCACAATTTTGAAGCATGACATGTTGGGTATCTATTTACGCGGCGTAACATTATCTTTCACACTCTGAAAAAAAATTGGGCTAACTTTACTGGTTTCTTCTTTTTTAATTCAAAAACGTGAATTTTTTCCAAAAAAATTGCGTTTGGAAGACCGCTGCGCAAATACGGTGTGATAAAAAATATTGCAATAATCTCCATTTTATTCTCTAGGGTCTCTGCTAAAAAAAAATATATAATGTTTGGGGGTTCTATGTAGTTTTCTAGCAAAAACAACTGATTTTAGCTTGTAAACACCAAATGTCAAAAATAGGCCTAGGCAAGTGGCTAGGATGCATGATGGTTCTCCTTGGATTTTGGGCCCCTCTATATGGATAGGCTGTGAAAAAGTCTCACACATGTGGTATTGCCATACTCAGGAGGAGTGGCAGAATGTATTTTGGGGTGTCATTTTTGCTGTGTACATGCTATGTGTTAGGAATATCCTATAAATTGACAACTTTGTGTAAAAAAAAAAAAGTTTTCATTTTTTTCCCACATTTTCCAAAAACTTGTGGAAAAAATGACATGTTCAAACGACCCATAATGCCTCATAGAATATACGTTGGAGTGTTTGCTTTCCAAAATGGGGTCATTTTGTGGACTTTTCCATTGTATTGGTGCTCTAGGGCCTTCAAAAGTGTGATAGGTAGTAAGAAAGTTTTATGTGTTGTATTTATGCTCCTAGAACGCCTGAAGGTGCTACTTGGATGTGGAGTCTCTTTTTGTGGCCAGGCTGTGTAAAAGTCTCACATATGTGGTATCACCATACTCAGAAGGAGTAGCAGAATGTATTTTGGGGTGTCATTTTTTGCTGTGTACATGCTATGTGTTAGAAATAGCTTATAAATTGACAACTTTGTGGGAAAAAAAAGAAAAAAAATGTTATTCGTTTTCCCAAGAATTGTGGGAAAGAATTATAACTTTAGCCTCAAGAAAGGAGATAGGCCGTCAGTACATCTTGTGTGATGAATTTTCAGTAATTGGTACCATAGCTTCTAGACTCAATAACTTTCACACAAACTAAATAATATATACTAATTTGGGTTAATTTTACCAGAGATATGTAGCAGTATAAATTTTGGCCCAAATGTATGAAGAAAAATTATTTTTTGCAACATTTTATAATAGAAACTAAACAAGTGTTTTTTTTTTCAAAATTTTTGCTCTTTTTTTTGCTTATATCACGAGAAAAAAAAAAACCCAGTTGTGATCAAATACCATCAAAAGAAAAAGCTCTATTTGTGTGAAAAAAATGATAAAAATTTTGTTTGGTTACAGTGTAGCATGACTGAGAAATTGTCATTCAAAGTGTGAGAGTGCTGAAAGCTGAAAATTGGCCTGGGCAGGAAGGGGGTCTAACTGCTCTGTATGGAAGTGGTTAAACCCTGTTGGTATTCACTGTTTGTATCACTGTTTAGGTTTATCATTAAGTGCAAACTGTCATGTTGTACTACATTGTCCTTTTGCATACCTTAAATAAAGAATTTATAATAAAGAAAGATAGTAAAAAAAAAAAATAGGAGGTAAAACCTTATGGAGGTCAGGTGGTTAAAAAGGGATTTCAGTCAGAGCACCTAAATACTTGGTCCTTGAATTAATGCTAATTCATTATTAATTGAAGTATACTCTGTGACCACTTTATTAGGCACACCTACCTAGTAACCTGTTTTGCCTTTAGAACAGCCTGATTACTTTGCAGCCTAGATTTAACAAGGTGTTAGGAACCATTTCAATGCTGACTCATTGTTATCATGTAATTCTATAGAACTGTCAGCTATAGTAAAGGGAAAGTTTATTTCAGCCTGTGTGTGTGTGTGTGTTATAATGGTTATAGTAAAGTGGCCAAATTATATGAATTCTAGAATGACACACATAATATGACCATTGCTTATGTATTCCTTATTCTTGGTGAATGCTCCATCAAGATGACCCTTCCAGAAATTTGGTAGCTATGCCTTTCATCTGATACTGCTGCTATTATAATATATTTGTATCTGTTTAAAGCACTTCTCAGATACAATTAAAGTATCACAAGCATTGGATTACGCAGGATATTACTGGATCCCATTTCATCTATTTCAGAAAGATGAAAGGCTAATTGACCTCACTGAAGTTTGAACCTATGACCTTGGGGTCACTGAGATCCTGCTGACTGCAGCTTTATAGATGCAGCATATATGGTATACATGTATTGCATTGCTGCTTTCTGTATGTTGCATCATTCACAAAGTATTTGCTGGGATTGCTTTGTTTATCTGGGAATGATTAGGATTCCTCTACAGTAGGATTTTTGTCTGTTTATTAGTAGTGGGCCATACACACTATAAGATTTTCTGAAGACGTTTTCCTTTAGACTTACCAAAACCATATAATATGAGGTCAAACCTAAACACTTTCAATTTGTATTCAATCTTGCAGGCCCTTGCACTACATGGAAAAGGTAAATCTGAAGGAAATCTAGCCACAAAAGTTGGATAGTGTGTATCCAGCTTTAGAGATATGGGAGTACTTGTATGATCTTCACTGTCCTCTATTTCCATAGAGGCGAAAAGGAGTCATATTTACTCTACAAATGAAAAATTGGAACTGCTATATCATTATTTGGCTGTAATATATTACCTTTCATCTCAGTTTGCCATAATTTCCCATAATAAGTCCTTAGGGTATAATTTTTATAATTAAAAAAAAATAAAAAATAAAAGATAACCTGCGGAACTCAATAAAGCATGTGCATTACTTTTCTGGCAGTAACTTCCTTTAGTACTATCTGTGCCTAATTCTAGCAAACATTTGCATCCGTATCAGCAACAATACTGACACGGGCAACACTTTAGGGAACCTGTCACTGCGGTAATGACAGATCAGTTCAAGAATTATTTGAGTTGCTTCATTTGCTTCATGTGGCTGTGTGGCAAAAATTAAGCTACATGTTGAGTCTGGAAGGAGTTCAAGCTCATGTCTATTGTAACATGCCCTAAACGTGCCTGTAGCATTTACTGCACATTTGACAAGTGTTTATCAAAAATATCAGAGAGTTGGGGGAAAAAAACACCTCCCCCATAATAAAAAATAAATCACTTGGAGGGTGTCTGGGTGTGTTTTTTACACTACTTAAATGCATCAAAAATGCACATGAACGCATTAAGAGTGGTGTTCGCTTTCGTGTCAGCATTAGAAATTTTTTTGCAAATGTGAACTTAGCCTTAAGTTTTGTTTAGCTGTGAGGAGAGTAAGGAATGGTTGAAAGCCCTGTTCCAAAGGCACAATAGTAAGTGAGAAAAAAAGATTTTAAATTGTGGGGAAATCCTCTCTTAAGGGTCTGTTCACACCAGCTGCAGTGGCTGGTGTGCAGGGTGATGGATTGCTGATGCACTGATTGCGGTGCATTGCACTGCTAACTTTTTTTTTTTTGTCAAACTTTATTGAAATTTAACACAAGTTCTTTTGACCACCACGTGGAGTGAAGCTGTGTATTGCTCAACTATACACCGGAAAAAAGTAAGCTGCCATATTGTTTTCAGCACTTACCACCGCAAGGCACTGGTGTAAACTGGCATTTTCTCTTGTCTTGTGATAGGACCAGAATAACCAAGCAACACACTCCGACCATAGCTGATGTGGATAGACCCTTAGTTGCCACTGGAACAGGAGTTCCCACTGGACAATTTCCACTCTATGCTTGTTCTGGGGACAACTGTAAGGCTGGGTTCACACTAGCTGAGGCCGTGGCTCACAGCAGGGAGTCTGCTGCTTCCCTGTTCTCCATTTTAGAGACAAATCAGGTCCGAATTTTTGCCTGACCCTTTTCCAGTGTGGACCACGGCCACCCCTGAGGTGTGTAAACTGGCTGCATTGAGCGCAGGTCAAACTCTCCTGTCATGCGAATTGGATGCAGGGAAACCCACATCCAATTAGCATAAGTATGAACCCCAGCCTAAAGCTGGATACACATTGTCCAACTTTTGTGGTTAGATTTCCTTCAGATTTACCTTTTCTATGTAGTGCAAGGGCCTGCCAGATTGCATACAAATTGAAAGTGTTTAGGTTTGACCTCATATTATATGGTTTTGGTAAATCTAAAGGAAAAAGTCTTCAGAAAATCTTATAGTGTGTATGGCCCATAAAGCTTTGGAATTCACATTACTTGTCCTGGGGACAATGGTAGCCAGGTTAAATAGGGTGAATCTCCCTAACAGGCACACAGACCTCAATAAAGACCTAACAGGGATTTCAGTGCTTCGCTAATGTATCAAAAAAAAAAAAAAATACTTTAAACATAATGTAGAAATGCTTATTTTATGTAGTGGATTAGCAAATGAAACTTGTATAAAATACCAGAAACTCCACAACTAAAATAAACATTTACCGTATATTTTAAATGTGAAATTTAATTCAGCCGTTTTTGAGGCAGCGTGTGGATGACTACACCTCTGCTGTTTGTGAATTCCCCCTAAGGTTTTGCAAACTCACCTCCATTACCGAGTGGCACCATGCATTGCTGGCTCCAGACAAGGGATACAGCTGGAGCAAGACAATGAAAGCAGCCAGCCGCTGTCCTGACTTAATCAGCTGCAGAATTTGTAAACTGCACGTGTCATAGCTGGAAATGTTAGCCCTTTAGTAGAAGCTTGAAAAGGTTAGATCTGATAAAAACCGTCAGCAGAGGAGGAAAGTGATTTATGAGCATGTAATGACACAAAAATGCCTCATTTATCACTCCTATGCAGATAGGTTAACGTCTTCATGTCATTCTTTTAAAAACTGGACTGCTTAGAATTGTCAAAATAGGTGCTTAATTACCCTTTCTGCCTTTCATTCGAAATTACTTTCGTTTCAATTTTGGTCATTTGCGCTCAGATTAATTTCCAAATTTTCATATGGTTTTACTTAAAGGCATTCATATTTCAACTAGTCTGCGCTAGTTGAGTCCATTCCCCAGTTTATATTACGCTGCAAGATAAATGGGGTGTAGAAACAGGAATCGTTTTGTTGTCAAGTTTTTTTTTTTTCAAATAGAAAATAATTTTCTCCCATTTTATTGTAGATTCCAGTGGTCTTGTCAAGTGAATAAGTATTGTGAAATGATGAAAAAGTGTAGTTCGTCCTGTCAAGTTAAACAAGTATAATTCCATAGCTGGAAAAAGCTTTTTTTTTTTTTTTTTGCAAAGTTCTGTATAATGACTGCGTTTTCTTTTCAATAATGGCTACTGAAACCCCAAGAGGTGGTTATCCGTGATACCTAAAATTGTTGGCGCCTAGCTATTTTGCCAATTTCCTTTGAACATTTGAACATTGTCAGATGTCTAGCGATTCATTCGTTTTTACAACTTTTTAAAATTTAAGCCAATTCTTGCTTTTTTTTTTTGTTCTTTGTAGCCTGACAGTATATACAGTGCAAGGCCAAATAGCCCAACAAGTAATGCTAAAGGTTACAAGTAGAATGATCTGATACTTTTGCATGCTTTGTATTTTCAGAACTGGCTATGAAAAAGGGTGTTTGTACAATACATTATGCCACTTGCTTCAATTCAGTGTTTTCAAGTAAGACCCCGTTCACACTGGGGCGACACTACTTGCCGGGGCGACCTCGTCGCTGCCGGCACGGACTTCATATCATTGAAGTCAATGCAGGTCGCTCCAGGTCACCCCAAAGAAGCTCCGGACCCTTTTTCTAAGTCGGAGCGACTTGTGAACGGGTCCACAACTACTCTATGGCAGGCGACCTGTCAGGCGACCAGGTCGCCTGACAGGTCGCCCCAGTGTGAACGGAGTCTAAAAGAAAAAAATTTTTGCTTTTGAAAATAAGTCATTGGAGGTCTGCTTTCACTTCTGTTCAGGAAGTAGAAAAGTATAATTAAAGTGTTGGTAAACTCAATTGTTCAATTTGTGTCATGTTCTGAGTGTTGAAGCTTTACACCATGCATATTTTCATCATTTGTAAATACCTGGATGATCCTGCCATTTTATCTGGACCTCCCTATCATCAATGGCAATGCTATGGCAGGTGATCCTCTGGCCTCTCTATTGCCATTCTAATTTCAAATTCTCTACCAGTTCCCTATTAGAATCTCTTTCACGAAAAGAATGGGACAACATTCCTCTCCCAAAACTTCAGCAACTGTTGCCCTCATTTCCCAGATGTTTACAGGGTGTTGGGAAAAGAAGAGGGCATGCTACACTGTGGTAAATAAAGCTCCGTCCCACCTTTTTGAGATGTGTTGCTGTCATCAATTTAAAAATGACCTTATTTTTTTCTTATAATGGTACATTCTCCCAGTTTAAACTTTTGATATGTTTTCTATTTTCCCTTGTGAATAAAATAGGAGTTTCTGAGATTTACAAACCATTGCATTCTGTTTTTATGTATGTTTTACACAATGTCCCAACTTTCTTGGAATTAGAATTGTAGTTATGGATAGAGTGGAGAGGGATTAGAACACACTTGTCAGTTTTTGTTGCTGTCTTTGCCCCCATTAGGTAAATTCACCTCTATTTGTTCTGTTTACTGTTATCATTGAAAGTAAAAGACAATACCAAATTTTGGGTTGACAACAGAACACTAATAGAGAGGATATATTCCAATGGGGACACTAGGTTTCATGACACACTGA
Organism: Pelophylax lessonae; assembly: GCF_965119305.1. Lineage (NCBI taxonomy): Eukaryota > Metazoa > Chordata > Amphibia > Anura > Ranidae > Pelophylax > Pelophylax lessonae. Next base: position 106,619,295 of record NC_138780.1, read on the forward strand.
GATTCCCTGACTCTGGACGGACTCCCTCTCACATCATGTTTTGGCTATGTGAAAGTAAAAGGAAATCTCTCCAATGGGACACTAATGGGACACTAATTTTATCCAAAATGGAAAAAAAAGAAACCTTTGCACTTAGTTACACTATAATATTGGATCTCCAGAGGAATTCTTTACTATATGAAGGCTTTGGGTTTATTGTTGATCCTAGTATATTATTACTGTAGTTGCCCGAACTGCAGGAGGTTATGTATTAGTGGGGCAGTGGGACTGTGTTAATTAAAATATTTATGGGCTATTTTGAATAAATTTGTGGGATAAAACATTTAAAACACACATTTTTCACTTTTTTTTTTTTTTTTTATATTATCTGCCCATCAACGAACAAGTCGTCTGAATGGCAGGGCATACCATGTTTTCAAGCTAGCAACGAGGTGGTGCACATGTGATCTGTTTATCCATCCCTTTGCTTAATAGCATTAAATGGAAAATGTCCCTGCTTCTTACTGCTCCTCGGAAATATTTTAATAATGTTCAAAAGGATGGTATTGCTTTTAAATATTGGACTATATATGATCACTGTTGATGCTAGAATAGTTTTTCTTCATCCATGCAGTGCATCCAAAAGCCAAGAAAATACCACCATCTTTGAAATTATTCTTTTATTGCTTTCCCGTCATAAGTTAAGCCATCTGAGCACACATACTAGCTGCAATTCCCACCTGACAGTGAAAACAGTGCATGTGAGGCACTTTCCTAATTTATTGTGGATGGCTTTCCTAACTTGGCCATTTGCCAGCAAATACATCCAATGAAACCCAAGTATAAAGCAGCTACTGTATATCTTTTGATTTGGTAACCTTGAATCTAAAAGCCACCCATTCATCTCATGACCAACACTCAGATGGTAGTAAAAATGGCCATACATGGATGATGTCATGATTGGCAGTCAGATATTAATTGGAAGAAAACATTTTTTTCTATGCATGTATTAAGTAAAAAAGCACAATGAACACACTGATCTGGTCTCAATCCTAAGATAATGGTGGTTGGTATGGCTTATGCCCACTACAGGATACATTTACTGTAGTTAAAAGCTAACTGGATTTCTGGCAGGATTAACATGTATGTTTTGCACTTCATATATGACAAGCCAATTTAAATAGTATATTTATCAGACCAAAAGCAAATAGGAGAAGTTCATTATTAGGGTTTTCATAAATGGCAAGATCTGAACAGATCTGTATAGGTGTGCAAATAGATCTGTATTATTTAAAAAAGCCTAATAATGCACAGTTTTATTTAGCCAGATTAATTATCAGTTTATTACAAAGCACTTGCCATCCCCAGCAAGTATGCCAGCTTTGTACTCTTCATGCTCTGTTAGGTCTCTTAAGCCTAGTGTACACAGGCTGAATGTGTGGCAGCATTGGCTGGTTCAATGGAAACCATCTGGCATTTAGCCCGTGTGTACTGCAATCGGTCAAACAGAAGTTCGATCAGCTCCCAATCAGCATTCCCAATGGCTTAGAGCGCTGACCGGAGTGTTCTGGTGGGTTGGGGAAGTGTGTCCCCCTGTCAGAGCACAATGGCACAGTAGGTGAGATTGCTGTACTAACATCGGATTGTTACTACAGCGGCTCCTCTGGAGCTATCAGGTTTTTTGCTATTCAGCTCCACTGGGTTGAACACAAAAAAAAAGTAATAGTGTGTACTTGGCTTTATTGTGTATGTGACCAGGCACCACTGTTTACTCCATAAAGAGAACCGGGTCCTGGTCACATTACCTTCTTATAATTCTAAGAAGAAGTGTGTGCCATAATGTGTTGACCCCTTCTGGAGGGTAAGCACGTCACAGGACTCGGTCATGACCCACCCACCTCACTTGATTGGAGGCTATGCTAATACTGTTGCTCTGCCTGCAAAGACAGTTTTCACTTCCCACAATTCCCAATGGCTTTGCACAGCCCTCATTTTCCACTCGCCTGCTTTTATTTTGCGAGTGGAAAATTATTGAGGGCGAGTGTGGGGTTGCCTCAGGAGCCGTTCTGCCAGTGTTCGCAAAGGGGAAGAGAGAGGAGAGGTAGAGGAAAGCCGGCCGGATAATCACAAAGCGGGGATCGCCCCACTGTGACAGCTTTCATTTGAATTGCCGGGCGCTCGCCATCACACATAGCACCACCTTCTGGCTCGGCTCCTTTGATAGAACACCTGTCCGATGCCAGGATGTGTAACGTCTATTGTAGGAGCTGATCCAAGAGGTGGGACTGTGTGTGTGATGGCGAGCACCTGGCAATTCAAATGAAAGCTGTTACAATGGGGTGATCCCCGCTTTGTGATCATCCGGCCGGGTTTCCTCTTCCTCTCCTCTCTCTTCCCCTGCACTGGTCAGGCTGCATTGATGGGCATGGGTGAGGTTGCATTGATGGGCACTGGTGAGTCTGCATTGATGGACACTGGTGAGGCGGCATTCATAGGCACTGGAGAGGGGCATTGATGGACACAGGTGAGGCCGCATTGATGGACACAAATAAGGCTGAATCCATGGGCACTGATCAGGTTACATTGTTGGACACTGGTGAAGCTGCATTTATGGGCATGGGTGAGGTTGCATTAATGGGCACTTATGAGGCTGCATTCATGGGCACTGATCAGGCTGCACTGATGGGCGCTGGTGAGGGTTTGATTGGCACTAATGAGGTTTCATTGATTGGCACTGATGAGGCGGCACTAATGATGCTGCGCTGATAGGCTGCATTGATGGGCACTGATGAGGCTGCACCAATGGGCACTGATAAAGTTGTTATTATTTATTGTTGCAACTTCTGCATTAATGCAAAAACATTTAACAGTGTAATTTTATGAGATAATTTATGAGGACGTGTTTAGGGGCAGGGCAGGGTAGGGGTTGGGTGGGACAACTGGTGGCGAGTAACCCTTAAGCCCTGGCTTAGGAGAAATGTAGTACTTTATGCAAAAAAAAAAGTGTGATGTTAGGCAATTGCATATCTCCTCCCCCTGGTGCACAGAAAGACTGATTTTATTAGGCACAGATTGTGACATCATAGATTTAAGAAATTTTCATTTACCGAAAGGACAATTCTTTAATAACACAGAGCAGCAGTTTATGTATACTTTAAGCAGTATTAAACTCAAACCCAAAATTGTAATATATTGCAGTTTACTAATCCTTAGATGCTTGTACCTGTCAGCCTTGCAATGCCTCATGGGACTTCCACAACAGCTGTAGGGTCAAAGTTTGAGCACCAATGCATTAAATGATATATAAAACCAAGATTAAAAATTAAATATGTTGCAGCTTGCCAGTCCTTCAATGTTGCACCTGTATTTGTTTTCATTTTTCATTCTCAGAAAATTTTTTCAGCAAGTATAGAAATACCCATTAGAAATAAACTATCCTTGTAATGTTCTATGAATTTAACTGAAAGCACAAACAATGTTTTCTTGCTTCCAGGCTTCTTCAATAAACCGCCAATTCCCCTGCCATCTATGCAATGGAGATAGAGAGGAGGACATGTTTGTAGTCCAAATCAGGAGAGCAGTCTAGGGTGAAAAGTATGACTCCCTTTATGGGGATCATAGCCACCCTAAGACAATATTGGGTTGATTTACTAAAACTGGAGAGTATAAAATCTGGTACAGCTCTGCATAGAAACCATTCAGCTTCCAGGCTTTATTGTCAAAGCTTAAAGCGTAACTCCACTTTTGTTGAGAAAAAAAATTCCCCTTTGGGTGATTTATGTACATTGCAAGGATAATGACAACCTTTGTTGCAGATTCCTACCTTTTGTTGTTTTGAAGAAATATCTATGTGTTTCTCTGTGCTCAGTGGGTCTAATAGGAGTGGTTTCAGTCAGGTGTGCAGCTGCAGAGCACTAATGAGGAAATCTGCTGGGCCTGCATCCCTTTCGATGTGTTCCTATTGGGAGTATCTCCCCAAAAATGACATTTTTGTTGCAGGGGATGCCTAAAATCTTAGGAAGACTTCTGGGAAAATTGGTGAGCCAATCATACAAGCAGGAAATTATGTTTCTGGGGTGTGGTCAGTACACATTCTGTGTACAGAACAACTCCAGGTAGCCATATTGCATTGCATTTTCAGAAAAATACTCAGCTGCAGATTGAAAATAAAAGGTAATTTTTAGTAACATTCAATTACAATATGACTTGTGTCACAATTATATACGCTATATTATTTTTCCTTATTTGCTATTCCCCCCCACGAAAGTAGTTACCCTTTAATTAAACAAGTTGAAGTTAGAAGCTGATTGGTTACCATGCACAGCTGCACCAGATTTTCACACCTCCATTTTTAGTAAATTAACCACTAGTGTGCAATTAACAGAATACCCTGGTAAATTGAAAAGGGAAAAAAATAAATATACTGTAGTTACCGCATGCAAAGATCGGTAAGCTGCATTATATTACTTTTTTTTTTTTTTTACTTAAGACATGCTTTAACCTGAAAATAACACATAAATCTCAGTTTTACATGTGTATTGAGACCCTTAGGGAATATTGATCTTAAACTAGAAACTTTTTGAGTTTCTGCTTTTATATATACAGTATAAGCCTGAACCTAAAAGTTGACTGAATTGTAAAATAATGCTAAATACTTTGAAACATACCTATTAGTACTTTATAGAAGTTTTCTGAAAGAAGTTAAGTTTCTTTACAGAAAAAAAAAAAAGCTTTGCCATTTGATCCCCTTGCATACCTCCAGCAGCAGTGAAGTGCGTAGTATTAAAACATAATTACAGGGTAGAGAGAGGAGAAAGCGCCAGTGTCTCTTACCATGAGATCTCTCAATTGTTCTGCATGGAATAAAAAGAGCATTCAGGCATGCTGGAGAATAACTGTCAGAAATCTTCGGCAACTGGCTCTTTGTGAGGCTTTTAAAGGCCTTTCAGGGAATTACATTTAATTAACACAAAAATAAGTGGGAGAATGAAAGAACCCTCGTTTCAGGGAAATGTAAAGTGTTATAAAATTTCATAATGTTAATACATTAGTAATGTAACCAGAATAGGCGACAGCGAAGAAGTGATGATGTTTGACTCTCACAGTACTTATTAGAGAAATATTTGTCTTCCTCTTTACTTTTTTATGAAGGGTAACTTAATGTCTCTAATGCTTTGCCTTTTTATCCCCATCTCCATTGTGGAGATTACAAATTGAGCTTGTGACATAATGGATCATCCTTCTTTAGTTGAAAGTGCTACGTGGACTTGTAGCTGCTTATTGCGGAGAAATACTGGAGCTCTCTGTCTGAGGATAGATCTTCTCTTTCATGTTTGCAACCCAGACTTTACCTCTCCCGCGATCATTTATCCTGAAGTTCATTTTTCTGGCATCAGTTCCAGGAACCAGGCGCACAAAACTTCTCATCACATAAAGATCATAACCCAAATTTAGCCATATTGGAATTATATTTCAGTTCTTGCTTTTATATTGGCGTCACTGTTTTCATGAGTTCAGGACCCAGTGTGAATTCTTTTATGCTGGGCCACTAAAACTAAAATACAACTTGACTTATAAAAAAAAAAGTTAAAGCTCATATACTTACACATAGAGCTAAAGGCGCATGTAAAATGTCTCTTAAGTTAATTGCTGAACTTAATTTAAACTTTGCAATACTACTATTACCTAATTTTATAGTAATTTCTTATCGCCTCCTACCCAACCACTAAAGTATAAAATCAGGCTTTACATTGTAAAGTGTATTTAAAGACCAAACTTTTTTTTTTTAGATTTGGGCCTAGATTAGAGTGGTGAGGACATCACAATTTGAATGAGGTGATAGCATGACAATTGGTGACAACTGAGTGTGCAAAACCAGGCATAATATATCACCAACTTTTAACAATCCATCCTGCACCTGACGTTTACTTCCACAGATACAGAGTACACAGCTAACATTTTATGATGGACGTCTTTCTAATTGTAACAGATAGCATGAACTTAATAGTATAAAAATAAGTTCATGCAGAAGTCCATGTAACCTAGATGTCAGAAGATGGAAACCCCTCGCATCCACTTCAGTGTGATAAATAGATACACACGCCACCACTGTGATTAGGCAAATCTCCTTACCAGAGGAAATGGACCCTCAAATTGGTCAATTGCACCTTGGTGTAATCAAAGAATGGACCTCTGCCCAAGGAACTGTACCCCACATCAAATGTATAACTCCGAATGAACCATAAGAAGCTATGTTTATAATAGACAACCATCTAAAGTGACCAGCAACTTAATCAATATCTTCATCCCAACCTGATGATAGTTCCCTCGCAAAGTCATAAAATAAAAGATACGATAGTGCCATAGGTTCTTAACATTCCCTGGTCACTTTATTTAATACAAATGCTAACTCACATGTAAACAGTCAAAATGAGCATCAGAAACAAATTACAAGATGATCACTGCATCTAACGTGCTTGTGTCATGCGCTAAGGTCCCGCCGTATACATCAGAGAAGAGGCTTCTCTGATGACCTCCAATGTATGAGGAAATGTGTATGGCAGCATCTCTGAGTAAGCATTTGTATTAAAGAAAGTGAACTGTGAATTTTAGGAGCATACTGCACTATGGTATCTTATTTTATGACTTTGCGAGGTAACTATCATCAGTTTGTGATGAATATATCGATTTAGTTGCTGGTCAATTTAGATGTCTGTCCATTAAAAAAAAAAAACTTCTTATGGTTCATTCAGAGTTATCCATGTGATATGGGGTACAGTTCCTTGGGCAGTGGTCTTTGTTTATAAAAAATGGAAGTATCAGCGCTCAGGATAAATGGGAGCAAAAACACAAATGTAATCAAACTAGTAGGCAGCCAGCTTAACAGGTAGACTACACACCCAACATAAGATAATAAAAAGCGGCACCAAAAAATGAATAACCATAAAAAACATATGACAATCTTTTACATGTAGAATTAGTGACTCTTTAAGATATTGATTAATACAGTCCCAGAGTTCTTATAGTATCACAGAGGAACACAGGGTCCAGATTGTCCAACACCCACTGTGTAGAATGGTGAAAGGAAAAAAACACACACCCAGTGGTAATATCAAACTGCTTACCAGATGTTCTGACCCTCCTTTCACAGAGTGGTCAGAAAAAGCCAAGGCAAAACGCAGCTGATGGTGTATGCAGTAGACCCCTTTAATATCCTTTATCAAAATCTGATTTCAAGACTTGACAGGAACAGATGAACATTACAGGAATGAACCAGCCTAGATGCACCTCTCCAGTAGCTGACCGCCACATGAATCAAAAGCATATATGCAGTGTTTGAAAAAGCCGGGACGTCAGCGTGCTAAACGTCCCAGTATCCGATCCGATACAAGTAAGGCGGACCGGATACTGGGACATTTAGCACGCTGACGCCTCGCCTTTTTCAAACTCTGCATATATGCTTTTGATGCTTATATGCAGTCTTCCTCTGTGATCCTATAAGGATTCTGGGACTGTATTATTCAATATCTTAAAGAGTCACTAATTCTACATGTGAAAGACTGTCATATGTTTTTTATGGTTATTCATTTTTGGGTGCTGCTTTTTACTATCTTATGTTTAGTGGTCTTTGATTACAACAAGGTGCGATTGACTACTCTTTATTTAACCACTTATGCCCCGGAGGATTTGGCTGCTAAAAGACCAGGGGGTATTTTGCGATTCGGCACTGCGTGACTTTAACGGACAATTGCGCGGTCGTGCGACGCTGTACCTAAACGAATTTGACGTCCTTTTTTTCCCACAAACAGAGCTTTCTTTTGGTGGTATTTGATCACCTGTGCGATTTTTTGATCACGCGCTATAAACAAAAAAAGAGCGTCAATTTTGCAAAAATAACAATATTTTTCACATTTTTTTATATGAAATTCCCAAAAAAAAAAGTAAAAATTTAAAATTTTTTAACATTTTCGGCCAATTTGTTTTATGCTACATATGTTTGGTAAAAAAAATCGCAAAAAGCGTATTTTGATTGGTTTGCGCAAAAGTTATCGCGTTTACTAACAAAGGGAAAGATTTTTGTCATTTTTGTTGTTTTTTTTTTTTAACGTGTAATGGCGGCGATCTGCGATTTTTTTTGCGGTACTGCGACATTGCGACGGACAGATCGGACCCTTGACTGACATTTTTGACACTTTTGGGGTTACCAGTGACATTTCTACAGTAATCAGTGCTATGTATATGCACTGTTACTGTAAAATTACACTGGCAGTGAAGGGGTCAACTTTATTTGAGAGGGAGGGGCTGTGTGTGTCCCTAGGGGCGTGATTCTAACTGTGATTGGCTGTGGCTTGAGGTGTAGTTACACTGATCAACGGTTCTACATAGTAGAACCGTATGATCAGTGTCTCTACACAGGGAGAACTGACAGGCAGCTTGTGTAAACTTTCTCCCTCTCCCCCAACGATCGCAGAGTGACCGGCGGACATCGGGTCCGCCGGTCACACGCGCGGGGGGGTGCGTGACCGCGGCGGCGCGCGCTCGCTCCCCAGACCCTCCCAGGCTAGTGACGTACCGATACGTCACTCTGCCTGTGAGGGCCTGACCGCCGCAGTATATGTACTTGCGGCGGTCGGCAAGCGGTTAAGAGTCCATTTTATTTTACCAATTCACGGTGCCATGTGTATCTATCACACTGAAGTTTGTGCAGGGGGTTCCATCTTCTGATATCTGTTGTATGGACTTCTTCATGAACTTATACTATTAAGCGCTGTGTACTACTATATGTGTTTTAATTTTGAATCAACAAATTGATGCTGGCTGCTGATTCATTGTTCTATATATGTCTATGCGTGGATATTCTGCTTGTGTATAAACAGCATGAACTGACAACAATAATACAAATATATACACCACCTTATTGGACAGAACTCACTGCACCTGTGCGCTCATACTCTCCTGATATACACATACAGTACATCAGCCAAAAGTACCAGAATATGTATTGATATGATATACATGTCCTAAGAATAATACGACAAAGGCCAGTATGAATAAACCTGTGTACCATTGCAGCAAACCTTATAATCTTTATGCCGAACAATATTAAAATATATGAATGGCATGCATTCCAGAAACTAGAAATGGAACCTGGCCTGCACTCTAAAGACTGGAAGTCACTCGGCTCCACCCACTCACTCGATCCGACTAGTGAATAGACACACCCTCCTCAACTTGGCCCTCATTGTCATGGGAACACAGATTAATGGTGTTTAGGCAAAATGTTGCACAGATGATAAATAATGTTAATACAGGGAAAAGTAAATACTAAAGAGTGCTCAAGTGAAACTCAAACACATAAAAGTATACTGATAACACATATCCAAGTCACAGTAGGACTGTGGCATTAAATAACTTAGTAAAACAGGAATATTTATGATCTGACAGGAAAGAAAAAGAAGACACTAGGGGACCACTGTCTGCAGTGTGTAAGTCCAGTATGATTATTTTTGTAATAATATATGATTTATGTAACCACCTTGAACCAATGGTGCACTGTGATCGTCTACCATAGCTCTGAGGTTATGGGTTTGGTGCCTGTACAACATACATGGCCACAGGTTTAGAACAATTAGTAAACTTGTGGTTTTGCACACTCTGCTGTCACCATTGCAACGTGATCTCATTAACATTGGAAGGTCTACTAGTTTAGTGCTTTTTTAAAAATTATAATACAATATCAACGCTAGATGTGCACCCCCTACCTGCTCCTTTTTAAATGGCAAATGGCCCATGTTGCGGTTTGCTGTGATTTATCATGCTGCAATTGGGGTACCATTAATAAGCAACAGCAGCGCACACCCATCCTGCGATTTGGAGCCACAGCCAGAATCATGGCAATTCCACCCGCAATTCAAATCGCCCAGGTGTGAACGGGGCCTAATGCCTGCCCCTCCACTCCACTTTTCATTCACAGAATACTTTGTTCTCATAATACAAAGCCTCCTGTGACCATTGTGTTTCTAGCGGTGTTTGGTCAATGTGATCACATGGTACAGACAGGGACAATCAGTTTAATTTAGTAAAATACCAATAGCGAGCAATATATATAATGTATATATATTTTTTTTACATACTGTAACCAGTCAGTGTCCCTGATCACCGCCATCTGAGATATATGATGACCACTATACAAGATATGGTGATACTTTTTTTTTTTTAATTTTCCAAAAAATTGAAAAAAAAAAAAAAAGTTACAACTTTAAAAAACCTGCCATGCCTTTCAGTCATTTTTCATTTATTTATCAAAAAAAAAAAAACATTGGTGATTACATACCACCAAAAGAAAGCTCTAGTGTGAACAAAATGATCGAAATTTAGTTGGGGTACAGTGTTGTATGACCACACAATTGTCATTCAAAATGCGACAGCTGAAAATTGGCCTGGGCAGGAAGAGATAAAAGTGCCCAGTATTGAAGTGGTTAAAGTGAGTGTCAGCTCTGCCTTCAAGATTTGTGTTCAACTCTACAGTAAGTAGAAGGATTTTAAGAGCTGCCTAAAGCTTTGTGAAATCTTTAAAATATTTGCTGCTTACAGTGGTGATCGAAGGTTTGGGCACCCCAGGTAAAAATTGGTATTAATATGCATAAAGAAGCCAAGGAGGACATTGTTTTGCCTTCACTGTGTGCGAAGCCTAAGCATCCTAAGGAGTTTGCCTTGCATTCCCTGGATGTGGTCCGGGCGATCAGGGTTTACCTGGCGTCTACAGAATCCTTCAGAAAGTCGGATTGTCTTTTTGTCCTTCCTGAGGGACCTTGGAAGGGTACGGCTGCGTCTGCGGCAAACATTTCTAAATGGATCAGGCAGACGATTGTGCAGGCCTATTCAATTAGGGATCAGGTTCCACCTTTCCCTGTCACAGCGCACTCTACCAGAGCAGTTATTGCGTCTTGGGCCTTCTGCCATCAGGCGTCGGTGACCCAGGTGTGCAAGGCGGCGACCTGGTCGTCCGTGCATACCTTTGCCAAATTTTACAAACTTGATGTTTTGGCATCAGCGGATGCCTCTTTTGGCCGCAAAGTGTTGAGTGCGGCAGTACCTTAGCGGAGACAGGGTGTTTTTGGCCTGTCACCTCCTGTTGGTGTTTTTTTCCCTTTTGTTTGTTTTCCTGGGCCTTCGCTCCCGTTGAGCTTTCTTGTTGCCCAGCATTTACCTTTCTGGTTCAGATAAGGTTCTTTTCTCTGACCTGGGTGCTGCGTTGCCTTTTTGACGGTTGCGTTTTCGCACCCATCACATCTACACTGCTTTAGGACGTCCCAGACATGCAGATTGTATGAGTGGGCGGCTACTGTCAGAGGACGTAAGAGAAAATAGAATTTTTGTAAGAACTTACCGTAAAATTCTTTTCTCTGAGTCCTCTGACAGTCGCCGCCCCCCACCCCTCTTTTGGCGTTCATGGATCTCTATACTGCTTGCTAACAAACTGAATTGGGAATGCAGCTAGCTTGGGGTATTGGACCGGAGGGACAGCCCCCTGTAGGTGTGTCTATACAAAGTTTTTTGTGTATATTCTAATGAATCTTCTGCCTAGCTTACTCCTGTAGATAAGACCAATACCCAGACGTGCAGATTGTATGAGTGGGCGGCGACTGTCAGAGGACTCAGAGAAAATTATTTTACGGTAAGTTCTTACAAAAATTCTATTTCTCTATCGCTCATTGACAGACGTAGTCCTCGGTGATACAGCACCTTCGGGTTATGTTGCCTCCACAGGAGTAGGACTAGACAGGAAATAAAATGCTCTGGCCACACCCTAGGGGCAGTCCCAGAGGGTATATCCTCTCTCTCTCTGCCTCAGCAAATCAGTTTTTTTCTGTCTAGTCAGGAGTAAGGACCTAGATACCTTGCTGGGATCTTCGGTCCTGGCAGGATTTTTTTCTTAGAAAATAATTTTTTAAGACAGCTTTTTTTCTCCAGTGTTCCTGTGAGATCTTCAAGCAAGAAAGCTGAACTGGGCGACGGGCTGGATGTTGAGATCCAGTGGTCACACCAGTTCAGCCTACGAGCGCGTGCAGGCCATAGCTCCGCGCTGGGTCGGCCGCGACATAGTCCCACTGGACGGGGACTGACCCTGCGAGTTAAACGTCTCGCTGAAACGCCAAAGACCATGAGTCACGGCGCCCGTATTGGTCGACAGCCCTCCTACCTCGGTGGAGAGGGGTACTGTCAGGAGTTGGCGCCCGCCTGGTTCCGGTATGGTGAGTAGTTTGTTCCCCCTTTCCCCCTGACGGGTCTTGTGGTGAACGCGGGCCCCTCTCTGTAATGGTAAGGATGGGTTCCCCTCTATCCTACAACATGTCACAGATCCCCCTAATTGAGTGTGATTTTTGTGTACAAGAAGCCAGGAGGCTTGGTTTGGGAGCTGACAATCTAATTGTAAAGATGTGTAAATGATTGTAGTCAGTGGCAGTACTAGAACTTTACTGTGATAGTATAAGGTATCCTACCTGTCAGTAGCCACAGGGCGATGTCTATACATGTATACTGCATTCCAGATCATTCCTCCAGCTAAGCAGCGGTCCGCATACGGCCCGCTAGGGTCCGGTACCTCCGACCACGCTGACCACCATGAGGGTGAAGGGTTGTGAGGCCGAGAGCCTTCTGCAGACATGCCGCTATTCTGTGCAGGCCGCCGCCATTGTCTGGTAGATCGCACGAGGCCGCCATTTTGGTGTAGCCTCGTGTCTCCAGCATGGGGGCGGCCATGTTTGAGGTGACTCAAACACCTCATGGAGCCAGGGGGAGGAGCCGGCAGGCGTGTTAAGGGGCGGAGCCGCCTCTTTTACCCAGGAAATAGGGCCAAAGACTTCCTGTCTGTAACAAGACAAGCACTGAGCAAGCTGATGAAAACTTCTGTGCATCAGGGATGAGCCTTGGGGTCTGTCTCTCTCTCTGTGGGGTCCAAAAAGGCAGGTAACACTGAGGGGCGCTGTTGCGACTGGGGGACACAAAAAAAAAAAAAGTTTTTTTTTTACTTTGTCATTTTTTGTCGCTGGCAAGTGTCTTGTATAATCATTGACCCTGCCGCATAGGTATCCCCACCTGATCCCCTCAAGGTGGCCGCAGGACCCTCCAGTACCCCACTTGTTTTTAATGCATTATCGGCAATTTTGGAGTCTTTGGTATCCCGGGTGGAGGTGGCCTGTCAGGGACGGGGGTCAAGTAGCGACCCCCGCCTACCCCTATTGTTTATCAGATACTTCAGATACGGATTCGGAACTGGTCAATGCAGTTGCAGGTCCCTCTTAGGGGGCTGTTGTCTCAGGTAATATCTCCTCAGCAGTGAGGAGCACGTTTCTGCCTCCGCCATAGCACAAGAGTGGTGGATGCACTAGTTGTGTCCATCCGGGAAACCTTTAGTCTTGAGGTTACACCGGCAGAGGTAGCTGAGACTGAGATTCCTTTTTGGTACTTGTTAGCCTACCAAAAGGGCGAAGGATTTTCCTTTACCCAAATGGGGTCGTTTTGAAACGAACCCCTGTTATTTCCAAACGCATGGCTAGGTGCTATCCGTTTGAGGAATTCCTCTTTATAGGATAGACGGTACCACCTGCTGTCTTGCCACAGACTGTTAGGATAAAAAGACCTCGTAACTAACGAGGACCTTCCTTTTCTGCTCATATAGAGTTGTTCGTTCCGCGAGGGCGGGCGATAAGGCGAAACCCTCCAAAGCCCCTTTAGAGGGGTTTCAAAGGGCGCTGGTCGGGTAAACAAAGAGTCCGGCTCAGCCAAGCCTGAAGAATATAGCCTGATGCGCCCCTACCCATCTCTGGGGTGGGGGGGGATGTCTTCACCGGTTTCTGGAGGACACAGGATCGAGTTTCGATCACTTCCACCGGTGCGATTCTGCCCTTCTAACATTGAACGGTTTCAGGGGTTCTATTCGAACCTATTCACAATGCCCAGGAAAGAGGGCAAGGTGCGTCCAAATCTGGACTTGGGAAGAAATAGAGTCCATCCGTACAGTGGTGGCCTCCCTGCATAAAAGAGATTTCCTGGCGTCCATAGACATATAGGATGCCTATCTTTATATCCCCATCATCGCAGGACATCAGCGTTTTTTCGCTTTCCCAAAGATCATCCCTGGTTCCCACCAGGAGACTGAACTATCTGGGCCTAAGGTTGGATACATCCTGGGCAAGAGAGTTTCTCCTTGCTGGGAAACTCCAGAAGGTTCAGTCAACGATTCGGATGTTGCTGTCCGTCAATTGGCTGGGACTGATGGTGGCCTTCTTAGAGGCAGTACCGTATACCCAGTCTCATACCCGAATTCTCCTGAAGGAGATTCTTTTTTAATGGAATCAGAATTCCGATTCCCTGGACAATCGGATCCGGTTGAGCGAGCGGACCAGGAAGTCTCCGATGCTCAACCAGGGGTAGTCATTTCTTCCGATAGTATCCAGATTACCAATAAGGGTATCGGAACTGAGAGCGATCAGATTTTGTCTGATTTACTGGATCGAGCAGCTCTAGAGCAGCCCGATTCGGATCCAATCGCATATGGCCTCTTCATCCAGAGGTTTTTTCCCTAGCTGTCCCTTCATTGGGACATCCCGGATGTGGATCTGTTGGCACCTTGGCCTAACAGGAAGGTGCGGAGGTTTGTAGCTCGCGCCACGATCCTCTAGCGGACGCAGCAGAAACGCTGATCGCCCCGTGGGGGCAGTATCAGCTACAGCATGCCTTCCATCCTCTCAAGTTGCTGCGGGAACTTCTTCGCAGGATAGAGGTGGAGGGAATTCCAGTTATTCTGGAAATTCTGGATTGACCTCGTCAAGCCTGGTACGCCGACTTGGCGAGGCTAGTCGCGGACGCTCCTTGGAGACTTCCTCTCAGGGAGGATTTGCGGTCTCAGGGACCGATCTTCCATCTTGCTTTACAGTCGCTGGCTTAATGGCCTGGCCATTGAGACCCAGGTACTGAAGGACAAGGGAGTGTCAGCTTCAGTTATTCCTACCTCCAGTTAAAGCAAGGAAAGCAACTTCCAGCACATGGAAGTCTTATATTGCATGGTGTGAATCTATTGGATTTCCCCCACAGACCTATTCGGTGACCCGAATTTTGGTCTGTCTGCAACAAGAGGTTGAGCAGAAACTATCCTTGAGCACGATCAAGGGTCAGGTTTTCGGCGTTAGCAATCTTCTTTCAAGAAACCTTTGGCTAATCATTCCTTGGTGCGGAATTTCATCCAGGGGGTGCGACATCTGGCTCCGCCAGTGCGCGCACCCTTACCGCCTGGTATTTTAATTTAGTGTGGTCGATTCTTCAGAAACTTCTCTTTGAAGATATTAGGGAGATTCCCTTGCTTACATTCCCAGAAGGTGGCCTTCTTGGTGGCCATTACTTCTCTACGCAGGGTGTCAGAACTGGCCGCATTATCCTGTCGTTCCCCAGATCTGGTGGTTCATAGGGATAAGGTGGTTCTTCTTCCGAATCCATCCTTCCTTCCTAAAGTGGTTTTCGTAAGACGGACTCACTTTTTGTGATCACGGATAGCCCTTGAAGGGGGTTGCCTGTGTCTGCCGCGACCATATCTACATGGATCAGTCAGACGGTGGTACAGGCTTATTCTATTAAGGGTCGGAATCCTCCGTTCCCTGTTAGGGCGCACTTCACTCGAGCGCTCAGTACTTCCTGGGCCTTTCGCCATCAGGCGTCAGTGGTCCAGGTATGTAAAGCGGCCACCTGGTCGTCGGTACATACCTTTACAAAATTTTATAAAATTTATGTGATGGCATCGGTGGATGCCTCATTTGGCCGCAAGGTTTTGCAGGCCGCAATTTGAGGAGACCGGTGGTCTACCTCGAGGGTTTTTTTCTGTTTGAAAATTTTTTTGTTGAGTCTCATCATTAAGGATGAGCATTGTAAACTTCTAGTTGGCACCGGTTGGGCCTTCTAGATTTGGATTTGATTTCCATTTTCCCACCCCTCATTTGTGATACTGCTCTGGGACTTCCCGAAGGTGCTGTATCACCGAGGACTACGTCTGTCAATGAGCGATAGAGAAAAATGGATTTTTGTAAAATCTTACCGTAAAATCCTTTTCTCTTAGCTCATTGACAGACGTAGTACCCGCCCCTCTGTTTTTTTGAGTTGGGTTGGGTTAAATTCTCTAAAGACTGCTTTTATGACATAACTGATTTGCTGAGGCAGAGAGAGAGAGGATATACCCTCTGGGACTGCCCCTAGGGTGTGGCCAGAGCATTTTATTTCCTGTCTAGTCCTACTCCTGTGGAGGCAACATAACCCGAAGGTGCTGTATCACCGAGGACTACGTCTGTCAATGAGCTAAGAGAAAAGGATTTTACGGTAAGATTTTACAAAAATCCATTTTTTTTCCTTCTACTTGTGAGATGTTCCCTGTGCCACTGGCTGCAATACAACCCCAAAGCATTTTTGATCCACCCCCATGCTTAACAGTTGGACAGAGGTTCTTTTCATTAAATTCTGTGCCCCTTCTTCTCCAAACGTACCTTTGCTCATTCCAACCAAAAAGTTAGATTTTAACCTCATCGCTCCACAGAACTTGATTCCAAAATGCATCAGGCTTGTCTATATGTTACTTTGCAAAGTTCAAACGCTGATTTTTGTGGTGAGGACGTAGAATAGGTTTTCTTCTGATGACTCTTCCATGAAGACCATATTTGTACAAGTATCTCTTTATAGTGGAATAGTGTACCGCAACTCCAGTGTCTGCCATATCTTTCTGGAGGGATCGTGCAGTCAAACGTGGGTTTTGAATTGTTTTTCTCACAATCCTGCGAGCTGTTCTGTCTGATATTTTTCTTGGTCTTCCAGATCTTGCTTTAACTTCCACTGTTCCTGATGACTGCCATTTCTTAATTACATTCCGAACAGAGGATATTGACATCTGAAAACGCTTTGCTATCTTCTTATAGCCTTCTCCAGCTTTGTGAGCGTCAACTATTTTCAGTTTCAGTTTTCTAGACAACTGCTTAGAAGATCCCATGGTGCTGACTGTTGGGGCAAGGTCAGATGAGTCTGGGCATTTAAAACCTTTGAGATTGACATCACCTGGTCTTCCCAGACGATGATTGAGAACAATCCATGACACTGGTAGGTCTCAGCCTTGCAAAGGGGGCAGTGCATGCTATAAATTCTGCAGAGTGCCCAAACTTTTGCAGGCGCCATTTTTTTGTTTTCTCTAATTTTGAAAGTGTCAGTGATGGAAATAAAATCTAACTTTTGTTGACATATTATAAGAATGTCTAATCTGTAATTTGATGCCTTTTGGAGATTTTTCCATCTTGCCTTGGCTTCGTTATGCACATTAATACAAATTTTTACCTGGGGTGCCCAAACTTTCGATCACCACTGTACGTTGGTCTTTAGACTAGCATTAACAAGCAAAAATCTAGGTTGTACCTTAGGTTCCAGTATTTTGGCAGGGTTGCAGTCATTTTAAGAGTTAGGATAAGGCAGGGGTCTTCAAACGATGGCCCTCCAGTTGTTGGAATTACAATTACCATCATGCCTAGTCATGTCTGTGAATGTCAGAGTTCTACAATGTCTCATAGGACGTGTAGTTCCACAAAAGCTGGAGGGCCGTAGTTTGAGGATCCGTGGGATAAGGGCTCGGAGTTAATGGTTAGGTGAAGAGTTAAAGAGAAGTAGGGGGTTATGTTTTTTTACAGGATCATACTTACCTAGCTGGATCTGTCCCCTGGCACCTCTAAGACTGAGAACTTGAGCGATTTAACACCGCTGATCACTAATTTCTCACAGCTTCTAGAGCAGAGCTGGCCGTGGAGGGGGTGGGAGTGGCTGGCTTAGGCTTTCAGCTACTTGCTGAGAGGCTGAGCCGGGTTTCGGTCCAGGCATGTGGGCGTATCCCGACTCCATTGTTGCGATCTTGCACGAGCCTGGACCGACTCAGTGACGTCAGCAGACTTCAGCCTGCTGTCTGCTGAAAACGCATCACAGGAGTGCAGAATGGCCTGCACTCCTGTGATCCATAGGAGAAGTACAGCCGAATGAGCTTTGGCTGTACTTCTCCTTTAAAGATTAATTTTCAGGTCTGTGTTAAGTTAAATTGTCTCTTACCCACATCATCAAAAACAATTTAATAAATGGTGTGTTACATGTTGTTCATACTCACTATGAGATTCATTTTCTGTATTCTCCAAAAAATGTGGTTGATCCTGCTGCTCTCCATCTCTACCTTCTGTCCATGTCCCCAATTCAGATAGTGATTTTACAGCTGTACTTGCAACTCTGCACATGCTCAGTTTTCAGTGAGTTTCTATGCTGAGCAGCCCATGTGACTACCGAGTCACACATGTGGACGTATACATGGTGGTAAATGACAGCCCACTCCCTTTTATGAGGGCCTCTCCTCCCTGTTATTCTAAAACACCGGCTGGAGGGGCATGACACAGCCTGTGAAAATAATAAAGATTTGATTTCAAATATATATTTGTATCATAATTTAAAATAGTATTGATAATAATTATTTATTTTCACTCTGAAAAATAAAGGTTATTTTTTATTTTGAACATGTGACCAGCAGCAGAGGACTAGAAGCGCCTCCTGCTTATGTTTCCCTGCAGACAAGCTGGGAAAGATCTGGATCACGTGACAGCTGTATAGCGATACAGAAAAAGGTACTTAGTTGGGGTTTTTTTTATAGCGGGACAATGTAAATGTATACAGTGTGTGTTTAGTATCACTTACAAAGTGAAAATCCAGCCAAAATTGGGTTGAGAGTGACCAGAAAAATAGTGTTTCTCTTTCGTTCATCGACGGACACAGCGCTTCATAAATCATAACTAGTGGGTTATATTGCCTCCTCCAGGAGTAGGACTAGGCAGAACAAAAAACACCTGGCTACACCCATGGGCTGTCTTCAGCTGGTATATAACTGCCCTCCCTGCTCTAGGTAATCAGTTTTAATCTGTCTAGTCAGGAGTAATGACCTAGGCTCCCAGCTGGGATCTCTGGTCCTAGCAAATTTCTCCTTTTTTTTTTACATCTTTTTTGTTTTTTCTCTCGGTAGATCTACAATCAACTGCTGGGCCTGCCATTTGGCCTGGATAATCTAGATCCAGTGGTCCCCCCAGCCCAGTCAGCGAGCGCGTGCAGAGTACAGCTATGCGCTAGGTCGGCTGGGACATAGCCTCACGGGCAGAGGCTGGCCCGCAAGTTAACAGTCTCACAGGGTCCCATAAGACTGAGCTTTGGTCTAAGTCACAGCGGTCCCTTGGCCAACAGCTCCCCAACTTCGGTGGCGAGGAGTTCTGCTTGGAGCACTACCCTCACCATGGAAGGGTAAGTACAGTCCCCCCTCTCCCCTTTTGGTGGTTTTCTTTGAGGTGGACGCAGGTAACCTCCAGGGACAGTCGGACCCCTCCTCCCATCCTTAAATCCCTCACTGAGCTGGGCTTGCCCCACTCCCATTCCCCCCTGTCTGGACCTAGAGTCTGGTGGGGGTCCCAGGACAGATAATGCAGCAGAAACCCCTAGGGTCTCCCCCGCTATCCTCACTCTGTAAGGGTGCTGGGATAGTGTGTGTCCCGCCCTGATAGTCTGGAGGGGTCCCAGTGTAGGAGACCCCTAGGTGCATGCCCTGCTGTTTGCAGTGTGGGTATAGTGCAGGGGGGTCCCAGTGCAGAGTGCACAGCAGAGTTTCCCCTAAACGTGTCCTACCTTTAAGGGGGATCAGGAAAAATCCTGGCCGCATACTTTAGTGTTTGTAGCTGATGGTGGCCATTTTCCCTTCGTCTGGCTGGTCTCTGGTTGGCGGCCATGTTTGTGTAGTCGGATGATGTCACGAGGACTATTTTCCCTTAGTCTGGCTGGTCTCCCGTTGGTGGCCATGTTTGTGTAGCCGGATGATATCATGGGGGCATTTTCCCTTAGTCTGGGAGATGCTGGAGACAACTGAAGCCTCGTGGGGATGCCGAAGCTCCTCCTCTTCTTCCTTAGTTTCCTCTTCCTGTCCCCGGGACATATGAACAGGGATAGCATCCATTATGATGCTGGGTTTGAATTCTCTGCACTTCTCCGGTCGGTAGGGTGAGTCTTTGGGGTCCCTGTTATCTCTCTCTGCTGATAGGTACCCTGAGCCTTGAGGGGATCCTTTTAGTGGTGCCAAAAGATCATTTTTGTACTGCAAGGTCTTCCTTTCCTTATGGAGCCTCAGGATCACATCTCCCCCACTGACCTCCTCATGGAGGTGACCGGTCCCTCGGAACCTCAGCTTCTCATGGTTGCACTGATGGCGGTCCTGCAGTCCTTAGTTTCCTGGGTGGAAGTGGCGTGTGGGCAAAGGCCCAGGAGGAAGCATCCCCCGTCTTCCCCTGCTCAGTCTGTTTCATCTGATTCTGAGAAAAAAAAAGGGGACAAATAAACTGCGCTAACCAATTCAAAGTGAGAGCTGCTGACACAAACAACTGACAAGTAGGTTGATATACAAAATAATGAAAATAAAGTGCAGCGCTGTGATAACAAAATACTCCAACAATTCACAGTGAAGGAAAATTATAAAATATATGACAGTCTATGAATGAATAAGGTGAAAGGAGTCCATATTCAAATTCCAAACAATAAGTGCAGGTAGGATATTCCACAATACGAAAGTGAGTCGTGATAATGATGTCCCGTCACCAACACCAAATAAATTGCGCTCACCAGATGTTGTTGACCCTAAATACCTTATGGCATGAGGGTCAAAAAGAGCTGTTAGGATGAGATGGGATTCCTTGAACAATCTGCAACCACAGATGTCTCCTCAGTGTGTATCCAACAGGGAAGATGGACAGGATAACTCAAAGATAACCAGACCCATGTGGAGGTAAACCAAAGGAGACAGATATAGTGTAAAACCCCAATAAATAGTGTATTTAAAAAGGGAAAAAGACACTCACAAACATTCTAATGGTAAAAGCAGAGAGGTATGCAAGTCTGGCTGTAAAGGTATGACCCTGATGCATTTCGTCCTTTGAAAAAGTGCTATTGGACAAAATGCATCAGGATCGTACCTTTACAGCCAGACTTGCATACCTCTCTGGTGAGCGCAATTTATTTGGTGTTGGTGATGGGACATCATTATCACGACTCACTTTCGTATTGTGGAATATCCTACCTGCACTTATTGTTTGGAATTTGAATATGGACTCCTTTCACCTTATTTATTCATAGACTGTCATATATTTTATCATTTTCCTTCATCTGATTCTGAGCCAGATTCTGCTGTGGATGTGTACGCCCCCCCCCCCCCCGATCCATCCGATGATTCCTCTTTGGTTACAGCAGCGAATGAAAAGCCGCTGGTAGATGCACTTATTGCTTCAGTGCGTGAGACTTAAAAGATGGAGGATTTCGGCTGATGTAGCCACTTGGTTACCTGTGTTGTTTGGTATGCATAAGTCACATTGTAGTCCAAAGGTGTTTCCTTATGTGCCTTATTTTGACAGGTTTTCCTGTAAGGAATGGGAGCAACCAAAATTACTGTTTGTGGTCCCCAAACGTTTTTCTGTACGTTACCCTTTTGAGGAGTCACTATTAAAAAAGTGGACTAGTCCACCAGTGGTTGACCCTCCTGTTAAATAAAGCAACCCTATTAATAAAGCAACAATGCTCCTATTAGAGGAATCCCTGTCTTTTAAGGACTCGGTTGACAAGAAAGCAGAGGCTGGTGCACGCAGCATGTTTACTATGACTGGTTCGGCATTGCGGCCAGTCTTTTCCTCAGCCCTGGTGTCTTAGACCCTAACTGAATGGGCCAAGCCTTTGCGCCAGAGCCTGGGGGTGAGCAGGTCCCAGCTGTTTATGTTGATTTTGTGGACCAGTTTGTCAATGGGCTGCACTTTGTGTGATGCAGCTTTGGATGCAGCTCCTGTGCTGTCCAAACCTTATGTTTCAGTGGTGATGATTAGGTGCGTGCTGTGGCTTAAGAATTGGTCTGCAAACCAAGCCTCTTAGAAAGCTCTCATTGATCTGCCCTTTCAAGGCAATCACGTGTTTGGGGCTACCCTGGATGACATCATTAAGGGTATCACTGGGGAAAGAGTACATTCCTGCCACAGTCAAGGAAAGGGAAGGAGCCTCACCGCAGACGGGGGCCCTCCTTCTCAGCCCATAGAAAATTGTTTTGTGCTTCTGGGATGGAGACTAAGGGAATTAGATCTTTGAAATCTTCCCCTGGAGATTCCAAGCAACCTTGGTCAGGAAAGCCTAGAGCTAGCTTCCCCGGACCAGCAGACAAGACTCCTTCAGCATGAAGGTCTGCCCTCACCCATTATTGGGGTGGGGGGACAGCTTTGCTGGTTTCTGGCCCCGTGGACTTCTTTGGTGAGCATCAAGAAGATCCGCAAAATGTTTCTTTTGGGGGTACCCAGAAAGAGGGATAAAGCTTGTCCTTTTCAGGTTTTTTAGGTCCTGAGTATCCTTGTGCGGATTTAATTCCTACGAAGGTTCAGGTGATGTCTGAACTACCTAAGGCCCCCCCTATCCCTGTCCAGGGAATTGATTTACCTAGGTCTGATTCTATTTCTGACCTGGGTGGTCCTTCCTCTGCACAAACTTCAAGGATACAGGCCCTGATTCACCGGCTGCTGTCACACAGATCGTTCTCTCTCCCATTTTGCATACAGGTTCTGAGTCTGGTGGTATCCACCTTCAAGACGGTTTCTGTGGCTCTAATCCTAACCTTTCTTCAACAGGACGTTGATCAGAAGTTGGCTTTGAGTACCATCAAGGTTAAGGTATCTGCCCTGGCAATCTTCTTTCAGTGACCCCCTAGCCACGCACTCTTTAGTTCGTACCTTCATTCAGGGGGTTCGGCATGTGGCTCTTTTGGTTCTCCAGAAACCTCCATTTGAGAATATTCGGTAGATTCCCTATTTAATGGTTCATAGGGATAAAGTGATTCTTTGTCCCTGTCCATCATTCCTGCCCAAAGTTGTCTCTGACTTCCATTTGAATGGGGATATTGTGTTGCCTTTCTGGTGTCCCGGGCCGACTCATCCCAAACAATTTGCTTTGCATATCTTGGATGTGGTTCATGGGATTCGGGTGTATCCTGCAGCTACTGAGTCCTTTCGGAGGTCAGACTTGCTTTTTGTGGTTAAGGACAGACCAAGAAAAGGGGCTGGTCGCTTCTTCGACTACCATCTCCAGATGGATCAGGCAGACGGTGACTCAGGCCTATTCTATTAAAGGTCAGGTTCCACCTTTCCCTGTAACAGCGCATTCTACTCGGGTGATGAGTTCTTCTTGGGCCTTCCATCACCAGGCTTCAATATCACAAGTTTGCAAGGCGGCCACTTTGTCGTCGGTGCATACTTTCACAAAATTCTAAGGTAGATACTTTGGCATCTGTGGATGCTTCTTTTGGCCGCAAAGTTTTGCAGGCTGCTGTTTAAGAGGGGCTGTTCCCTCTTGAGGGGTTGTTTTTTCTTTAAACCTTTTTTTTTTTTTTTTGGATAAGGCTCCTGTGACCCGGTTAAGGCTCCTGTGTCCTGGTTAAAGCTCCTATGTTTAGCCTTGGGTTATTTTCCCCACCCCCCTCATTTTCCTTTTGCCGCTGCTTTTGGACTTCCCACTAGTTATTATTTATGGAGGGTTGTGTCCCTCGATGAACGAAAGAGAAAATAGGATTTTTGTACTTACCTTAAAATCCATTTCTCTGAGTTCATCTATGGACACAGAACCCACCCCTCTATGGAGTTCTGATACTTCTAATACTGCTTGCTACTAAACTGATTACCTAGAGCAAAGAAGGGTTTATATACCAGCTGAGGACGGCTCATGGGCGTAGCCAGGTGTTTTTGGTTCTGCCTAGTCCTATTCCTGGAAAAGACAGTATAACCCACTAGTTATGATTTATGGAGCGCTGTGTCCATAGATTAACTCAGAGAAATGGATTTTACAGTAAATACAAATATCCATTTTTCCCACTCTAAAACTAAGATTAAAATTTTGGCTGCAGTTCTGCATTACCTGATTCTTCATATTAATACTTTCTCTTATCTTAAAATTGACACTTAACCAAAACCCTAAAACCTATAGTGGAACTAAAGTGAGAAAAAAATGCCACCAGGTAGTTTTTATTTAAAGTAGAATGACTTTTGTATATCTGGTCTGCTAAAAAAACCCTGCTTTACCTGTCGGCTAGAAGTTTTTTGTGTGTGTGTCTGTGAGTACACTGCCAAAGGCACATGTGCAGTGGATACTCACAAGAGTGGTTCGGGATAATGTAACTCCAGTGTCCATATGCGGGAGTTACATCATCAATGCCTGCCCAGTGAATGGAGAGAAAATATGCTGGTTCAGAAGAAGCTGAGGAAAAGAGGACAGTGGCGACTGCTGACGTGCTGGAGAAGGTAAACTAGGAGCTAAATCCCTCATAATGTGCAATTACCTCATGCATACATGCGCATTAGGGCAAGACCTACCTCTGCTAGTCATGCTTTACCTTGGCACTTGACCCTCAAAATCATAAACCTACCCGTAGACACTAACCTTGATTTAACACCTAAACCAAATTCTAACACTATCTTACCCCTGCAGCTCTGTATTCATCTCATCAGCCATCAAAAATAGTGACCCATTCGACATTAGAATCAGTGGTGAAAGCAACCTGTCTTGCTGATATCTCAGGGTGGAGAACAGGTCATTTGATTGCATGGAATATGACATCCCTGGTATATCCTCAGGTTTGCATCCATTGCGCTCTGACTGCTGTGTTCTTTTGGATGCAGCTGATCATGTAAAAGGGCCAATCACAGCGGCCCTTTTACCATGTGATCAAGCTGATCACATCTCAATGGATTAGCAGGTTATGAGGAAAGGAGAGCTGTTAACCAGCAAGACTGTCATTACATTGTTTACACTGATAATCCGGGCACTGATCATCAGTGCTGCCTATCAATGCCACCTATCAGTGCTCATCAATGCTACCTATCAGTGCCACCTATCAGTGCCCATCAGTAGTGACACCTATCAGTGCTGCCCATCAGTGCCACCTATCAATGCTCATCAATGCTGCCTATCAGTGCTATTGATCAGTGCCCATCAGTGCTGCCCATCAATGCCAGAGCCTTTACTGACAGTTCCCCCCTCCTTCACAGGGATGGAAGAGGAGAGAGCCAATCTGCTCCTTCTCCTCCAGCCCCTCTCCTCCTGTGTGTGCACCATGGGAAGTGTGAAAGACAGGTGTTGAATGATCAAATTCAGCTGCTATACTTTGCACTCCCTGTGGTGCACACAGGAGGAGAGGGGCGGGAGGAAAAGGAGCAGATAGGCCCTCTCTTCTCCCATCCATGTGAGGGAGGAGGGTGGGGGAATTGTCAGTGCAGGCTTTGGGCTGTATGAGAGAGACACTCTCAGCTCAGAGCCCTGCAGCAAGCAACCCCGCTGGGGCCCCCCAGCAGTGGTGGAATGCCAGGGCCCGATCACATGTGTGACCTTTGCGACCCTGGTAGTTTGCACTGGATCCAAGCAAAGGCACCACATCATCCTTTATTTTTCTTTTCTTTTGCCATTTTATGTGAGTAAAGCTTATGTATTTCTTGCACAGGGTAGGAAAAAACCAACTAGGTATGACCAGTATTACAATGCTAGAAAACAGGAGAAATAACCTGTCGTATTAACTATGTGCCAAATTCAGTGTACAGCTGCAAGTGTTTAAGCTTTGTTAATTATATATATAATATTATGTATTCAGTAGCTGGTATGGAAGGTGAGACCTGCTTTGTTTATGTGTGACCCCTGCTGCAGTTGTCTGCATTGAGTAGATGGGAGCATTAAAGCTTTGATTTGCACAGGGTATAGGCGGCGGGGAGGAGCGTTTTGCCACAGAGTGCATTAGACCCAAGCATAAAGCATTCAGCTCTGGCTGTCACTTTTTTAATTAGATGAAACAAGGCCGAACACTAATGAAACCTGACTCTCTTATTAACATTCTGAAAGGTTTGGGATGCATGTCTGAAGGGGAATCTGTTGAGGAAAACATTATTTGTTTTTCTAGTGATGGCCTATAGTGCCTTCCTGCCTCAGTCCTCTTCCATATTACCTGTGTCTGTATTATCGCTTTCTCCTACAGTTAAAAGAATATGGGTTCAGGATGTTATTTTAACATTTTCATTTGACAATGTTCAGTTTAAGTGTGGTATTATCTCCGGATAAAAAAATGCGACACCATTTGTACAATGCAGGATATTTGTATCCCTTCTTTGCTTTTTGTGAATGATGAACACCAGACGAGTATTAAAATGGCTTTCTAACCATTTTACTTCTTTTATTCTGCAGCTTAGTGTTTACATTACAAATTGGGGGCTTTTTTAAACTCCAAATTTAAAAAAGGCCTGGATTCTTTCCTAGGAGTACATAATAAATGGGTTCTAATATTTATAGGTAAAGTTGATCCAGGGAATATCCGATTGCCTCTCTGGGGATCGGGAAAGGATTTTTTTACCCTGCTGTAGCATGCTTTGGTGGGGTTTTTTGCCTTCCTCTGGATCAACTGTGGGTAAAGGATTGTGTAAATGGGATTGTATGGTTGGGTTTTCGTAAGTGTTTTTTTTTTTTTTAATGGTTGAGCCGGATTGATTTGTGTCTTTTTTTTTCAACCTCACTAACTATGCAACTATGTAAAAGGTGCCCTCTGTTGGAACAGAATGTTTTTTTTACGTGTAAACCTGTTTTGTTTTTTTGCCTTTACACTAAATATGATTGTTCAACATGCAGAGTCATTCTTTCTAATTGCCCCTATTCACGATTGTATGCTCAGCTACTTGACGAGTAAAAAAAGTACATGAGCGTATGCAGGCATTTTTGCTCCTGTAGACTAAAATGGATGTGCTTGTAAATTAGCAGCGCATGCATTTTCACATGCATTTTGCACCTTAAAAATGACCAAATTCTTCTAAAACTCCTCTTTGCCCAGCTCAAGAAACAAAAGCCTAAAGTTTGATACATGTGCAAAAAACACTTGCAAGAAAACGTATTTATAACACTTGTAAAATGTGTGTAAATATGCTTTGTGCAAGTTGAATGCAGGCTTTAGGTTGGGTTTACACTAGTGCAAATTGGTTGTGGGTATCCCCGTATCCAATTCGCATGATAGGAGAGTGTGCCCAGCTCTCAATGGAGTCACTTCACACATCTCTACAGCGGCTGCGGAGCACATTGCACAGGGGTCCTGTGCATCTTTGGCTCTGTTTCAGGTTTGAATTCAGGAAAAAAATTGGGCCTTATTCCTCCCTGAAACAGAGAACTGGGATGCATCGTACACCTGCTGTGAACTGTGCCTGATTTAAGTGTGAACCCAGCCTAAAGATTACCAAGCAGCTTGCTTTAGGGGTACCCGAGCCCAGCTGCAGCTCTGTGTATCCATTTAGACACAGAGCTACCGTTTGGTCCCTTCCCCTCTCTCCTGATTTGCTAACGAAGTTTGATTGACAGCAGAGGGAACCAATGGTGCCGCTGCTTTGACTCAGCCTATCCAGAGGGAGAGTCCCAGAGAGCTGATACACTCATGGACATCGCCAGATAGAGAGTGGGCTTAGGTAAGGATTAGGGGGGCTGCTGTACACAGAAGGCTTTTTATCTTAATGCATTAAATGCATTAAGATAAAAAAAAACCTTCTGACTTTAAAATCACTTTAAAGTGTATGTCCAGCCAAAAAATGAATTCTTAAAACATTTTGAATAGAAAAGTTACAGGTTTAAGCCTGGGTTCACTCTAGATGCAGTGCGAATTCACAGCAAACTAGCTTCGGATTTGGCACTGCATCAAAATCGCAACCTGTCCTTGTAAATCGATTGCGGAGTTTGGTAACAACACCCCGCAATCGGTTTGCAAAATGCAGCGTGATTTGCAAAACACCCATGCAGTCTGATTCTGGTGCAGACAAAAAAAGGGTCCTGCACCAGTTTGGTGTGAATGCGGTACAATTTGAGCCATACAAATCCATGACTCGCACCCCAGAGACATTGCTTGTAATTTGCACAGGAATGTGCTGCGATTCCTGTGCAAATTACATGCAGTGTCTCGCGCCGCAGCAGTGTAACCCCAGGCTTAATGTTATCTTGTGTCTCTTTTTCAGATTTACCTTCATTCCCTCTCTGGCGAATCGAATGTCAGCAGATCAGAAATTGAGGGGAATGCTCTCTAATGGAGTCACCGTGGATAGCATTGAAATCCCATGGGGGTTCCATTCTTTCCCTAGTCTATAAAAAAAAAAAACTGGTGATCATACACTTTAATCAGGAAACAATGGAGCCATTTTCCTGGTTTTGCACCTTATCAGGTGTATATGAATCACATGACTAGGAAGAAAATCCTTATAAATCCTGTAGGCTGTAAAATGTTTTATATATACATATTTCTTAATATTTCAACTCTGTATTGAGATGCTTGCCTGGAGTTCAATTCTAAATAATGATTCCCAAATATATATGTGATCAGACTGCGATCTGCTAATCAATTGAAGTAACAGCAGAGAGGTTTTCCCACTATGACTTATTAGGATACTTTATTACTATACAGAGGGATGTCAAGTAAGTAGGGGATTTATATTTCTTATGAAAGTTCTCCTTATTAAAACAATCCTGATAAGTTACTAGATTATGTACTGTGATTTGAAAGTCTACTATCAAGTAACTAATATTCTTTACAATATTTGTAGAAACATTTTGGATAATTATTACCAGGCTGGTTGGCTCTTTAGGCTTTCTTCTTTTTAAGCTGTACATCCAGTCAAAAGTATGCATTTCTTTGTTTCACAAAATTGACCCAGGAGAACCAGTGAACCTGAAAGATCAATAATGCGACATGTTACACTGCATATAGCTTCTGTCATTCCTCTTCAGCTTAATGAGGTGCTAATTAAACATTATTGTTTAACGTTTTCCAAGCTATATGTGATCATGATAACCCACCACAGCAGAGGACAGCATAGTGAGTGTTGGGTGTTAAAAAACTATTTATAATAAAAGTTCATGCTATTACATACGATAGATTTGGGTGGAAAAACATATTGGCAGCAGCCTGGCTTTTTAGGTTGATTATTTATTCTTATTAGTTGTTTACTCTAAGTGCCACCTTTAATTTAAATAAGGAAACAGTAGAGTGATCTGAAGCTGGCTATTACCAGCCCAATAAAAGCAATTAATGCTTTGAGCACAGCACGTGAGACATACAGTGGGGAGAACAAGTATTTGATACACTGACGATTTTGCAGGTTTTCCTACTTGCAAAGCATGTAGAGGTCTGTCATTTTTATCATAGGTACTATTTTAACTCTGAGAGATGAAATCTAAGGCAAAAATCTAGAAAATCACATTGTATGATTTTTAAATAATTAATTTTCATTATATTGCATGATATAAGTATTTGATCAACTACCAACCAATAAGAATTCCGGCTCTCACAGACCTGTTATTTTTTCTTTAAGAAGCCCTCCTGTTCTCCACTCATTACCTGTATTAACTGCACCTATTTGAACTCGTTATCTGTATAAAAGACACCTGTCCACACACTCAATCAAACGGACTCCAACCTCTCCACAATGGCCAAGACCAGAGAGCTGTGTAAGGACATCAGGATTAAAATTGTAGACCTGCACAAGGCTGGGATGGGCTACAGAACAATAGGCAAGCAGCTTGAGGCGAAAGCAACAACTGTTGGTGCAAATATTAGAAAATGGAAGAAGTTCAAGATGACGGTCAATCTCCCTCGGTCTGGGGCTCCATGCAAGATCTCACCTCGTAGGGCAACAATGATCATGAAGAAGGTGAGGGATCAGCCCAGAACTACACGGCAGGACCTGGTCAATGACCTGGAGAGAGCTGGGACCACAGTCTCAAAGAAAACCATTAGTAACACACTACGCCGTCATGGATTAAAATCCTGCAGCGCACTCAAGGTCCCCCTGCTCAAGCCAGCGCATGTCCAGGCCTGTCTGAAGTTTGCCAATGACCATCTGGAT
Organism: Pelophylax lessonae; assembly: GCF_965119305.1. Classification (NCBI taxonomy): domain Eukaryota; kingdom Metazoa; phylum Chordata; class Amphibia; order Anura; family Ranidae; genus Pelophylax; species Pelophylax lessonae. The sequence continues at coordinate 106,649,285 of NC_138780.1, forward strand.
GATCCAGAGGAGGAATGGGATAAGGTCATGTGGTCTGATGAGGCAAAAATAGAGCTTTCTGGTCTAAACTCCACTCAATGAATTTGGAGGAAGAAGGAGGATGAGTACAACCCCAAGAATATCATCCCAACCGTGAAGCATGGAGGTGGAAACATCCTTCTTTGGGGATGCTTTTCTGCAAAGGGGACAGGACGACTGCACTATATGGGGGGGGGGGGAGATCTTGGCCAACAACCTCCTTCCCTCACTGGCTGGGTCTTCGAACATGACAATGACCCAAAACACACAGCCAGGGCAACTAAGGAGTGGCTCCGTAAGAAGCATCTCAAGGTCCTGGAGTGACCTAGCGAGTCTCCAGACCTGAACCCAATAGAAAATCTTTGGAGGGAGCTAAAAATTCCGTTTTGCCCAGCGACAGCCCCGAAACCTGAAGGATCTGTAGAAGCTCTGTATGGAGGAGTGGGCCAAAATCCCTGCTGCATTGTGTGCAAACCTGGTCAAGAACTACAGGAAACGTATGATCTCTGTAATTGCAAAGGTTTCTGTACCAAATATTAAGTTCTGCTTTTCTGATGTATGAAATACTTATGCCATGCAATAAAATGCAAATGAATTACTTAAAAATCATACAATGTGATTTTCTGGATTTTTGTTTTAGATTCCGTCTCTCACAGTTGAAGAGTACATATGATAATAATTATAGACCTCTACATGCTTTGTAAGTAGGAAAACCTGCAAAGTCGGCAGTGTATCAAATACATGTTCTCCCCACTGTATTTCCTTTTCCTAAGTAACACTTGTACATTGCAACCGCGTAGGGTTTTATTTCTGGCCTCCTCTGAAAATTATGGTTCCCTCAAAAAATGGAACCTCCTGTGCTCAAGTGTGGTGTTTAGAAGTAAAAAGGACTCTTGGCTAATCTTGTATGTATAGCTGCCCTCTCAGGACTGTGGGTATCCTTGAGCAAACTGGAAAACAACAAAAAAGAGGATGCACCAATCTACCATAACTTAATTTAATTAGAAAAATAAATGACAAGTGAATACTTCTAAACGCATAAGCTTTTCTAGAAAGACAGATGAGACTGCCACCAAATCCACCATACTCAACTAATGGCATGGGAAAACTTCATAGCGTCCAGGAATGGCTGATGCATTTTGAAGGTCATGTCCTCCTCCTCAGAGCCAAAAATTATAGTTCCGTTCTGTGGCTGTTGCACTGATCTAGTGGCTTCACAACATTGGCACTTGCACAATTATGCATATAATTAGCTTTAACTTTGCTTTAAGTTTCCTTTTCTGAATTCCTATTACAGGCTAGCACCTCAAAAATTATTGAAGCCCTAGACAACCAAAAAATCCTTCACTAAACCAGTTTTTTATTTATCTAAGTTTGCGTTCACATGATGATCTGGGTTCCGAGTCTTTTATCATCTTCCCTGCAGTGGAGAAGGAGGATCTTTATGGCCTAGTCGACAGAAACATAGGCTGCATTGCTTGACCCACCAGTCCCCACTGCAGAAAGTGGCGCCCATTAGGGACATGGATGGGAGAGTTGGTGAGAATAAAAGAGGATTTATTTGTTTTTTTTGTTGAAAACATGCTGAATGGGTGGGAGAGATGGGAAGGGAAAATCTTTGCCTGGAGATGACCATTAAGAGTGGGTGAAGCCAGTCTCTTGCTTAATCAGATTTGTTTTTACAGTCAGTTTGCTGTGTGGCCAGCTTTAGAATTGGACTGGAGTGTGTGATGCATGCTGAGAAATACTGACCTAAAGATTTCAGACATAGTGTGGTTGATCTATTAAAGCAAAATTCCAGGCAGTTGGATGAACTACATATATGTGAACCTTATTACCAGTAAAATTACAATTGAAATTCTGTTAAGCCAAATTTTTTCTCTAAACACTCCTACAAGAGTATCAGCATATAGGGGTGGACGAATGGTTCGGCCTAAGCATTGGCTGTTCGCCCATTCGACGAACACCTGAATTATCGGACTCCCGATCGCTTGTTCAGCCCGCCAAATGACCACAACGCACTGCGACGCCGCACAGTGCATTGGAAGCCCTGATTGGCTACAGCTTCTCGGCCTTTTGGCTAAGATCAAGTATAGTATCTGTTCTTATCAGTGATCCAGTGGGGGGCACTGTGCTGTCACCTGACATAACCAACTGGAGCTTGGGAGCGTAATTGGGGGTTGGGAGTAAGTTCTTCCAGAGAAAGCTGGATTGGTCCATTACCTCCTGATTTGAATGGATTATCTTGTCTGGCCAGGGGTCGGGAGGGCAGAAGGTCCGCGGTGACTGTGCTCCCTGGGAGTGGTCGTCCCAGGGGTGCTCTTAGTAACACATGGGTGTGGGACCCCACAGTGTGAACAGGCACAAGGTCACAGCACTAAATATGCTTTCCTTTCTGCACTGCACCTCATGGGCTGAGCCTTTTGGCTAAAGTCTGGGGAAATTTTTGCTTACCAGGCCTCAGGGCCCGGCCAGTGAACATTTGGCATGGCCACTTTATTATTTTCTTATTTATTTTCCTCACTGTTTGTCACTTTCACTTTTGTGTGTGTTCTCACGGATAGTAGGGTGTGAGTCCTCAGGCTTACCCTGAAGTAATTACCCTGAATGTAAGTAAGTGAGGGGAGGATGTGTGGCCCTTAAGTTATTTCCTCCCCTGCCTCTGGGGGGTCTCTCTTCAGGAGAACCCCCTGACCTAGTATTCAGGGTCAGCTTTGGCTGGCCTGAAGAACGTGGTCTGCCAGGCCTTCTGGCTAGGCAGACCATGGAAACCTTAATCCCTGTCAGGTGCCTTGCACCCCGGAGGATCAGGGTAGAAGTCCTACCCCTTCGGGGGTGGACTAAAGCACACCCTTAAGTGCACTTTTTTGTGTGTGTTTCACATGCACGTTTTTTGTTCACTTACGGGTTTTTTTTCGTTGTAGGTTTTGCACCACCGCGGACTTAGAAAAAATAAATCTGTTCTTATCAGTCTTCAGGAGGGAGAACACCGGTGCCTTTGAACAGGGGGGCGCTGGCTAGTATCCCTCTATGATGTAATTGGTATGGAATGGTGATGGTGGTGGGAGGGCTTTTTTCCTCCTGGGTTGAATCTGGCACTGCAAAAGGCTTGTCCCCAGTTGTAGGCAAGGCTCTCCCTAAGCGGTCTAAATTCCAATACCTCCTGGTAGGGATGGGGCTGCACTGGTCTGGCCGAAGGCCGGGTTGTGAGAGAAGCCCATGGTGTATGTGCCCCTGGTATGGCTCGACCAGAGGTGCCTTAATTTTTACAGGTGGGGGAGCTCATCTGGAGTTTTTTGGCACTTTGGTCACTGCACATACACACTTTTTTCACACCTGCCTCTAGGGCCGGGCCTTTTGGCTGGGACCAGAGGATTTTTTTAATCCTGGCAGAAGGGCCTGCCAAGGTATTGCACTTTGGCACTTTAAGCACTTCTCCACTTTCCCTTCTCCACTTTTTTTGTGTTTATTTTTCTTTGTGTGTTTTTCACTTTGCACATGTGCACTTTACTCACAGTGTTTAGTAGGGTGTGGGTCCTCGGGCCTACCCTGAAAGTCTTCGGAGGGGATGGATATGGCCTTCTGGCTTAGATTGCCCTCTCTCATGGAGTCTCCTATCTGGGGAGCCCCACCTAGTACTTGGGGTGGGCTGTTTCGGCAGTCCTCCTAGAGAACGGGGTCTGCCTGGTTTTGGCGCGGTGGAACCAGTGAGTACCTCAGTCCCTGTCTGGAGTCTCGGGCTCCGGAGGATCAGGGTCCGTCCTCTTCGAATGTGGACCAGTTGCACACCCTGTGCACTTTTATGTGTTCTCACTTTTTGTGTGTGAACATTTTTTTTTTTTTTTTGCACCGGGTGAGAGTGTGTTTCACACACCACGGGCTAAAAAAAAAAAAAATTACAGTGTTGGAATATTGTTTTGCAGTCTGCATTACGTAGTAATCATCATTATCAATGTTACCACAAATTAAGAAGCCTGCTTTAGAAATCATTAAAATGATTTGCCGCGGTGAGATGACTTATTTGATCATGTCTTGGTGCCCAAATATCCTGTTTCACTATTTAAGAGGCAAATATACTGCAAAATTTAAAGGCATGAATGCAAGTGTCATTGGTCTGTGGACAATGCAGACAGAATAGTACATGCTGCCTAGACTGATGCTTTACTCTTTATTGCACTGCAAGTGTTTTTTGGAGGCTCCAAAGTTTGTGGGGATTTTGCAGCTACTTGAACATAGCTAACCCTTGTCAAGCTTCATTTAAACGTTAGAGTGAAACTCTTCTGGGGCTCCTGCAGGGATGTTGGAAGGTTTGTCTTTCAGTAACAGACAGAGACCATCCTTCCTAATTAATCAGTTACATCTGAAATTGAGAGATCTGGTTGCTTGCTATTTTTTTTAAAAAGGCATCTAGAACATGTCACTCCTTGAGGGCAGCAAAATGTGCCAACAGATCCCAGCATGCTGAAAGTTGTACTACTCTGTTAAGAGTATAGTTGTTTTCCTGTTAGCCTCTTAGTCAACTTTAACCTCCAACCTCCTCCCGCATGCATCATTGCAAATAAAACTGCTGCGCTTTGACAAGAGGATATAAAGTCAGGAGGCCATCAAACAGAAATCTCAGTCTGATTTCTCTAAGCTAAACTTAAACTGATCACAACTCCCTCCCTGCACAAGACCTTCAATAGGAAGTCAAACACTCACCCATATCACTTTAGTTTTGATAATCCCTTCTTTAATAGAAAGAAAAAGAAGAAATATACATAATAAATTATGTTTGACAACTGGAATTCAGTGGTCTCGTTACGGCTTGTCCCTGCCTATTACACAGATTTCTGGTCTTCATTTTACAGAGTGCTCTTTCCAGAAAACTTCATGTGATATTCATATAAACATGCCATTTTGTATACAGAGTCCAAAATGAGTTTCTAGTAGACGATTAAGGCAAACCAGATGTATATTTGTTGTGTTCTTAAAGAATGAGAAATGAGCAAAAATGTTTGCTTTGCCTATGGAGTTTCTATTCCTATTCTAAATGCTTCTTGGTTATGTTAGTGGCCACTACGTAAAAACACTTAAAGGATAAAGCTGGCCAAAATTATGGAGTTTAATTATTTGACATAAGGCTAAATGCTTTCTACATTCAACAAGGCCCTTCACCAGTCTTTCTAATCATATAGTTGGTTTTTATAGTCTGACCTAAGCTGGCCAAACATGGATCAAAATTCAGCTGGTTCAGCATGGATCGTCTGAATTTTTATCCATGTATGGGCAGGGAGGTTGTACAGGAGTTGCTCTACTGATCGACTTCTGTAGAACGGCCTGCCACATTTTCCCCACTTGATCAGCTCTGCAGGCTATCACCTGCAATGCTGATTAGTGTATTATGATGGCGAGGAAGTCTCCCCACTGGTAGTATACAACAGCTCAGCAGGGAGGCTTCCCTCATCCACTTTAAATGTGTGGATGTAGTCAGTGGTTTTTTCATTCAACCTACCGCTTGAACGAAAAAACTGACCCATCTATGGGCTGCCTTAGAGCTTTGGTGTTCTCCCTAATGCTGGCTATTGACGGGTAGGTTTTTTTTTTTTTTTTTTTTTCATTCAACGAGCAGGCTGAATGAAAAAAAAAAAAAAAAACTAAGAATCCTCCATCCACAAAAGCAAGGCAGGTGGAGGAATCCTCTTCAACTAGACATTGTTTTCAGATAGCGACTGCAGCAGTTGATGGACAAAGGTTTTCCAGCATGTCCCTTCAACAGAAGCAGATCAAACAGTTGTCTTCTTGAGCTGGGACAGCCACACACTGATGAAAATTCAGCTGCTCTAAGCTGACTGAATTTTAATCCATCTATGGCCAGGAATTTCACCCCATCCACAACAGAATAATCAACCCCACTCTACTGTAATCTCTCTGTTTTCTGTAAAGAAGACATTCAGGGAGTAGGACATAATGCTGATAAATGTTCAAATCAGGAGATTTTTAGAAGTATTGTGCTCGGTATTGCAGTCTCTTGCATGTTTAACTTCTTTATGACTGCCCAAATACATATGTGTGATGGCAAAAGGGTGGGCTTTAATGCCCATACACTACACATATGTGTTGCTGTGTGGCTGTATATGTGCTGAGCATGCGCTCGCTGCGCACACTCAGCACAATGACCAAGCTGTCACAAAATGTTCTCAGTCCAGGCTATAGATCGATAGAAGATGGGAGAGGCTTCTGATCATGTGACCACTGTGACAGTGGAGAGGGGGGAATCAGGGGTGCAGGCAGGTCTGGAACATTTTACACATTACACACTAAATATGGGTGTAACATGCTCCAGAAGGTGAACTTATCCTTTGTATGAGTAATATAATCACAGCATACACTTTCCCTTTATAACATCAGCATTGTAATAGCAATACAAACCATTGTTTTTTTTGACAATCCAATTTCCTGTAGGCTTACTTGAAAAATCTATTTTCATGTTATGAATTCTGCTTGCCTGCTGGCCACCTCTTTCCACAACTTCCTGGCTTCCGGGTATGCTTTGCAGCTTCTCCTCTGCATTTTGCTTGCCTTTTGTTTACTTTTGATTTGTAGAACTATATGTCCCATGGTACCCTACTGCCCACAAGCAGTGATTCCTGTACTGACTCCACCTCCTAAAATCCCTCTTCTCAGCCCCTTTGTAGTTCAGAAGGCAGGCTCTGTGAATTATGGGGGCAGAGCAGTGTTTCCTAGAATTTAAGGAAGTAAATGTGTGGAGACCTTCTCAAAGTAAGTGTACAAACTTCAAGCCTATTCAGATTAATAGGACTAGGCTTGATTTTTGTGTGGCCACCATTATTTTCCAGCACTGCCTTAACCCTCTTGGGCATGGAGTTCACCAGAGCTTTACAGGTTGCCACTGGAGTCCTCTTCCACCCCTCCATGACGATATCACGGAGCTGGTGGATGTTAAAGACCTTGCACTCCTCCACCTTCCATTTGCGAATGCCTCACAGATGCTCAATAGGGTTTAGGTCTGAAGACATGCTTGGCCAATCCATCACCTTTACCCTCAGCTTCATTAGCAAGGCAGTGATTGTCTTGGAGGTGTGTTTGGGGTCGGTATCATGTTGGAATACTGCCCTGCGACCCAGTCTCCGAAGGGAGGGAATCATGATTTGCTTCAGTATGTCACAGTACATGTTGGCATGGTTCCCTCGATGAATTGTAGCTCCCCAGTGCCGGCAGCACTCATGCAGCCCCAGACCATGACACTCCCACCACCATGCTTGACTATAGGCAAGACACACTTGTCTTTGTACTCCTCTCCTGGTTGCCACCACACACACACACACACACTTGACACCATCTGAACCAAATAAGTTTATCTTGGTCTCATCAGACCACAGGACACGGTTCCAGTAATCCATGCCCTTAGTCTGCTTGTCTTGAGCAAACTGTTTGCAGGCTTTCTTGTGCATTATCTTTAGAAGAGACTTCCTTCTGCGACGACAGCCATGCAGACCAATTTGATGCAGTGTGTGGCCTATGGTCTGTGCACTGACAGGCTGACCCCCCACCCCTTCAACCTCTGCAGCAATGCTGGCAGCACTCATATGCCTATTTCTCAAAGACAACCTCTGGATGAGCACATGCACTCAACTTCTTTGGTCAACCATGGGGAGGCCTGTTGTGAGTGGAACCTGTCCTGTTAAACTGCTGTATGGTCTTGGCCACCGTGCTGCAGCTCAGTTTCAGGGTCTTGGCAATCTTCCTATAGCCTTGGCCATCTTTATGTAGAGCAAAAATTCTTTTTTTTTTTAAGATCCCCAGAGAGTTCTTTGCCATGAGGTGCCATGTTGAACTTCCAATGACCAGTATGAGAGAGTGAGTGCGAAAACACCAAATTTAACACACCTGCTGCCTATTCACACCTGAGACCTTGTAACACGAACGAGTCACATGTCACCAGAGAGGGCTAATTGTGCCCAATTTGGACATTTTCACTTAGGGGTGTACTCACTTTTGTTGCCAGGGGTTTAGACATTAATGTCTGTGCGTTGAGTTATTTTGATGGGACAGCAAATGTACACTGTTATGTAAGCTGTACACTCACTACTTTACATTGTAGCAAAGTGTAATTTCTTCAGTGTTTTCACATGAAAAGATATAATGAAATATTTACAAAAACGTGAGGGGTGTACTCACTTTTGTGAGATACTGTGTATATAGATAGATAGATAATGTTTTTTGTGGATCACACTATGAAATAAAATAATTCAATTTCAGGTTTGCCGCCCAGCCAATTGTTTGCTATGAGCTATTTTATTCTTGAAAGGATAGCTAGTGATCACTGTGAGTAGTCTTCAGTGGTTTTACTGGACAAACGTAAAGCCCATTTTGTTACTTTACTACCTTTGTCTCAGATATTTTTAATTCAGTGCCCTGAAATGTGGGTGGAGGTTCCACTCCCTGCTTCGCTGTCACATTTCAAAAACAGCATAGCTGTAAGGGGCTCTGCCCACACAGTTTTCGTTCATTCACAGAAGACAGCTAGTAGTACTCCATGAACTGTGAAGGTGCAGGTGAGCGTCCCCGTAGTCCATCAATTCTTACTACACTTCAGTAACTGTCTGTATGGAGGTACGGGCAGACAATTGTACTGAGTTTCTGTAGGATCATGGAAGAGTGGATTGTGGAGGCAATGCTTTGCAAGCTGCAGTACAAAAAAAAAATAATAAAAAAATGCACATTTTGGTCCCCACTCGCCTACACGCAATGTATCCACAGACGTCTCCACTATGCTTCAGGGGATGTGAACATATAGGATCCTTTATGCATACTTGGTGGTCTTGCCCCAGGATTAGGAGCTTCTGGAACACGATCTTCCATCTCATTCGCTCGGTCACCGTCACCCCACTACCTCAAACCCCTCAATTAGCCTTTTTACATGAAAAACTTCCAGGCACTCCCAAACACTCCCTTTCTTTGATATTTTTTATTATGTTGGGAGCCAAACTCACGGTGGCCAAAGCTTGGAAGCAACCAAACATAAAATATCCTGGATCATGGCTCAGGAAAAAGTAGTGGCGATCCTGCTTGATAAAGTTTCCAAATTTGAATTGATATGGGAACCATGGGCTAGATTTAATCACATATCGATTTAATTGTTGGATTTCCCAGCTCCAATTGTTCCCCGGTGATCATTTGTCTTCTCCCCTCCTCCCTCTCACTTTCCTTTTCCCTCCTCCTTCACTATTCTTACCCCCTCTACCTCTCCTAGACTAATTTCACAACTATTCTTACATAGGGCTGTTTCCTTTTTCCATAATTATGCATATTATCCCGCTCTCTCTCTTGACCCCAGTAAAGAACATAGGTTTCCTCATTCTGGAGGAACTCCTCTATACTACCTTATGTGTGGTACGACCTGGATCCCCAATGTTTCGCAACCTCTCTCGGGTGCTGGGGACCAGGCACTTCAACTGGATTTGTGACACTCTCTGGGGTCAGAGACTTGAGCGGTTCTTTATCGTTTTTAGATTCAATCTAAACCGGCACAATTGACTAGAGTCATTGTTCCCTTTTCTTTTATTTTTTCTTTTCAAAATACTCTTTTGGTGTACACGATACTTTAGTTCTAGGGTTGTGACATGACTCAGTAGTGGGGAGGGGGTTCCTCCCTCTTTCAAGACAGGCGTTAACTGGTCGGTTGTTTTTATGATTATCTGTCATATGCCCTGCATTTCTTGTTTTGGATAAAATGTCGCGTCTCCTGCAGTGAGGTAGTCTTGTTGTCTCACTACTGCTGTGTTTTTTTGTTCTTGTTATTTTGCATGACCTTTTTATTCTCAATAAAATATATTGAAAACAAAAAATGCACATTTTTAACCTGCAAAATAATGTGCATTTATTTTTTATACAAAAGCTGAACTTAACCTTTAATGTATGTCACCCTGTGATATACTTTACCTGTCTCTTTAATATTGATTTTCTTAAGTCAGTTAGGTACACCATTGCATATACAGCCTTCTGCGTATTTTTGTATTTTCAGTTTAAGAAAAAATGAGCAGCCATTTAAATTTGCTCTGCAAGCACAAAGATGAACCACACTGTTTTAGAGGTTTTATTTATATATAAAAAAAAAAAGTTAAGAATTTATGAAATTATGTTAACGATTAATCCATACACAATCAAACATTAAACAAATTATAAAACTGACTAAAAACCTCCTTTACAATTTTTTTTTAAATACGCTATGCGACCAAAAATTTGTGGACACCTGACCCACTATATGGCCAAAAGAATGCAAGCAAAATTATTATTTTCAAATCCAGTTTCCAGTGAAGGATACTTTTCCAGGATGACCATGAACCTGTGCCGACATTGTTTGATGAGTTTGGTCTGGGGGCGGCACAGAGCTCTGGCCCTAAACTCCTTGGAAAAGATTCAGAACACTGATAGGGCCCTTTCCACTAGTTTTTTTTTTTTTTTTTTAAAGCCCGTAGCGTGTGAAACACACTCAAAAGACTTCACCCGGTGCATAAAAAAGTGCACACACACAAACGTGAGGAACACAAAAAGTGCACAGGGTGTGCAAACAAATGGTCTTCCCTCTGAAGAGGTAGGACCCGAACCTCGATCCCCCGGGGCGCAAGACTCCTGACAGGGATTTAAGGTACTCATGGTCTGTCTGGCCGGAACCAGACTGACCCCGTTCTTCAGGGGGACTGCCGAAACAGCCCCCACGAGTACTAAGTGGGGCTCCCCCGAAGGGAGACCCCATGAGAGAGGGCGGACCAAGCCAAAAGGCCATATCCACCCCCTCCCAAGACTCAAGGTAGGGCCCGAGGACCCACACCCTACAAGTCGTGCAGGTGGAAAAAAAGGTGATAGAAAAGTGACAAACTACAAAGAAAAAAACACACACAAACAAAAAGGTGGGGAAGGGGAAGTGGAGAGGTGAATTAGTGCCTAAGTGAAAAACAAAGGCAGGCCTTCCGGCCGGAATAAAAATTCCTCTGGTCGAAGCCAAAAGGCCTTGCCCAAGAGGCAGGTGCTTAAAAAAGTGTGCGTAGGTGCAGTGACCATGGTGCCGAAAAACTCAAGGCGAGCTGCCCCTCACCAGTGAGAATCAAGGCACCCCTGGGCTGCCACCCCAGGGGCACATACACTACGGGCTTTCTCTACCCCGGCCCAAAGGCCAGACCGAGTGTAGCCCTATCCTACCAGGAGGCATCAGAACTTTGGACAGCTTAGGGAGAGCCTGCCTTCAACTGGGGACAAGCCTTTTGCAAGGCCAGATTCAACCCAGGAGGAAAGGCTCCCCCACCGCACCGCCGTTCCTTACCAATCACATCCAGGAGCAGTACTAACTGGCGGGCCCTTTCCACTAGTGTTCCACCCGGTGGACTCCGCTTTGCTCAGCGGGGGATCGATCTGCTGATCCCCGCTGAGCAGGTAGATGACAGGTCCGTCTCCGCTCACTGTGCTGAGATGGACCTGTCAGAACCCCGCTCTCTATGGGGAGATTGTATGAAAACGGACTGCCTGTCCAATTTCATCTGATCCGCCAGGCGGATAGAAAATAGGGTTACCATCCATCTGGATTTCACGAACAGGATCGGATAGCAGCGGGTGTCAACGGAGGTGTTACAGCTGACATCCGCTGCCCCATAGGGGAGAATAGAGCGTCCGATCAGGTCCGCATGAAAAACTGACAGGCGGACCTGATCAGAAAGCCTGTGTGAAAGGGGCCTTACTCCTAAATCTTTTGGAAAGCATTTAAATCATAAGTTTGAGGGCAAACGTTGGTAAAGCCCACCACATCCCTTATAAGGACCATGTTTCAAAGTCTGGAGAGTTTCCAGCGCAATCATGTAAATAGACTTTTCGGGTAGAAATTCTCTTTAGGGAACACTGAAGCTTATATATAGAATAAAACATTACCTTTATTTACAACATGACTAAATTAAAATTGGGGTGTACAAACCCACACCTAATAAATCTGAACAAAAACGATGTAGTACAAAGAGGATCAAACAATATATGTAAATATTGCAGCATCCCCAGAATTTAAAGCTGTTTGTGGATGTATTAACCACTTTACCACCGGAGGATTTTGCTGTCTTACGTCCAGGCCACTTTTTGCGATTCGGCGCTGTGCGAATTTAACTAACAATTGCGCGGTCGTGCGACGCCATACCCAAACGAAATTTACGTCCTTTTTTTCCCACAAACAGAGCTTTCTTTTGGTGGTGTTTGATCACCTGTGTGATTTTTACTTTTTGCGCTATAAACAAAAAAAAGAGCGTTTATTTTGAAAAAATAACAATATTTTTAACATTTTTTTTATATTAAATTCCCCCCCAAAAAGATGTAAAAACCAATTTTTTTTTACATTTTTGGCCAATTTGTTTTCTGCTACCCATGTTTGGTAAAAAAAAATCACAATAAGCGTATTTTGATTGGTTTGCGCAAAAGTTATTGCGTTTACTAGCAAAGGGAAAGATTTCTGTCATTTTTGGTGTTTTTTTTTTTTAACGCGTAATGGCGGCGATCTGCGATTTTTTTTTTGCGGGACTGCAACATTGCGGCCGGACACATCGGACCCTTGACTGACATTTTTGACACTTTTGGGTGTACCAGTGACATTACTGCAGTAATCAGTGCTATAAATATGCACTGTTACTGTAAAAATGACACTGGCAGGGAAGGGGTTAATTTTATTGGAGAGGGAGGGGTTAATGTATGCCTGGTGCTTACTGACGTGTGGAGGGGGAGGTGACTGAGTGAGCCAGGGACAGATCGGATGTCCAGCTATGCTGAACACTCCGATCTGTCACTTGGGAGATCCGCCCGCTTGTGTTTACACAGGCGGGCGGATCTCCACACTAGATCCCCGACGATCGGGGATGAGCGGCGGCGATCGCCGCTGCTCTTCCCCTGGCCCGACTCCCGCTGTGACCGAAAACAGCGGGAGTGAGCCTCTGGCGGCGCGCAAGCGCCGCCCAGGAGGGGGAGTGTCTGACGACGTAGTACTACGTCGTCAGACGATAACGAGCCACTCTGCCGCAGTAATATTACTGTGGGCGGAGGTAAAGTGGTTAAAGATCCCATTGTGTTTTGCCAGTATAGCTTCTTCAGGGGGCTTCAGGGCAATCAAAAAAAGTCTAAACTGTCTTTCAACCAAAAAACAATACACCAGACTCATCCAATCCACAAATCCAAAACCCTCATATAGACAATAAGTATGAGAAACCAGCTGAATCAATGCAAATTAAGGGTGTTGTAAAGTCAGAAGGTTTTTTATCTTAAAATGCATTCTATGCATTAAGATAAAAAGCCTTCTGAGTGTAGCAGCCTCCCCAGCACCCTCTAATACTTACCTGAGCCCCATCTCGCTCCAGCAATGTCCATGAGTCCCTCGGCCGTCCGGGACTCTCCCTCCTCAGCCAATCAGGAGAGAGAGAGGGCAGGGCTGAATGGCAGCTCCGTGTCTAAATAGACACACAAAGCTGCAGCTTAGCTTAGATGCCCCCATAGCAAGCTGCTTGCTGTGGGGGCACTCAACAGAAAGGAGGAGCCAGAAGCAGCAAAGAGGGACCCCAGAAGAGATGGATTCGGGCCACTGTAAAACCAAGTGCACAGAGGCGGTAAGTATAATATGTTTGTTTTTAAAAAAAAAAAAACACAAAACTTTACGATCACTTTCATCTTTCATCCAGAGGGCTGATGAAACTGTCATTTCACAATTCAAGCTGGATGAAATAAGGCTTAGGTCAGCTTAAGGCAACACATTCATGTATCCTACAGTTTTTGCAGGCTATAGGATGCACATAAACAAAACTTCCCAAAACAGACACATGATTGCCAGTCAAGTTTGTAGCGGGGGTCCGAGTGGTAAGTTACCACCTGAAAAGTTCCATTTGCATGATTGCTCTAAAGTCTCTCCAGCCTTTGATACTCGCTGAAAGCATTCCAAAAAGGGTGGAGGCTGTTAGAGCCACAAAGTGGGAGTTAACCCTGTATTATGCCTATAGTTTTTGGAATTGGATGTCCAGCAAGCTCATGTAAGTGTGATAGTACGCTTTTCACCGTAAACCCTATAAGGGTCCTTTCACACGGTCAGTTTAGTTTTTTTTATCCGTTCAGTCACTTTTTTTTTTTTTTTAAATGGACACGGATGCACTTTTGTAGTGTCCATTCCGTATGTCCGTTTTTCATCCATCCGTTTGCGGATGAAAAACGGACATAATGTATGTTTCTGGGCTAGCGGATGTTAGTGGATGACACCGCTGACATCCGTTTTTGCATCCGTTCGGTTTTTTAAATGGAAGAAAAATAGGATTCTCTTCCGTTTCAAAAAACGGAACTGAACGGAATGGACGCAAAATGGATGTCAGCGGGTGGTCATCCGTTAACGTCCGCAATCCCATAGACATACATTATGTCCGTCCCATCTGCAAACGGATGGGAGGAAAAAACGGACATACAGACCGCCCGTGTGAAAGGACCTTACCTGAATTGAGTTGAGTTCCATGATATACTGCATGCCGATAAACATTTTAAGTTTGAACAACATGAAAACTCTAAAACCATAATAAAACTAACCCAAAACCTTTAAATATATATTTTACTGTTGAGTATAATGCACAAAGGGGTGCGTGATATACTTCCAGCATTGACAATTTTTAACAAAATGACATAAGCATATTGTTATCTAACAATGTAACCACTGCTTTTACCTTTTCTATAGATGGAAATCCTTTGAGATACAAAAAAGTTACAGTACATCTCAGTTCACACTAGCGCGGCTTCAAAGTTGCCATACACAGTCGCCTGACAGGTTGCCCCAGTGTGAACCGAGGTTACTTGTCTTCAAAGTGTCCCATTACTGTCCCTGTTTCACTGTATTATTAACCTAACATGATGTTAAAATCACCCAGTTGGGTCACAGACAGCAGTAAGTAAACGACAGAGGTTCTGACCATTCTACACTGTCCCAAACATTTAATTATGTACATTTTGATAACCTGAATATAGTTTAGCTAAGCAACTTTAGGTCATGTCCATTTGACAGAATAATTGGACGGGATTAATGCCATGTGTATTGTCATTGCAAGCCTAAAATATTTGTTTCAGTATTTCTTTAAGTTCCTTATATCACATGTTTCCAGATGTATCTGCTTCCTAATATAGGCATTGGAGGCTTTGTGTCTGGCAAACTATCTTTACACTAAAAGAAAAGAAACATAAAGGAGCCAGCTAAACATTCACTGAAAGATAGTCTAGAGATAAGATGGATGTCTAAGAATTCTGTGTATTTTACATATTTACATTACTTGTGTAATGTGTACAGATGCAGTGATGCGATTACCTTTCCTTTTCAATTCCTTTTTGTTTTTTTGCTCAGGCTGACATTGTAACACTACTTGCACTATTTACAGTGATATAGTATTAGTGATGTCACTGGTGCAATAGAAATAATGTAGTACAAAACGCCAGTAATTCCTAAAGTTCAGCACGTTAAACTTATAAAAAGTATGCTGAAAATCATGTCATGGTGGAATTCTTTATTCCAAACATTTCTAAAGATTTAACCTTTAATACTGTTGTGAGAATGCAGAGTCCAAATAAGTAAAATAAAGGAAAACCTATTGGTTTTTATAGTTTTTATTTAATACCAGTTTCTGATCACAAATGCTGTGTTTTTATACCGTTTTAAAGACCAGATTCAGCAAAACATTTTATTTTCAGTTTTAGATAGAATGGGACAACATTAGAACATTTCAAAGGTTATTATTGCAGCTTGTCCCCACTGAGGGGGGGGAGTTCCCCTTATTCCTCTACGAGGGATAGGGTGCTACAAGACAAGAATGATGGGAAATCTCTTCAGTGGGGACAGAACAAAACACTTTTGGGAGAGGTAAGGACCTCAACAGTGGCGGCTGGTGCATTGGGGGGGGCGCTGCCCCCCCTATCCATGCGTCCGGCCCCCTAATCTACATGCGGGTCGTTGAACGCATGCACTTCAATGGGGCTTTTTTTTTAGCCATGTGATTAGAGCCAGAGGCTCTAATAGGCTAAAAAAAGGGTGGGCTCGGGGCGCAGAGCTCTGCGCCCCAAGCCCACCCAGTTGTGTGGCAATAGCGAATAAAAATTTGCTATTGTCACACGAATCCTTCTCCTGGCCAGTCAGGAAATGGGTTTTGAGACACGTTTCCCGATTGGCCGAAAGGAGAAGCCATGCCATTGGGCATGGAGGAGGAGGGAGGAGACGCAGAAGACAGGAGGAAGAAGCCGATGCCGCTGCAGATATCCAGGCAGAGTGAGTGAGCTGGGGAGGGTCCTGTCCTCTGTCTTGTCCCCTGTGTCCTGTCCACTGTCTTACTGTGGTCCGGCGGGGGGGGGGGGGGTATGGTGTGTTGCCTGGTGTGGTCCGGGGAGGTATGGTGCGGTCCCTCAGCTGCCCCCTCCGGCCCATGGTGCACCAGCCGCCACTGGACCTCAGTCATGTTTTTTGCAGCCAGTGTCTTCCTACCCTATTGCCACCAATTCCTCTTTTGCCAAAAAGGCAGGAAGTGACAGGAAATTTCCCTAGTGACCATAAAAGCTTCACAGAGGTTCTAAGAATGATTCTATATAACAGTATACAAAGTATAGATTAACCCCTTTAAGCCTCCCAGAGACTATATGTGGCTCAGTTAACGCACACAGACACACACACAATAACCTTTCTGGTATTCCTCTCCAAAAGCACCTTTGTTTTCTATTAGATGGAATTTACAACATACAATGTGCCTTATGACAATTATAATTATATTTAAAAGGCCAGTCGGGGCACCTGTTGTTCTGATAGGATGTCTTTAAATGTCCTTGTTTTTAATGGGCATGCACATGCCAGGTATGCTCACAATGCTCATGATTACATTGTCATTAGATAGCACAGATCATAGGTAAAGTCAAAAGAACCAATCAGAGTGGTTTTGTGCCTTGTGATTGCTGTGAACCAAACACATTAGTCACAAGTAGTAAACACTGCAGTCACCCTCTCCTTCTGCTGATCTTCCCACCTCTGACAATGACCTGACCCTGTGCATACACAACTATGGGGAACTGTGAAGGAGAAAGGGAATCTGATGTGGAGTGTATATACAGTATGTATTCTTCTAATGATTATTTTGCATGTGGAATTACTAATAGGTGAACAGTCTAATGATCCCCTGAGAGCATGTTAAATATAACTTTTTCCAGTGGTGGTGTAGGCGAAATTGCTATAAAAAAAATTGTGGTAGATTTCAAATGTGTATACAGACAGATAAAATACTATACACCTTTTTTGGGGGTTAATTTTGGTCCAAACTTCTAAAGAAAGACTATTTGTTTTGTGTTTTTTTTTTTTTTTTTTTTTTTTCAAAATGTTTGATCTTTTTTTCTTTTTATATTAAAAAAAAAAAGTGTCTATTAAATGTCAACAAAAGAGAAGTTCTGTCAATCTCAAAAATTGATATACAATTCATTATAGTACCGTGTTGCATGACGGAGTATTTGGCAGTCAAACTATCACAGCACTGAAAATGGCGGAGAAAGGAAGGGGGTTAACATGCTGGTATTGGGGTGGGTAAGCTTAGCATTATTTGTTTTTAAAATCAGAAAAAGACAGTTTAGACATCAGCTGTATGCTGAGCACAGATCAAATCTGTTTAAACTTTCTTTAACATCTCCTATAGTAAATGTTCATATCCAGGGGTTTATACTTTGTTTATCTTGGATGAAATGCTTATATGTCCATGTTCTGATCCAGAGTAACTTTCTCAACACCATGTGTAATTAGTTTGTGTGTGTGTTTTCATACATCGTACTCTTTGGTTGCAGTAAACCATGCAATGTGAGTTGCTTTATGTACAGTACAATTGCTGATAATGTTAGATTACTACATTAAAACAAATACACATATGCATGAAGATGAATGTCTCACAAACGCCAACAGTTTTGTTCCAGAGCAAAGAAAAATAAAGCAGTTAGATCAATTCCCTGGATCAAAATATCTCTGCACTATCCTTTAAAAACGACTATTGTAGATAATAGTTGTAAGAAAGCACCCAGTTTGTTATGGATTTAGGTATTGCTATTTGAAGCAGTAAAGCATTCTGCTGCTGAAATCGGAACTTAACCACTTAAGCCCCAGAGGATTTGGCTGCTCAAAGACCAGGGCCTATTTTGCGATTCCGCACTGAGTGACTTTAATGGACAATTACGCGGTCGTGCGACGCTGTACCCAAATGAAATTTATATCCTTTTTTTCCCACAGACAGAGCTTTCTTTTGGTGGTATTTGATCACCTGTGCGATTTTTACTTTTTGTGCTATAAACAAAAAAAAGCGACAATTTTGAAAAAATAACAATATTTTTCACATTTTTTTTATGAAATTCCCCCCCAAAAAATGGAAAGATCAAAGTTTTTTAACATTTTAGGCCAATTTGTTTTCTGCTACATATTTTTGGTGAAAAAAATCGCAATAACATATTTTGATTGGTTTGCGCAAAAGTTATTGCGTTTACTAACTACGGAAAAGATTCGTCATTTTTATTGTTTTTTTTTTTTAACTAGTAATGGCGGCGATCTGCGATTTTTTTTTTTTTTTTGCGGCAGACAGATCGGACCCTTGACTGACATTTTTTATACTTTTGGGGGTACCAGTGACATTACTAGAGTAATCAGTGCTATACATATGCACTGTTACTGTAAAAATGTCACTGGCAGGGAAGGGGTTAAGTGTGTCCCTAGGGGCATGCTTCTAACTGTCAAGGGGCGTGGCTTTTGATGAACCCTCAGAGACATACGATCCTACATAGCAGGATCGTATGATCTCTACAGTTACACCAGGGAGAATGACAGGCGGCTTTGTTTACATTAGCCGTCTGCCTTTCTCCCTCTCCAGTGGGAGATCGCGAGTCATTCGCGCGGTGATGGCAGTGAACGAGCGGGGGCCTCCGGCGATGCTCGCTCGCCCCCTATTGGCTCGCGGGCGAGTGACGTACCGATACGTCACTTTGCCCAGGAGGGTCTGACCGCCGCAGTATATGTACTTGCAGCGGTCGGCAAGTGGTTAAGCCTTACCTTTAGTTTTCCACAGTTGTACAGGCTTCACTCCTGTACAGAAATTAATTTCTCTGATCTTCCGTACACTGTGAGCTTCTAGAAGCTGTAGCGAGTCACATGGAGACTGCCTCATTTCTTGGCTAGATGTTGTCCTGCTTCATCTACCTTTTTCCTCATCAGCCATACTGTCCCTGTCCTGTCCCTTTCATTCATTGAATTTCAGTTATTTCGGTCTTGAAGTCTCTGCATCATGCACTATATTGTCAGAAGTACTGGGATGCCTGCCTTTACACACACATGAACTGTAATGGCAACCCATTCTTAGTCCGTAGGTTTCAATATTGAGTTGGTCCACTCTTTTCAGCTATGACTGCTTCACCTCTTCTGGAAAGGCTGTACATAAAGTTTTGGAATGTGTCAATGGGAATGTTTGACCATTCTTCCAGAAGCGCATTTGTGAGGCCAAGCACTGATATTGGAGAGAAGGCCTGGCTCATAGTCTTCTCTCTAATTTAACCCTAAGGTGTTCTTTAGGGTTGTTCAGAACTCTGTGCAAGTCAAGTTCCTCCACCCCAAACTTGCTCATCTTGTCTTTATGGACCTTGCTTTGTACACTGGTCCAAATCATTTGGTGGACGGGGGATTATGGTGTGGGGTTGTTTTATAGGGGTTGGGCTTGGCCTTTAGGCATCAGCATATCAAGACATTTTGGACAATTTTATGCTCCCAACTTTGTGGGGACAGTTTGGGGATGGCCCCTTCCTGTTCAAACATGACTGGGCACCAATGCGCAAAGCAAGGTCCATAAAGACACAGATTAGCGTGTTTGGGGTGGAAGAACCTAACTTGCCTACACAGAGTCCTGACTTCAACCCAATAGAACACCTTTAGGATAAATTAGAGCAGAGACTGCGAGCCAGGCCTTCTAGTCCAACATCAGTGCCTGACTTCACAAATGCGCTTCTGGAAGAATGGTCAAAATTTCCATAGACACACTAATAAACCTTATGGACAGCCTTCCCAGAAGAGTTTACAAACAAACAATGTGCCATGGCGCAGTACTAGTAAACGATAGGTAGTTAAATTATGTCGGTCTGTGGTGCCTCAAGTCAGGTATGGGATTTTAAGGGCAGGAGTAAACAAGTACACAGAAATAGTACAATTTTAAATAAAAGTAGAATTTATTCCATGTTAAGGTTGTATACATAACACAGGTGAATTAATGGGTACAGTCCCATAGTGATAGTGAAGAAGAATAGTAAGTTGTGTTGAACGTGAATTGAGTGACTTTAAAGAAACAATTAGTAATTGGTCCTGTTCTGCTGTTCCTCATATCCAAGATTAGGAATGATTGCAGAGTACGGGCCAAGGGAGGAGAGGACCTGGAGACTACGTGCTGCGATACCCTATTGAACCATGCATCAAGCAAATAGGACCCTTATCGATGTGGACTCTCACCTATCCTGACCACATTGCATCTTGGACCCAAAAAAGCTTGGCCCAATAACACTGTTCCTGCAGCTCCCGGAGACATTCCGGAAAAACAATATTTTAGGAATTGGACAAAAAATATAATCGGTAAAAAATCCTTGATAAAGGCCGCTACAGGCCGAAACATGTCGGAAATACCGATCAAGCCCGTTCTCTGCAATCATTCCTAATCTTGGATATGAGGAACAGCAGAACAGGACCAATTACTAATTGTTTCTTTAAAGTCACTCAATTCACGTTCAACACAACTTACTATTCTTCTTCACTATCACTATGGGACTGTACCCATTAATTCACCTGTGTTATGTATACAACCTTAACATGGAATAAATTCTACTTTTATTTAAAATTGTACTATTTCTGTGTACTTGTTTACTCCTACCCTTAAAATCCCATACCTGACTTGAGGCACCACAGACCGACATACTATAACCCTGGGATGGTGGCAGAAACTACTTTTTCTATCCAGTTCAGATCCAAAAACCTATTCTTTCAGGTAGTTAAATTAAACAGTTAATGAGGATAGCATTGGGACAAATGTCCATTTCTGATCCATGGTGCGGAGGCAATACTCAGTGGCTGCCTGCTGAAGCGAGGAGAAGCTCTGGAGGAAAAACAGGAGGACAGAGCAGCGCCAGCTTAGTGTAGCAGAAAATTTATTTGGTATAGGTAACAAAATGACTCACTTATAGTAAGGGTTTGTCGGCATTAGTAGGTGAATAAAAGTTCATCTGCTTCTGTCATATGTAGGATGTAATGAGTGATGGAGACAGTCCTGTGGAGGGGCTGATGGTAGTCAGCTGTTCTCAGCAGGCCGACGGCAGTGTGTGAACCGTGGGCGTGTTCCAACTAAGAAGCCGATGACGTCACATCCGGGTATCGGGTTAGCAAGAAGTGCGCGTGTTCAGAGCATCCATCCTCCTTCATCAGTCTGTGTAGGGGCCATCTTGGAGCAGGGAATGTATGCCCTGTTACATGGACAATGGAAAGGATGGGGTGGGACTCAAATGACAGGCCGCGATACATGTATACAATGAGAACTAAAAAAAGCACCAGTCATTTAAAATCAAATATAAAAATAAAGGTAAAGAAGAGACATGTATAGAATGAAAATATAAAGGTAAACACAGAGTTTGGGAGAATGGGAACAGTTTAAAACAATGTATAAAAAATAATAAAATATAATAGACACAAAAGGGATAAAAAGGTGGAATGGATCCTCACAATGGATACACACATGTGCACGTCACATGGGTATGTAGAAGATATATATACCCATGCGTATATATGCATATATACAAACCCACACACAATAATATGCCTGTAAAGGAGTGAACTGGAGATGTAGGCGTCTATAAATACAAGTAAACATATAGCAATAAAATTAGGATAAATAGTGAACATTGAGGAATGTGCACGCTGAAGATAGTACATATATAGATGATACTGAGGCGTATGGAATAAGTATGGGGGGTGACAAAAAATTATATTATGAAAATAGTGCTAGAATATGTGTATATATGATAACTAAATGATATAGATTAATAATATGAAAAGGAACTGAATAGTTAGAGAGTTGGGCCAATCAGAGTGAAATATTGATTTCCAGACCCTCATTCAGGCCTCCGGGCGATAAGGTGTCAATAGTGAAGATCTAATCATTTTCTCTGGCACAAAGTCACCTATATCATTCAGCAGGAGGAAGATGTCCAGAAATAGCCTCTAGCACCCAAACCTTGAGACCCTCGGAAATCTGGGAGTGGTGTTCCACAAAATGTCTGGGAACGCTGTGTTTGTCCGAGCCTTTCTCCGCGAGGCCTCGGTGCTCACCAAACCATTTCAGGAAGGTCCGTATAGTGGGACCTACATAAAGTAGGCCACAGGGACAAGTGAGACAGTAGATGACGTACTCAGAAGAGCATGTGAAAAAATCTTGTATGGTATACACTTTCCCTTTGGTAGAAAAATCCTTTTGGCCATGTTTGACATGCCTACATGTAAGACACAGAGCCTTGTGGCATTGAAACATCCCTTTGATTTAAAAAAACGAGGTGAGGGAGGCATTATTGGGCCTAACAGAGCGAACCTTGCTTGGTGCATTTTGAGCTTTTAGGTTCCTGGCTCGCCTATACGTGAAACAGGGGCGGTCCGTGAGGGCTGTATGTAGATGTGGGTCCTCTTTCAAGATTGACCAGTGTTTGAGAAAGATACGTTCCATACACTTGAATTTATTATGGAACTGGGTGATGAACCGTGTAGCGGTGGGATGATTGTTTCTATTCTCTGTGCGTTCAGATCTGTTGTTTCTCACGTCCTCATGTAGGTAATGTTCGGACGCCTCTTCTATGATGGTGTTGGGGTAACCTTTCTCTAGAAAGTTCTGTTTGAGGAGTGAGCCATGATGTAGATAAGCTTGGGTCTGAGTGCAATTGTGTTTCAGGTGGCTGAATTGGCTCCTGGGTATATTCTGGATCCACCGTGGGTGGTGACAACTGTTAAAGTGTAGGCATGAATTACCAGCAGTGGGTTTGACATGATTTTGTGCACCAATTATATTGTCATGAGGGTATAATTCCAAATCTAGAA
Organism: Pelophylax lessonae; assembly: GCF_965119305.1. Lineage (NCBI taxonomy): Eukaryota > Metazoa > Chordata > Amphibia > Anura > Ranidae > Pelophylax > Pelophylax lessonae. Next base: position 106,672,458 of record NC_138780.1, read on the forward strand.
AGAGAGTTTGTGAATGTCCATAATTGATGTGAACGAGAGCCCCATGTTATTGTTATACTTCTAACGCACCCTGGGACCCTGCAATTGGGCAAATACCAACTTTAGTTGGGAAGTCAGTGTTAGGCCTCAGCCCCTCCCATCAACTGCAGTTCACAGCTGGTTATTATGTGCTCATCCATCTGATAGGTAAAGTGGGGGACAGCAAGGCCAATTCCAAATATCCTAGGTAAAGTCAATATTTAAATATCAGACTGCCCCAGAATAGCAGAATGCTCTAGAACAGTGTTTCTCAACTCCGGTCCTCAGGGCACACTAACAGGCCAGGTTTGCAAGAAAACTGAAATACATCACAGGTGATCATTTGCTGCTCAGTAATTGCAGTATTCTGGTCTGCATCTCCCCAAGGTAATACTTAAATCTGGCCTGTTAGTGTGCCCTGAGGACCGGAGTTGAGAAACACTGCTCTAGAAGCTTTCTAAGGCTACGTAATGACACTTGGAGGTTCTTGCTGCACCATTCCATAGACAGTGTGCTACACTGCAACGATTACATGTGCAGTGTATACACAGCAGCAGTATAAATTCATATTAACCATATATAAGCTTTTACACATTTATCTAGAAAATTCCTTAATATTTTTTTATGTTTATTAAATTATAAATTTGTATTTACTTACCCTTCAAGTTTGTGTTTTTAAAACTGATTTTCTTTACTAGTATTTTGCTTTTTTTTTTGTAAAGATGTATGGCTTAGTGCAAATCAATATTGATATGAACACTAATCTTCAGTATATGGCTGGACCTCTACAGGCACTGAAAAGCTCAAAGCCAGTATATTGCTATTCTGAAAACTCACAGAGCAGATCTGAAAGAACAGAGACGGACCTATATACTGGCAGAACGCTGTTGGAGAAATATGGCTCAAGGTTTGAGTGAGCTGGCAGAAAGCGGCGTTGTTTAGGATGGGTGAACGAGAACGTAGCCCTGCAGAGTTATAAGCCCAACTTGTTGACTCCTATCCGTGCCTTCATTTCAGAGCTTTATTTCATTTTTACTGGAGCTTTACAGTTCTCATGCTGTGCTTACCCAGCCATGAGACAACAGCGTGAAGAGCAAAGAAAAAACTGCACTTTCAGGAGAACTTAGTCTAAGTTCTCTAAAGCACTAAAGAAAAGTTTAATGTAAAACATGTTAAAAGTAAGAAAACTATAGATTTTAATGTTAAATAAAAAATACGTGTGACGATGTGATACAAAATCTAACAATACTTGTAATAGATATTTATAAAATAAATAAAAGGCGATTTTAACAATAAATTAAAAGTGAAACTCTAAATCAGTGCCTTATAATGTACAGGCGGTCTCCAGGTTACAAACATTCGACTTACAAACGACTCCTACTTAAAAAGGGAGGAAGATAACCGGAAGTGAGAGGAAATCTACCCCTACGAACGGAAATTCACTCCTGTAAGAGTTCTCATAGGGAAAAGGCGTCCCCACTGAAGCTTTATCACCAATTCTTGTTTCCACAACAACCCAAAATTTTCAAAATCCAGTTGTCATAGGGACAAAAAGTGAGGTGAAATCTTCTGAACAGGTTCACAGACAGCAAAACAAAAATTTCATGGGTGTTAAACCTTCCCTATGCTATCCAAAAAACGTAAAAATATTTTTTTTGGCTGAAGCTACATTTAAAAAAATTAAATGAAATAAAATAATAAAAATTGTTGCAGAAGACCACTGCTGTCCCAAAGAGAGCAGCAATCCTTTTCTGCAGCCTGCTACATATGCCTTGAATTTTAAACTGGTGCTGGGGAACTATTTGACTATTAAGCACAACAAGAAACCATTGTGACCATTTTACTCACTGGTAAATATATCTAACTTCTTTTTTGTTTTAAGTTTTTAGTTAAATCTGAAGATTTTGTTTGCCTTAACCCTCTGTTACCTTTCATCTTTGTAGATGTTTATCAGCTGTAAAGGAACTTACAGAGCTCAATAAATAAAACTGGACCAGTTGCATTAGCGGTTTATATCTACAGAGGACTGAAAGTTAAATGTAGATTGAATATCTTGGTCCTGAAAAAAATCAGGGAGTTGGGGAACTTCTCCTTAAAATGGGTCACTGTTAGGAGCCCCATTTACTGTAAAGTGAAATTCGCTATAAAGCTAAGATGTATGAAATGTTTGTACTGTAAACCTAAAGTTCTGTTGTTTAGTAGATGAAAAATAACATTCCAGTGTTTCAGCAAACCAGATTCCCTGTGGCATCTTTGGAAGTGTTCCCCATATTCAAACTTCTATGGCAGGTTTGATTGTGATGGCAGGCTGCTGTGCGAAATGTCCTTATCAATTTTTTTTTATTAGTCTTTCTGTATGAAAGAGGCAGCAAGTAACCCACAGTCGATATGTTTAGGAATAGTTCTCCTGTGTCAGGGTTTTCTCCAATCACCAGGCTACCAACAGAAGGCAGCGTAGTGGATAAGTACAATAGTAGATAAAAACATAGAGTACATCTAAAGAACATGTATGACAGTTTTAACAGGTCCAAAATCAGGTTAGTAGTGCCCAAGTCTGATAATTAAAAAAAAAAAATCCTTTACTTTTCCAGAGTGAACCAAATCCTTCTTCATTTGTGTCTCACATGCTTCCTCCCAGGCCCTGCAGTTCACGGGGGTGCAGCAGCAATAGCAGTACTGCTTAGCAAGAGAAAAATGTTGCTAGCCATGCAAAATTGTGAGGTACATATACAATTGAGTGCTGCAATGTGTGTGTGTGTGTGTGTGTGTGTATATATGTATATATATTTATATATATATATATATATATATATATATACACTACTCAAAAAATTTATAGGAACACTTTTTAACCATAGTATAGCATCAAGTCAATTAAACTCCTGGGATATTGATTTGGTCAGTTAAGTAGCAGAGGGGGTTGTTAATCTGTCTCAGCTGCTTTGGCGTTAATAAAAGTAACAACGGGTGCACTATATGGGCAACAATGAGATGGCCTTCAAAACCAGAATGGTTTTGCAGGTGGAGGCCACTGACATTTTTTTCCCTACTCATCTTTTCTGACTGTTTTTTAACTAGTTTTGCATTTGGCTAGGGTCAGTATCACTGCTGGTGGCATGAGGCGATACCTGGACCCTATAGAGGTTGCAGAAGCAGTCCAACTCCTCCAGCATGGCACTTCAATATGTGCCATTGCCAGAAGGTTTGCTGTGTCTCCCAGCACAGTCTTAAGAGCATGGAGGAAATTCCAGAAAACTGTCAGTTACTCCCAGAGCGGGCCAGGGTTCGATTGGCATTTTCTATTGAACAACCAGAATTGGCAAGTCAGCCACTGGTGCCCTGTGCTTTTCACAGATGAGAGCAGGTTCACCCTGCGCACATGTGACAGATGTAAAAGGGTCTGTAGAAGCCGTGGATATTGTTATGCTGCCTGTAACATGGTTCAGCATGACTGGTTTGGTGGTGGGTCAGTGATGGTTTGGGGAGGCATATCCATGGAGGGATGCATAGACATCTTCAGGCTAGATAATGACACCCTGACTGCTATTAGGTATCGGGATGACATCCATGGACCCATTGTCAGAGACTACGCTGGGGCATTGGGTCCTTGGTTCCTCCTAGTGCAGGACAATGCCCGGCCTTATGTGGTGAGAGTAAGCAGCCAGTTCCTGGAGGATGAAGGAATTGATGCCATTGAATGGCCTCCATGCTCGCCTGACCAAAATCCAATAGAACACCTCTGGAACATTATGTTTTGGTCCATCCGACACCGCCAGGTTGCACCTCAGTCGGTTTAGGAGCTCAGTGATGCCATGGTCCAGATCTGGGAGAAAATACCCCAGGACACCATCCATCGCCTCATAAGGAGTTTGCCCTGACATCAGGCATGCAAATAAGCATGTGGGGGCCAGACAAACTACTGAGCACCATTTTGAGTTGCTGCAATGAGATTTCAGCAAAATGGACTAGCCTGCAGCATAATTTTTTCACTTTGATTTTTAGGGTGCCTTTGGTTTCAGCCCTCTATAGGTTGAAAATTTTCATTTCCATCAAACGATGTGGCGTCCTTTCATTCCTAACACATTCCCCAATCCATATCAGTATAGATATCCAGCATGAGATTTAATTCCCATTGAGATCTGATGTGTTTTCAAAGTGTTCCTTTAGATTTTTTTGAGCAGTGTGTGTGTGTGTATATATGTATGTGTGTATATATATATATATATATATATATATATTATTCTTTTTTTTTTTTTTTTTTTTTTAGGAAGCCATATTTCTACTTTAACCACTGAGCTGATAGGTTAATCTTCCTGTATGTATTTCAAGGCTTAAATTTACTGGTACATTTTGACTGGAGCATGCCTATAAAACCTGACAGATGTTCTTACTCCTTCCCACTCTGTAAAAACAAAAGGTTATCCACAGTAGAATGGCTACAGAAAAATAATGCTTACTCTTTTTTTTTATGGAGGACATGTCCAATTATCTTGAAAAGGCATTATAGACTCAAAATGTTCTAGAAAATTACAAAACTATAGTAAATTTGTTAATTTTAAAATATTAGGAGAGTCTTGTAAAAAATATAAATATTTCATAGCTGCACCTCACCCCTCTGTGTTCCTCCATATTTATCACAACCAGGAGTGACAGTTTCACTCTTCATCTACAGCAGCCCTTTATGAATGTTGTCTGTGGACTGCAATGACTTAAAGCCTACTTGTAGCTACAATTAAAAAAAAAAAACTAACATCAGCACAAGGAACATAACAGTCAGTAGGTAGGGTGTGTGGTTTGTACCTATTCCTCTTCTGTTTGTAGAATTCTCCTCTGTCCTTGCCCCCTCCCTCACAATCCACGTTAATACAATTAAGGGGCTCCCACCTGTGCTTGTCTGTACTACAGCTCCTGTGAATGATCAACAATCTAGGAATGGAGGACGTGTGGATGATTGAAATCAACACAATTATATGTGTTGCATGCAAATGTTTTGACAAAGAACATGTCAATTTGAGGCAAAAGCAGAGGGATGACTCAGGGCTCTTTCACACGGAGCGGACCGCATTGCGATCCGCATTGCGATCCGCTGCGGCACTTTTTTTTCTTCTTCACGGAGCTGATGACACTGGTGTCATCCGCTCCGTATGTCCGCATATCATCCCATCCGTTTGCGGATGATATACGGACATAATGTATGTCTATGGGCATTGCGGATGTCAGCAGATGACACCGCTGACATCCGATTTTGCATCCATTCCGTTTTTTAAACGGAACAAAAATAGGGTTCTGTTCCGTTCCAAAAAACGGAACAGAACTGAAAGGACGAAAATTGGATGTCAGCAGATGGTCATCCGCTGACATCCGCAATGCCATTGACCTACATTATGTCCTTATATCATCCGAAAAAAAATAGGATGATATACGGACATGCGGAACGCCCGTGTGAAAGGGCCCTCAGTTAATCTGGAACTGCTCTTTCACTGTCCAGTCTGAATTTAGTGTTGGCAAAAGGGTACCACTGAATATAACTGTAAGCGGTGTCATCGACCTTCTCAGTAGTGGACCGGCAAAACTATAAATATCCTTGATAGGTTAAACCGCTCCCAAATATGTATTGTATATATGCATTTAGCTATTGTGGAAGAGGCATGCAACCTCTCTCAGACCTATAGAACATTAGCTGCGCTATGGTCATAAGAGTAATGGATCCCTACAAATTATTTCTCTGCTTATGGAAGCTTCAAATACCATGCTCAAGCATCATCAGAGGCTCTGCTCAAACAGAAATTTGTTTTTGTAATCATAACTAGATCATAAAAGCCCAGTGGCATCAACCCATGTCAGGACCAAGGTGCCCACAGCATGTTTCCATGTGATTTGATGGTCTATGGTAAAGTGGCCAAACAAACAATAGTGTGTCCAAGGCCCTCAGTGGTGCATACACGAAAGAGAGGACAGAAGAGATAAAACTTTTAAAAAAATAAATTGAATCCTTTCATTTATTAATAAACTGTAATATACAATACTGAATATATAGAGAGCCACTTCTTCATTTATGCATGTATTAATTAGTCAGAAGCAAAGCGTCTGAATTTCAGTGGCCTATGGCATGTCGTGTAGTTGCACACTGAAATCATAGTCAATTATTCCAGCTTCTAAGCTGACTGCTGCCCTTTCTTCCTTATCACACATGGAATGTGACGGTGACTTGTACACGTAAACAGTTATAATACCAGCTATGAAAATAGCCCCTAATGTAAATATATGACATCGTTCCTTGTCAGGGCAGTTCTGTGTTAACATGACACATTTTAATGTGCCCAAGGTTGACATATTTCAAATATCATCATGAAAGTGTGAATGCTAAAAAGTCACAATAAAACAAAATAGAGCAACAAATTCATCTATGGCTGGTATAGCATATAAACATAACCCATAAATAAAGAGTTGGGCAATTATCTCCTTCAGTCCAGCTATTTTGCAATTACACATTAGATATAAAAGAGAAGTAACAAAGAACTTTCAATGCTTGTAAAAAAAAAAAAAAAAATGTTTGTAGATGTGAACACCAAGGCCTTTCTTTCACAATCACAGTGCTACACCCTAGATGAAAAATGATAGGGTTTGTACAGGGGATGTTTTGTAGTTTAATATATTTTTCATCTTCCATTCTAGATGACAGAGTATCAAGTGTGTGCATAACTGAAGTGCTGCAACCTTGAGCTTGTTTTCTGATCTCATGTGATCACTTCAGTCATGTGCTAGCAAAAGTATGTTTTTATTCTTTTCCTTGCACATGATTGTGAGGGTAGGTAAAAGAAACACCTGGTATCCAATTAGAAGTAAAATAAAGGTGAATATATAGTCAATTTATTGAAAGTGGCAAAGCATGATAAAACTAATACGTTTCGGGGGAACATCGACTCCCCCTTCTTTAGGGTTGCTACTGTATGCTATGGTGGGTAGGGATGTACCCAAGCTGGTATATCTGTGGCACGGGAATCTGTAAAGATTGCTGTGTACTCCGACAGTGGCAGCATGCCACTTTCAATAAGACGACTATATATTCACCTCTATTTTACTTCTAATTGGATACCGGGTGCTTCTTCTACCTAACCTCATGAGTAAAAATGCGGAAACTACCTCAAGGCCGTACCCAGAGGTAGCAGCCCAAGTCCCTCAAAAGGGCTCACTGACGCTTTTCTGTCAAGTTGGCCCGGATTTATCGGGAGTGAACTCTCCCAACCTGCCTCCACCATCATCCAATCACAGACCCCCAACCGAGTAAGTCAGTCTAGCTTGGTCTACCACCTGTAAGAGTTGCTCATGATTGGATATTCAAAGTGAAGACCGGTTCAACTTATTTATTGTTATTCACTCTTCAAAATCAAAATTCACTTTTTAAAATCAATGTTTCCTTTGCTAAGTGAACAGCCTCTACTCCTTTAGTCAACCAACCTCACTATCTGATCATTTGGAGTGCTATATGTACTCTGCACGTCACAGTAAATGTAACTGACAATTGAGTTTGTCATGCAGCCTTATTTTCATAATTTGCATCCATTACATCCAATGAGAATAGAGTTTGACTGTGGTGAGCAATGCATGATTGGTAATTAAAGGTATGTATTAAAGCAGCCTTCCAGCCGTTTCTGTGTTTATTAAAAGTCAGCAGCTACAAAGTGTAGCTGCTGACTTTTAATAAAAAAAACACTCACCTGTCCCACAGTCCAGCGCCTCCCGAATGGCTGGGAAATCTTCTGGGACCTCTGACGTGTCCCAGAAGATGGGAGGGGGGGAGAGCAGAATGTCCACTCGAGCCTCCTAAGCGGCCCAAGTGGAAGTGGGAGCGGGTACCTGTCAAAACTCGGTACTCGCTCTCCCCTCACCCCCCCTCCCCCCCAAAAAAAAGACATGCCAAATGTGGCATATCAGGGGGTCATGAGTACTTAAAGCGGAAGTTCCGCTTTTGGGTGGATCTCTGCTTTACCTACTTGACCTCCGGAAGATTTCCTCCCCCTTCATGACCAGGCCATTTTTTTCCATACGGCACTGCGTCACTTTAACTGACAGTTGCTGTGCCTAAATAAAATTTATCTTCCTTTTTCTTCCCACAAATAGAGCTTTCTTTTGGTGGTATTTGATCACCTCTGCGGTTTTTATTTTTTTGCGCTATAAACCAAAAAAGACTAACATTTTTGAAAAAAAAATATATATATTTTTTACTTTCTGCTGTAAAACATATCTAATAAAAAGATGTAAAAAATCTCATTTCTTTATCAATTGAGGCCAGTGTATATTCTGCTACATATTTTTTGTAGAAACAAAAATCCCAATAAGCGTATATTGATTGGTTTGCGCAAAAGTTATAGCGTAAACAAACACTGGGATATTTTTATGGAGTTTTTATTTTATTTTTTTTTTACTAGCTATGGCAGAAATCAGCTAATTATAGTTGGACTGTGATATTGCAGCGGACAAATTCGGACACCTAACTGACACTTTTTAGTCATCAGTGCTAAAAATATACACTGTCACTGTACTAATAACACTGGCTGGGAAGGGATCAACAGGGGTGATCAAAGGGTTAAATGTGTGCCTAGCTGCTGATTAATTGTAGTGGGGAAGGTGCTTTTACTAGTGGAAGCCATGGATCGGTGTTCCTGCTGTACAAGAACACAGATCAATGCCTTCTGTACTGACAGAAGGGCAATCTGCCTTGTTTACATAGGCAGATCGGTGTTCAGCCTGTGTACAGAATGATAAGTGGGTGCCAGCGGACATTGGGTCCACTTGCTGATCAGCTTCCGCTGTGTGAATTCACAGCGGGAGTGAGCCACTGGTGGCGAGCCCTTGCGCCTGATACCCGGAATTGCAGGAAGCCCAGCCGCGCTGTAGAGTAAGTTAGCTATAGGGCAGTCGGGAAGCAGTTAAATAAAAAAAAAAGGCGTGTATATATATATATATATATATATATATATATATATATATATATATATATATATGTGTATATATACAGTATATATTGAAGTTTCTTAGTACTTTTAAAAAGCTTTTCTGCATTTTTTTTTTTTTTATTGCTTAGACCAGGTTTTTCCACAACAAAATTTAAATAAAATCCATTTGTAACTGTTCTTCAGCCGCTTTCATACATTTTATTGCAGCATCATGCCTAACTCCCACAAGATCTTTGCAGTCTCCCTATTCCTTGTCTAAGGGCTCTCAAAGCACCTTTGTGACCGGAACAGAGTATGCTGTGCCAAGTGCTGGGTGTCGAGACTTAATCACTGACTTCAAATCCTTTGTTAACAATCTAAATAGTGGCAGCTCTGAAACTTCAAAGCCAGGCAGCTCAGTGTGTTTATGCCTCCAATATGTCAGGGACTTAAGCATAATGTTTTATGTATATTGCCATTATGACAGTTGGAAAGGCTAGAAAAGAAAAAAGCAATTATATAATTGCTTCAAAGAATTATGCATGGGGGATAGAGGCTTTTAAGGAACACAAGAACAGCCTTAATTATTATATCACCTGAAGTCGAGCAGCAAAATTATGTCCCAATTATTTGTGATAAGCAATTAAGCCTCATGTTACAAGGCATGAAAGAAATTCCTCTAATATTGTTTTCCTTTCAGAATCCGGCAGGGAAAACACGCCGCTTTTATTTTTTAAAGAAGTGCGTGGGCTCTGAGAGAGGGGGTCATTCAAATCTTTGTTGGTTTATTTATTTATTTGCGTGTTGATACAGTGAAAGGGTTGTTTGTGATGTTTCACTCGCGCTAAGGTGATGTATTCTGCAATTCTAATTCTGCCTTACCCTCCCCAACTGTTTGAAGCCAAGACATTGAGTTTTTCTTTTTTTTTTTTTTTTTTTTTTATTTTATGCTTCGTTTTTTGCCAAGCAGTATTGACAAGGTTTCCATTTCTAAAATGACAGCCATGGTAAGGAGCGGTAATTTGTGAAATTCCTGATGTGCTTAGAAGTTGGTTGAAAAATGACAAAAAATTATAACCTAAAAATTCAAAAATAATTACAGCCTTAAACAATTATATTTAATTAAAAAAAAAAAAAAAAAAACTGGCACACTGGATAAAGAAAGAGAAACTTGTTCATAAAAGGAAAGCAGTATTTTAACTTCATAACACATTTGATATACTTAAACTGTCCATAAACAAGCTGGTCGTAAGGCGAGAAAGACCTAATGTAACCTGCAAGGAAGCACAAGACTCAACTCCTGTGTAAAAGTGGAAGTGGGTCAATTTTATTTTAATATTTTTTTTTTTTAGTGCGTCTGGGAAAAAATGCAAGTGTTCATGTGTATACTGTATGTGTGTGTGTGTGTGTGTGTGTGTGTATATGTGTATATATATATATATATATATATATATATATATATACACACACACACAAACGCCCACACATCATGCTATTTAATGTGAGAGGGAGGAGTCACTGCTGTGGCTCAGCTACTTGTTTGTGTAAATTTCAGCTTAAGATACAGAGCTCTGTACATAAAAGGCTTTTTTTTTATGGAGGTAAGAAGAAACTGGAAAGCATTTAAATTGAGGCCTTAAACTTCATCTTCTGACAGAAAATAAGAATACAAAAATCTTGTATCAAAGATGGGAACAACAAAATTTATCATGAAGGTATATGGGATAGCCACTGAAATATCTAGTGAATATATAAAATGAACAGACACACCAAGAGCAGTTTTGATAAAAAGCATAAAACAAACCTTTACTGGACATCATAATACATAAAGCTTTTTGCACATGAAAGTTACCATAATCATTACCAAGGCTCCAACATACACTCCTATTCCCAATATCCCAAAGAAAGGTCAAACTCGATATCTGGAAGAAGACAGTGAGGTGGCTTTTTGCTGCATGCTTTCCTTCCACAGCTCCAAAAACGAACCCTTCCTTACCCTATGCTAGAGACTCTATTTATAGTCCTGTAGACCAGAGACCACCTACATGATTTAAATATTCCTGTTAACCACTCACAGGTTGTTTTGTGAGTGATGTCGGCAAGACATTGTTGCACTTTTCCTCAAAACCACATGGTCAATTGGCTATGCGGAAGCCATCTTTACGCGTTATGTCAAAAGCTCACCAAACCACCTGTGGGTGAGAGATATTATTACACATGTATGGAGACATTTGTCATGAATCAGTTAAAAAATATCCACAACTGATACAAATCTAATATGCAATATTTGATATTTAACTAGCAAATGCTTTGTAACATTTTATTTTGAAGACCTAACTATAATAAAAAAGAATAACATGTACAGAACCACTAAATATTCCTTAAAGCGGAGTTCCGGGCACAGAAACCATTTTTCAACAAACATACCCCCGGGACAGTCAGTGCTAGTACATTCTACAATGGCTAGCCTCTGATCTGTCCCGGTTCGCACTTACCTTTTAGAAGAAATACTCACTTTTAAAACTTCTTCTCCAGCGTTGCCATCTCTGTTGTGGGCAGCTGAAGCTAGCGCGATCCTCTTCGGCGTCCTCTTCCGCGTCTTCTTGTCCCAGAATGCGCCTGCACCGGCTCGTCACTTCCGGTGCGGCGCCGCATTCCTCCACAGCTTCTGGGCATGCCCAGAAGCTGTTTAGCGGGGAATGCGGCGTCGCCCCGGAAGTAACGAGCGGGGCCGGTGCCATCGCATTGATTCCTGGGAGCGATGACGTTCAGCTCCCAGGAATCATCGCAAGACAGGAAGTGACGTTGGAGCCGCGGCACCGAGGGAGGAAGTAGAGAATAGGTGAGTATATTCAATCTCCAATTACAAGGTGAGTGAAAAAAAAACTAACTATCCAATTCCTTTTCAGGTGAGGGAGACCAAGCGGATGGGCACAAAAAAAAAAGTTTGTTTTTGTGCCCGGAACTCCGCTTTAATATTTTTATCTGTATATATCATTTTGACAGGATGGGAAACCTTATTGTGTGATGATCTGTACATGCATGTGATCATTGTGCATATAGTATACATGGACTTAGTGTGCACAACCCAAGAACAAAAATGTCAAGTTTTGCAGCTTAACATTTTTATTTTCTTCTTTTTACCCAGTGAGCCTGCTCTTAGAACACTTTCTGTCCTAGAGGACAATGCTTACTGACTGGCCTGTATCATTGAAGGAGTGTCATGGTCAAGAAGTGTGCTTAGGCCTAAAGAACCTTTCCCCCCCTCTCCTTTTCTACATATTATAGGCACAGCATTAATTAACTTTGTAGCAACATACATTTTCTTAAGTATTACTTTGTCTCTACAGGCTCAAGGAATACCCATCTTCCCTAGTGATATATACACAAATCTTCAGCCAGATGAGTGTAGACAAAAAGGAGTTGTGTGCTTATATAGATGTTTATTGTCAATTCTATTTTAGTGTTAAACCTTAACATTTCAAATTAATCATTTCCTGTAGGACAATATAAAATACAACTTTAGGTAATCCAGAAGAAAACAGGGAATCAATGCTATTTATAAGCATTATTATTACTATTTTATGTTTCAGCATTACATCATAAAATATGCCATAAATGTAGGCTTAGCTGTTTTACCAATCTTTTGATGCCTATATGCATTAGACATCCTTCAGCCAATCTTTACAATTTTACCCTATTAGGGATTAACAGAATGTGTAGGAAATGAAAAAGCATAGCGGGTCGGCTTGGTATGCTGAAGTCAAGGTAAAAATGTTATGTATGAGCGGAGACTTTGTGATCAGCAGTCACTTTTGCAACATAATTATTTTCTAGTTTTGGACCAGCTGTAGTTCCACCTTGAACCTTGACCATAAAGGTACAGTACAGCGATCTCTTATACTAACTGGTGCTGGATATCTGCAGGATTTTTCAATGAGGTTGTTTATCGAAGTTCTCCTGGCCTAGTTTTTATCCTTAAAGAAGGAATTTATATACCGAGTAGCTGTGATGAAGGGCTGTAGAAGGGAGGCCTTTATCGCAGCTCCTCTTTTGTATGTGTGCTCTATTCTCCTGTGGATGGCAGTTAAGTATACAGAAGCCTACTCGTTCCATGCTGTCAACACTCTCTGAATTTAGTGAGTATTTTCCTGCTGTGACAACGCAGGATTAACATCCCAGCGATCACCCGGGCCCCAAACCCTACAATTTAATAGCTTTTTAGGTTCTCTTCTCTTTCTAAACAGCAATTAATCTCATTTTAGCACAATTTTCTCGTTTCTGAAGTCCCCTCATTGAGGAGCTGTTTTGTTCATATTTGGCTTCATCTCCTCTGCATAGTCATTAGAGTCTCCAATTAATGTCACCTTTAGCTGAAGAGTACTCATTTTTATTGAGAAAATGACAGTTGCTACCATGAGCAGTGTAGTGTAATATACATTAATTGCCCCGTAACACTGGTAATTACCAGTTTTTTTCAGGGCTCTCAGTAAACCGTCATGCCTAGACAAGACTAGAGCAGATACAGAGTAGTCATTAGGCAAAGGGGCCAGTCCTGTTTTCTGTTGGCTTCTCCTTTCCTCTTAACTCTTTATTTAGCAATGATAAGGATGCACAAGCACAGTATCGAAGAGTCTGTCAGCCCTTAGTTTGTGTTTTTCCTTGCTACACCCCTTTGCAGAACCATTGCTAACCGAAGAAAACACAAAATACAGCTTTCATAGTAAGTTTACACAAAGTTTAGTGGTTGATATACAGTTTGGACACTGACCGAGAATGAATGGTTTAGAAGCTCTTTGACCATTTAAAAAGTGCTGTTTGAACATTTACAATAATATTTTTAGTGTTAATTTCATGGCCCTGTCACATAGAATATACATTATACTCATGTACTGTATGTTACAAGAGCATGGAACTTTTCTTTTCTTTTCTTTTGCTAGCATTGTTCTACTGGTGACAGAAATACAGAAGTAAATAAGAGTTAAATAGGAAAAAACTAAGCTGAATTCTTCATGAAAAAAGTATTCGTCTGAAAGGGAACATTTCTGTATGGACATGTGGAAGCTACCATTGTTGATTTGTTGTGAGGGAACAGTTAGACTAATTTCTTTTAAACTACTTGGTGAGTTGCTGACCTAGATTAATCACACAGCTAAACATCTACAGTATCTAACAAAAGTGAGTACACCCCTCGCATTTTTGTAAGTATTTTATTATACCTTTTCATGTGACAACACTGAAGAAATTACACTTTGCTACAATGTAAAGTAGTGAGTGTACAGCTTGTATAACAGTGTAAATTTGCTGTCCCCTCAAAATAAATCAAGATACAGCCATTAATGTCTAAACCGCTAACAACAAAAGTGAGTACACGCTTAAGTGAAAATGTCCAAATTGGGCCCAATTAGCTATTTTCTCTCCCCAGTGTCATGTGACTTTTTATTGTTACAAGGTCTCAGGCGTAAATGGGGAGCAGGTGTGTTAAATTTGGTGTTATCGCTCTCACTCTCTTATACTGGTCACTGGAAGTTCAACATGGCACCTCATAGCAGAGAACTCTCTGAGGATCTGAAAAAAAGAATTGTTGCTCTACATAAAGATGGCCTAGGCTATAAGAAGATTGCTAAGAAGATGAAACTGAGCTGAATGGTGACCATGCAGGGGTTAAACAGGACAAGTTCCACTCAGAACAGACCTTGCCATGGTCGACCACAGAAGTTGAGTGCACATGCGCAGCATAATATCCAGAGGTTGTCTTTGGGAAATAGATGTATGAGCGCTGCCAGCGTTGCTGCAGAGGTTGAAGGGTTGGGCGGGGTCAGCATGTCAGTGCACAGACCATACACCGCACACTGCATCAAAGTGGTCTGCATGGCTGTCGTTCCAGAAGGAAGCCTCTTCTAAAGATGATGCACAAGAAAGCCCGGAATCAGTTTGCTGAAGACAAGCAGACTAAGGACATGGATTACTGGACCATGTACTGGAACCATGGTTCAGATGGTGTCAAGCGTGTGTGGCGGCAATGAGGTGAGGAGTACGAAGACAAGTGTATCTTGCCTACAGTCAAGTATGGTGGTGAGAGTGTCATGGTCTTTGGCTGCATGAGTGCTGCCGGCACTAGGGAGCTACAGTTCATGGAGGGAACCATGAATGCCATCATGTACTGTGACATACTGAAGCAGAGTATGATCCCCTCCCTTCAGAGACTGGGCCGCAGGGTAGTATTCCAACATAACGACCCCAAACACACCACAAAGATGACCACTGCCTTGCTAAAGAAGCTGAGGGTAAAGGTGATGAACTGGCCAAGCATGACTCCAGACCTAAACCCTATTGAGCATCTGTGGGCCATCCTCAAATGGAAGGTGGAAGAGGACAAGGTCTCTAACATCCACCAGCTCTGTGATGTTATCATGGAGGAGTGGAAGAGGACTCCAGTGGCAATCTGTGAAGCTCTGGTAAACTCCATGCCCAAGAGGATTAAGCAAGTGCTGGAAAATAATGGTGGGCACACAAAATATTGACACTTAGACATTGTCACTTAGGGGTGTACTCACTTTTGTTGCCAGCGGTTTAAACATTAATGGCTGTGTGTTGAGTTATTTTGAGGGGACAGCAAATTTACACTGTTATACAAGCTGTACACTCACTACTTTACATTGTAGCAAAGTGTCATTTCTTCGGTGTTGTCACATGAAAAGATATAATATATTTACAAAAATGTGAGGGGTGTACTCACTTTTATGAGATACTGTATATGCATATATTTGATCTTGGTAGGTGAAGCTGTGAAAGCGGCATAAAGATGATGGTCCCAAAACTTTAAACAGCACTTTCAAAAACCAGTTAGCAGTGACAGCTCCAATAATTCCTATCCTGACATTTAAAATCTAGAATTCTGTTCAGTTTGATCTGGGCTTGGGTAATGTAATTCGATAAAAATAGCTAGAAAACAGGAAGGGGATCTGTTGTTAAATATCAGCTCTGGGACCCTTGTTCATAGTTTAGCATTTTGTGAAATGTCTTTAAAATTGAACAGAAAGATGGGTACACTTGCAGTATCTTTATCTTTTTTACCCACAGACAGTAAAGATGGCTATTGTTTTTATTAAACCAACTGTTATAGATCAAATTAATATATGTAAAGTGTAGCTTGGTGGTTCTGTGGTTAGTACAGGCATCTTGTAGTGTTGTGGTTCAGCATTAATTTCCCATTAGGTCTCTATTTTCTGTTCATGCAAGTTTAAATTGAAGGTTTTTAGAGTTACAATAGAATATTAATGTATACATAAAGGTAGACAACAGTTTACATATAAAAAGTTACAGTTAACTGCGGATCCACATACATCAACTATAGAGATATCCATTTTACCATAGACACACAGTTAATCACAGAGGTATCTATAGATTTCCTAGAGCCCATGGAAGAAAAACTCAGTGGTTTGAACAAGAATAACAATAGGCAAGTTTTGGCTCTCAGGAATCCTTTACAGTCTATGAGTTTGAGCATCCTTCAGCCAATCTTTACAATTTTACCCTATTAGAGAATAACAGAATGTGTAACGTAATGAATAACGTAATGAACAAGCATAGCAGGCTGACTTGGTATGCTGAAGTCAAGGAAAAAATCTTATGTATAAGTTGAAACTTTGTGATCAGCAGTCACTTTGGTAACCTAATCATTTTCAAGTTTCAGACCAGCTGTAGTTCCACCTTGAACCACGACCTGAAAGGTAAAGTACAGCTATAACTTATACTAACTGGTGCTGAATGCCTGCAGAGCTTTTCTATGTGGTTGTTTTTCAAAGTTCTCTTGGCCTAGTTGTTATCTTTAGAGAAGGAATTTTTTTTACAGAGTAGTTGTGATAAAGGGCTGTACAATATTGTAGTAGAGAAAAGGGACAAGGCAAGACTATACAAAAGAAGGGGCATCCCACCAGATCTCTAATAACTGAGACAGAAGAGGGAATCTGAGGGTGGATGTTGGACTTGACAGGGTCTAAAGTGAGGTTGATCATATCAAAGGACTATGAAAGTATGATAAAAGCCGCTAGGAAAATAGTGGACCATTCATGAAGTCCAGATCTGTTCAGATTTGCAAACTTAGTCCTTAAGGAGTGTGGCCACCTTTCCAATAATTAGAAACCAGTTTATTTTGTGTTTAACTTAAATGATCACTGGGGAGTTAAAGATCACAATGCTTTGGAATGGATTTGTTTAGAATTGGTGATCCAGGTTGATTAATACTTCGTTTGGGGATTTTAAAAAGCCTTTACCCTGTAGTGTATAGTGTCGTGTGTAGCATACTGCAAATGGTAAGCATTAGCTCAGTATGATCTGGTTTTAGAGCATTCTTACTAAATATGGATAATGGTGCCTGCAGCTTTGCAGCCACTAAAGCATAAGCGTAAAGCTTTGGGTGAGAATTTTTCCAAACACCTTGGCACAGTTTTCCAACATATAAGTAATTTGTAGGTGGAAGGTTTTATGATGGAAGCCTTAATAGAACAGTGGGCTGTTGTATTTGACCGCTCCCAATATCCCCTCTGCGTTTAACATAAGGAAAAGTATTTGTGACCTGTCCTTCTAAGATTGATTTGTATATCCTAGATATAATAGCTCTAGCTATGGGGTCCTATTGGCATTTATAGTAAAGTAAAATAACCGCGCTAAGCCACAAAAAATTCAATCTGTGAAGAGTTGAATAAAGCAAAGCTGCAGCTACAGTGGGACACACCAAAAATAATATATAAACAAGAGGTCCATAGGAAGACGTCATTTATGACGAAACGCATAGGGAAGGCGTGCTGACGTCACCACGCAATGCCCGGAAGTCTGGCGGCTGTGTGTATTTCTTTTGGATCCTGCCGACAAGCGCTGTTTTGAGCTTACTTATGTGAGTTTTCTACCTTTTTATTAAATTGTTTATCTATACGTACTTCACTATGGTGATTATCATTCTTTTATGACCACTGCTGGACCGTGGATTGTCCGGATTTTCAGGGTCTACCATCTGGCTGATCTGAGCGGAACCATCTTGCCGATCTAAGTGGAGGTGTTAAGGTCCTGGTTGAGCTGGTTGATTCACCCTCTGAGTTCTATATGCCTGATTATATGGCGTTTCTGGTAAGCGCAATAGCGTGATTCACTTCCAGCATGGTGATAGCATTATTGAGCGGTGGAGGTTTGCTTTTGATCACTGCTATACTCATCTTTGGACTTAACCTACATAATTTATTGGACACTGTGATTTATGTTTCTGATACTATTGGATGTCACTTCATTTATTTAATTGCAAGAGCACATGAGTATTTGATATCACTTGGTCTTTATTTTTATTTGGATACCTTTAGAGATATCCTTCACTGTATTTGTTTATCACATTTATCATTTAGCGCAGCTTTACTTGTTTATATATTACTATTGGCATTTATGTTTGAATGTAGAAGAAGACGACTGAATAATGTATGAGAGTGTCCAGTGGAGCATAGGAAGGCATCCATTTACCTAAGTTTTTCCCAAATCTGTAAGGCGCAGCTAACATGTGGATTAGTCATCTGTTTGTGGAAATGGTGTAGGATCTAAAGTAGAGTTTTTCCACCAGATTTGGTTCATTTTGAGGGCTTCCAGGCAAACCCAAAGAGGATTCAGCATTTGTGATAGACCAAAAGATGGGGGATTTTTGCTGCCATAAAGTAATTGGCTACATGTAATACTAAGAGCCAACTCAAAAGCCCCCCCCCCCCCCAACTTGGTGCTTGGGTTAAAAAAATATGTACTGATTTATGTGAGGTTAGCAATTTACCAAAATAAAAGTCAGTATTTGTTTCTGGAGGGAGGGGATTTTAATGGGGAACACTCAAAAGCTATGTAAGAGTTAGGGAGGAAGGTCATTTTAACAGCCTCAGTGTGTACCAGCCATAAGAGATGTTATTTTTTTCTTGACTCCATAAACAGACAAAATTGGTTTAATAGAACGGGGTCTTTCGCAGAGTACACAGTGTCATAAGAAGAGGTCAGCTATATCCCTAAATATGGTAAACGAGTATGTTCCCATTGAAAAGCTCTTCTGGAGTTGAGTGGAGAAGATTTTTGCCATTGTATTGGAAAGTGCTCTAAAAGTGAAGTATTCAAAAAGAGAGGATGTGAATTACTGGACTACATCTGTATTGCTTAGTAGGGAGTCATTAATTTGCCAACTATAGGTTTCAAAGAAAAAAGGAGACAAAAGTTGAGATCTAACCAGGAATTACCAATTATGTTGATGAATTTCAGAAAGTGTAAGATGTGGTTAATAACAAAGAAGTGATCTATCCAGGGGAACAGTCTATATGCCTAGGTCCTACTAATGGCTACATAGACATTTGCAGCAATTTAAGCTATGAGGCTGAAAATGATGGGGATGAATACAAGTTGTTAAAGGTAGTACCTTATAGGATTGCAGCTGCCCAGTATGGGGTATATTCTGTTTTTATTGTGACATACAGTGGAAATGTTATGGCGTGCAGGTGTATGTCATATATATATATATATATATATATATATATATATATATATATATATATATATATATATACATATATATATATATGACGTAGGAAGTACAGTCTATTCTTCCCTGCACTCTATATTTTCTCCATAGTCACTATTCATATATGCATAAATTGTGGCTTGAGGGGAAAGGGAGGGTTCAGCATGTTTATTACATGCCTGATAACCTAAGGGTATGTTTCAGAGCAGTTTCAGAGCAGAAAATCTAATTAGGTTCAGTAGAGTGCCATTTAGGGGGTGCCATGTTGTAAACTTTTCTTCCCCCTTTCTTGTTGGCTGCACTAATGCGATCAGGGATATAGGGTCATCGGTGCCTGATTGTGTTCTGCTCCATACCATGGTGCCCCAGGGTAATCTCCAGTTGTTTGGTTACCTCCGTCTCGAAAAAACCTTAACCCTTAGCTAGGTTGTATGCCCTAATCATCACATAGTAATGCTTGTGTGGACCCGTTTTGGCAAATGTTTACTTAAAAGTTGTTGATATTTTAGATAAATCTGTGGTCAACTCACCCACCACTTGTTTATTTCACCTACATGAAGCAAGCTATGACTTAAATAATTTAGGCTTATTCTTAAAATTGTAAATTGAAGTGCAGAATTTTTTAGATAAAATATCAAAAAAGCTTTAGTATAAATCAAACCAAAGGATAAAAAGAGACCAGTCACTTATAACATATACCCCGCTGAGTCAGTTTCCCCGCGGTGTATACACAGGTTGACACTGAAGTTCAGATAACATAGGACAATAATTCCAATCACTGGGGCAAGCCACTGTGTAATCAGCTAAGTCTTGTACTTACAATATAGTTTCACTTCCTACAGCGTTCTCATTTTTTTGTATAGTTGCAATACCCAGGGTCCCAGGAGCAGGATTCTGTATTGATGGTTTTAACAGAAATACCTTGAGCAATAAACTTGGTATCCATGGGTACAAACATGCATAGGTCTCTATTTTTATAGAGATTATGTTATCCTTGTGTATTGTTGTATTTCTTTGGGTGTGCTCTTACTTACTCTTACAGTTTTTTTAAAAGAAATAAACATTTACAATTTAAAAAAAATTTTGGTAAGCTGAAAGGCTTTTACTCCAATTGGGGAGAAGCAGAAAGCGGAAAAGCGTCTCTAAGTGTGAACAATATAATTTATTAGACCCCTAAATTGGGCTATTCAAACATGTGTTAAAATCGTAAGCTTGTCTGTCATCAACAAGGATCCATGTGTCTCTGGTGTCTTTCGCCTTTTACACCCAAAAGATGTGCCTCAGCAGTCCTGGAGCTGATGTCAGAAGTCTGTTACTGCTGAGTGGGATGCGGTGGAACACACTGTAAAGCGCAGCGTGGCACTGCCTGGGCATGCGCTCTTCTTTCTCAAGCTGAAGTTAGTACAGAGAGCCTGGGCTTTATCGCCGGCCTGAAGTGCCAGTTTGCTGTCACATGTACACAGACAGTTAAAAATCATTACTAGCCATAAAATATATACATAATAACAAATAGTACATAGTATCTCGGTGCAGACACTTGTATGGGAAAGTGAGTTTTATGGATATACAGATTGCTGCATGCCTATAAGAAAATTTGAGAGGATTTTTATTATTATTAAAATAAACGCAGCAAGGTAAGGAGTCAATAAAAAGGATTTTTCATACTACACTATGCTTTTCCTCTTTTCTGCTTTTCCCCATCTACATAGTCAGCTACAGCTCTTGGATCAGCTTGCCCTAAGAGTGTTTTTGACTTGCTTATCTTTATAGTTTAACTTTCACCAATGAACTTTATTGGACTGGGTTATTGCCTTTGTGCTTACCATACCCCAATTCTTTTTTTACCCCAATTGGTCCAAGGGAGTGTGTCTGTATAACTGTTTTTGGGACATTAATTTAGTTATGAAAGCACTGAAACAAAATCTTTTTTGAATGCTTCAAACATAATATGAAAAGGCAGGTTTTTTTTTTTTTAGTTTTGCATACAGCAGGGAAAGGTACAAACTCCTACTAGGTTATTGATGTCTGAGCCTCACTGGAATGATTTCCCTTCACTTCCTATCCTTGGAAACTTACAAAAAATGTGAAGAAATCCCTCCAAACTAGCTGGAATTTTCATCCTAGTCTATTGTCACCTAAACATTTGTGCCAATTGAAATATTTAACCTCACCCCTGCGGTGGGGACAACTCTAGAATTTTAGATTTTCCTCACTTTACAGGCTTGTTCGTCAGTGTCCATGAACTCATCCCTGCGAACTTTTAAACTCGTCTGTGCAGGTGAGTCTGTACAGCTGATTTGTATCTATTCACCAATATGGGCTGTCTGCATGCAGCTACCACCACTAGGATAGAAAAGTAAGCACAGGGCTCTTTATGCTTTGTGGGGCTGAGTATGTGAATGAGCTGTAAGGCACTATCTACTGGACATCCATATTTGGAGAGTAGGTTTAGTGTGCATGAACTCTGAATTGCAATATGTTTTATTAAATTTTAGGGAAGAAAAAAAAAACCCAGCAAATCCCAACAAAGTATAAATAAGAATACATGGATTAGTAATATATACATTTCCAAAAAAGAGAGCTATGAATGCTATGCTCCCATAATTGTACATAGGATTTGATTTTGAAGCAAGTTAAATGCAGCATGCTTTTGGGGAAAAATTGTTCAAATTTGATGGGCTTTCACAAGGACTTCTGCGGAGGAAAAAGCGAAGCAATGTAATCCAAGGAAAAAGCTTTTACTAAAATGTTTATAAAAATGCAAATGCTGTATTCTACATCTGTCAGAAATGCATCCCAATTGCAAGTAAGCAGCAAAGCTACTGTAAGCTGGTTTAGTTCTCTAGTTTCCACCAAAAAGCAGACTACTTGACCTGAATGGACTGTCCATTTAAAGCTGATCTCCAGGAATGCTCTATATTGCATTCCTACATCCAGCTTGGAACATTGTAATATGTGTATCTCATACCTGATGGGCTGCTGGGGAAGCTGTTAGTTGTAGCTAGCATTACAGTGATAGTTGCAATCTTCTAGGTAACTGCTGGGTTTTGAGCAGCTTCCTCTCTACACACTGACCACAGGGTTTTTTTTTTTTTAGTGATGCAATACATTTTCTGATTGGATAAAGTGTAGATGAGGTCACAATCTCCACCTCATTCAATTAGACAACACACACGACAGGACAATGCCATGATTCTTCTGTATGCTTGGCACTGCAATCTCTAACTTCCAGGGACACCTTAGTAGTGGGATCCTATAGTGGAAGGATCTCCTGTCAGTTATGTCCACCCAGCTGGCTGTACTGTACGGGTTAGTGTTGCTGCAGTGTTCTAGATTTTACATTACAGCAAAAAATAGTATAGAACTGAACTTCCAATATTTTAATAATACATCTCCAAGGAAGACGTTCACTATTGTATTATTGACATCTAGAGTGATATTATTTCTGCAATATGTGTGTTTGTGTGTATTATAGTGAGCTGTGGGGAAGGGTGAGCTAGAAATCAAAATGTGTATAATAAAGCCCTTTAGCTTTTGGGTTCTTGGGGAACTCAAGGGAATGAGAAAAAGTTGTGGGTTTTTTTTTATCTATTATCCTGCCATGTACAGTACTGTGCAAATGTTTTAGGCAGGTATGAAGAAATTAATTAAAGTAAGAATGCTTTAAAAAATATATATTTTATTTGTTTATTTATAATTAGGTAGGAAAACATAGAAACTGGGGTGCAGTTTTGATGAGTCAAAATTTGAAACTGTTGGCTGCATCAGGAAGGCAGTTTGTTCGTGAAGGGCTGGAGAGCAGTACAATAATGAGTGTTTGTAGGCAACAGTGAAGCATGTATTAAATGCTGGGGGAGAGACCTCCCGAAAGCGAAACCCACAGCTGGAACCTGAGGTGTGCAGGTAAGTGCTGGGGTTGAAAAAAAGAAAAAGAAAGAAAAAGACAGAGAGGAAAGGGGAAGAAAACGGGAAGGAGCAAAGATAGGGGGGAAGGACCAAAAGAGGGGGGGACAGAGGGGAATGGGACGGAGAGAGGAAAAAACAGGTAAGGGGGGAGAAAAAAGGGGGTAGGAAAGAGGGAAGGAAAGGAGAAAAAAGGGGGGGGATGGAGAGGAAGAAAGGAACAGAAACAGCGTACCCCGAAGGGTAAAGAGTAGGACAAGAGGGCTAGTGGGACTTTAAAGGTACCAGGTACTCAAAATGATAAAGACATAGTTAAAAACATGAAATATTTATTGACATAACATTTTTAAAAGAACGAAAAACAAACAATACAGCATTGATACATATGATTCTGACATATACAGACGTAAATGTGTAAGACACAAGGCGAAAGATAAATGATGGTAATAGATGGGTCCAATGCTGAACATCAAACCATTCCCGACATGTTTCGCGGGCAGCAGTGCACCGCTTCTTCAGGGGAATAAGAACACATAAGTGTGCAATGCCTTTTAGTATCCTGTATAATACAGCGACAACAAAAACATTTAGTTATTGGTTCAAATATATATGTAAGTGTATATACTATCAAATGTAGAGTGCATGCAACTGTGAGATATCGAGGTACATCCGAGACCACCACCACATAGGAACCCACCACCAAATCGACCAAATGGAAGTGCACCCAGAGGAAAAACGCCTCCCCAGCGGATGTGGAGGGGCATATACGGCAGGACAGGGGTAAAAAATCCATCATCACCCAGGAAGGGGAGAGGTAGAAGAAAGAATCTTTATAAAAAGGTTCTTTACTGTATATACCTTAATTCGTGTCTGCAATGGACACAATCACATAACCAAAAGCATAAAGAATGTGTCAGAAGCGGGAGGGCTCATGCAGAGCGGTCATGTTGGAATCCCCACGTGGGATGTTATTCTGTTGGAATAGAGGTTTGCACTTAAATATGGATAGAGTAAATTAGAGGGGGAATGTGATTTTTGGAAGAACAGGAAGCTTTACCTGTGTAATAGTGGATGTGCTATTTCTGAAAAGGATCGTACCATAGAGTATAGTACGGCTCAAATGTAGGCTCTCAGTTTTGTACCATTGAATCGGGGGAGAGAATGCCATCCATTCAACGCTTCTATAGAGCATAGTAAAAAAAGGGAAGGGAAAGATTTGAAGTTATTGGGTCAATCCATTCCCAAATCCTCTCTACCGAATGATGTAAATACCTTACCCTCGTGGGACCGCCGTGCGGATGAACGCCAACTCCCGACTGAACGCTGCAAACTGATCCCGCCTATTATGGCCCTCAACCCGACGCCAAACTGCGCATGACGTCATGCGCAGTGTGGGCGGGTCAGGTCCTCAACCGCGCGCGCATCCACGGAGGGTGCGCGCGCAGTGTCGTTCTATTGCTGGGCCACAGAGCGGCGGCCCCGAACGACCAAAACAGCGCCGGGCAGACAGGAAGTGTCAGGCCAGCGATGTGCGCGAGGACCACACATCCGCTGGGAAGTCCGGGAGCGCACCATCAGGTGGACGGAGGGGGAACTGCAGTGGAAGGTGGAAATTCGGATGTAGATCGATGCACAAGGAACATGACATATAAAGACAGAGAATTCAAAAATACAAAAAAGAACAAGAAACACCTAATAAATATTTATCTTATATATGAGGTTATAGATCTATGATCAGACATTAATTACACTAGAAACCTATGGGGGATACTGAGTCCCGCATAGTTTCTGTATAAATAACCAAATTCCCAAAAAGAGGGAAAAAGGACATGCGAAAGAGCAAACAACAGTCATCTTACTGGATGCTTCAGCCATATACAATATTAAATCTGAGAGAGACAAAAAAATATATATAGATTTCAAATAAATACGGACTAATTTTGAAAGGGAGCAGTCCTTCCACTGATGGAGGGACTGAGAACTTACCAGTCTCCAGGGCCGCAGCCGCGACATCGCGGGGAGTGGACGGTCAAGCAAGGACTGTATGGTGCAGAGCAAGGGCCGGGATGCTAGGCAGCTCACCTGAATAAGACTCAATGATATTCCAAATCAAAGGGATTGGAGAAAAGGGAGGGGAGGGGATTACTGGCCTAAAAAATCCCTTTGATTTGGAATATCATTGAGTCTTATTCAGGTGAGCTGCCTAGCATCCCGGCCCTTGCTCTGCACCATACAGTCCTTGCTTGACCGTCCACTCCCCGCGATGTCGCGGCTGCGGCCCTGGAGACTGGTAAGTTCTCAGTCCCTCCATCAGTGGAAGGACTGCTCCCTTTCAAAATTAGTCCGTATTTATTTGAAATCTATATATATTTTTTTGTCTCTCTCAGATTTAATATTGTATATGGCTGAAGCATCCAGTAAGATGACTGTTGTTTGCTCTTTCGCATGTCCTTTTTCCCTCTTTTTGGGAATTTGGTTATTTATACAGAAACTATGCGGGACTCAGTATCCCCCATAGGTTTCTAGTGTAATTAATGTCTGATCATAGATCTATAACCTCATATATAAGATAAATATTTATTAGGTGTTTCTTGTTCTTTTTTGTATTTTTGAATTCTCTGTCTTTATATGTCATGTTCCTTGTGCATCGATCTACATCCGAATTTCCACCTTCCACTGCAGTTCCCCCTCCGTCCACCTGATGGTGCGCTCCCGGACTTCCCAGCGGATGTGTGGTCCTCGCGCACATCGCTGGCCTGACACTTCCTGTCTGCCCGGCGCTGTTTTGGTCGTTCGGGGCCGCCGCTCTGTGGCCCAGCAATAGAACGACACTGCGCGCGCACCCTCCGTGGATGCGCGCGCGGTTGAGGACCTGACCCGCCCACACTGCGCATGACGTCATGCGCAGTTTGGCGTCGGGTTGAGGGCCATAATAGGCGGGATCAGTTTGCAGCGTTCAGTCGGGAGTTGGCGTTCATCCGCACGGCGGTCCCACGAGGGTAAGGTATTTACATCATTCGGTAGAGAGGATTTGGGAATGGATTGACCCAATAACTTCAAATCTTTCCCTTCCCTTTTTTTACTATGCTCTATAGAAGCGTTGAATGGATGGCATTCTCTCCCCCGATTCAATGGTACAAAACTGAGAGCCTACATTTGAGCCGTACTATACTCTATGGTACGATCCTTTTCAGAAATAGCACATCCACTATTACACAGGTAAAGCTTCCTGTTCTTCCAAAAATCACATTCCCCCTCTAATTTACTCTATCCATATTTAAGTGCAAACCTCTATTCCAACAGAATAACATCCCACGTGGGGATTCCAACATGACCGCTCTGCATGAGCCCTCCCGCTTCTGACACATTCTTTATGCTTTTGGTTATGTGATTGTGTCCATTGCAGACACGAATTAAGGTATATACAGTAAAGAACCTTTTTATAAAGATTCTTTCTTCTACCTCTCCCCTTCCTGGGTGATGATGGATTTTTTACCCCTGTCCTGCCGTATATGCCCCTCCACATCCGCTGGGGAGGCGTTTTTCCTCTGGGTGCACTTCCATTTGGTCGATTTGGTGGTGGGTTCCTATGTGGTGGTGGTCTCGGATGTACCTCGATATCTCACAGTTGCATGCACTCTACATTTGATAGTATATACACTTACATATATATTTGAACCAATAACTAAATGTTTTTGTTGTCGCTGTATTATACAGGATACTAAAAGGCATTGCACACTTATGTGTTCTTATTCCCCTGAAGAAGCGGTGCACTGCTGCCCGCGAAACATGTCGGGAATGGTTTGATGTTCAGCATTGGACCCATCTATTACCATCATTTATCTTTCGCCTTGTGTCTTACACATTTACGTCTGTATATGTCAGAATCATATGTATCAATGCTGTATTGTTTGTTTTTCGTTCTTTTAAAAATGTTATGTCAATAAATATTTCATGTTTTTAACTATGTCTTTATCATTTTGAGTACCTGGTACCTTTAAAGTCCCACTAGCCCTCTTGTCCTACTCTTTACCCTTCGGGGTACGCTGTTTCTGTTCCTTTCTTCCTCTCCATCCCCCCCTTTTTTCTCCTTTCCTTCCCTCTTTCCTACCCCCTTTTTTCTCCCCCCTTACCTGTTTTTTCCTCTCTCCGTCCCATTCCCCTCTGTCCCCCCCTCTTTTGGTCCTTCCCCCCTATCTTTGCTCCTTCCCGTTTTCTTCCCCTTTCCTCTCTGTCTTTTTCTTTCTTTTTCTTTTTTTCAACCCCAGCACTTACCTGCACACCTCAGGTTCCAGCTGTGGGTTTCGCTTTCGGGAGGTCTCTCCCCCAGCATTTAATACACAAACTAGGGATGTGGTACCTCTTGTTTACAATGTTTACTACAAACACACTTTCAATTTGAACAGTGAAGCATGGTGGAGGTTTCTTGCAAGTTCGGGGCTGCATTTCTTCAAATAGTTGTGGAGATTTGGTCAGTATTGACGGTGTCCTCAATGCTGAAAAATACAGGCAGATACTTATTCATCATGCCATACCATCAGGGAGGCGTGTGATTGGCCCCAACTTTATTCTGCAGCAGGATTGGCCCCAAATGTATTCTGCAGCAGGACAACAACCTCAAACATACAGCCAATGCCAGTAAAAACTTACTTTAGTGTAAAGGAGAACAAGGAGTCCTGGAAGTTAGGGATTATACACTTCCTTAGGTAAGAGACAGAAGGATTTGAGGCAGATCTGTGGTTAGTTCTTCAAGATGTTTGGAACAACCTACCGGCCAAGTTCCTTGAAAAACTGTGTGCAAGTGTACCTAGGAAAATTGATGCTGTTTTGAAGGCAAAAGATGGGCACACGAATAATTGATTTGGATTTTTTTTCTGTTTCTGTACTTGTACACCTGTTCTGGATACAACTGGCCGTACGTGGTTCATTTTTTATTTTTTCATTTTAGACAGCGGGCTTAACAGAAAAAAAAATGATTGATGGGGAAGCCCTCCACACTGCGCTATTGTATTCTGGCAGCAGACGACTCCCCTGCTATTAGAATGCACAGATCAGTGCTGCAGCCGCTGATCGAGCAGCTTTCATCAGACAGGATATTTGAACAGAAGTCGATCAGTAGATCAACTTCTGTTCAACTGCAGTGGCCATACATGGGTTGAAATTTGGCCAGTCTCTTCTGAACTGGCCAAATTTCGATCCATGTATGGCTGGCTTACGAATGAAGTTCCCCTGACATTGCAGGGATATCCTCTTACAGCTCAAGGGCAGGAAGTGAATCAAAATCTTTCCAACTGGACACAGGCATACACTTAAAGGAATATGTTAATTTAAAATGCTTTTATAGTCTTTTGCCGGCTACACACATTATGGTTACTTAATTTGTCATTCAACCATACAGTCACAATTTAAAGTACACTTCTATCCAACATGAACATTCCTTTTCTATAGCTAGTTTCCCTGTCCATTAAATACCCACAGTTGCTGACAGCATAGGAAAATTAATGCTAGTGTGTTCCCTCCTTCAGAGCATTATCTTTCTGTAGTTAGGGTTCTTTCACACGGGCATTCCGTTATCAGTTCTTTTTTTTTTTTTTTTTTAACAGACACGGATGACACATTGGAGTATGTCCGTTTATCATCCCATCCGTTTGCGGATGATAAACGGACATAATGTATGTCTATGTAAATACAGATGTCAGCGGATGACACCACTGACATCCGTTTTTTGCGTCTGTTTCGTTTTTTTAAACGGTAGAAAAAAATAGGGTTCTCTTCCGTCGGAACGGACGCAAAACGGATGTCAGCGGATGGTCATCCGCTGACATCTGTATTTACATAGACATGCATTGTGTCAGTTTTTCATCCGCAAATGGATGGGATTAAAAACGGACATACGGAACGCCCATGTGAAAGAGGCCTTAAGGTAGAGGAAGGCTGCACATATGCAGGTGGCAGTAGTCCCACTAAAAAGCACTGTGAAAACCTTATAATCGATTATTCAAAACTCAAACTACTAGCAGAATCTGGTCTCAATACAATAATAAACCATGACTTTAATATTTTTCTTGCTTGTTCTTTCATAGATTATTGTATTAAATATAGTGATTAGTAGACTAGTCACTAAAGGCAGGTTATATTAGCTATTTAAACTAATAGTTTAAAGCTGAACTTCCCTTCCCTGCCCAACTAATCACTAGGTCCCTTTAAAAAAAAAAAAAAAAAGCTTCAAGTGGTATTAAACCCTAAACCAAAAATGTAATGTATTGAAGCTCACAAATGAGGTGGCTGCATTTGTTTTCTTTTTTAGCCTGTTTTCAACTTGTGATCTGGCCATTAACACACCACCTGTAATTGAATGCCCCCACTCTGAATGAAGGTGCACAAGGAGCAGATTTGGATAGCAGTATTGTCAGTCTGGGTGGAGGGGAGCATTAGATGTCTTAGCAGATTTAAATAAACTAAAATATTGAAGCCAAACTCTAGCTTATATTTCATAAGCAATTACAGTACAAAGTGTGGGACAGACTAAATGGCTCCCTGGCATTGCAAACCCCCCCCCCCCGTATCACCGTTACCACCACTAGGAGGCCTCCCATGGTTTCTTACTGGTGAGAAGCTGTCCTTTCTTGGACCTTGGTTGAGCGACGGGGATGTTAGCCTTGACATTGATCTCCTCCCTTCACCAAAGCACTCCACATGCCCACCATCCCTCTCTCCCATTGTAAACGTAGCGCTCTCCCTCACCTTCTCAATGCTGCAAAATGTCTCATACCAGTCCACTGGTAGAGCTCGCACATTTCGAGTGAACAGGACTGGATTGGGAAGATGATGGTCATTGAGGCAGAGGAATGGATTGCCACCTGCAAAGGCACTGGAGAACGATTTGATTCTATCTGGGCCCCATGGCGAAATTACATTTCTGGCTCAGTCCCAGTCTTCTCTAGTTTTGACATTGCCCTGTTAGCCCTGGCAGATCCTACATTCCAACAACTTGTCTAGGCAAACCAGAACCACCAACAATCTTAATACTGCAGTATTTCATCAACCAATGAACCAGGTGTGACTGCCAATTTTTAGGCGCCTCAGCAGTACTTTATTGTCCTATATATTTCAACCATATTTAACATGTTACTGCAATATCTCCTTTTTTTTTTTTTGGTAATGGCCTGATCATAAATGCCTCCTCCGACCTTGTTTGAGCAAGGGGGTCAGTCCCGCTCATGCCCTGGGATAGCCCACTTCCCACCCCATCCACTATCGGGTTGTAGCCCCTAAGAAGTGTGTGGGCATAGCACTGAACTACATGGTTGTGTCCCTAGAGTGGCTTTTTCCACCCCTGAGCTACTGGGTGAATGGGTGGGGGTAACACACCTGGTTGTGTGCCACACTGGGATTTCCACAAGTGTTTAAGGGCCATTGTTTTGTTTTAAATAGGTTTTTTTTCCTTTTTTTCTATTTTTTATTTTTCCTATTCAAATGCTACAAACCAGTTTTCTGTGCGAGTCCTCCCTTCTTCCCCAAAGTTTGAGGGGATTGTCCACTTTGATCGAATACCAGGGACAGGGGAGGTCCTGCAGCTGTTACACTGTGATTGATTGCTTGTGACATGTCACATTGATTGTGAATGCTGATTTGTTCTTTTCTTCCCCCTTTTTTTCTGTTTTTTAATTTGTTTTGTATTGGCTAAAAATGTAAAATATAGATTGCATATAAGCAATTGAAACACATTTTTCTCTTTTGGTATATATGTTTTACATAAAAAATGCTGACCATTGTAAGCATCCCTGTCAGTGGTAAAAAAAATTCTCATTCCTCCAACTGCTACATCTGAAGGGCAGGGTGTTCTCTGTCTGGATCACCAGATGAAAACAAGGGAAAGAAAACCTGAAAAAAAAAATGCAGCCATCACTTCTAAGAAATGGTAAGCTGCAATATAACAAATGTTTGCTTTTGGGTTTAATACTGCTTTAAGGCTAAAAGCCCACAATACTCCTCTAAATATATTAGCATATGAGGTGCCAGGTTCTAGAGATGGGCTTTAACAACTGTTGAACTCATTGTTTTTCATTAGCCAGTAGACCTATAGATTTTTATTGTGAGAAGGAGCAGTAAAGCACAATCAGTGAACAGCCCAGCAAAGCAGGAAGCAGAGGCTGCATACACAATGAGCAAGTATGTCTGCCCTTTAAAATTTTTAGTTACAAAGAAATATGTTTCTCAAACATTTAGTGCCCCTTCTGTTCTGGTGCGCTGATCTGTAAATGGGCTGCCAATGCACTAGATGCCAATGCATCAGGATGCCATTTAAAATAACAGGTATTAAGGTAACAGACAAGTGTGCAAAGTGTAGGCAGGGCCGCCGCTACCTATAGGCAAGGTAGGCGACGGCCTAGAGCGCACATCAGTCAGGGGCGCCGTGCCAGCTTTCTGTCCACTCTTATTCCCTCCCCATTGGCCACAGCGGAGGGCCAGTCAGAAGAGCCACATGCAGCACTATGGACAGGGCTCCACCTGTCTGGAGCTGTCCCCCGTCATGTCCCCTCTATGGAGCCCAACACCAAGCCACACAGGAGTCTACATGCAACTCTATACACAAGGCTCCACCCCAGGAGCCTGTAGTGTGCTTGAAGTCTGGAGCTGTCCCCTGCCATGTCCCCTCTCTGGAGCCCGACACAAGTAAGTGTCTCCAGACATGGGAGGTACTGTAATGTAAAGCAAGACTGTAGTGTCTGATCAGAGTGGGGGGTATCTGGGGGAGTGCTATCAGAGTTTAGGGGTATCTAGGTGGCGTGTTTAGAGTGTGGAGGGTATCTGGGGGGTGTGATCAGAGTGGGTGTGGGGTATCTAGGGGGTGTGATCAGAGTGAGGGGGGTATGATCAGAGTGGGGGCAGGTATATGGGGGGTGTTAGCAGAGTTGGGGGGGGTGATCGGAGTAGGGTGGTATCTGGGGGTTGTGATCAGAGTGAGGAAGGTTATCTGGGCGTGTGATCAGGATGGAGGGGCATCTGGGGGGGTGTGATCAGAGTGGGGGGGTATCTGTAGGTGTGTGATCAGAATGGAGGGGTATCTGGGGGGGATGTAATCAGAGTGGGGGGGTATCTAGGGGTGTGATCAGAGTGAGGGTTTATCTGGGGGGGGTGATCAGGATGGAGGGATTGGGGGTGAAGAAATAGGGGGAGAGGCACCACAAAAATCTTCACCCCGCCACCCCTAGGCTCCTACATATGCTGCATACGTATCATGCCCTGGGCTTGTGACTGACTCCACCCCAAAAGTGGTAGCAGTCATTAAAAATATGGGGTATACATGGGCAGGGCGAAGGTGGTGGAGTCAGGAGCAGAACCAAGGATGCAGCAAAAGGAGGTTTTGCCTAGGATGTCAAAAATTATTTCACCAGCCCTGAATGTAGGTGTGATTGGTGATGGCACAAACCTGCTGACTATAATGCACAATGATATATAGAATTTAATGAATGCAACCCACATTTTGCAGTCCGATTCAATGTAAACGTTTCATTTTACATGCTCATTACATGTGCCCCCAACACATTGACAATTGTGTGCAGTTGTGTGCAATTAGGTCTAAGTGGAGGGTTTTGTACAATTGTTTTTAAAATTGTCCGCTTTGTGGATGCATTTACACATACCAAACCTATGACATTATTTTAATATTAGAACTGTATTAACTAATTGTATAAATATACAAAATGATGGTAAATCAAGATGCATAAACAGTGCAGAAACAGTTTCTCTGATAGACACACATTCTCAACCTTGCATCTTGAGATGTATAATGTCGCAGAATCCTCCGGTCAGATTGCCAATTCACCTATTGCTGGAAGCTGGCAAATAACAGAAACCTTTGTTTTATCTTAGTGATAACACCTGCTTGAGGCAATCATGCCTCCCTCTCCAGCAGTCTCCCTAAATGAATTTTGTCACAGCCTTTCACATTGTGCGGCGATGATGAGCTAATGGAAGTGGATAGCACAATTTGTACTGAACAGGTCCTGATTTCCAGCACACAGCTGAGAATCGCTCACAGCCCAGCGCTGGGGATGGAAGTCCTCATGATACAGCTGATTTGCCCATTACTGATCATTAACAGGGGAGATGCGCTCGTGTTTATCTGTTTGTGTTGTTGCGAGGCCATCGAATTGTTTATGACAGGACTAATTGAGGTAATTGCACAGCCCGAAATTACCTGTCAGCTGTTTATTCGCATACTCCCTTCTTCCCTGACAAACAATGACAAGTGAGGGTTCCCATAGCATTGCTCATCATGGCTTTTTCCGAGTAGTAATAGGGACAGTCAGAGCCTGGTCTCAATTGATACCTCACCACCTTTATATCCACAAGCCGGTTAAGTGACTTGTTAACTGCAGAAGAGTTAAGGGATGTCATTGTGTGTGGAAAAGGAAGAGTCCTTATTCGGAACTCTCTGATATACTTCTTGTAAGGATAATCAGGGATGAACAAGACCCTCAAGTGTACAGAACAGGTTTAATTATGATAAATAAAAAACAATGAATTTAATAAAACTATTTCAGACTGCAAAGTTTTTTTTTGGTTTGTGAGAAGTTGACTCAAGTCTTGTATGACTTGAGGATGACAGCTGTAAGATCTCCCATGTGTAGTTCCACAATACAAATGCAAAAGCATGTTACCACTCCAGGTGGGTCTTCTCTTTCCTACTGGCAATGTCCAAGTGCACCTTCAGCTTGTCATTGTCCCTCTCTCAAGACATTGTTGAATCTTTCTACAGATCTTGCTTTGTAATTATTTTTTGTTGTATTTAAACAGGGTTCAAACAGAAACACTGCAGAACAAGGACACATTTCACACTAAATGCTTACTTATATGAGTAATCAATGTTTAGCATGAAACGCGTCAGTGTTTTCTGTGTTCCCTGCTAAGTACATTAAAAATGATTTATGCAAAAATTTCCAGTGAGTGCCATATCCATGTCTTAAGGGAGGAATATCCCTTCCTTAGTTCCTAACTGTTTCTCCATACTCTATGCTCTATCCTAAATATTTTTCAATAAGTGAAAAACCAGCAGGCAGAGTGGAAACCATGTCCCTGAGAGATTTTAGAACCTGATAGAGAGCTTAGCTCCTTAACACCTACAAAAATCTGAAATATTAGTGCTGTGGGGGGCTTCAATTTTTGTGTTTTATCTTTTTTTCGGACAGTTTTACTTCCTGTTTAGTCATTCCTATTCTATCCAATACTAAACAAAAAAGTTTTGGTTTAGATATACTTTATTTCTTGAGTACTTGTATTAGGGTACTAGCAATATAAACCTTTCTGAAGAGTAACTGGATAGTTGATAAATTAGCAATGATCGATGCAAGCATCAACAATTTTTAATTTGTACATTAGTTTGGTTGTGTTAAAATTGGTGCAGATGTGTTAAACACACCCATTTCCTATGCCATGGATATTTATTTTTCTACTGGTTGAACTCAATAAACATGTGACTTTTTCAACCTGCCCAGTGAATTAAATGCAATTTAATACAACAACAATTCTATTACTAACAACATCATACAAAGCCATCCACAATTTTTCCCCAAAGCTACATAACTAACCTAGTCCCTAAATATCACCCAAACCATCCTCTCGCTCCTTCCAAGATCTCCTGCTCCCAAGCCCTTTGTTTCCTCTTCCCAAGACCTCCTCCTCTCTCCTCCTATGCCTGTCTCCAGGACTTCTCTAGAACTTCTTCTATCTTCTGGAACTCTCTACCTCAGTCTGTCCAGCTATCTCCTACTCTGGTTGCCTTTAGATGATCCCTGAAAACACATTACTTCACGGAAGCCTATCACACCTCCAACTAACTGAACTTTTATCACTTCCATCAGCTCATCCCCCACAGTTACAACCTTTTGTACCTTTTGCCCCATCCTATTTAATTGTAAACTCTTATGAACAGGGCCCTTTTAACCCTCTTGTGTTTTATTTTATTAGTATTGTAACTGTACTGTCTCCCTTTATATTGTAAAGCACTGCAAACTGTTGGTGCTATAAAAATACTGTATAGAAACATATTAACCTCACTAACTACGCAAAAAAATGTAATACTAAGGTATCAATGGAGTTGATTTACTAAAGGCAAATATACTGTTCACTTTGCACTCTGCAAGGGTATTTTCCCCTGAACTTAGCAAATGAGGGGAAGCTCTGTTGACTTCCATTATCCAATCACGAGCAAGCAAAAATGCTGTTTTTTTTTTGTTTTGTTTTTCCATAATGTGGTTGGGTATTCTTTGAAAAGTAAAGCTTCACCTCATTTACTAAGCTCTGACACAAATTCCCTTGTAGAGTGCAACTAAACTTTTAAAATGAACAGTCTATAGTTAACCAACCCCATTTTCTTGCACCTACCTTAAAGCAGACCTTCTCCCTCTTTTCACAATTTAAATAATATAAATGTTTACCCCCTGGGATTTCTAAATTTAATTAAAGTTTTGAAATTCCTTTTTTATGTTTGTTCTGGCCTCTCACACTTCCACCTTTTTCACATAAGAATGGCACAGTGCACAGTCTACTGACTCCTGAGGTATAAATGTCTTCCTACAAGTCTTTAGACAATCTCTCGAGTGCTGTGTTCACATGCAATGCCAATCACACATGCCCAGCATTCTACCCAGGAATCCTATTGTTTATACGATTCCCCAGATAGGGGGTTGGGTGCAAATGTGCGGGATTAGTGACACATGTACACCCCTTGCCCTAGCCAGGTATCATGCTGTTTTATATGTTGCCATAGTATTGGCAAAGATTAAACGTGATTCCCCAGTTAGTGCTGTGTATGCATGCACTAAGGAAAAAAAAAAAACAAGATGTCCGTGGTAAAAAAGTTGGCTTGGAAAGGAAGAGGCACTGGGAAAGTTGGCCAGAATGCAGGGTAACATTAGTCCATATGGAAAGGTGAGCATGTTTTTTCAATTAGCAAATAATAAATATTTTAAACAGTGCCCTTTATTTAATTTTTAGGATTGGGGTCCAGTTCCTCATTAAACTTCAAAGTATCTCCTAAATAACCCAAGGATAAATGCCTTAAACTAATTCTAAACTTCAAGATATCCCTAAACCTACCCCTTTAACTGAACCCTAACCCTAATGTTATCACGCTATAAATATTATTACAATTACAACAATACAGTCATTACATTAATAAAGCCAGTTTTATTTTCCACACATTCACCCCATTATTGATCTTCATTGTGTTGCCTCCTTTTCTGTTTAAAGGCAGCGAACAGTGGTGCTTTGCAAAGTTGTGTGATAATAGTAGCTCTTTGACATAAGCCATATAAGGTTACTTGTTGTTTTTGGGTAAAGAGGCCTTTCAAATGTGTGGCCAGCTTTATTTTCCTCATCCATTTAATGGGCAATTATTGTTGTAGAGTTTATTATAATTTTCTTTTAACTTCTACTGCATCTCTATCCACATTTACTCCCTCTCTTTCTCTCACTGTCTTGCTCTGCCTGAAGAAGTAGATGGTTGAAGTCATCAGGAAACACTGAAGCATGAAATGATTTCCCTGCTGCATGCAGCTGTAATATAACCTGTCCCACTGAGGTCCACATCCAGGAGGTTTTATTAGAGAGATTTATTCCCTCAACCTCATCAAAACAAAACAGATGCAAGAGGAGGGGTGAAGCACATCCCATGCATATCTCTGGCTGAGAGTTGGGAGAGTGCTGTATGATGGTGGGGGCCATTGCACACATCTGTTGAGACTAAGTATGTGATGTGCATGTCTCTTTTGTGATATACCTTTCTCAAGCATCTCCAGCATATGTCTGCTGTCCTTTCGTTTTTGGTTATGAAAAGGAATGTCTGGATCTCTCTTTTGCCTTTGCCTTTTCAGTAAAAATTGCAGATTTGTTTTAAATCATTTTTCAGGAAGAGTATATCTCCTGCTTAAAAACATTGCGGTAGATAACTCTGATTTACAATTTGTACCTACAGGTAAGCTTATAGTAAGCCTTACTTGTAGACACGGTGAACGTTTCTTAAATTTGCACCATTTAGGAGATATTTAAATAATCTTTAACTGATGATGTCACTGCACATGTACAGTGACATGCTCAGAACTCATTGAATGTGCCCTGAATGCAGAACGCCTTGCCATTATAACAACTCTCATGCACATGCACGGAGTGACATCATCCTAGCCTGACCGTTCAAACTGCCAGAGAGCACAAACCTGGACAGAAGACTGGGCAAAGATGGGAGAACTAGCAACAGTGGCAGTGCAACAGTTGAGGGCTCAGTTTTTAAGGTAAGTCTTCCATAAGGTGCTAGTATGTTGTGCATAATGATGCAGATAGCCCACATTAACCAATTCCATACCGTGCAATTTCTGGCACTCCGCTCCTACATGTAAGAAATCATAATTATTTTGCTAGAAAATTACTCGGAACACCCAAACATTATATATATATATTTTTTTTAGCAGAGACCCTAGGGAATAAAATGGCAGGCATTTCAATGTTTTATGTCAAACGAGATCCACGCAGACATTTTTCAAACGCTTTTTAAAAAAAAAAAAAACTGTTTTATGAATTTTAAAAAACAAAACACTAAAGTTAGCCCAATTTTTTTTGTATAATGTGAAAGATGATGTTACGCCGAGTAAATGGATACCTAACCTGTCACGCTTTAAAATTTCGCACTCTCGTGGAATGACGCCAAACTTTGATACTTAAAAATCTCTATAGGTGACACTTTACAATTTTTATCAGGTTACCAGTTTAGAGTTAAAATGGAGGTCTCAGGCAGGAATTTTTGCTCTCACGCTAACATTCGTGGCGATACCTTACATGTATGGCTTGAATACCGCTTACATATGTGGCCGCGATGAACGCATGCGTTCGCTTCCATGTACGAGCACGTGGGGACAGGGGGGCACTTTAATGTTTTTTTTTTTTATTTTAACACTTTCCCTTTAATTATTTTTGATCACTTTTATTCCTATTGCAAGGAATGTAAACATCCCTTGTAATAGGAATAGTGAATGACAGGTCCTCTTTATAGGGAGATCTGGGGTCAATAAGACCTCAGATCTCTCCTACAGGCTAGATAGCCTGAAATCAAATAAAAAAAAAAAATTATCACAGCTATTCAGCCAAGATCAGTGCTGTATTGAAAACTGCCATGCCAGGCGTGACCTCATCACGTCGCGCCCAGGCCTCCAAGAGTCAAAGAGACTGCCAGGGACCATCTGGTCCTCGCAGTCTCTATGGTGACACTTCCACCGGCGGCCGATTCCTTCTCCAGCTTGCCGATCGCACGGGCGAGCCGGTAGAAGCACCGGAGGGCATTGGGAGGGGGGCGATTTCCCCTCCCACCGTCTGTAAGAACGATCAAGCTTCTGAATAGCCGCTATGATTGTTCTTATGGTTAAGAGAATCGCCGGCTGAACAAAAAGGATATCTGAATGATGCCTGCAGCTGCAGGCATCATTCAGATATCCCCACTCAAATCCTAGGATTTCATATGATGTCCACCTAAGGAGAAGTGGTTAAAAAAAAAAAAAAAAAATTTGGTTGAGTTTACTACCACTTTAAGGTGTATGTTTAGTAAACTAAGAAGTTTTCTCTCAGTTCACTTCTCGGCAGTTCTCAGAGAAAAAATATCTCCTCTGGCACCCAGTTTAGAAGGCGGAGAACTTCACTTCTCACAGGGTGATCAGAGGAGAAGTTTTTTCTCTGAGAACTGCCGAGATCTGTGTATAACTGGGTGGACTGCCTGTAATCTCACGAGATATTGTGAGATTACAGCGCCGCTAAGTTTAAAAAGTGAAACTAAAGTTTAAAAGAACTCGTAATGACATGTTCTGACACATGAAAACATATCTATACACACACACATGCACAGTATATATACATATATACATACAGTGTGTGTATATATGTGTGTGTATATATATACACATACATACATACCAGTACATACAGTGTATATATATATATATATATATATATATATACCAGTACATACAGTATATATATATATATATATATATATACACATACACCAGTACATACAGTATATATATATATATATATACCAGTACATACAGTATATATTTATACACCAGTATATATACACATATATATATTTTTTAATATTCATTTTGAACCCACTGGTGCTGATATATAGGAAGAAAGAAGTCTTCTTCCTCTAATCACGCAGCTTCTCCCCCTGATTCTCCACCTCAGAGCTGGAGAATCTGAAATGGAGATATTTCAGAGAAACGGCTGTGAGATATTCAGATCTCACTTTTCTAAACTGGCCGTTTGTGACAGAACGGTCATGTACTGTGATGAGAAGAGAAGAACATGTTCTCTGCTCTTCATCTCAGCTACCTAAACCATTACACACCAGAGATCAGTCGTGATCCTGAGGATCATGGCTTTTCTCTGTTTATTAAAAGTACACCTATAATCATACATTGCATTTGGAGAGTGAGAGAATAGAAGTCACCTTATAATAAAGGATAACCTAATGTTTTTTTTTTTTTTAGAACAGATATACACCCAGATACATGATTTCACTCAAGACTGGCCTCTCCTGCACATGGACAGCCCATCATTATGGTCCATCTACTCGCTTCACTGAAAATAGGAAAAAATCAACCGCACTCCAATTGGCTCTTTATGTTGTATTTTTAATAATGAGTGTGTTGACTGCATAAAGTATTGTCACCAACCCAAAACCAGCCTTCCTTGACACGTTCCACCACTCCTGGTTTGCTCACAAGGACGGGTTCTGATTCTGATACACTGATTTTTGAAAATACTGCATGAAGAGCCAATTGGAGTGTGGCTGATTTTTTTCCTATTTTCTAATGTTTTTTTTTTTAAGCACAAGCTGAGATATCCACTGCTCTGAGGGCCTTAGCATAGATGGGTTCATTTTTTAATAAACCGCTGCCTTGGTGTGTCAAAAGGCTACCAGAAATCTTGAATCAGTTGTCTATAGCCTGAACAGACACAGATGTATGTGATTGTAAAAGTAGGCAAATACATTACTTAGTAATCATACATTTTTAATAATTTATACTATCAGATGTGTATGGCTGGGTTAGCTTACATAAAAGGTAGTGTTTTGACAGTCACAAAACTCTACTGGGCAGCAACATTTTGGTTCCTGGCAATAGCGCGCTCTTCTCAGAAGTGGTATAATACACACAACGGACCATTGTCATTGAAGTGGCACTATTGACAAAGCTGGAAATGATGGGTGAAAACCAGGTCTCTTCACTTGGGGACCTTTGCTAAGAGCCCGTTCACACTATTGTGATGCAGTAATACATTAACTTGCCTTGCTCTAGGGCAGCCTTTTCATTTTGATTGCATCAAAATATGGCACATACCTCCACAGTGCATGTTAATGTATTGCAACTATCATGCATCGGCAAGGTGCGTTGGAGTGCCATTCAAAATGAATTACTGGCATCACATCACAAGCAACATATGTAACGTGGCACTGCTGCACATTGTGGTAACGCATGTTTCAACAATGCAAAATTGTGACTAGTCCCTAAGATCCACCAGAAGTGGGTTTAGACACTGTTATGGCATTTAAACCACTCAGCTCCACCCTTTATCTTTATTAAACCTCACACTGGCAGTGAATACTCTAGGAATCACATGTCTTTAGGTGCTCAAGCCATAGAAAACATCCTCCCACCTGTAGCACAGTAGCACATACCCTCCAGCCTATTTAACAGAATGTCCACCAGAGCGTGAACCTTCCATCCAGCACTTGACACTTTGAACCTCCATGCTTACCCTCACAGGAAATCACATGGGTGTAGATTTCTGTACGAACAGGAAAAAGCTCCCAGATCCAAATTGTCGTTGGCAATAATAGGCCCTGTCCTCTCTATGTTGGAAAAAAAAACACTACATTATTTTTGTGTCAAATAGGACAGTATTAAACCCCCCCCCCCTTTTTCTCTGACATTTCACTGACCATGGTGCTGATACAGGGGCCTGCATTTTTGTGTATTATAAAGCATCTATGCCATAATACAAGGCCACATTCAGTGTTTGGTATGGACCTGGAAACCGCTCCATGTTGCTGCAGAGTATGTAGGTTTTGCAGACTTGACTAGACGATGTTGGTGGAGAAATTAGTTGGCTGTGGTGGGATTTCCTAGTCATTGACTATTGTCCCTTCAAGATTGTTATTCCTGTTCCTTCAGCACAAAGTTTTTTTTTTTTCTTTCTGCTCTGAGAATGCAAGTTCAACAGATGAATGCCTACATGTTTAAACAGAAAAGTGGTTAGAATCCTAACTTGGCGTTTTATGTTATGAATAGCTAGTACTGTGGAAGACAATGTATCATTTGTGGGTTGTATTACTCAACTAAAGTCAACAGGTTAAATATTCATTTTGCATGAGCATAAATACAGAGTTTTGTTTGAAAGCATTAATTGCTCCAAAGAAATGAGCTGTGAAAATTAGATAAATTGTTATTTAATAGCGTAATTTGAGCAGTACAGTGAATTGTTTTCAAGGTGATAATAGAAATTATACAAAAGCATTTTTGAATGTATTCTTTTAATAGCTGATACATAACTGTTAGATCCAAAGTCATACTGAGAGCTGTAGTAAGTACAACCTCCTACATTAAAGGAAGCCTGTACTAAGAAAAAAATGGAAGCTACCATACCATAGCTGATCTCCTACCCAGAATGCTGGTTGTTTGGCTGTCTCTTTCTTCAATACTTTCTGATTCATTGACTTTGAACATGTTATAGACAAGTGAAGCCAGAGTAAAATAAGAACTCCGGGTCAGCAGCCGAAGCACAGTTTTTTGGAAATAGGTTTCTATTTTTAACTGTGTTCAGACAGACTTAAAAGAGAGAGAGGTAAGGGTATATTCCTCTTTGCTGCTGATAAGTTATATTAAGCCCAGTGACAGTTACCACAGGACTCCTCATAATCAAAGACACCAGTAACATACATGTTTGAGATTCATCTGTAAGGAGTGCACCAGTCTAAAATTTGGCAGCAGAGAAAATTATATGGGAACACTGGATGCTATACTGTGGACCAGCCGAGGTATCGACTTCATGTTCTCTTGATAAAACTCATTAACATGCTGGCAAAAATGTTTGGCATATGCTAAAGTTCTGCTGTCAAAAACTGAAAGAAGGCAGGCTCGTCTATTCCAGA
Organism: Pelophylax lessonae; assembly: GCF_965119305.1. NCBI lineage: Eukaryota > Metazoa > Chordata > Amphibia > Anura > Ranidae > Pelophylax > Pelophylax lessonae. The sequence continues at coordinate 106,715,050 of NC_138780.1, forward strand.
AAAAAACAGCAATGTCTCTTCTGCAATAAAAGAAACCTACCTGTCTGCTGACCGTTTTCTTTGGAATATACGCAGGCGCAGCTTAGTTTACATCCCAGCATAGCGCCTGCACGCCAAAATGACTGCACTCTATGCATGCACAGGATTGACTACATCCCGAGCCAGCCAATAAAGGTGCCAAAAGAGCAGGACCCAGCAGAAAATGCCAGCGAGGGGTGCGGACTATTGAAGGAAAGGTAAGTTTAGCTCTGCTTTAAAACTTGTTACCAAAAATCATTGTTAAATGCATAACTGTACTAGTTGTATAGATGGTGTATAGCAGTGTGCAGGGGATATGTTAAAGAGGACCTGAACTCACAAGTAAAACTTTGGTTTGGTATAGATAACAACTATTGCTTGTGCCTGAAAATGTACCTGAATTTCTCCTCATAAAATAGCAGCACTGTTCCTGTTCCTATGCATTTCTGTGCATTGAGCTTCAAAGCTGTGTATCTACAGTGTGAAATATTCTAAAGCAATGCTGCCTTGCAAGATTTAGTAAAAACTTTTGCCATGTCACAACTGTACTGCACTTTTCTTGCTGGAAAGAAAGAGATCAGAGATCTCATGTTTCTGCTTCATTCATTCTTTCGGATCTGTGACTTATGAACCTCCCCTTGGGTGCTTCATTATTAACTCACCAGTCATAAGATCACCAAATATTAGAGGGGCAGCTCTGATATCAGTATGCAAGGCCCTGCTCCTTTACCAAGATGGCCACCTCTACACACAAGACACAGCGTGGAACAAGGGCTACAGGCAATGCTGGTGACTAGAATTCCAGAATATTGGCACAAATGACATGATCATTTTGATAAAAGAACAGTCAATATGGGAAAGTCTAAAGAATGAGGGATAAAAACAAGTCCATCCAGGAATGGAAGTAGGATCCCAGAAGCACAGGGATGTCAGCAACTCTGGGCAAGTCTATTGTCAGGAGCAGAAGCAGTAGCAGTCTCCCAAATGCATGCAAGAGAAGAGAAACACAAGGGCACCTCTAACTGCAGACTGTAGGTTATTTTCAAAAACAGATATAAGTTAGGGCAACACACATTGTCCAGATTAAAAACAGGCACATCTTATATCCATCTCCAATGGGCTGGGATCAAACACCAGTGCTGTTGATGCATAAACTGCTGCTCATCTGGATCCTGGGAGCCTGCTTTGTATGTAGAAGAACCAAGTAGGAGGGCTGGAACACTCATGGAGCGCAGCAATGTCACCGGGAGTATCGCGACACATTTCTAAGCATGGGCACTGAGAATGACCTGTCGGGTGTGCTCCTATGTCAAGCTGTCTTTTACTATCTTAAAGTGTATGTTCAGGCCCAATTCAAAAATTTCCCTTTTGTCTTTTAAGTAGCTTAGTTCTATCATGCCTTTTTTCTTCATCAGCCTTCATACCGTTTAATCCTTCTAATAAAAGTTCCTGTGGTCCGATTTCTTTGGTGGGATTTTAATCCTGTAATGTTGTGTCTGTGTAAATATACACATGGTCTCCTCACAGCACACCGCTACAAGACTGTGACAAACAGACCCCTGAGCAGGATAAACTGATAGCCAGAAGTATTTGCACACAAAAAAAGGACAGCAGACAGACCCCCACAAGTGTTACCACCGCAGCCGATCTCTTCTGAGCTGAAGGAGGAAGTGATTTCACCGCAGGAGACTGAACTGAGACTGTAGGCCAAGGAAAAATGGTTGCCTATAGAAAGTATGGGAGGTTTCGGTAAAATGGACGCCGACGTGCTCAGAACGAACGTTTTGCCACACACAAGATGGCTCCGCAAGGCGCCAAAACACACCACATACAATGCTGTATAAGCACCCACAGTGAAGCCAGACATGCTGCCCACACCTAAAATGGCGGACCGGCGGTGTTTAACCCCGCAGCGGTCGCCACACGTGTCTGTACCTCCAAATAGCACCCTAAAGTGACACAGGAGAGGGACCCCCACAAACCCACACAGCGCACTTGCTGTGAGAAAAACCCCCGCAGGGACCGGGATCAGGGAGCCCAAAAACGCACAGACGTGAGGGGATAACACAGACACACAGGACTTCCAGCCCCAGACAGAGGCCCCACACAGAATGTACTTACCTGTACTCGATGGCGTGGGGTGCCTCTCATCGACGGGAAACCGCCCACCCTCAGATGGCAGGGGTGCCATCAGCCAAAAAACGCAGGACGCTAGCAGTGCACGGAGAACCGTGGATGAGGCGTCCAGGCGAGGTAGTCACCTCGCAGGCTGCATCCCTGAGGACAGGGATGGGTCGTTTGCGAGGCCAGGGCGAACACATAGCCTGCTAAACGCTCAATGGCGGGCTGGGATTCCATCAGGCCCTCTGTCCTGGAAAACCAGGACAACCAGTCTGACTCCCAGCTCTGCAAACGTCGTCTTGATCCGAAGATCCGACTAACTAACGCTGACAAAATAAACAGCTAGTAGTGCAAAGAAAAAACACATTTGCAGCAAATAAAATAATAAAAAAGAAGAAAGGCTGAGACTGTAGCCCCAGCACAGGGAAGCCTATCTTACTCTTAGCCATCCCAACTAACTGAGTTGGGATGGCTGATTGCAGGGGGGTATTGGACCAGTGTGACAGCCCCCATAGGTGTGTCTATGTAAATGCTTTGTTTTTTAACAAGTCTTATGCCTAGTTACTCCTGTGGAGATGAAGTCAATACCCCATTGGTGAAGACTGTATGAGTGGGCGCCGACTGTCGGAGGACGTAAGAGAAAACTCAAATCAGTGTATATTATTTGGTCTTTGTGAGCCCACGTTTCACATTGGAGGCGGGTTTGAAATTGTGCAAGTTCAGCTGCATCTGAACCCATAAGCGAGTCTACAAGCTATGATGCCAATCTTTTGAAAATTGATCACACCTGATGTACTGATGGCCTATCTCATTTCTTGAGGCACTAACAAGCCAGGAAAGTACAAATACCCCCCCAAATTGCACCCATCTGTGTTAAATAGTTTTAACCCTCAAACTGCCACATTTGCTGCACAGCTTTAGATAAAGAAAGTTGATAAACAACAGAACTGGTGGATCAACAGGTGAAGATAACGGGAAAAAAGCCTAACAAATAAAAAAAAAAGAATACAGCCACCACATCAGTTGGTACATTTCTTTTATTGGTTTTAATACAGTTTTAGGACCCATTCACCAGAAACCATGTGTTTTTGCATGCACATTGACATGTATTTGACACACTCTTTATGCACGTTTACATGTGCTTGCATTGCATTTTTTTAGGGGCTTGTTTGCTTGCATTTGCTTTGCGCTCCCTTCCTTGTCCTTTCTTCTTTGGGCTTTCATGTGCACTGCTTTGCATTTATGCACATTTACACATTTTTGCAATGGGAAAAAATGCAGCGCTTGTCCTTTTGTTTTGCAATGGTGTGAACTATGCCCATTAAATAACACAGATTTTGAACTATATGCAAGGGTAATGCATTCAAAAATGTTTTTTGCATTTGGGCACTTTTTTTTTTTCAGTCTATTGCATGGTGCAGGGAAGTGATCAGAGCTGTAGCTGTCTTCCAGCTGTCAGTTTATCCATATTTACACTGTAGGGTTGATTTACTAAAACTATAGTGTGCAAAATCTGGTGCAGTTTGTCCGTGTGTAAAGGCAGGTGTCCCATTACTTTTTGGTAATATAGTGTATGTAGAAGTGCATGTAAAGGGTTAATTTAGAAACTTCTCAAAGTAAAGCTCACAGCCATTTTACACGTAAAAGTTCTGCCTAAGAGCAGAAACCACAGGATGCCTGCTATTACCTTTGCAGAACACCCTGCTTTGTGTGTCTCTCTGATGGCAGTTGGCTGACATGTTCAATTTAATGCTAAAGTGCCTTGCCGTAGTGTTGGAATAGCAACATTTGTTGGTAGGAATTCTTGCAGTGATGAACTCCAATAAGACTGGAATAGTTCCCAGAACTGTTGTATAGTTAATTTCATATACACTCCTTTGACTTGTCTGCCTGAAATTGGCATAATGTCATTTAAACATGGAAGAGAATGTAAACTATGCCCCAAAGGACCCAGCTTTGAGGGGTGTGTATATTTTCCAAATTGGCTACATGTTCTACACATTTTTGATTAATAGAGCAATTTAGTATAATAGTTCTCGCCATATCATTTCCTAAAGAGTTGAAAATTTTTTTGGGTGATTATACATTTTGTTTGTTTTTATTACAATAATATATATAGATATATATATATATATATATGTATTTATATATATATATATATATATATAGTATCTCACAAACGTGAGTACACCCCTCACATTTTTAAAATATTTAATTATATCTTTTCATGTGACAAGACTGAAGGAGTTACACTTTGCTACAATGTAAAGTAGTGAGTGTACAGCTTGTGTAACAGTGTATATGTGCTGTCCCCTCAAAATAACTCAACACAGCCATTAATGTCTAAACCGCTGGCACACTGTGAGTACACCCCTAAGTGGAAATGTCCAAACTGGGCCCAAAGTGTCAATATTTTGTGTGGCCACCATTATTTTCCAGCACTGCCTTAACCTTTATGGGCATGGAGTTAACCAGAGCTTCACAGGTTGCCACTGGAGTCCTCTTCCACTCCTCCATGACGACATCACAGAGCTGGTGGATGTTAGAAACCTTGTGCTCCTCCACCTTCCGTTTGAGGATGCCCCACAGATGCTCAATGGAGATTAGGTCTGGAGACATGCTTGGCCGGTCCATCACCTTTACCCACAGCTTCTTTAGCAAGGCAGTAGTCATCTTGGAGGTGTGTTTGGGGTCGTTATCATGTTGGAATACTGCCCTGGGGTCCAGTCTACATTTTATGTAACAGACCAACACAAAGTGGCACATAGTTGTGAAGTGGAAGGAAAATGATAAATGGGTTTCAAAATTTTTTTGCAAATATCTGAAAAGTGTGGCATTTGTATTCAACCTTTCAATACTTTGTAGAACGACCTTTCGCAGCAATTGCAGCTGCAAGGCTTTTTGGGTATATCTCTACCAGCTTTGCAAATCTAGAGAGTGACTTTTTTGCCCATTCTTTGCAAAATAGCTCAAGCTCTGTCAGATTGGATTCAGAGCGTATGTGAACAACGATTTCCAAGTCTTGTCACAGATTCTCAATTGGATATAGGTCTGGTCTTTGACTGGGCCATTCTAACACATGAATATGTTTTGATACAAACCATTCCATTGCAGCTCTGGCTGTATGTTTAGGGTCATTGTCCTGCTGGAAGGTGAACCTAAAGCCCAGTCTCGTGTCTTTTGCAGACTCTAATAGTTTTTTTTTTTTTTTTTTTTTAACATTTCCCTGTATTTGGCTCCATCCATCTTCCCATCAGCTCTGACCAGCTTTCCTGTCCTTGCTGAAGAAAAGCATCCCCACAACATAATGCTGCCACCACCATGTGGGGATGGTGTTTAGGGTGAGGTGCAGTGTCACTTTTCCACCACACATAGCGTTTTGCTTTTAGGCCAAAAGTTAAATTTTGGTCTTACCTGACCAGAGCACCTTCTTCCACATGTTTGCTGCATCCCCCACATGGCTTCTTGCAAACTGCAAATGGGAATTCTTATGGCTTTCTTTCAACAATGGCTTTCTTCTTGCCACTCTTCCATAAAGGCCAGATTTGTGGAGTACACGACAAATCGTTGTCCTGTGTACAGATTCTCCTATCTGAGCTGTGGATCTCTGTAGCTCCTCAAGAGTTACCATGGGTTCCTTGGCTGTTTCTCTGATTAATGCTCTCATTGCTCGGCCTGTCAATTTAAGTAGAAGGCCATTTATTGGGTAGGTTTGCAGTTGTTGCATACTCTTTCCATTTTCGGATGATGGCTTGAACAGCGCTCCATGAGATGTTAAATCTTGGGATATTTTTTTTTTATAACCTAACCCTGCTTTAAACTTCTCCTCAACTTTATCCCTGACCTGTCTGGTGTGTTCCTTGGCCTTCGTGATGCTGTTTGTTTACAAAGGTTCTCTAACAAACCTCTGAGTGCTTCACAGAACAACTGTATTTATACTGAGATTAAATTACACGCAGGTGGACTCTATTTACTAACTAGGTGACTTCTAAAGATAATTGGTTCCACTAGATTTTGGTTAGGGGTATCAGAGTAAAGGAAGCGGAATACAAATGCACAGCACACTCTTCAGATATGTTTTGTGTAAAACATTTTAAAAACCATTTATCATTTTTCTTCCTCTTCACAATTATGTTTCACTTTGTGTTGCTCCATCACATAAAATCCCAGTAAAATACATTTACGTTTTTGATTGTAATGTGACAAAATGTGGAAAATGTCAAGGGGTATGAATACTTTTTCAAGGCACTGTATATCCCCTCTTGCTCCTGGTGCTCTAAAGGCTTGGGGCATTAATTCCTAATGGTGATCCTTTCAAGAGTTGCTGCCAGTCAGACACTGCAGGGCTGAGGACATGTCAGCCCGCGATGTTACGGGGTATCTACAGGAATGTGAGCAACCTGACATGGCCTCATAAGTCCTAGGTAAAGAAAATGGGGTGCAACCTGACATGGCCTCGTAAGTCCTAGGTAAAAAAAAATGGGGTGCAACCTGACATGGCCTCATAAGTACCAGGTAAAAAGATGGGGTGCAACCTGACTACATTTCTATAGATCTGCTTTCATGGTTGGTTTGATCAGGGGTACTGGCAAGATTTACAGGTATTTTGTCTGGATTGTTTAAAATGCACAAATATATAAAATAGATATTAGATTGTAAGCTCTAAAGAGCAGGGCTCTCTCTCACTGTGCAAACTGTTGGTGCTGTATAAATCCTGTATAATAATAATCATCATCATCATAAACTGTTAAGAAATGTAGTGCCGAATTTTTGGATGTAAGGTTTACACACACTTTTAGAGTCCATTGGTAAAGGTACCCTCAGTTTAGCAAAAGACATGGTTCACCAAGCCGGTGCAGCGCATGAAGTTGAACCATTATTATCTGTTTAGAGTTACAGAGGCGTTCTGGGACTAGAATTATTTCTCTCACTCTAACGATCACAGCGATACCTTACACATGTGGTTTAAACACCGTGTACGTATGCAGGCGCGACTTGCATAGGCATTCGCTTAGCGCACAAGCACGGAGGGACAGGGCGCTTACATTTTTTTTTATTATTCTATTTTATTTTTTTTATTTTTACACTATTCATTTAAAAAGAAAAATAATTGGATCACTTTTATTGCAATCACAAGGAATGCAAACATCCCTTGTTACAGTGATAGGCAGTGACCGGTGGTCTTTATGGAGGGATCTGGGATCTAAAAGACCCCAAATCCCTCCTTTGCACTTAAAAGCATTCAAAACGACAAGTTTGGCTGTTTTGAATGCTATCATTTTTTTTTAATTTGGCGCCTTTAAGGCTCCAGTAACCAGAAGTGATGTCATGACATCGCTTCCCGGTTTTTACTTCGGAGACCTGATCAGAGCCCAAATCAGCTTTGATCGGGTCTTCGGCCAGCCAGTGGATGTGCCAGCTGGTCACTCGGGTCTCCCAGCCGCATCGGTTGTCATTACAAGAAAGAAGACCATCGGCTCTAAACAACAGTACCGGGGTGAATCCACACAGGTACAACCCCCTGAAGCCCAGGTGGAATGATGTGATGCATGGAAAATCCTTAGGCTGGTAAAGGGTACTCTTAGGAGTTATGGGGCACCTCCAATGTCAGAAGCACCTGTTATCATTTACAAAGATTTTTCACTATGTTTTAAATCTTTGTGGGGCCAGGTTGATTCTTCCTTTTTTACAATGAGTAGAGGAAAGGAAGGTGTTAACCATGCATGCATGTTTTTACTCTGTTGGTTAACCAGTTTCGGACCGCCCATTGCATATATACTGCAGCAGGGTGGCCTGGTTGCGCAAAATCACGTACATGTACATGATTTTGTGCAGGAGATGTCGGGGCGATGGCTGCCAGGACCTGCCGATCATTCCGAGGAATGACAGAATGGCGGTCTGCCTATGTAAACAAGGCAGACCGCTGTTCTGTCAGGGAAGAAAAAAGAGATCTTGTGTTTCAGCTAAGCTGAAACACAGCTCTTTTTCCTCTACCACATCCACTCCCCCCCCCACAGTTAGAAAGCACTCACTAGGAGCACACTTAATGCCTTGATTGCCCCTGGTGTTAACCCCTTCCCTGCCAGTGTAAGTTATACAGTAACAGTGCATTTTCTTTAGCACTGATCGCTGTATTTGTGTCACTGGTCCCTGAAAAGTGTCACTTAGTGTCAGATTTGTCCGCCCCAATGTCGCGGTCCTGCTAAAAATCACTGATCGCTGCCATTACTAGTAAAAACAATAAAAACCATAAAAAGTCTATAAATGTATCCCAAAGTTTGTAGACATAACTTTTTTGCAAACCAATCAATAAACACGTATTAAGATTTTTTTTCTTTTTTTTTTTTACCAAAAATATGTAGCAGTAGTGGCCAAAAATAATGAAAAAATTAGATTTAAAAAAAATAAAAATTATTGGGTATGTTGTAAAGCAGAAAGTAAAAAAATATTATTTTTTTTTTTTTTTTTTCAAAATATTGGTTCTTTTTTTGTTTATAGAGCAAAAAATAAAAAGAGGTGATCAAATGGCACCAAAAGGAATCTCTATTTGTGGGACAAGAAAGACATCAATTTTATTTGTGTACAGCGTCGCGCGACCGCGCAATTGTCAGTTAAAGCAAGGCTGTGCCGTATAGCAAAAAATGGCTTGATCAAGAAGGGGGTAAAGCCTTCAAGGGCTAAGGTGGTTAAGTTACACAAGAAATAGTGGCAGGCTGTTCACAAAAAGCAGATGTCTCTCCACCCTACTGACCCCTTCCCATCTATGACTTGCTTAAAAACACACTTGCAACTCTGTATAAATTTTATATTGTCTCTAGACTTAATTAAGTTCAGATGTTCGAAAAGTGATACAATGTCTTCCTGAGCCTAAATGGAGCTGATAAATATGTAATATAACTCATCTGTGTGAAGATTAAATGTAAAAATGCTTATTTACAAAGGAATAAACTGTCAATTTAACAACTTGTAAAGTGCTTTATCACAGCATGAAAGTGAAATCAATACAAGATTGCCTGAGGAATATTATTGATGACCTTCACCCAACAAGCGGCTTTTATCACCTTGTATTTGAGACTGATCATTTGGTTTCCTTTTTGAATTAATTAGTTTGCTTTGCTTGGCTGTAAATACAAAGCTCTGCTAATAGAAGACACTTGTCTCAGAGAAGCCAACAACATCCGTATTTCCTTTAGGATCAATCAGCCGTTAAATAACTCATTGAACTTTGTTTTTTCAACTAATTTATTTTTGGAAGTACAGAGGGATTTGATTTCCTTGTCCCAGTGTTCACCCACCTCAATAAAAAAACAAATCTAATCTGGAGCCTGACCTCCTCTCCAGTAAAGGGTTAAAAGTTGAGTTTATCTGGACGTGATCTCCTTTGTTACAATATCCTTCAAGTCCAGGATCAGGGAAGGTCTGATCCTCCTGGAACATGTGTTTCATTTAAGCTTCTCTACACATGTTGCTGCTTTGGGCTCTTTGGTGTGTTTTGCAGAACCCTAACAAGGTCCTAGCTAGGTCAAGGTGAGGCTGGAGTCAGCATCTCACTCACTTTGCCATGCTGGGGACCCAATTTAAAACATCCCACTGAGTTCAGACCTCTTTCAACTGCTGATTAGATTACCTTTACATTTGTCAACTGCACTGATACAAATAGTTAACCTTTAAACTCATGGAGTCAGGGACCTTGTTTCTGGAAACTAGCATTTTAAGAAATTTCTCACATTTCTCCTCCTTATTAATAACAGAAAAGTATTCAGTATATGGTAATGTGAAGAAACAAACATTGAGAGTAGTGCACACCCCGTGTAAAATATACGTTTCTGTGCGTAAAGGCTTCTGTATTATATAGGTTACATTTAGAGGGTGAAACCGTTTAACAAAACATTAAAGCACCAACATCCCAAACTAAAGATTAAAAATACAAAATATGGGAACTAGGGACTTTATTGGTGCAAAAAAGTAGATCAAAATCCCAAAAACCCAGCTACAATTTTGATCTGCGCTTATTCTGAAGAAGCCGCATAGGTGAAACCGCTCATTTAAAGCGTAGTTTTATATGTATTGATTTTACCATGATGTTGTTTAATAAAGCAATTTATATAAATTTTTATATATTAGAATTCCTTTTGTTCATTTTTCATTTTTTATTTGTTTTTTTCTGGATTTCAATGCAGCCTATTTTGTATTTTTAGGCTTCTGTATTATACACTAAACTCCCTAGTGATCTCTAGTATCAGTTTTAACCTAGAGTAGTAGGCATATCGTTTTTCATAACATACAAGTTGCAATGTAGAAAAGCCTTTTAATCCAATATCACTTTGCTCTTTCACTAAGCTGATGCTACTATAGTATGGTACAGCTCTGACAGTGGCAGAATAACTTATTAAAATAGGTACTATGGGACAGCTTATAATAGGTACTATGGGACAGCTTATTAAAATAGGTACTATGGGACAGCTTAATAAAAAAAGGTACTATGGGACAGCAAACAAAGTAGTTAAAGTGAAAGGAAACATGCTCTTAGGCTTGAAATCTTCCTAATAGGCAAACAAAAGGTAAATGAAGCTGTGAACATACACCCTGGTGCCTACCTGTGACCCAGGGGATGCATGCTGTCCTTTTGTCCTTTACTATGCAGCCCTCAGCCCCCCTGCTGATAGTAGTTTGTGTTTTGAACATTACCCAACCTTGTGAAGGAAAATTATGTTCTTTTGTCAGGTTTTAAATAGTTAAATGTTTTTTTTGTTTTTTTTTCTTGTGCAATCTTATTTTTCTATATTACATCCCTTTTCTCTTTTATTTATTTTTTACCCGGAACTTGGAACAAGTCATTTTTAAGGGGGGCATAGGGAGCACAAATGTTGGAGCAGTGACTTCTAGTGGTCTTATGTAATGTTTTTCCAGCTACTACTGTCTCCTGAAGCATGTCCCTAGTCTCTGATCATCTTCTTTAGCATTTCTACAGCCTCTGACGATCACCTGTGGCATGTCTGCAGTTTCTAACCTTTTTCTGCAGCATTATGTTCACTGAATATCATAACCTCTAATTTAGGTAAATTGACCACCATTGAGCTTATAGTAACATAGATCATACCAGAATAATGTGGGTTCAAAGTAAATTGTCAAAGCCTAACTAGAGGAATAGCTCATCCAGAAGGCAAAAGTAAAGAAACCAGACAAAAGTTGTATTTTAACTTAGTATGGGTAAAGGTCTGTAAATAATGATTTATAAAAGACAACAATACAAGGGGGATTTACCCTAATTTTCTTTGTCATTGGGACAAAGTAATGGGAAGATCCAACAAAACACAGGGAGGAGATCTTCCAACTGGGACTGTTGTTCCTGTGACAGCTGTCTAATGCTGGCCATGATCAGCTTGAATTTCAGCTGATTCTTAATGATGACACTACCCAACTCTACAAACTTCGAGCCACGTGTAAAATTTTCGGCCAAACAATGACTGCAACCAATCTGCAGTAACTTTTCTGGTATTCCGCCTTCTGCAGAAGCAGTAACTGTCAGAAAAAAAATAATCTTACTGTTCATGGCTAGCTTTAGAGGGGCTTTATTTCATTTTGTCTAAAGGCAAGGAAGTAATGGGAAATCTCTTGAATGGGACATAGATGGAAAGAAAAAATAACATCACAGAGGTTTTAGCCATGCTCTATCCAAAATCTAAAATACAGTTTTGGCCTTAAATATACTTTAACTACTTCTGGACCTGAAGGTTTTACCCCCTTAATGGCAAGGCCATTTTTTGTGATTCGGCACTGCGTTACTTTAACTGACAATTGCGCTGTCATGCGACGCTGTACCCAAATAAAATTGATGTCCTTTTTTCCCTCAAATCGAGCTTTCTTTTGGTGGTATTTGATCACCTCTGTAATTTTTATTTTTTGGGCTATAAACAAAAAAAGAGCGACAATTGTGAAAAAAAAAAAACATTTTTTTACTTTCTGCTATAAAACATTCCCAATAAAAAAATTGAAAAATCTATTTTTTTTTTTTTTTTTTTTTATCATTTTAGGCCAATATGTATTCTGCTACATATTTTTGGTAAAAAAAAAAATCCCAATAGGTGTATATTGATTGGTTTGTGAAAAAGTTATCGAGTCTACAAACTAGGGGAAAGATTTACGTTATTTTTATTTATTTATTTATTTTTTACTAATAATGGCGGCGATGAGTGATTTTTAGTGGGACTGCGACATTGCGGTGGACAGATCGGACACCTGACATTTTTTACACTTTTCGGGGGACCAGTGACATTACTACAGTAATCAGTGCTAAAAATATGCACTGTTACAGTATTAATGACACTGGCAGGGAAGGGATAACATCAGGGGTGATCAAAGGGCTAAATGCGTCTCCTCGAGGAGTGATCGCGGCTGCCGGACCCGCTGATTGGCTCCACCTGTAGCCAATCGGCACGTGCCCCCACTAGCGGTCCCATAAAACAATGAACAGTTACGTCGTTTCCCGGTACAGAGCTTACATGCCGCAGTATATGTACTGCTGGTGGTCAGCATGTGGTCAAAGTATTTGTTTTTAGTTTTGAATAGAATGGAGAGGGATTAGAACACCTGACGGTTTTTAATTGCTGTCTATGTCCCCATTAGGGGGATTCACCCTATCTATTTGCCATCTGTTTATCATTCTCAATGAGAGAAAAATTGAAGAAAATCCCAAATTATGGACTGTCACCAGAACAGGAATAGAGGGGGAAATCTTCTAATGGGTTTACTAGTTCTGGATTGTCATCTCATGTTTTTGCTATGGGACAGGAAGTGAAGGGAACTGTCCCCAATGGGACACAGAAGGCAAAGCAAAAACTAGTAGGGATTATAACTTAACTCTATCCACAATTAAAAAAAATTACTCTTCATTCTACTTTATTGTATACCTTAAATTTAAATGCACGGAACATATCATGCCAATAGTGTAGGAGTGCAGTATAATATAACAAAGCTATATTCAGAGAATAGCCTACCTAAGCATGGCTTTTTTTTTTTTTTTTTTTTTTTGGACAAGACCAAAAGTGCAGTACATTGGACACCGTTATTATTGTCATAGTAGTATTTAATAACTGGCATACAGTGATGAAAGCAGAGTGACACATAATAGACACAAGATTAGCCAATGACACAGCATTAGATCACTGTTTTTTGCTTTGGGGTAGCTGGACACCTAGAGGCAGAAGAGCACGATCAACAGTATCTGTTTCTGGGCAAACATTTCAAAGAGGAAGAATTTAGGAACTATTGGGATTTTACATTGCAAAATGCCTTTGGTAAAAAAAAATGCTCTAGACATCAGCATTTGTCCATGACAGAGGGCTTGGGATTAGTTAAATAATGTGTGAGACACAAATGGTATTGGATGCAAATCTTCTCTTTGAACAGAGTTTCCATTCTTTCTCTTGAAAGATATCTTTAAAATGTAAACCCACCAGATCTGTGATATTCATGAAACTGACGTTATTTAGTCTAAGCAAGGGATATTCATTTATAATGTTCAAGCTTAGCAATTACCTTCTTAAGTCAGCTAATGTATGTGAAGAGGTTATCACGTTCACTCCTGACCAGTATTTCAGCATGCATTAAAGGCTTCATCTTTAGAAGCAAGCAACAAAAGTAGATGGGGGCTTTTTCCTGAACTGCATAATTTATTGTTGAAGTAATTTATTTAGGTGACATTCATTTTCAAGTAACAGTAAGCACTACATCCTTTTACTATAACAATCTCAAGTGGAAGGTAGTTTATACTAACCCTGGATAAAGTATAGGATCTCACTGGATGGTATATAAACCAGACATTAAGCATTAACACAGTTCACAATCTGAAATGTTTTGTCATTGGCTTTTCAGATTTTGTAAAGTAATATGTAAAAAAAAAAAAAAAAAAAAACTCGCAGTACATATACGCAGTGAACACTGTTCTGATTTAATGAGTATTGCCTATATCATACGGTCACGATTATAGTTTATTGTCCATTGGCAAGGTCTATTGGTGATGACATCCTTAAATTGAACCTGTATTCACTGCTAAAGCCTCTTGACTACCAAGGTCTTTTTAAATAAGATTCTACCTTATCTCAGAATCCACCTAAGAACTGGCTTTGTTGTTAATGCCACAATTCAAGGGGAAGGGAAATTTATGATCTGAAATTCAACGCTTAGATCTTTGCTTTATTTTATAGTGAATTTTCAGATTTGCAGCAAAATTGGGGTAACTACTTTATATTTGTTATATGTTCCTATTCATACAACCATACAGCAACCTAAAAAAAAAAAAAAAAATTAAAAGTGGCTGTACTGTGCTGACTGAGCTTTATTATCAGCTTGTATATAGGGAAAAAGTGAAGTCATAAGAATCCCAAACAACTTTCCCTTAAAGGGCATGCCTCATCCTGAGTTAACAGAAAACTAAAAACTATTGAAATTAAATGGTACTTTTAAGGTAGAGAAATCTACATCATTAGTAAAAAGATAACAAAAACACAATATAAATAATTCAGTACAATAATATCTGTTTAAAAAAAGGTAACAAATGCCTAAAAAAGTGATATATATATATATATATATATATATATATATATATATATATATATACTGTGTATATATCTAAGTTATAGGAGGTCGATCTGGCATGAAGAGATCCAAAAGACAAACAGTAACAACTTGAGGACAATCTCATATCAAGGACCCACCTCTAGTAGCCACTAGCTGGTCTTTTATAATGCATCGAGCAACTTGGCAAAAACTCCAGTGAACCATTAACAAAATCACCATGCTGGTATAACTCAAAAGAAACACATAAACTCCATGGCCCAGTATCACAGATTACATAGATGTTTTAATCAGCTTTTATAATCACAAAGGAGGACATAGACAGGTATTAGGCACCTTTCACACAGGCGGACCATTCAGATCCACCTATCCGTTTTTTTGGCGGATCTGAACGGTCACCCCATGCATGTCTATGGGGCATCGGATGTCACGGAGACATGTCCGCTGACATCCGATCCAGTCCGATCCCTCAAATCTGGACGGATGGAAACCCTATTTTCCATCCGTCCAGCGGATCAGATGAGAACGGACAGATGGTCCGTTCCCATCCGATTCCCCCATAGAGATGCATGGGGACCTGACAGCGGTGTCTCCGCACACAGCGCGGAGGACAGCTGTCATCCTCCTGCTGATCGATCCCCCCGCTGAGATAAACGGAGTCCGTTTGATGGACTCCTAGTGTGAAAGAGCCCTTACATCAAAAACATGGCACCACTGCTGAGCGTATGCAATGTCACCATGATTTTGGTGTAATGCCTGTCTATGTCACCCTTTGGGAGAAAGGTAGGCACTAGGCACATTTAGTGTTTTTTTTTTTGGTCAGAAGTGTGACACATGAGAAGAATATACCTTTATTTTATGCTTCTTCATTTTTACTATTAGTATTTATAACTTTTGTTGGCGATTTGAACCCCTTTGCATCAATGCCTCCCAGCCCTTTAAGAGGTTTCAGATGCCAGGAGGCGGGGTTTATGATCATGTGACCGCGTGATTGGTGGCCACATTATCTACTTGCTTGACTGCCCAATAGCAGATTCACTGCTACAGGGTGGCCACCTTGTGCAAAATCACACACATGTATATATATATATATATATGTAATATGTGGTCCTGCACTTCCTGGTAGGGGCTGGCATGCTGCTTCTGCTGGTATCTGTTCTAGCAGAAGCCGATCAGCAGGTGCCAGCCAATGGATGTCCACTGGCACCCACTTATTGTTGAGGAGAGAGTCTGGACAGAGCTGTGTATATGTAAACAATTCAGGGCTCCGTCCTGACAGGGGGGAGGTGATGGACTTTCTTTCCCTGCAAAGCAGGTAATAAAATCGATAAAACCTCTAATAAAAACCACACACATAGTACACACATAGTACACACAAGCACTGGTTGGGCACACATTTAACCCTTTGATCGCCTTAGTTTTTTAGCCCCTTCCCAGCTAGTGTCATTAGTACAGTGACAGAGCATAATTTTAGCACTGATTGCTGTATTAGTGTTACTGGTTCCCACAATATGTCAAAAGTGTCATTTAGTGTTCGATTGTCCGCCGCAATATCGCAGTCCCGTTATAAGTCACTGATCGCCACCATTACTAGTATAAAAAAAAAGAAATTCCAGTATACTGTATATCCAATAATTTGTAGATTCTATACCTTTTGCGCAAACCAGTCAATATACGCTTATTGGGATTTTTTAACAAACATATGTAGCAGAATATATATTGGCATAAATTTATCAAGAAATTTTGATTTTTTTTTCTTTTTTTCTTTTTTTTTTGGGATATGTTTTATAGCAGAAAGTAAAAATATATAAATACATATATATATATTTTTTTTTGTCCTTTTTTATTTTTAGCACAAAAAAATAAAAAAATGCACTGGTGATCAAATACATACCAAAGAAAGTACTATTTGTGGGGAAAATGTATTTTATTTGGGTACAGCGTTGTATACTTTCATTTATGTATTGGAATTAGCGCAGCATGGTTTTGGTTTTTTGAAATAGTTGTGACTATGCTAATATGTCATAGCATGTTTGCAGCTTTTTCCATCTAACATTTTTTATTCACCTAAGCACAGTTCACAAGACTTTACACTATTTTCAAAATTAACCTGCATTGGCAGCCCCCTACTTTGCTCATAATGGTCACTTTAAAATACTAGAGGAAGAGGTTCATATAACCTAACTGCAAGGCCATGTCACACTAGCAGTCCTGCCACTGATGGTACACACCAGAAATAGGATCACTAAGAAAGAGTATTAACCTGCTCTTACGGCACATGTGTCAGATACAAGGCCCACCAGGCCATTTTATGTGGCCTTTGTACCCAGCAGAAAGGTGGAAGTGAGATGTGAACAGCCTGTGAAAGAGAGCTGAACATAGCACACTCCTAAACCCTGCACTCTGTATGCAGCATACCTCTGAACTCTGCACTCTGTATGTAGTGCACCCCTAAACTCTGCACTCTGTATGTAGTGCACTCCTGCACTCTGTACGTAGGGCCCTCCTGAACTCTGCAGTCTGTACATAGCGCACCTCTGAACTCTACACTCTGTACAGAGCGCATCCCTGAACTCTGCACTCTGTACAGAACGCATCCCTGAACTCTGTACAGAACGCATCCCTGAACTCTGCACTCTGTACAGAGCGCGTCCCTGAACTCTGCACTTTGTACATGGCACATCCCTGAACTCTGCACTCTGTACATGGCACATCCCTAAACTCTGCACTCTGTACATGGCACATCCCTAAACTCTGCAAATAACACACTCCTGCTATTTATTGCCCCTTTAAGATCTTTTCACTGTAATTGCATTTTGGCCTCACCTGCCATTCAATGGGGTTTGACAAGGGGGGATGGTTGAGTTCCTGCACCTATAATCTGAGAAAAAAAGCCCTGGATTATTTTATATAGTCTTACAGATACAACCTTGCCATTTGAGGATAACCATAATGCTGATACGGCCCACAATCAAATTGAGTTCGACACCCCTGTCCTAGGGTATCCCTCTGCTGGTGAAACCAGGGGGTGTTGCTCTGTCACTAAACCCTTGCTGTTTTGGTAAATTCTGCAGCATTTCCGCCTTCTGCAGCACTTCTGCAAACAAGGGAGCGACAACATAGCAGTAGGTAAGTGATTTCTTTAGTGTCTCTGTTGCTGAGGAGTTTTTGCCAGTGACTGACAACTTTCTGAGCACAGACCTCTGCACTACAAAGTATATAGCTACTAAAAGTCTATTTTTTGTGATGCCTGTAATTTTTTAATTATATTTCATCAGTATACAATGTCTTTCTTTAGTGTGTGTTTCACATCTGTTAATATGCCTGATTAAGGGAACTAATGCTGAATAAGGTTTGCCTTTAGGCTCCATTCATACTCGTGCAATTTGTCATGCAACTTTGCACATCAAAGTCGCATGGCAAGTTTCACCCTATTCTTTTTAATGGCACCGTTTTACGACTTTGAAAAGGTACCTTCACTACTTTGGTGTGACTTTTTATGCAACTTAGATCCATTAAATGTAAAGTCGCACCAAAATTCACATCAAAGGTGCGCTCCAAAGTCGCACTGGAAACCGTGTGACTTGGAGTTGTGCTAATGTGAATGGGGCCTTAAAGATTATTTTGGCCTCTAAAAGGTACTTTGATGAGATGTTTTGTCTTTTTACTTATTTACCCAAATCTTTGCTGTTATCTGTAAAAATCTATTTTTTTTCGTTGGTTTTATCCAGTATTTTACATAATCCAAAAAATCTAAACTGATTTAAATAAAAAAAACGCTAAATTATTAGGGACAAGTATATAGTGCAAGTATGTAGGATTCAAATTATCCTGTTGTATTTGTGCTTAGTAGGCCCTTTTCACACGGGCTTTCCGATCCTGTCCGCCTGTCAGTTTTTCAGGCGGACCTTATCGGATGCTCCATGCACCCCTATGGAGCGGCGGATGTCGGCGGTGACATCTCCGCTGACACCCGCTGGTCTCCAATCCAATGTGGTTTTTGAAATCCAGACGGATGGAAACCCTATTTTCCATCCATCTGGAGGATCGGGTCGGACAAAAACAGACAGGCGGTCAGTTTTCATTCGATCTCCCATAGAGGAGAGCGGGGATCTGACAGCTCCGTCTCTGCAAAGTAAACGGAGATGGACCTGTCATCCGCCTGCTTAGCGGGGATCGGTGGCTCGATCGCCGCTGAACAAGACGGAGTCCACCGGGCGGAAAGCCCGTGTGAAAGGACCCTGTTAGCTCAAATCTTGTCAGGAGGCAATCACGATGATATTACAGCCCTTCAGTTGCTAACCCCCCCTTTTCTAGATAGTGAATTCACCCCCGTCCGGCCGGGAGTTATGACAACACATAGCACTCAAACATAGTGCAGTCACAACTAATTTTATTGCAAGTGAAGCTCATATTTAAAGCATGTTTGAGCGGGAAAAAACTGCTTTAACTGGTTTACAATGTACTGGTCAATTTGACAATAGAACATGTCTCACAGAAACTGTACATGAAAGGCTTTGTTTCCCTATGCATTTGTGTCAATATGAGGTGTTTTGTTGTAGTATCGGTCCGTCTTGTGTTCAGCTTGTTTGTGTTAATGTAAGCAATTGTCAATTGTTTATGGTGGTGTCAGTCTCTAAGCAAAATGTCTTGTAATCTAAATGCTAAGCCTTAACTCGTTAAGTGTCTGAATGAATGAATGGAAAAGTGTTGAACATGTCAATGTCTTTTCATCTATATGCAAAATACAGCTGTCTGCTGTCCAAGGTTGTTATGAATGGTTGTCCGTCTAGCTCGTTACGATGTAAATGCAAGGGCCCACATTTCATCACAGGATGGGCATAAACTGAAATATATATCTGAAATATCATAAGGCATGTCAATACAATCTTTCAACCCAACCTTTGATCCCAGCTTATTCATAACGGTGGGATCACTTAGAGTCTCTGAATAGCACAAAACAGGTGACATTATATTCCAAGGTGTATGTAGGCTGGTGACTTGGTTGTGTGCACATAGGGATATAACTTCTTAGAATTCTATCAAATCAAAACAGACATGTTCAATGGGGAGGGCCATAGCTTGCAAGAATCCATGGCCTGAAAAATCCAACTCCATTATTATGGCAATAAAGTCACTACAAAGTAGACCATGGCAGCACATACCACCTGTTGACGATGGCATGTGAGTTTTCAACATGTCCTAAGGCCTTTTCCAGGAAAGGGCATAAAATAAACCTCCCGTTTAATGAGAGGAAAAAAATTCCCTTTCAACCCTCGTTTCAGAGCGGTCAGACCAAGTCCCTGGCGGCTATAACGAAAAAACAATGTCCTTTGTGTCCAATCGGCTTGACTTCGACTGTAAAGTGGAGACATGAATGTCTCGTGTCTCTCTCTTTTCCTGGGGTGAGCAAGGGCAAAATGAGGAGAGGTTCTGGGGGGGGGGGGGGTGAGCACATGTTGCAAGTAACGAAACAGTGGCTACTAGTGCTCAGCTTGCTGTAAACAGTACCACTGCTGCAAAAATGGGAAGTTTTCCAGGAGTAGGGGTGTCCGCTGGCATTGTACCAATGCGTCTGTCTAGATCCAGCTGGAATTCGTCTGGTGCTTGTCGTCACAATCCCCAGTCATTCGTCTGGTCCAGGGGTGGGGCTTCCGTCTGTCACGATGCGTGGATCCAAACCGGGGAGTCGTCTGTCAATACCACTGTTCTGGTCACTGCTTGAACTATTGCAGGGGGTCCGTAGGGTCGGTCTAGCGACGTCAGCTTATGGAGGGGCCTTCACCAGGACTCTGTCTCCAGGCTTGAATGGGTGGGTTGGTGCACCTGTTGGCAAAGGAAACGAGAGCGAGATATCACCATAATCACTGTTTAATTTTTCAATTACCACATATTCCTCTTGCAAAATCTCTAGATATGAGAATAAATGGACTCATGGGGTTGAGACGGGTCTGAAGTCATTCTGACTTTAGCAAGAATAGCAGGTAAGTACTGAGACAAAAATACAAGTTTTACAAGAATGGCAGGAGTATTTTGCGCCACTGGGCTTCTGGCCTACAGGCCGGCAGCAAAAATAAATGCTAGTGAAGCTGCTCGCAGCACTGGGGTTTAGGGCCTACAGGAAGGCAGGTAACAGGAAGGATACTTAATGGCACTGTTTTGGGAGAACACAGCATGTCTACACATGCAACAATGGTGTGGGCCCTTGGAGGGGTTGAACTGCCTTGTATTCCTCCAAAGGTGGAGATGGGTTAAATTGCAGTCCTCTGACTCACCCAAGCAGGCAGCTACCTAGAACTGAGTATCCCTTGCATGGCTAAGATGCTGTGATCACTGAACAACAGGGAGTGAAATTCAAGCTGTCTTGTGTACATGGGCACATAGAGACACACAAAACAGCTAGAAGTCAGTACTCATGCAAACACAAATTTATAAGAGATTGCACAGTTTGCTTGGTGACACCTGAACAGGAAATTGAAACCAAATAGCCTTGGAGACACAAGATCTGACTTCAAGGACCATTCATATGCAAAACCTGGGCAATGAGTCACTTTTAGGATGAAAAGAGATCAACTAATTGAATTCACCGCAGGAGGTTACCTTTAAAATTTTATCAAAGTAGTAACGCTGGCATAAATTCATTATAATTCTTAGCACACTATCAACAAGCCAACCACTTCCATCCTATTTTTTTTTTTTTTTAAATGACAGCTTTCTATTTTATTATTTAACAATACAGATTTCACATACTGCACATCTGATAACGTGCTGTGACATATAAATGACAATCAGCTCACTAGTTTCCAGAGTTACATATGGTAGATGTACACAAATCTGTAAAATTTCATTTGTATCCAAGATTATAATATAAGAGTAGTACTGCATTATCTGCCTGAGCACATTATCCCATACCAATAATCTTGTCAAGAGAAAAGGTAGTAAAAGCATAAGTGCATAAATTAGATCATGGATGCAAAAATAGTGTTTAGCACCAGAATACAAAAGTATGTACCGATATACCAAAAGAAAACTCTAAAAAAAAAAAGACCAGAGATGCTTAATTATCTAAAGCATAGCACCTCATTTATGCCAGAGCTCATATATGTCAAATTAGAACACATCAAATATCTGACACCCAATAAATAAAAACTTTCTAAAACCCATAAAAACAGTCTAATCAATCAGAAAAAAAAACAATTTGGAAACAATACTCCCATAAGGTTGGTTGTTGTTGAAGGCTGTGCTTGGTCGTTCTGAAAATCTCAAATTAAAGTTATCTGAGGAATAAGCATCAAGAAAAGTTTAGTAACAAAACATTTTACTTTTCCTCCTAAAAATAAACCAACGGTTAGAGGAATTTAGCATACAGTAAGCATGTCAAACATTTCCCTTCCTAACAGTGCACTTCTCTAATACCAACAATTGTTGACGTCAAAGTAATTATTACCACGTGGATTTCTATATTTTTTTATATTATTATGGTATACCATAAACTTAAAGAAAAAAATTATTATTGTTCACCATGGTTGAAAAAAAAATGAGCAGCTCAAAACATTAGTAATTTCTCATTTGAATACAAGAACCCATACGTCACCCATTCTTCAGTAATTCGGAACATTCCTCAAAACTTGTTTTCTCTACAAAGCAAAACTGATAGTTAAATTTGTATGACAATACAACTATTTACAGTCCCTTTGCAGTTACCTGTGTCACAGACAGGAGAGGGGGGGGGGGGTTTGTTTGCTAAAAAGGCACTAGAAAATATATTTTTTAAAAAGTCAGTGATAAAGAAAGAAAAGTCGGTGACACAAAACCTTAATGATGAAAGTTCAAAATTGCTTATGATTTTTTTAGGATAGAAATACAATTTTAGTCCTTAAGGTCACACTTTACACACCAAATATATAATATATATTTCCTTGCTTCTAAAAGCTGCCATGACCAGTATAGTACGGATTTGTTACCTTTTTCGTGGCAAAATAACATCACTTTAAAACATAAGTAATAAACAAAAAAACAAATTATTATGCAACCAACATTCATTCAATGTTATGAAATGCTTTGCTGATACAGCACCTTTAGGAACAGTGTTAAAACGAACACAACATAATGATTCATGGATCTAAGGTTGCCCATACACAATACAATTTTCATACAATCTTCCTAAACGTAAATTTCATCATTTCCTCGGAATTCTCCTTACCTTGAAAATTTCCCATTAT
This sequence comes from Pelophylax lessonae, assembly GCF_965119305.1. Classification (NCBI taxonomy): domain Eukaryota; kingdom Metazoa; phylum Chordata; class Amphibia; order Anura; family Ranidae; genus Pelophylax; species Pelophylax lessonae. The sequence goes on from NC_138780.1 coordinate 106,737,987, forward strand.
CTTAAGTTCAGAATACAAAGTGAAATCAGCTGAGTTTGAAGGTTTATATATATCTATGGGTGGTAAGGTCAGTGTTTAGACTTTATTGGGAAACCTCGTTTCCCAACTTATGTGGTTTCCTGCGTCTTAATAATCAGATTTATACACATCCGACTCATCTATGTTAACTATCCTTGGTGGCCAAGTGTATACCTTCAGGCTCAGCTTAATATCCCATACAATCTCCACATACATCTACACAATGGCATGCAATCTTATATAACGACAAAATACACTTAAGTATACAAATATATACACGTTTTGGAGGGAGAATTCACTATCACACACAGTACTGCTTTGTAACCGGGTCCCAGACCCTATGTTATCTTTGGCGCTTCAGGCGCTGGAGTATCAGACCCCATCTTTGGAAATTTCAGATTCCCGGGAGGTGCTAAAATTAGCAGTTAACTGGGTACCGTTTATCTGCTCTGACAGTATAGGGTAGTAATAATAATAATAAAAAATATAATTACTTACCCCATACTATGTTTTTGGCAGATCCCACTTCTGACACCAAATCTGTTAGCTCAAATCTTGTCAGGAGGCAATCACGATGATATTACAGCCCTTCAGTTGCTAACCCCCCCTTTTCTAGATAGTGAATTCACCCCCGTCCGGCCGGGAGTTATGACAACACATAGCACTCAAACATAGTGCAGTCACAACTAATTTTATTGCAAGTGAAGCTCATATTTAAAGCATGTTTGAGCGGGAAAAAAATGCTTTAACTGGTTTACAATGTACTGGTCAATTTGACAATAGATCATGTCTCACAGAAACTGTACATGAAAGGCTTTGTTTCCCTATGCATTTGTGTCAATATGAGGTGTTTTGTTGTAGTATTGGTCCGTCTTGTGTTCAGCTTGTCTGTGTTAATGTAAGCAATTGTCAATTGTTTATGGTGGTGTCAGTCTCTATGCAAAATGTCTTGTAATCTAAATGCTAAGCCTTAACTCGTTAAGTGTCTGAATGAATGAATGGAAAAGTGTTGAACATGTCAATGTCTTTTCATCTATATGCAAAATACAGCTGTCTGCTGTCCAAGGTTGTTATGAATGGTTGTCTGTCTAGCTCGTTACGATGTAAATGCAAGGGCCCACATTTCATCACAGGATGGGCATAAACTGAAATATATATCTAAAATATCATAAGGCATGTCAATACAATCTTTCAGACCCTTATGCTATCTTTTGTCTATTCTGATAATGTTATCTTATCGTACCGTTAAGGTAATATGCATGTAGCATTATTAGCTTAGTCAACGAGGTGCTTTAAGGAAGGATCATTTCCATTCAGCATAAACATATCAACGCAGGGTTTTGGTGCCAATAATGTGGTGCATTGTATGTTACATCCCACATTTTTGACATTACAAATTATGGCATGGATTTCTTTAGACTCTTATTTTTTTTTAGGGTTATCAACATGTGATATTTTCATCATAATTATCAGTGGCGGCTGGTGCTCCATGGCCCGGCAGATGGACCACACCCTCTCCCCCCCCCTCCCATCCCGACCACACCAGCCCGGAAACCATACCCCCCCAGTCACCCTGAACATGCAGCGGCGGCAGCTTCTCCTCAGTCTCCTGCATCTTCTCTCTCCTCCTCCTTGGCCAATGGCATGGCTTCTCCTTTTCAGCCAAACGAGAAATGTGTCTCAGGACGCCATTTTTGATTGGCCAGGAGAAGGATCCGTGTAACAATAGCGAATATTAGTTCGCTATTGTCACACAACTGGGTGGGCTTAGGGCGCAGTGCTCTGCGCCCCAAGCCCACCCTTTTTTTGAAGCATATTAGAGCCTCTGGCTCTAATCATGTGCTTCCAAACCCCCCCCCCATTGGAATCAATGCGTCTGGCGCACTGCATGTAGATTAGGAGGCCAGACGCATGGATGGGGGGGAGGTGCCCCTGCGCCCCCAATAGACGGGCCGCCACTGATATTTATCTTCAGAGGATTATGACCAGCTTTGAGGTTTAAGATTATGTTTAGATTTTGCAGCTAGGCTAAGGTTCATGGTTCGATTCAGATTAAAATTTCAAAGTTAGGTTAGGAAAAAAAAAATGATTTTGTATTATTTTTGGCTACGCGATGTATCCCTGGCACATACTGGGTGGCACATAAGGGTGGCAAAATATACATACAGTGGTTAAAATTATTATTTGATCCCCTGCAGATTTTGCAAGTTTACCCACTTTCACCTTTGATAACAATTATAGACCCTTCATTTTTTTGTATTTTAAATGATAGAGACAGAATATCAACCAAAAACCCCCCAAAAAAACATGATACAAATGTTAAAAATTAACTTGCATTTCAGTGAGTAAAATAATTATTTGATCCCCTACCAACCAACAATAATTCTGGCACCCACAGATTAGCTATAGTATGTAACAACTCATGTGTATAAAAGACACCTGTCCCTAGAATCTCTTTCTTCCATTCAAACCTCACGATCATAGGCAAGACCAAAGAGCTGTCGAAGGACATCAGGGACTAGATTGTAGATCTGCACAGGGCTGGAATGGGCTACAAGATCATCAGCAAGAAGCTTGCTGAGAAGGAGACAACTGTTGGAGCAATTATTCGCAAATGGAAGAAATGCAAAATAACCATCAATCGCCCTCAGTCTGGAGCTCCATGCAAGATTTTGCCTCATGGGTTAAGGACGATCATGAGAAAAGTGAGGGATCAGCCCAGAACTACATGGGAGGAGCTTGTGAATGATCTTAAGGCAGTTGGGACCACAGTTACCAAACAATTGGTAACACAATACGCCTCCATAGATTGAAATCCTGCAGCACCCGCAAGGTCCCTCTCCTCAAGAAGGCACATGTACAGGCCTGTCTTGAAGTTTGCCAGTGAACATCTAAATGATTCAGAGAAGGATTAGGAGAAAGTGCTATGGTCAGATGAGACCAAAGTTTTTTTGCCATTAACTCCACTCGCCGTTTTGGAGGAAGAAAAATGCTGACTATGACCCTAAGAACACCATCCCTACATTCAAGCATGGAGGTGGAAACATGCTTTGGGGCATTTTCTCTGCTACAGGTACAAGCTGACTTGGCACATTGAGGGGCCAATGGACAGAGCCATGTATAGTAAAATCTTGGATGAGAACCTTCTTCCCTCAGCCAGAACACTAAAGGTGGGTTGTGGGTGGGTATTTCAGCATGTCAATGACCCAAAACATACCACCAAGGCAATAAAGGAGTGGCTCAAGAAGAAGCACATGAAGTGGCCTAGCCAGTTTCCAGACCTTAGAAAATGTATGAAGGGAGATGAAACTTCGAGTTGCCAAGCGACAGCCAAGGAATCTTAAGGATTTAGAGAATATCTGTAAAGAGTGGACCAGAATCCCTCCTGAGATGTGTTCAAACCTGGTAACCAACTACAAGAAACCTCTTACCTCTGTGCTTGCCAACAAGGGTTTCTCCACCAAGTACTAAGTCATGTTTTGCTTGGGGATCAAATACTTATTTTACTCACTGAACTGCAACTCAATTCATAACATTTGTATCGTGTTTTTTTTTCTGGATTTTTGGTTGATATTCTGTCTCTATGATTTAAAATACACCTATGATAAAAATTATAGACCCTTCATTTCTTTTTAAGTGGGCAAACTTACAAATTCTGCAGGGGATCAAATAATTATTTTCCCCACTATATATATGTACTTGAACCCCTGTATTTTTGCTGCCAAAGCTCTACCTAGATCTACCAAGGTGACTCTGTCCACACAGAGATACATTGCAAAACAAGGCATGGTAAGTGAGTAGCAGAGAAAGATCAGCTGGTAATGGTCCTTTGCCTTCTGCCTGACTTTTTCTGGACACAGGTTCTTGAGCTCAGTTTCTCTTCAAATCTTGAAAGTGTTTATATGTTTTATTCCTATTTTTTTCATTAACTGCAAAGAAAGTCAGTTGAAGTTATTGGTTTATAGGTAATGCTTTCTTATGTTTTACAACAATATCATGCCTTTAAATAAGCCCACATTTCTTTAATTTTATAAGGGTATGTTTATAACATACTGCAAAAACTGTACCTATGTAGTAGTATGATAAGGCACTAGTGTTCAATATTATGGCTTTGTATACATGATAGGGACTGAGGAGGCAGACACATAAGCTTAAGTGGGGTACACACTATAAGAAAATCAGGCGAACAATTGTCCTATATTCCTTGTTGTTTTACAGCAAATCAGAAAATTGGTAAGAAAATTCTGATATGACAAAGGCTTTTTTTTGTTGTTGTTAATTGTTTCTGATCATGTGCAGTCTTTCTTTCGTTATAATTCATTGACGGACGCAGTTCTCTCTGATTCATATCAGTAGGGTTATACTGCCCCCTACAGGAGTAGGACACTAGGCAGGAAAAAGTTCTGGCTACGCCTATGGGCAGTCCCCGAGGATACATCCTCTCTCTTCCAGCATAGGATGTCAGTTTTAATCTGCCTAGTAAGGAGTAAGGACCTAGTTCCTTGCTGGGATCTCTGGTCCTGGCATATAAAGTATTTTTTTATGTAGAATTTTTTTAGCTAGCCTTTTTTTCTCCGGAACTTTTTTTCCTGTGAGATCTTCAAGCAATTATGCCGGGCTGGGCGACAGACTGGACCCCCATATCCAGTGGTCACCCCAGTCTGGCCAGCGAGCGCGTGCAGGCCTTAGCTCCGCGCTGGGTCGGCTGTGACATAGTCCCACTGAACGGGGACTGGCCCAGAGAGTTAAACATCTCGCCAGGACGCACACGACAGGGTCTAGGCTGATGTTGCAGCGTTCCAATTTGGCCGACAGCCCCCCTACTCTGGTGGCGTGGGGTCCTGTCAAGAAATGGCACCAGCCTGTGTTCCAGTATGGTGAGTAAATGTACCCCCCCCCCACCCTTCCCTGGCGGATTTTGGGGTGGACGCGGGCCCTCTCCCTGGGATGGTCGGACCCTCGCACTCCTGGGTTTCCCTCTGTCCTATTGTGACTCCCCCTCCTGTCCACCCCCCTACTCCTCCCCCCACGTGGGGGACTGTTTGGGCCTACCTGAGCCCGGGGCCTAGTGTGCAGGCCACATGGGGGGCCGGGCGAGTGTGCGCTATCCGCGGAGCTCAATGATCATGCAGGGGGGCCTTGCTGGGGTTCTTCTGAAGTGGATGATGCGGATGGGCGTTTGGGGGGGTCCACCTGTGGGTCCCGAATACTGCGATTTTCGGGTGGGGCCGCCATTTTGTTGTAGCCTCTATCTGCTTCTATGGAAGCGGCCATCTTGGTAAACCCGTTATCAGCCATTTTGCTAGAGATTTTCTGCAGTGAAGGCCTGTGGGAGTGGTCTTTCCCTCTCTGTGGGGGTCCGTTAGCGTGTGCCTGATCTCCGGGGGGGGCTGTAGCGCTTTGGGGCCGTTTAAAAAAAATACTTTTTTTTTTTTAAAGTTTCTGGCGGGTTCCTGCAGGCTATTTTTTCCCACCTGACCCCCTCACGGAGGCCGCAGGGCCTTCGGGATCTCCACTGTCAGTCTATGCCTTTTCGGCAGTTCGGGACGCATTTGGGCCCGGGGGGTTGTGGTAGGTGCGCTAAAACATTTCTCCACCTACCCCTGCCTCTTCTCATGTCTCGGAGTCTGAGTCTGGCTCAGGCACGGCAGGCGCGGGCCTGACGTGAGCCTCCCTGCTGGGTCTGTTACCTCGCGCCCTGTCTCCTCGGATGATGAGGATGACATTTCCACCTCCCCTGCCGCGACATGCGCTGGTGGACACACTGGCTGTTTTCGGTGCGGGGCAGTCTGCAATTTGGGGGTCGCAGCGGCGGCTGTGCCTAGAACGCAGGTGGCATCTGGCACTCACATGCCACCCGGAGCTGCTCATTTTGCTGGCTGCTCATGTAGCAGTGGAACCGTCTGAGACGTTCCCCTGGGGTGTCTTAGCCGTTGCCCTTTTGAGGGGGAGTCTGGTACTGAGGACTGTTTCCGCCTTTGGACGTACGGTCTCTAGCTGAATGGGACTACCGTTGTCTCAGTGAAGGAATCCCCATCATTAAGGACTTAGGGGATAGAATGGCACAGGCTGTGGCCTGCGCTCTGTGCTCCCTGGCGTAGCTGCACTGGGAACAGTGTTCATGTTTGCCCTTGCTACGCAGACTCTGCTTGATGACCAGAGTCTACTTGACCGGAGTGTTGGTCTGCGGATCAAACTTCTAAGAAGGTCTTAATGGATCTCCCTTTTCATGGGGATCGCCTGTTTTGGCGCTGCCCTGGATGACACAGGCTGTCAGAGGTGAGGGCCTTCTTCGCAGTCGGGGTTCCTCCCTTTCGGCTCGCAAGCAGTTTCTTCATCCCTCGGGGACATTCGATGTGGCGAAGTCCTTACAGACTTCGCGTGGGTTCCAGACGATCCTGGTCTGGTGTACATGGGTTTGGTTTTTTCCAGACCTGCGGACAAGGCCTACGTGGCCTGAAGATGCTTCCTCTCCCATCTAGGGGGTCGAGGACCTGCAGCTGGCCCGGATCCCAGGCTGACTGGGTTCAGGAGGTCATGCGGTCCAGTTGCAAGATCGAGTTTCGATCCGGTTATTTCCGGTAAGGTTTTTCCCTTCCAATGTGTGGCTGTCTCCGGATCGCTTACAGGCGCTCTGTGGGGCAGTTCAGGCTCTGGTTCAACAAGCTGGACCTACTGGTCTTTTGTTAGTATTGGTTCGCACAGTGATGGCTTCTCTAAATAAGGGGGCTTCCTGGCCACCATAGACATCAAGCTGCCTACCTTCACGTCCCGTTATGTTCTGGACAGCTACGGGTTCTCCGTTTTTTGCCGTGGGGAAGGATCTCTTGGTTTGTGGCGTTACCCTTTGGTCTCGCTTATGCTGCTAGGGTCTTCACGACGGTGTTGGCTTCGGTCCTGGCGCTGTTGCGGCAGCGGGGCGTATCGGCCCTGGTTTCCTGGCCACTCTGCTTCTCTGTTTGGAGTCCCCTACGGTGCTGACAACAAAGTTGGGAACTCTGGTGGAGTTCAGGTGGGTTCTGTACCTTCAGAAATCATCCCTGGTCCTTTCCATGAGACTGGACTTTGAGTCTGACTTTGGACTTGTCCTCGGTCAGGGTGTTTCTCCCTCCGTGGTCAAAACTCTTGGCACTTTAGACTGCGGTCAACTGTTGCTGTTCCGCACATGGTCTTCTCCTGCATGCAAGTTCTGGGACTGATGGTGTTGTTTTTCAAGACGGTCCCTTTCGCTCAATCCCTCTGGGGATCCCCCAGGAGGCACTTCTTCTCGAAGGCAACTGGAATCCAAACTCTCTGGACTTGCGGGCCAGGTGCCCAGGGAGTCTTGCTCTGGAATCCTTCCTCCCAGTCTACTGGACAATTGTCACCACAGATGCAAGCTTGTCCGGGTGGGGAGGAGTCCTCGGCAGGTTTTCTACTTCGGGAGTATGGTCCCTGGAGGATCCAGGTTACCGCTTATTGTTCTGGGGCTTCCAGCTTTGTCTAGTTCACCTGATTGGGCACCTGCAGCTGTCCGGTGCACTTTAAATTGACTATGCCGCGACCGTGGCCTGTGTCATTCTCCATGGGGGCAACATAAGTGTCCTTGCTGCCTTGGAAGTGATGTTTCTTCGTTGGGCAGAGTGCCTTGTTCTGGCTCTATCCGCTGTTCCCTTTCCAGGGGGGAAACAACACAATTGGTAGTCGGTTTGCCTCAGTCGACAGGCCCTGGATGCAGGGCAATGGTCCCTTCATCCGGAGTCGTTCCAGCAGTTGTGCCTTAATTTGGGAGCACTCCGAACGTGGGCCTGTTGGCATCGCATCTACAGGATAGTGCAGAGCTCGTGGCCCGCTCCCGGGACCCTCTGGCGGGTGCAATGGTGGCCTCATGGGTTCTGTCATGGGCAAGAACATTCGCTAGGTTCAACATGTTCAATGCTGAGATGTTTGGCATGGTCACCTGTGCAAGGCTGACGCCGACATGGTCGTGCAAGAGTGCTCGCAGATGGGCCGAGGTCAGTGTCAGCTGCTGTCTGCCTTTCCTCCTCTCCTGTTGCTGCCAAGAATCCTTCGCAGGATTGAGGCGGCAGGGATTTCGATCATTCTTGTGGCTCCAGACTTGCCTCGCCGAGCTTTGTATGCTGACCTGGTCAGGCTTGCCGCTGACGCTCCTTGGGTTTCTTCTCTCCGGGCCGATCTCCCATCTGGCTTTACGTTCCACGGCTTGCCGGCTTGGCTGTTGTAAGCCAGGTGTCAAAGGACGGGGGGTTGTCTGCTTCGGTGATTCCCACCCTGCGTAAAGCGCGGGAAGCATCTTCTATGATGATTTCTTTCATCGTATGAGAAAGTCGCGTAGCTCCCCCCCCCCGCTCTTGCTCAGTGGCCGGATCTTGGCTTCCTTCAATGGGGGGGAATCATCAAAAGTTGGCCTTGAGTACTGTCAAGGGTCAGGTTTCGGCTTTGATCATTTTTATTCCACAGGTCGTTGGCCGCCTGTTCCCTGGTGCGTAACTGGTTCTTCCGGTGCAACCTCCATCGCCATCTGGGGACCTTGGTTTGTGCAGTCGGTTCTTCCAGACCCTCCTTTGCGAGTATCGTGGGTATCCCCAGCTTACCTTATTCTAGAAGGTGGCCTTGGTTGCTGTCACTCTGCACACGGGGTTTAAGCACTGGCGACATTGTCCTGTCATTCTTCCTATCTGTTGGTTCATGGGGCCAGGTGGTACTTCGTCTGGATCCGTCCTTCCCTCCGAAGGTGGTTTCTAGTGTTCACTTGCACGGGGCCATCGTGTTGCCATCTTGAGTCCTGAGCCCCCTCATCCTACAGAATGTGCGCTGCATACTCTGGATGGAGTTAGGGCACTCGAGGGGTACTTGGCGACTACTGAGTCTTCCCGTAGTCAGTTTCGCTCTCTGCGCTCACGGATGGCCCAAGGACAGGGCTGCCTGTGTCTGCTGCGACTATTTCCAGGTGAATCAGACAGTCGGTGGTGCAGGCTTCTCCATTTATGGGTCAGGTCCTACCTTTCCCTGTTTCGGCGCTTTCTACTTAGGCGCCTAGTGCTTCCTGGGCTTTTTGCCATACAGGCATCTGTGCTTCAGGTTGTAAGACGACTACCTGGTCGTTTGTTCACACCTTTGCTACGTTTTATGAGGTGGATGTGCTGGCATCTGCAGATGCCTCTTTTCGGCTGCAAGGTTTTTTGCTGGCTGCTGTTTGGAGGGCTTTTGGCCTGCCTTGAGGGTGTTTACTGCTTGTTTTCAGGTGAGCCTCATCTTTTGTTCTGATGAGTCCTATGTTGCCTGGTTGGCTGTTTTTGGCCTTGGGGACTTGTTCTCTTCTGCTGTTCCCACCCCTCATTTTATAGCACTGCTTTGGGACGTCCCTACTGATATGAATCAGAGAGAACTGCGTCCGTCAATAAACGATAGAGAAAACTGGATTTTTGACTTCCCGTAAAATCCTTTTCTCTTAAGTTCATTGACGGACGCAGTACCCGCCCCTCTATTTTGAGTTGGGTTGGTGTTACTTTCTGACACTGCTTTGATACAAAACTGACATCCTGTGCAGGAAGAGAGAGGGTGTACCCTCGGAGACTGCCCATAGGCATAGCCAGAACTTTTTCCTGCCTAGTGTCCTACTCCTGTAGGGGGCAGTATAACCCTACTGATATGAATCAGAGAGAACTGCGTCCGTCAATAAACTTAAGAGAAAAGTATTTTACGGTAAGTCAAAAATGCAGTTTTTCTGATTTTTCTTGTACATAAATCGTACAAAAACGGTGCACATTAAACATAAATCGTTCGTTCTGTTCTCATACGAGAAAAATTTGAGTTTATTCCTTTGGGAATTTTCGTATGAAAAGTCAGAATCTGCTGTCGAAAGTTGTGTGCACACTATACAAAAATCATACGAAAGTTCCTCGGGCAGAAATGTTTGCCCGATTTTCTTATAGTGTGTATGAGCCTTTAGAGTCTATGGCCGTGTGTAACAAGATCTTCATCTGTTGTTATCTCTAATCAGTTAAAGCGGTTGTATACTCAGTAAAAATATACAAAAAAAAAACCTGCATCGCGTACTAGCTCATTAGGAAATACTTACCTTAAAGCGAAGCCCCGACACGGTCGCCTGGACTAAGCTAAGGGGGCTGTCATGTTGCCTCGGCGTCTCTTCTTGGTTCTGCGGCTCCGGCACAGTGAGTGACCGGAGCCGCGATGACGTCACTCTTGCGCATGCGCGCGGGAGTTTCACTTTCCGGCAAGGACCGGCAGAGCGAATGCGCCGCAGACGTCAGCGGCTGCATGCAGGGCAAATATCTCCTAAACCGTGCAGGTTTAGGAGATATTAATTGTACCTACAGGTAAGCCTTATTATAGGGTTACCTGTAGGTAAAAGTCAAATAGCGGAGTATACTACTGCTTTAAGGTAAACACACACCTATAAAGTTGGGTATATTTTAGTTTGTATCTCTTGTCTGTGCAGCTATATAAATACGCATTCAGATGAAAGTCTTCTGTGGCTATGATCCTGCCTTTTTTGGGATTTTTGTTCTTACAATCTAGATTTCCTGATTGTGATATTTACACTCCTTCCTAGATTTTTAGGTAGATAGAATGTTTGACAAAATCTGAAGAATTCTCTGAAAGATTCGTACATTGATCAGTGTCATGTTTTTTAGCTGACATATCTAGTTATTGTTAAAAGGTAATTTTAGGCATATAGTAATGGATAGAGTTGCAGGTGTGATACTTTCATTGACTGTTGTGCCCTCATGATTTAAGGACGGACTCTGGGCACTTTATAGGACAATATACACAAGTGTGTTTACAGAATGCTGTGACTTTGTGCACTGAGAGCGCTGTTAGGGGAGCATTCAGCAGACCTGGTTTCTGTCTGCAGCTGTTAGAGATAACCCTTGCCACACTGGGGATTTTATCATCTGTATAAGAAACATTAGATAAAGCTCACCCACCTTAAGAATTAGATTGTACATAAAGCCATTTTTTTGGATACAGTGGTGGGGGATTGGAACTTCTCAAGTTTGCATTGCTGTCTGTGTCCCCCCTTGGAACATTTGATCCCTCTGTTTGTCTTTGTAGACGGTGTCACTGGGACAGAAAGTGAGGAAAAAATCCAAAATGTTAAGTTGTAAATAAAACTAGAATAGAGGAAAAATATTATAATGTAGATGTTTATTTTAATAAAAACTATGTAATAGGGAATTTCCCTCACGTTTGGTAGACTTTCTCTCACTTCCTGTTGTGTACAGTACTGAAATTGAAGGTAATCATCTCAATAGGACACACATATAAAACAATGACAGGATTTTACCCATTCCCTAGTCTATCCAAAATGTAAAAAAAATATTGACTTTATATATACTTTTTGTCTATAGACTTTAAGAGACTGTCACTTTTCTCGTTTAGGACAGTCTTTTTAAAGCCAACCCCAAGACCCACCTATACTCAATTTTTCTATTGCTGCCCCATTGTTGCTTCTTCACAGCTGCTACAAAATACACAGGTACACAGCAACATGTAACTTCCTCCCATGGTGCAGTGCTTAGGTGTAGCAGCCAATTGATAAATGTGAACACCAGTCTGGCTTTGACAGAGGAAAGAGCAGTGGAAAAGTGCTGAAAAGGTGAGTATAAATGGGTCAGACTTGGGTTTTGGAAAGACTAAAGACATTCAGATCAAGGTGACAGAGTTTCTAAAAGAATGCAAGCAATCTTGGCCTTAAGATTTAACCCACCCCTAGGGCAATATGTAAGGTCTTTCAGAGAACTATCCGCTTATAAGCACATCATGACGATGGCAGAATGTGAAACAATCAGTGCTTACAGCTCATAAAGGGCAGTGCATTGGTGATTGGGACAGATGATATAATGTAGATCGACATGTGTATTTTTTTCATCCAGGCTAACGGTAACATTGTCTTGCTGATAGTTTCTCCACAGCAGACAACTGATATATTCGTTGGCCACCAGCAGACAAGAGATTATGATTAAATCTGGCCGCAAATGGCAAGATTGGGTAACTGTCGTTGCATGTCTATGTTCACCCTTCGTGCAGGTACTTCTAATGTCATCCTGGTGGGAGATGTCCTTGGGTGTATGGGATGTACAGTAAATGCAGTTTCAGTAAAAGAGAATTAGGAGTACTTTGGGTATTTTACTTAGATCATGTTTCTTAATGATAGTATTAACACTTTTCAGAAGTGGTCATTTTTCATGTTGGTAAAAGAATTTCATTTGATGTCATGGAATTTTTGTGATGTGGAGTATAATATGAGATAGAGAGTGCAATACATTAGTTGTAAGTATGGAAGAGTTTTTTTTTTTTTTGTTCAAATTCAGTTTGTAAGGTAATTTTTCCTTGTTGAAACTTAGCATTAGAATCGTTCATATTGTGCTGGAAATGTAGTGATAATCATTGTCTGCCTGCATCCAAGCACTTTTCCGCTCACACTGCTTGGCCACCTTGACATCCCCACCGGCCTGGACTTTAACATTAAGAACAGGGAAAAAATGATCCCTTTAGTTTGATGTTTGAGCTAGTGCACATGATGATTACCAAGTAAATAACCTTTAATCCCATCACATTCTTGTCAGGAGGCGTGAGTGATTGATCTCTGCTCTGAAGGCCATAGGGAACACTGCAGAACCATGCTAAAGGTTGATTCCTGGAGGAATAGGCTCTGGAAATGTAAGACAGACCAATTACTTGCCATGCTCTCACGTACACTGACACTGCAGAGAGGGCCTCGGGATACTCTGTGACTTGTCTTGATGGGGACAAGCTCACAATAATATAATAGACCAAGGATGGAGACATTTGTGTACAATGTAGGCAACAGTTAACTTATGTCAGAAAACTCTGTGTGCGAGCAATATGATAATAGCTATGGATAATGTCTTATGGCATGATTGAAAATGTATACGCAGACCAGCAAGCTTTTCAGTAAAGCAGTTCTAGGAGCAGTGCATGTAGCAACCAGTCAAAATCTTCAGTTTTGTATCTGAGTCAATCCTGAGTAGTTGCTATAGATCACTGCACTTTACAACTTGTATAAATAAATAACTCCACATATAACTTCTTCATGGGTAATGATCAGCAGCAGGGGTGTCTCCTTACACATATATTGCTGGAGATGGTAGCGAATGAAACACACTTAGGAATGAAGTCCCTGAGTTGTAAAAAGGGCATAGGTAGCTTGCTGCGCAACATTTAACTATCGAAAGATGCATGCATCAGGTGAAACAATAATATGGAAATGGCAAGATTGAGCGACCAGCTACAACCAGGATGGGAAAACCTCAAATGAATAGTTCGCAGTCTGTAGCTGCTTTATTGATTGTTAAATTGTTGACAATCAAATAAAGCATCTTTGAGAACTGTTCATCCACCTTTTTGGAGAAGGCACAGTAGGGGTCTGTTGGTGCATGGAGTGGAACTATAAATACAATATAATGCAGTCTGTTTTTATTAAAAGTAATGTTTGGGATCCCACCTGCCCGATCCTGCCGGGAAGCCGACGCTGCACATGGCTAATCGCAGGCAGTGAGACATTTCCCAGTCTGTGCAGCTGCTGTCTGGAAAATGCCTCACTACCTGTGATTAGCCATGTGCAGCGTAGGCTTCCCGGAAGGATCGGGCAGGTGGGATCCCAAACACATCCGAGCCTATCTCTAGTCAGGATTAGCGATGGGCTTGGGTGTGTTCAGATCGATCCCGCCAGGAAGCCGACACTGCACCCCGCCAATCATAGGCAGCGTGTGTATGTGCAGCTGCGGGTCAGGAAATGCCTCACTGCCTATGATTGGCAGTGTGAACTGATGGTTTCCTGGTGGGCTTGGGCAGGTGGGATCTCGAACACACCCGAGCCCATTCCTACTCCTGACCTTAACAAGATTCTCCAGGGTTTGCTCACTCTCCCCAAGACTTCAGGACTTCCTCCAGGCCCCTTGGACTTGCTATCTGCCTCTGCTTTCCCAGCTTCCCAGACCCTCTCTTGGTCTCCCATGCCCATGTAGCCGTCCTGACCTACCCCATCCTTCAGGCAAGAAGTCCCCCTCACCAGGGATGCAGTCTCAGACAGAGACACAACTAGGTCCCCTAACAGGGCTGGGAATCCAAATGGCAGCACCTGCCCTGAGCTGTGCTCTGATCTGGCTTATAACGAGTGTGTACACCTGGACATACACACACAACTTGCAGAATTTCAGGAAAACCTGGACACAGGACTGAGGACTCCATCCCACACATTACTTTTTGGAGCCTTCAAGGTTCCAGCCCTGATCCGGACTTACCAACTCCAGAGAAGACTTAAAATACAGTTTTCTCCGCTCACAAAATATCTGCTGGCACTTCTCTAACTGACACTTTGAGAGTCCTTTGTCCATTTTAAATCTATTTTTCAGGAACAGGGACTCTCACGATCACAAATGCCATTGTGTACATTGCCCTCCCATGTGTGCTCAGGGAGTTTTCCATGGTACAAGATGGCCTTGTTTAGTTTTAGATATAGTGGCAAAAGGTTAGAACCTTATCTAGTTTTTTATTGCTTTCCGTGGCCCCATCAGGAAAATATCCCTTGCTTTTTATGCTGGTGACAATGTTGTCACCAGGGCAGAAAATAAAGGGAAGTCTCTAACAGGGGCACACTTGGCTATTAAAATGGAACTCTTTAGCACAGAATGAGAAGACAAGAAATGCTATCAGTTTTTTATTGTTGTCTTTGTCTGTGACAGAGACTCTTCTTTTTATTTCCTGTCCTGGCCACAGTTTTTTGAACCAGACAGGAAGGGAGAGAAAAACTGATTAATGGAATTTCTGACAATAATAAAAACCTGACAGATTATAGAGGTTCCCAACCTTTCTCCGCTATGCTTAAAGTATAACTAAAGGCAAACCTTTTATTTTAGTTTTGAATAGAGTGATAGAGAGATTAGAACCCCTGTCAGGATTTTTTTGCTCTCTGTGCTCCCTATGGAGTGATTCGCCCTCTCTTTTTGTCCTGTTTACCATTATCATTAAAAACAAAAAACAAATCCCAAATTTTGGGTTGTCACCAGAAAAGTAATAGTGGGGAAATCTTCCAATGGGGAAGTTCTGGTTTCCTGGGGGTCCCCAAGAAAATCCCTTAATTTGCAGGTATAACTTCTCACTTCCTGTTTGGCTATGGGACAGGAAGCGAGGGGGAAATCTCTGCAATGTGACACGAAACAGATAGGTGGTCCGTTTCCATCTGACAGCCCATAGAGGACAGCAGACTGTGTCCATGTCTGCTCTGCATCAGTGGAGCGGACACAAACCTGTCATCCACCTGCTCAGCAGGGATCAGTGGAGAGGTCCTCTGCTGGCAGACTCCGTCAGTGTGAAAGGGCCTTAAAGCACAGTATGAACTTGGCAACCTAAACTGGGGATGCAGCATTTAGAGGAGGCATAACATGTCCTATTTGGATTTCACTTTAGATGTCTGAAGCTAGAGATGCAATTTGAAGTTAATGTTTTACTGTGTCAGCTGCTCATGATATGCTAAAGCTAAATAATCTATTTTAAAACTTACATTGGGTCAGCTTGGTAATATATTATTATGGACACAGTATGTCACATTCGGCTGAGGATTCTCACATGTAGCATAGTAGTCCTTGCCACATACAGTAAGTGCTATCCTGTTCTGCAGCAACTTCTCTGGTACACTTTAGACAGTCACTTGCTTGGCACCTCTGCCATTCAGAAAATTTCTTGTGTTTTTTTTAATGAACACATGCCATTCTTTTATTAGACGAGGTTAGAGCATGATGTCATCCACCCCTCCACACCCCAGATATGATGATTCTTGGCTTAGTCCAGGGCTGTGGGTAGCCCAAAACATTGGTCTTTGTTGGTAGATAAATTAGGAAGCCTACATTACTTTACTTTTCTTGTTTATGAATACTAAGGGCTTCTTCACACAGGTATATGTGTATTTTCTGCACAGAATACAGGTTCTTGCTGGCTGAACTAGCAAAAGATCCTGTGTGAAATACAGAGTTGTATAAAGTACTCAAAAGCCATACTTGAGTAAAAGTACAAGTGCTCAATCAAAAAGTGACTTGAGTAGAAGTGGAAGTGCTCGATCAAAAAGTGACTTGAGTAGAAGTACTAAAGTATTCAACATTTTTTGTACTTAAGTATTGCAAGTAGTTTTTTTAAAAATTTTGCTACTCAAGTACTGAAAGTAAAAGTACCAGTAGTTTTGAAAAAAAAAATTGCTACTCAAGTACTGAAAGTAAAAGTACAAGTACTTGTTATGTAGTTATTAAAGAAAGAAGTCAAAAGTTTGAACATCATATTGTTTTTTTATTATTCCAAATGCAGCTTTTATTTATACATACAGTAGCATTTATTTTCGTATGTGCTGATAATACACATGTTTTGAGCTTCATGAAACCTGCCATCTACTGTTCTGGCAGTGGTAATTTTTATAATTGTAACGAGTAGCTATGCAGCACAAAAAAAAAATATCGGAGTAGAAGTATTGAAATCATTGAAAAAATGTAGTGAAGTAAAAGTGGAAGTAGGAGAAGAAAATTCTACTCTAGGAAAGTACAGATACCGCCTTTCGGTACTTAACTACAGTAGTGAAGTAGTTCTACTTAGTTACTATACATCTCTGGAAATACATACCTAAAGTACTTGAATGTAGACACAGTTGGTGACTTTACGCATACTAACACACTTTTACACTTGCGCATGCGTGAAATGTGCAGCTGTGTCTTACTTTTTTGTACGCCCTAAACTTAGTGTACATTTTTATTTGTAGGTACAGCTATGTGTAAGGGCTCATTCAGATGGGTAATGACATCCATCCTCTTTCCTAAGTTGCTGTTTTCTGCATTTGTGTTCACCTTGGAGCTGTCCGCAGGCAGCCTTTAGAAGTGGATGCAGGGACAAAGTTGCATGTCAAAATTTGATATGCAAGCATGAGTGGATGCAGGGATCCAAACACACACTGTCTGTGGTTGGATTTGTGCCCTGCTCGTGCACACATGTTGAATTTTGACATGCCGCTTTGTCTGTGCAGCTACTATGTCTTAATCAACAGTTATAGCCTGCCTATGAGCAGCTTAAAGGTGGATGTGGACAAGTAGAAAGACAGATGTCACGAGTCCTAATGCAGCATTTAGATGCATACAAAACTAAAAGCTGTGTGCATCGAAATGTGGCATTTAGGATGCTCAGGTGAATAACACCTATTGCCTTGCCTAACTGGTATTTATCAGAATGGTATTTTGCTTTGTATTGTCCTTAATGATCGCAATAAACTGATAATCGATACACTGTGACTATCCTGTTTGCAGAAAAAAGATCACTTTGTTTACCCATATTGTTACTTGTTATTGCAAATTTTGTTGTGTACTGTAGCAGCTGCAAAGGCAAGCAGAAAAAAGGGCCCTTCAAATGGACTGCTATTTTTATCATGAAATTATGTTCTGTGGTTTTCTGCAGCATTTCAGCAAAACAACACTTATTGTCAGTGCTTTTACATTTACAGAAAGGAAAGCAAATATTTTTGCATATGTTTGTGAAAGTAAGTGCTTCTTTAAATGTCGCTTTTGAGAAAACTATTAGAATTATCTTCAATTATATTGCAAATCGAAACACAGGACTGGTTTTCTCCAAGCACCGTTTGGCGCAAGCTGTATTGTTTATGTAGGTTTTCAGAGTGAAATGGAATTTTCATGTTCTAACTAGACAGTGTATTCAAGTCAGAAGCTAATGATCTGGTTTGGGACCTCTAACACTCCTCCAAAACAAGTTGCATGTAATACACCCAGGAAAGCTAGCATCTCCAAAACTGCAAAGATGTTGTTCCTTTGTCTTTTTTTTGTCTTTTTCTTTTTTTCCGGGTTGGGCTTGAAAGGCTCACGCAGCTTGTAGGATGTCTGGGAAACCTCAAACCTTTCTTTGAATAAGCACTGACACAACATAACAAAGCTGATATTATGTAACCACAAGATACATTTTCCCAAGTATTTATAGGTCGTACGTGTTAACTGAAATTGACTTTTTGAGGTTGCCTTGTGGTTTAAATACAGTAGAGAAGAAGTGCTGCTTGTTTTAATAACCTGTACGCATTTCGTCTACAACACAGATCCTTGTTAATTTGCGGATCGTGGGATGTCATCTAGGCAGCAGCCCAGAAGATGCCTGGCCCAGCTAGTACAGTACAGTACACAGTCCTCATTCATCTAACCTGAACTACCTGGGCCAATCTGCCTGCAGGAATGGCCAAGAATGACTTAAGCTGGCCAAAGATGGCTCTTTTTTTTTTTATTTTTTTTTATTTTTGTATGTGTGTGTTTTTTCTTTAATCAGCCAGCTGGCCGAATGGAAAAAACAAATACAAACCGATTCCTGTATTCACACAACGGGTTGAATGGAGAAATCTCTCCCACGAGGAAAATGAATTCTGGCAGTGGGACTCGCTGCTGTCAGATTACACTGATCAGTGGCTGCAGCCACTGATTTATAGAAGTTTTCCAGCATTTCTGTTTGATGGAAATTCAGCCGGTCCCAGCTGAACCAGCCAAATTCCTATCCCTCTATAACCATCTTTGCACATAGTTTTTCGTGCTGGAAAATACCTACACCAAAACTGATATTGTTGCAAATTTTAGTTCCACAGTACATTCAATTCTATTACAAGACAATGCTGCTTTAAAAATATAATTCTACTGTATATTTCATTGTTTTGAAATAAAGCATCTTGGGGATTTATAGTGTATGTCAAACCGAAAGCATTTTCTGTTGCTTTTTAATGAGGGGAGAAGAATTTGGATTTTTGAGAAGTGGCGCTGGGGGTTCATCCTCTATTAGAGGGACTTACCTTTACTTTCTGTCTGGCAATGGTTTCACTAGACAAAAAGTGAGGAAAAACCAGCATTAACATACACATACACTTGAATCAGTAATAACTTTCTATCAAGGCTACTACAGCATTTGCTATTGTTGATACCACCCTTAAAACTTTTACAGTGTAAACAATATTGTGACTTATTTCAAAAATAAATAATAAATTGTGAATGTATAAGCATCTATTCCATCAAAGGGTTAAATAAGAATACTCCAATATAATAGTGCAGATAGTGGATAAATTAGTATCTCAACTGTGATGCCTTAATGAAAAAAAGTTCATGTGGCTCAAATGGTTAAATCAAGTCCATATAAAGTGATTCTAGTGACAAGGTTCAAAAATTATTCCTCGTGCAAATATGCTCATCCAATATATTCAAGGTGCAGGTGCTCAGTGTGGATAATATCCAGTCCGCTTTGTGAAATAAATGTGGCTCAGGTTCCTCTCCACCGTGGTAGGATAAGGTTGGGTAACTTACCAAATAGAGTGGGTCTCGTACCCTTATGTACCCCCCAGGCTAATATGGATCCTCCCATGGCTCTCCAATGGTGGGATGGTATGCTAGCTGCAGAGTGGCGAGCAGAGATTCCGGCTTGCGTTCCATCTGCCATCACACGTCCTGCCGTGCGTTCCAATACAACGCGTTTCGTCACTTCCGCGTTAGTTTGGAACGCACGGCGTGACGGCAGGTGGAACGCAAGCCGGAATCTCCGCTCGACACTCACCGGAAGTGACGAAACGCGTTAGATTTAAACGCACGGCGGAATCTCCACTCGCCACTCTGCAGCTAGCTTGTCTAGCACGCACATCTTGTCACAAACTGCTTCAATATTGATTTTATTTGCCGTTTTACCCATGGAATGGGAATAAAAGTCTTTTAATACTACACTTTCCCGAGCATCTCTTTTTCTTGTACCCTGGCCCCACATATGATGCGGTGAGAGAAGGAATGGCATACCATCCCATCCATCGGAGAGCCACGGGAGGATCCATATTAGCCTGGAGGCTACATAAGCGTAAGTGGTCTTGGTGCCTATAAGGCATACGAGACCCACTCTATTTGGTAAGTTACCTACCACGGTGGATAGGAACCTGAGCCTCATTTATGTCACAAAGCTGACTGGATATTCACACTGAGCACCTGCACCTTGAATATATTGGATGAGCATATTTGCACGAGGAATATTTTTTTTAACTTTGTCACTACATTTACTTTATATGGACTTGATTTAACCATTTGAGCCACATGCACTTTTTTCATTAAGGCATCACAGTTGAGATATTTATCCACTATCTGCACTATTATATTGGAGTATTATTATTTTACCCTTTGATGGAATAGATTATACATTCACAAATTATTTATTTTTTAAATAAGTCACAATATTGTTTACAGTGTATAAGTTTTATGGGTGGTATCAACAATAGCAAGCGCTGTAGGTAGTCTTGATAAAATGTTATTACTGATATTTCTCCATTTCCATTCTATAGCTGCTGCTTTTCAGTTTAATATTACACAATTATGTTATCACCCCCACATATCATTAGGCGCGGGAATATACCCTCTGGTATATTTTTTTAAAAACATACATACTTTCACTTCCTATCTGTTAAAATTTTGTTAACAGGACAGGAAGTGAGGGGACATTTCTCTAACGAATCCCCGAGCAGCAGTAAAACCTGACAGGATTTCTAACACTCCCTCACTCTATCCAAAATTATTGCTAAATCTGTTTGGATCTGTTTTTTTTCACAGATTAGTATTGATGGTATCAATAACAAAATTATTATTATTAAGCAAATACTGAATGTTTCAGCTCTTGGTAAAGTGTTCACCTTTCCCAAAAAAACTGTCTATGCACATAAGGGGATTCTGTAGATAAAAATAAACTCTACAGCTCTGACAAAAGTTGAATAATGCCCTTGCTATAGGTGTAGGCTATTTACATACCTCCGAAAGCCTAATTGGAATACTCCCAGGACATTGCTAAGTGAGGCCTAGTCATTTACTGCTCACCTCCACCATCACAAGAGTGAGCTTTTTCTCTGGTACAAAGCTCTTCACATGCTCTTTTTCTCCCCTGATGCAGTAGCTCTGAGCCTAGCGTTTGAGATCTTGCTCCTGTGATGGAGGAGGTAAGCCGTAACGACAAGGACTCTGCAACATCCTGGGAGTATTTCAGTCATGCTTCAGGAGGTATGCACCTCTGGTTTACACCTATAGCAAGGGCACTATTCAACTTTAGTCAGAGCCGCATAGTTTGTGTTTATCTACCGATGCCCCTTATCAGCATAGGCACTTTTTTGATAAAGGTTAATGTGTTTTTGAGATGCGTGTGTGCGAGATCTATAAATATATTGTGTATGTTACTAAACCTATATGCAAGGTTTCCTAGTGACAGTTTTTTTTTTTTTTTTTATTGTTCATAAAATGCCCCGTGAATGATTGTTTTATGTATGTCATATATATAAGTATGTCATATATAACCGGGAAGCCGTATGGGGCCTCACACTTCCCAGAAGCCTTTAGAAGGCCTGAGCCAGATCAACAGCTGTAAATGGGTGAGAGGATTTTGTAAAAGTATAAGACTGTGTAAGATTATCCAGATATCCACTTGCATTGGCCTCCCTGTGGCCTGTTTCCAATCAAGCACTAAAAATAAACATAAGTTAATCACCTGAGGAGCTACAAGCATTGACCAGAGTGTTGCCAATTCTGAGATTCTGTCCCAGCATCCTTCAGGAGGTTGTAGCATACTCTCTGCTTCTCGTCCAGGAGGGATGCAGTTTGTGACATCTGCTCATTCTGGATAGGCGTGTGGAAAGAAATCCAAAAATCAGACAACATGGCTATTTAGCAGGGAAGAAAGGTCTTCCGTCTTCCTCTTGTGAATCCTACAAATATACTTTTGTGGCATTGCATACTAGAATTCTTAATATCATCAACTGTCAGAAAAGGCTAACATTTTATTGTTAATGCTACTGCATGAACATTCTTCAGGAAAAATATTACTGACTAAAGTCAATGAAGGAATTCCAAAAAATCCCATCAGTCAACTTTGATGTTAAAGCGGAACTAAACCCTCTTATCCTTTTCAGCCAAGGAAGCTGCCATCTTAGCCTCTGTTTGATCTGCAACTGTCATGGTGTTGCACATGTGATCACTTATGACACCAGCCATTTGATGGTTTGACAGTTTGGTTGAGAACACAAGCATATGTATAGCTTGCATTCCCAGCATGCCAGAAATGTAACTGTTTTTTTGAAAATGTGAAAATGACTTTAGTTCCACTTTAAACTGCATTTCAAGCTTTGTGGAACAACTCTAAGCCTGTTTTGATTTTATGGCACCATGTTTTATACTGCATTTATGAGTAAACATCAGAGTGCCAATTCTGGCAACAGTACGGTTCTCAAACCTGCCACTAGTCAAAAGACAGTTGGTACTCTAAATTCATCTAATCTCTGCCTATTGCTGATTTTGGAAAGCTGTCAAGGGGAAGCCAGTAACAGTGGTTACTACCTATTTGTCTGCTGTCAGATCAAGTTTATCCACTAACCAAGCCTTATTTGTGCTAATTAATACTTAAAGGGCAAGTAAAAAAAATGTTCTTTTACAATTTTGTTTTTATAGGAGCCTGTAAAGCAATGCGCCCGCAATCAGCATATCGCAGGTACAATCTCAGGCTCCTGCAAACTCTCTGTGTAGCTGTCTGCTCGTATCTCATATGAGCAGGCAGTTACGCAATGACAGGAAAAGTCAATTAACTATCTAGAGCACTCAACAGTGCCCTGGTAGTTCATTGAGAACTACAAGCCATCAGCCACAAAGGATGTGGGTAATTTGTAATTCAATAATATCCTGAACTCTGGGAATGAATAACATAGCCATCAGGGCAGAGCTTTGCACGGCCACGCTCTTTTTAAGTAATGACTGTGGGTGCAGACCTCCCTGTGGTCTGCTATCACAAGGAGGGGGGGGACTTCAGGGAGAGGCTGTAGGAGCGGGAACATGTTACATGTTCCACTCTGAAAATGGGTGCAACATGTAACATGTTCCCAAAGGGGAACTTATCCTTTAATTCATAAAGATCAGATTTTCTGCTTATTCATGGAATATTGTAGAGACAGACTTCTACACAGCACTACATGTTTGTAAAAATAATACGTTTAATATATATATATATATATATATGATCTCACAAAAGTGAGTACACCCCTCACATTTTTGTAAATATTTTATTATATCTTTTCATGTGACAACACTAAAGAAATGACACTTTGCTAAAATGTATACATGTACGTATATGTAAATTTTCCGTCCCCTCAAAATAACTCAACACACAGCCATTACTATCTAAACCACTGGCAACAAAAGTGAGTACACCCCTAAGTGAAAATGTCCACATTGGGCCCAATTAGCCATTTTCCTTCCCCGGTGTCGTGACTCGTTAGTGTTACAAGGTCTCAGGTGTGAATGAGAAGCAGGTGTGTTAAATTTGGTGTTATCGCTCTCACTCTCTCATACTGGTTACTGAAAGTTTAACATAGCACCCCATGGCAAACAACTCTCTGAGGATCTGAGAAAAAGAATTGTTGCTCTACATAAAGATGGCCTAGGCCAGTGATGGCAAACCTTGGCACCCCAGATGTTTTGGAACTACATTTTCCATGATGCTCATGCACTCTGCAATGTAGTTGATCATCATGGGAAATGTAGTTCCAAAACATCTGCGTGCCAAGGTTCGCCAGCACCGGCCTAGGCTATAAGAAGATTGCCAAGACCCTGAAACTGAGCTGCAGCACGGTGGCCAAGACCATACAGCAATTTAACAGGACAGGTTCTGCTCAGAACAGGCCTCCCCATGGTCGACCAAAGAAATTGAGTGCACGTGCTCAGCATCATATCCAGAGGTTGTCTTTGGGAAATAGGCATATGAGTGCTGCCAGCATTGCTGCAGAGGTTGAAGGGGTGGGGGGTCAGCCTGTCATTGCTCAGACCGTACGCCACACACTGCATCAAATTGGTCTGCATTGCTGTCGTCCCAGAAGAAAGCCTCTTCTAAAGATGATGCACAAGAAATCCCGCAAACAGTTTGCTGAAGACAAGCAGACTAAGGACATGGTTTAAAGAAACCATGTCCTGTGATCTAAAGAGACCCACATAAACTTATTTGGTTCAGATGGTGTCAAGCGTGTGTGGTGGCAACCAGGTGAGGAGTACAAAGAGAAGTGTGTCTTGCAGTCAAGCATGGTGGTGGGAGTGTCATGATCTTGGGCTGCATGAGTCCTGCGGGCACTGGGGAGCTACAGTTCATTGAGGGAACCACGAATGCCAACATGTACTGTGAAATACTGAAGCAGAGCATGATCCCCTCCCTTCAGAGACTGGGCCACAGGGCAGTATTCCAACATGATAATGACCCAAAACACACCTCCAAAATGACCACTGCCTTGCTAAAGACGTTGAGGGTAAAGGTGATGGACTGGCCAAGCATATCTCCAGACCTAAACCCTATTCAGCATCTGTGGGGAATCCTCAAACAGAAAGCGAAGGAGTGCAAGGTCTCTAATATCCACCAGCTTCGTAATGTCATCATGGAGGAGTGGAAGAGGACTCCAGTGGCAACCTGTGAAGCTCTGGTGAACTCCATGTATCAGAGGGTTAAGGCAGTGCTGGAAAATAATGGTGGCCACACAAAATATTAACATTTTTACTTAGGGGTGTACTCACTTTTGTTGCCAGCGGTTTAGACATCAATGGCTATGTGTCATAGTGAGTGTACAGCTTGTATAACAGTGTCAATTTGCTGTCCCCTCAAAATAACTCAACAGTGTTGTCACATGAAAAGCTATAATAAAATATTTACAAAAATGTGAGTGGTGTACTCACTTTTGTGAGATACTGTATATATACATATAAAAATTCAAATGTTTATTAATTAATGGCTTGAGGATGGTGTTAATTTGTAGATCGTTATAGGCTTATTAGGTTCAGGCTGTACAATGTAGCTTCCATGTCAGTTTTATCCTAGTTTTGCAAGAACTGGAATTAGGAAATAATGGGAAATACAAGAGCCTGACTGTGCCCTGAGATTATTCTCTTACTTAATAAGGAGCTGTGCTTAATGCTAAATAATCTGTCTGGCTTCTTAATACGGTTACTTGATATCCCAGGTGATCCGTGCCACAAGGTGAACATTATTCCAAGTGTGTTGTAAACATTCTTTAAAAGAAGAGGACAGACTTTCCCCTCCCATCTCTTTTCTAATTTCTCCTTTTCATCCCCTGAAAACATTTTCTGTGTAGACAAAAGAGAGGCATTGTTGCCAAGTCTGCAGCAGGCATCTTTTCAGAGAAGCAGCGCGGACCAGGAAATTCTTCAGCGAAGGTATAATCAAAGAATACTTCATCCCACTCCGTAATGTATCGGCGGCTTTTCACATTCCTCTAGCATAATGCCTTAGAAAGTGAAAACATGCACATAGGGAGACTGCCTGCGACCTATTTGTCATGCAGCCTAACAGTCTGTAATCAAGCTGCGGCTTAAAATGCACACCGTGTAATTTGAACGTAAATTAAGAGGTGTTTAAGAGCAGGAGATGTTTGAGAGCTAATGGCTTACGGCTGACACGCCAGTCTCCATTTCTGCAGCTCTGCTTACACCTGAACCTTGGCACCCGCTCCTTTACACTGGAGCAGGTGTCTTGCTTCTGGACTGATGGCACCTGCAGTAAAACCCAGCAGAATACACTTGGCATGCACTGAAAACCCACAGCTTCAGCTGTATTCATCATCTTAGCACAAAAAAAGTTGTGTTCTTGTCCCAATTGGTACAACAATTGTTACATATGGGAATAGCAATACTACGACAAAAGAAGTAGAGGTGTTTAAGTCCAACCAATAATTACATTTTAGATGGTTGTTTGCTAGCAAAAATAATGTGGTCTTTTTATAGCTTTTAGGAACCCCCAGCCCATCCCAGCCTAGCAGAGTTTCCAATGCTACTGAAAGGGTTATAATCCCCTTTTGAATTTTCCATAATGTAGTTTACATGTAATTGGAAGTACCGTATTTCTCAGATAGGTAGACACTTCATTGATGGCCTTATACAGGGTGAATTAACTTTTAAGCAAAATAAGCATGTGCTTAGGGCAACACAGAGTTTTTCTTCTAGCTATCATACCTTTAAAAGATAAGTGCACTTTAAAACAAAGTGCGCTTCTCCTTTTCACCCCTTTGCCCTGAACTAATCAATTCCACCCTCTCTGTTAACAGATGAATACTTACTGAGATCCAGCTGCCACAGTCTTTGTTGTTTCTTTACATCCCGCCATGCAAGCCATCTTTCTCCTGACCACGCAGGTGCATTACAATCCTATAAACTTCTACAGGGCTTGCCTACCTTCATCTTCTGGCCAGCTGTAATGCACCTTTTTTGATTTTGATCCATGCAAAATCTGTTAAATGAATAAAAGTTTTCATTTGATTGGGCGGCACAGTGGTGTAGTGGTTAGCACTTTCACCTAGCAGCAAGAGGGTCGCTGGTTCGAATCCCAACCATGACACTACCTGCCTGGAGTTTGCATGTTCTCCCTGTGCCTGCGTGGGTTTCCTCCCACACTCCAAAGACATGCTGGTAGGTTAATTAGATCCTGTATAAAATTGGCCTTACCATGTGTATGTATGAATGTGAGTTATGGACCTTAGATTGTATGCCCCTTGAGGGCAGGGACTGATGTAAATGTGCAATGTATATGTAAAGCGCTGTGTAAATTGACAGCGCTATATAAGTACCTGAAATAATAATAATTTGATATTGTTGTGCGATCTAGACTGGAAGAAAACTGAAGGGTTTAAAAACTTTTCTTCCACTCATTGCATCTTAATGTCCTGTCAGTTAATAATTGTTGGGCTGCACTTAGAGCATTAGTTGTCCCTTATCTGGCCCTGCCATTATTGCTGGAGGCTGAGATGCAGACCACTATGGAGAAATTGCTGGTGGCATCTCATAAATACATATAAGAGACTTTTTACATTTCAAATTGGTAACGTGAAGAATGTTCTAGAGCTAGCGTGTTGAAGAATATTCTAGAGCTAGTGTGTGGTGTTTGTGTGGAGCTGCCTTAAATATTTATGAGGCCTTGTCCAATCCCCAGTAGTGGGCTGGCAGAGGTCAGAGCTTACCCTATAAATAAACATGGGCCATGCCAGCAGGGCAGTCAGTGAAAGATGAAGATACAGAGTCAGTCTAGAGGACTGGTATGGAGAAGTTAGCCTGGAGGGCTAGTGAAAGGAGTAGCTGCAGCCAGGGGGGTTGGCAGTGCCTGAAGAGGTGGTGCTGAAATCAGTAGCCACAGAAGAGCAGTATAAGCTTTTCACTGTATTTTTGTACACCACAAGGGGCTGCGAGTTCCTGCCTGTAAAGGACCATTGCTAACTGACTCAGAACCTGTCAGATCAACTAAAAATGATTCAGCTGGAGCCAGCAAGCAAGTGTGTTCAGGAGGAGAGTAAAGGAGACTGTATATAGGAAGATGTCCCCGAAATTGTTGGCAAAGTTTTGCTGAAGTCAAATGGGCATCCCATAACCTCCCATCCCTATCTAAGTTATTATCCCTCAATAAATAACCAAAATAAAGTCACAGACTGTTTTATGTCCGTAGGTGCTTGTGAAGATTCGGAGTGCCTGGCTGTGCAGGAGTGGGGGATCCAAGTTCATCTGCAGTTCCTTAAGTGGGGTACACACTATAGAAACTAGGGCGAACGATTGTTCCATTTTCCTCATTGTTTCACAGCAAATCAAAACTGATGATCAAAAATTTGTATAAACATTCTCGTATGACAAAGGCTTTTGTTGTTGTTGTTTGTTTCTGATCATGTCTTTCTTTTCTGATTTTTATACATTAAAACGAAAATCGTTTGTTCTGTTCCCATACGAGAAAAATTTTGGAGTTCCTCTCTTCGGGAATTTTCATATGAAAATTCGGAATCTGCTGTCGAAAGTTGTGTACACACTATACCAAAATCGTACATAAGTTCTTTGGAGGAAAATTCTCGCCCAATTTTCTTATAGTATACGAGCCTTTAGGAGGTGTGCTACATTGTTTCCTCCGATACAAAACAACCAGAAGACTTCATTTTCTGATATGAATCTATAAAAAAAAGTGCCCATACATTTAGCTATAACCCTGGTTAATTAGGCAGGTCTTGGTCCTGAATGTTGACAATCACAGCCACTAATGCTGATCAGATACCAATGAGCTTTGATACTAGATGTGTTCCAATTACTTGGTTTAACTATGGCTAATCAATTTTATGTAAATAAACTTCTCAAAGACTGTTGTAGATTTAAAAGTCTTGTTTTGTGTGTAATTTGTTAATATATATGCATATGGGTACTATTCAATTTAAGGTGCACATAGGCATTAGGGCAGTCAGATGTAAATGTGTGTTAAAATGTCTTCAGACAGAATTCCACCCTGTACACTTTTCACCTTGAGAAGCCTTAGATGGCAGTGTCTGTGGTTATTTTTGACTGTCCTATCACATTGTACACTTCCAACTTTCTGGAAAAAGTTTTTTTAGGGAAGGCCCTTTTCTGTTTCAGAATTATTATGAACCTGTGCACAAACCCAGGTTCATAAAGACATGGTTTGAGCCTGATGCGAGTGGCCTGCGCAGAGCCCTGACCTCATCCCTACTAAACAATTACGAGCCAGGTCTTCCCATCCATCATTGGTACCTCACCTTAGTAACGCTCTGTTGGTATAAATGGCATAAATTCTCACTAATACGCTCAAAAATTTGTTGAAAGCCTTCCCAAGAGCAGTAGAGGCTGGTATAGCTGTAAAGGAGCAAATGCTCCGTATTATTGGCTATGGGTTTGAAATGAAATGTCCAGCAATTGTATATAGGTGTGGTGATCAACTGCCCACCAACCTTTGGTCATATAGTAAAGTTTTATTTACTGGGGGCTGTAATTGAAACTGCACATACTGCTTTTGTAACACTGGCATAACAGGATATAATGTGAAAACATATCCTTAGGACAGTTTGAGCACACTGTCTGTGCTTGGGGCCATGCGCCCATTCCTACTGTATGTAACTGTGTAGGTAAATCCAAACAGTGCTGCATCTCCATTTGCTTCTAAAGATACATAAATGGTTCTTTACACTGTATGGTGCTTTGTGTGAATTTGGCCTCAAAGGCAATTTCAACAGGAAGTGAATTAACAAATTCTTATGTAGTAGAAGTCCAGAGTGCTGGGGTAGAATGGTAGCTGCACAACCGATCACACAACTATGAGCAAAGTCTGCTTTCCAAATATAAATACTGAGGATTTATAGTTCTATAATACACCAGTACATTGATGTACTATGGAATTATATACCACAATAAATCTTCCTTTGTGTGTATTTGGTGTTCGAGCTCTGCTCATATTGATTACAATTGTAAAGTCCCAAAGAGTTAATTTTACTCTTTTCATGGTTTTTCCCACTACATAAAAATACTTAATAAGGATATAAAAGAGCTCTATCCCAATCCACCCAAACAATAGCCAAATACATTGGAAAATGTTTGCATTCTTGGCAAGGTCTCTCCTTTCCAGAGTCCAAGAATAGGGGCAGTGTTGAGGATTGCTTTTCATACTGGATTAAAAAAAAAAAAAATATATATATATATATATATATATATATATATATATACTGTATGTAATTCCTTAACTAGATGATATAGTAAATAGCTAAATTTCTTGACATGCATAATGTGATATTGATAGCTTATAGGGATATTTATATTTTCAACATAAAAACAAAACACTGGCCTAACACTTGCCTATCCCTTATATCTTCATACACCTGGCACTATCATCATGCTAAAACTATTCTCCATTGTACAGTCCCTCAAATTGTATATACTGTAAGAATGGAAGTCTTAATTTGTTTAAATGCTAACTTCACAATTTTCAGAAAATGTTGACAATGACAAGCAGTACTCCATGCTTCTCTGTATAGTCCAACACTGGTCCTTTTCCAGGCTGGATGACACCCAGCACAATTTAACTTACTTCTTGTAACCCCAGAGCTCACTGCAGAACTAAGTTGACTTGGTCAGCATCACCTTCTGTACCCCTGAGGATTTCCCACTGCTTGTGAAGGACCCCTTTCTTTATATGACTGTACCAAAGACATCCAGAAACAAAATGCATGTTCAAAACTTGTATTGCTCTAAAAGCCCCATTGCAGCCAAAAAACTTTCATTTGTTTTGGAAAGAGTGGTGTCATGTCCTTATTGTCCGAAGTAGGGAGATTTCCCAGTAAAAGAGGGTTCAGGTGGACAGGAAGTGATAGGAAATCTCTCCCATGACACCTGCATGCCTTGACAACAGAGATATATTAAGACTGGGTTTACACTTATGCGGGTTCAGGAATGCGTCGCACATGTTGCCTCACTGACAGGCAAAACGCACTGCGCTTTAGCAGATGTCCTGGGGGTGACATTTATTTTTATTGCCACCATATGCATCTGAGAACACTGCATGTTTTCAGGTGCATAAAATCCTTTAAAAGCCCTCACTGGACCCCACCAATCTTCACAATCTACGCCCCATCTCCTTACTCCCCTTCTCCTCCAAACTCCTTCAATGATTGGTCTACAACCGACTAAGCGACCATCTGACTAAGAACAATCATCTTGATCCCCTTCATTCCGGATTTCGCCCTCAACATTCCACTGAAACTGCTCTCCTTAAACTCACAAACGACCTACTAACAGCAAACCCCAATGGACACTATTCTGTACTACTCCTCCTGGACCTCTCTGCTGCCTTTGACACAGTAGACCACCCCCTCCTCTTCAAAAAACTCCACTCCTTGGGCCTCCGTGACCGTACTCTTCACTGGTTCTCATGCTACCTATCCCAATGCACCTTCAGTGCTACTTACAACTCTACCTCCTCTCCTCTTCCTTTTTCTGTCGGGGTCCCCCAAGGTTCTGTTCTTGGGCCACTTCTCAATCTACACCTCCTCCCTGGGTCAGCTAATTGCCTCCCATGGCTTTCAGTATCATCTCTATGCTGATGACACCCAAATCTATCTCTCCATCCCTCAGCTCACTCCATCAGTCTCCTCGCACATCACCAGCTTACTAACAGACATATCAGCCTGGATGTCACATCACTTCCTCAAACTCAACCTATCCAAAACCGAGCCCATGATATTTCCTTCCCCACATTCCTCTTCTGCTGATTTCTCTGTCAACATCAACGGCACAACTATCAGCCCGTCAACCCATGCCAAGGTCCTAGGTATAATCCTGGACTCTGAACTATCCTTTCGGCCACACATCCAGTCACTGTCCAAAGCTTGCCGCCTCAACATCCGCAACATCTCCAAGATACGTCCCTTCCTAATCAATGATACCACAAAGCTTCTAATCCACTTGCTGGTTATCTCGCGTATCGACTACTGCAACTCCCTTCTCATTGGCTTACCTTTAAAAAGGCTATCCCCCTTCAGTCCATCATGAACACTGCGGCCAGGCTCATCCACCTTGCAAACCGCTCTGTGTCTGCTACCCCTCTTTGCCAATACCTTTATTGGCTGCCACTCAACCAACAAATTAAATTCAAGTTGCTAACCATAACTTACAAAGCCATCCATAACTTGGTGCCCAGCTACATCACTATTTTGGTCTCAAAATACCAACCTCCCAGGACCTCCTGCTCTCTAGCTCCCTTGTAACCACTTCCCATGCTTGCCTCCAGGACTTCTCCCGAGTTTCTCCCATCCTCTGGAATGCTCTACCCCCACCTTTTCGACTATCTCCTACTTTGTCTACTTTTAGACGATCTCTGAAAACACATCTCTTCAGAGAAACCTATCTGGCATCCACCTAACTACTGTACTTTTTTCTCCATCAGCCCATCCCCCACAGTTATTACCTCTTGTATCACTTGACCCTCCCTCTTAGATTGTAAGCTCGAACGAGCAGGGCCCTCTGATTCCTACTGTATTAAAGTGTATTGTATTTGTACTGTCTAACCTCAAGTTGTAAAGCGCCGCCTAAACTATTGGCGCTATATAAATCCTATATAATAATAATAGTAATATGATACAAAAGCACCTTGTGGTTTCCATGTGGCTGTGGTTTTGAAAAGGGGCAGGGACATTTTTCCTACATTCCCCACAGGTACAGCAGCCCATTCAAATGTGGTACGTAGTAAATGCTTAGATGTGAACCTAGCCTAAAGCTGGTTTTGTTGCATGCTAGTCGCATATCAAACATTAAGAGTTTACTAAAGTTACGAAAATTTGCGTACGACGAATAAAAAATCGAAAGTGATGTCATGTATTGTAGTGTATTTGTATTTAATTTTCAAACCAAAATCTTACAATCTGGTATCATACAATAAAAACTTTCATGCTTGTCCGATCGGATAATATCGAATGAACTGTTGTGACCGACTCTTGAAAGCTCAAATCTGTATTTTTCGCCTGATTTTCAGATCATACAGTATCTCACAAAAGTGAGTACACCCCTCACATTTTTGCAAATATTTTATTATATCTTTTATTTACATATTTTCATGCTATAATGTAAAGTAGTGAGTGTATAGCTTGTATAACAGTGTCCGTTTGCTGTCCCCTCAAAATAACTCCACACCCAAAAGTGTCAATATTTTGTGTGACCACCATTATTTTCCAATACTGCCTCAAGCCTTTTGGGCATGGAGTTCACCAGAGCTTTACAGGTTGCCACTTGAGTCCTCTTCCACTCCTCGATGATGACGTCACGGAGCTGGTGGATGTTAGAGACCTTGCGCTCCTCCACCTTTGCGTTTGAGTATGCCCCACAGATGCTTGGCCAGTCCATCACTTTTACTCTCAGCTTCTTTAGCAAGGCAGTGGTCATCTTGGTGGTGTGTTTGGGGTAGTTATGTTGGAATTCTGCCCTGCGGCCCAGTGTCTGAAGGGAGGGGATCATGCTCTGCTTCAGTACAAGTTGGCATTCATGGTTCCCTCAATGAACTGTAGCTCCCCAGTGCTGGCAGCCCCAGACCTTGACACTCCCACCACCATGCTTGACTGTAGGTAAGACACGCTTGTCTTTGTACTCCTCACCTGGTTGCCGCCACACATGCTTGACACCATCTGAACCAAATGAGTTTATCTTGGTCTCATCAGACCACAGGACATGGTTCCAGTAATCCATGTCCTTAGTCTGCTTGTCTTCAGCGAACTGTTTGCAGGCTTTCTTGTGCATCATCTTTAGAAGAGGCTTCCTTCTGGAATGACAGCCATGCAGACCAATTTGATGCGATGTGTAGCATATGGTCTGAGCAGTCACAGGCTGACCCCCCACTCCTTCAACCTCTTTAGCAATGCTGGCAGCACTTGTACGTCTATTTCCCAAAGACAACCTCTGTATATGACGCTGAGCACATGCACTCGACTTCTTTGGTCGACCATGGACAGGCCTGTTCTGAGTGGAACCTGTCCTGTTAAACCATTGTATGGTCTAGGCCACCATGCTGCAGCTCGTGTTCAAGGTCTTGACAATCTGCCTATAGCCTAGGCCATCTTTATGTAGAGCAACAATTCTTTTTTTTTTCAGATCCTCAGAGAGTTGTTTGCCATGAGGTGCCATGTTGAACTTACAGTGACCAGAAAATTGCTAGTTGGGCCCAATTTGTACATGTTCACTTTTGTTGCCAGCGATTTAGACATGAATGGCTGTGTGTGGAGTTATTTTGAGGTGACAGCAAAATGTCCACTGTTATACAAGCTGTACACTCACTACTTTACATTGTAGCAAAGTGTAATTTCTTCAGTGTTATCACATGAAAAGATATAATATATTTACAAAAATGTGAGGGGTGTACTCACTTTTGTGAGATACTGTATATGCGGGCCTTAAGGCAGAATGGGCCTAAAACATGGTATCAATCTTGACTCCCCATCCCTTTGATTAAAATTAGCACAAAGAAACAATCCCATTTTCATTGTCTTGCATAGACCATCCCATCAGACCATAATTACCTACAAGTACATCGTCCATTGTGAAGTGACAGGCAGATGTGCTATCCTTAATTTACTTCAGGGGCTGTTTCTGATACACATTTGCAAGTCAATATATATTTTTGATATGTGTAAAACCAAAGAGTATAGAGTTCTAATCATCATACTTAAATAGTCGTTGATACAGATTTTTTAAAAGGAGGAGGAAACGAGCACTGCTCAAGTAGTTGTGACTTTCAATATTTGGTCAAAACCAATCTCCTGCATTTTAATTAATTATGCACCCACCATGAAATACTCCAAATCGGTCCTTTTGTATATGATTAGTCATTGTGACTTTCCATTTCAGTTTTGTAGCTTGGCATTGATAAATCATAGAACAATACAATCCCTTTAGTGAGCTGGCATAAGAGCTATCCGGGCAGAACGACATCATTCTTACAGTTGTACCTTGTCAGAGAACTGGCATGCAGCTCTATCCAGCTCTCACTGTACAGCATAACCACATTAAAAAAGTTTTCGTTTTAAAGCTAATTTAATATGTTTTACTTTGAATCCACTAGTTGCTTGCTTGTCAGGTCAGAGACCCAGTATTAATGGCTTTAGATCAGCAGAACAGCCAACCAAACTAGAATTTGGAGAGAAAGGAGGTCACCAGTGGCAACCTGTTTTTTTTCGGAAAAAAGGTTTCCATGTAAGGGAAATTGTTTGTATTCATAGTCAGAAGGACTTATTATTTCTGGGATTAAAATTAAATTACATTGGATGCACCTCATAGTCTGTCAGATGAGTACTGCTGGGTTCCCAGTATACAGGAAGATTGACTAAAGGGCAAGGTATATGCACACCCCTCCAAATTATTGCGTTTAGGTAATTTTACAGTGCAGGGCACTGCCGATGCTACAGCATACAAAGACCTTTTTTCACAATTTTGCACTTCCAACCTTGTTGCCTGGTCTCTTTCAGCATCAGTACCCCACTTCACAAATGCTCTGTTGGCTAAATGGGTGAAAATTCCGATGGACACACTCCAAAAGCTTATGGAAAGCCTTCACAGAAGAGTAGAGATTGTTATAGCTAAAAAGCAAGAGGGCAACTCCAAATCAATGGCCATGATTTTGGAAAAAAATGTAGAAAAGGCTCATATACTATAGCTGTGATGATCTGGTGTCCACAAACCTTTGGCTATTTAGTAAATTTGCTTTTTCTTTTTTAAGAGCATTGGCAAAATGCTTATGTATGAGATGTGCATTGCTTTTAGTAGGGCTTGGCTATAACAAAGTGTTGTGATGAGGAAAGTTGGAAAGCAAAGGGTTTGATTTTATTCTATACTCTATAGCAGTATTCACAAAATCCTCACAAAACTACTTAAGACTTCACAAGAAGTGACATACAAAATAGTAATAAAATTAGGCAGTCTGCATATTTCCTTCTAGTCACTTTTAAGTACTTAAGCGTAGATCTATTTATTTATTTTTTTGAGACTGTGATAATGGTAAATCACTTATATCAGTTCCTTGATCTATATCTTGTAAACATGCCATGTGTGATGTAATCACCAGAAAAATAAAGCCTTCTATCCTAGGAGGTAAGGAAAATATTCAGTATACATTCAGAGAGCACCATAACCGCTTCTGCTGCTTTGTAACCTTTGTTTTGTAATGTCATTTGTAGAAAATGACCCATACAGCTATCTACAGGTTATAGTTTTATATACACTGCTCAAAAAAATTAAAGGAACACTTTGAAAACACATCAGATCTCAATGGGGAAAAATATGCTGGATATCTATACTGATATGGACTGGGTAATGTGTTAGGAACAAAAGAATGCTGCATCGTTTGATGGAAATGAAAGTTATCAACCTACAGAGGGCTGAATTCAAAGACATCTTGAAAATCAAAGTGAAAAAATTATGCAGCAGGATGGTCCATTTTGCTGAAATGTCATT
This sequence comes from Pelophylax lessonae, assembly GCF_965119305.1. Lineage (NCBI taxonomy): Eukaryota > Metazoa > Chordata > Amphibia > Anura > Ranidae > Pelophylax > Pelophylax lessonae. Next base: position 106,773,863 of record NC_138780.1, read on the forward strand.
GCAGCAACTCAAAATGGTACTCGGTAGTTTGTATGGTCCCCCACATGCTTGTATGCATGCCTGACAATGTCGGGGCACGCTCCTAATGAGACGACGGATGGTTTTCTCAGGTATTTTTTCCCAGATCCGGACCAGGGCATCAATGAGCTCCTGAACAGACTGAGGTTCAACCTGGCAGCGTCGGATGGATCGAAACAATGTCCCAGAGGTGTTCTATTGGATTTAGGTCAGGCGAGTATGGAAAAGAACTACCCCCCCCCCTTTAAAATCCTCATATTTTAATGCTTTGCAGCCTGAAATGAAGACAGACACCGTTTTTGTTTTATCCAGCTATATTTACTCAGTGCAACCTATAACATCCAAGTGAAAGATATAACACCAACATGTCAGAAAAAAAAAAAACAGAATCACCCCCTTGTGTCAGTATTTTGTTGAACCACCTTTTTCTTTAAATACAGCATACAGTGGGGATCGAAAGTTTGGGCACCCCAGGTAAAAATTTGTATTAATGTGCATAAAGAAGCCAAGGAAAGATGGAAAAATCTCCAAAAGGCATCAAATTACAGATTAGACATTCTTATAATATGGCAACAAAAGTTAGATTTTATTTCCATCATTGACACTTTCAAAATTACAGAAAACAAAAAAATGGCGTCTGCAAAAGTTTGGGCACCCTGCAGAATTTATAGCATGCACTGCCCCCTTTGCAAGGCTGAGACCTGCCAGTGTCATGGATTGTTCTTGATAATCGTCTGGGAAGACCAGGTGATGTCAATCTCAAAGGTTTTAAATGCACAGACTCAACTGACCTTGCCCCAACAATCAGCACCATGGGATCTTCTAAGCAGTTGTCTATAAACCTGAAACTGAAAATAGTTGACGCTCACAAAGCTGGAGAAGGCTATAAGAAGATAGCAAAGCGTTTTCAGATGTCAATATCCTCTGTTCGGAATGTAATTAAGAAATGGCAGTCATCGGGAACAGTGGAAGTTAAAGCAAGATCTGGAAGACCAAGAAAAATAGACAGAACAGCTCGCAGGATTGAGAGAAAAACAATTCAAAACCCACGTTTGACTGCACGATCCCTCCAGAAAGATCTGGCAGACACTGGAGTTGTTGTACACTATTCCACTATAAAGAGATACTGTACTTGTACAAAAAAAGGTCTTCATGGAAGAGTCATCAGAAGGAAACCTCTTCTACGTCCTCAACACAAAAATCAGCGTTTGAACTTTGCAAATGAACATATAGACAAGCCTGATGCATTTTGGAAACAAGTTCTGTGGACCAATGATGTTAGAATTGAACTTTTTGGCCGGAATGAGCAAAGGTACATTTGGAGAAGAAGGGGCACAGAATTAAATGAAAAGAACATCTGTCCAACTGTTAAGCATGGGGGTGGATCAATCATGCTTTGGGGTTGTATTGCAGCCAGTGGCACAGGGAACATCTCACGAGTATAAGGAAAAATGGATTCAATAAAATTTCAGCAGATTTTGGATGGTAGCTTGATGCCATCTGTGAAAAAGCTGAAGTTAAAGAGAGGATGGCTTCTACAAATGGATAATGATCCTAAACACACCTCGAAATCCACGGGGGATTACATCAAGAGGTGTAAACTGACATAATTGGAAATCTATGGATAGACCTTAAAAGAGCAGTGCGTGACAGACAGCCCAGAAATCTCAAAGAACTGGAAGACTTTTGTAAGGAAGAATGGGCAAAGATACTTCAAACAAGAATTGAAAGACTCTTGGCTGGCTACAAAAAGCATTTACAAGCTGTGATACTTGCCGAAGGGGGCAGTATAAGATATTAACTCTGGAGGGTGCCCAAACTTTTGTACACACCATTTTTTTGTTTTCTGTTATTTTGAAAGTGTAAATGATAGAAATAAAATCTAACTTTTGTTGACATATTATAAGAATGTCTAATCTGTAATTTGATGTCTTTTGGAGATTTTTCCATCTTTCCTTGGCTTCCTTATGCACATTAATACAATTTTTTACCTGGGGTGCCCAAACTTACGATCCCCACTGTATATAGGCAGCTGAACTTATGTAATGTAGACTTTCTTTTTAAAGTCATACTAGGACCAGCATCTCTCTCAAGCTTTCCTATTGGTCTGTGAAGCCATTTATTGTGCCAAGAACCAATATGGTGGCAGAAGGCGATGGTGCCAAGCATGAATTTTTACAGGGAAGTCCAGACTACAACGCAGATGCACTGATTTTTTTAGCATGCAGGGACCTCGTCTATATTTTCTCATCATGTGCTCAGTTTGAATTGCCCATGTTTTTGACAGTTTTACTTTAAAAGGAAGCGGCTTCTAATGGCTTTGGATTGACAGGCAAGAATTAGGTTAACCTTCGGGTCGCCCATGTTTAGGTGGTTTTACTTGTAGTGTAAAAAGGCAGACTATTTCTATGAAATTTAACTTCCTTGCTGTTGAAAGCCCCACCATAAATCCACATATAAACTGTTACATGACATTGCAGTGAACTCAACAGTTCACATTGTAACAGGCATCTTCCCCCTCAGTGTTTTTTTTGGCAGGATCTCCCAGCGGACCCTCATAAATCACCTGGTGAACCCTGTGCTCAGCCTAAGCTGGGGGATGACTTTTAGCGACAAAGCTTCCAGAGTTGAGTCTGGCTTTAAAGACCAGCTGCAGAGATCCTAAAAAAAAAAAAAAAAGAGACGTTTGTGAATGCTGAGTAATCTTATAGCACTGCGTCCTTTCGTCACCGCTCACTGACACCATGCATCCTGTCTCAACCATTATTTCCAGCATAATCGGAATTATCCCTAAAGAGAATTTTCATGGTAAATATAGAATTATCTGTATAGATATATGCATTCATCAAAGTAGGAAAATATACCTATGTCAACTCTGAAATAAATTTCAGGGAAAAATCTTATAGATGTATTGTGGGATCCTACTACTTTGTTCCTAGTAATAGGGAAAAAGCACAAAGCTGCTGTAAATCAGCTTAGATTTTCTATTGAACAGAGGGAGGGGGGGTAAGTTTGGAAAAAGTTAATAAATAGGCAGAAGCCAGTAAGAGAGAACAATATGATGAAATATAGAAGTGGTTACAATTATATTTTTATAACTCTGTGAAGGCAGCGTACGTATATATATATATATTTTTTTTTTTTGTTACGCAGGTTTATCTCCTTCATTAAATATTTAAAAGTCAAAGGTGAAAAAAAGCTATAAAAATAGGCTTAAAATTACAGGAAAGAAAAGTGTCTGTAATAACCATAGCAACCAGCCAGGGGTCTGCTTTGACTTTCTTCTGTGCACTGAAAAAAAATACATATGGGGCTCATATATAATAAAATCATTAAAAATAAACCTTCACTAAGGGAACTGCGGGGCTTACCTTTGTCAACCTTCTTTTAAAAATATTAGTCTCTGGATATAATACCTTAAGTCACTGACAAGGAACAAACATGCAGATTAGACAGTCTGAAGGAAATCCACTCCTGATATGTGTATTTGTTGCAGGTCAGCAATGCAGAAGGTGCTGTAGACATTGGGTCAGCATGATAGCCCAGCAACTATTTTTTATTTTCTTTATTTTTATTTTTTTAAGAGTTCAGCAGTGGCAGTCTCCACATTCTCTCAGTACAGATTTCCTTTAAATCTAAACTTCAGGAATGTACAAAATTGAAACTAATGCATTTACACAATTTTATCAAAAGTATTGGGACACCTGCCTTTACACGCACATGAACTGGCATCCCAATCTTAGTCCGTAGGGTTCAATATTGGGTTGGTCCACCCTTTGCAGCTATAAAAGCTTCAACTCTTCCGGGATGGCTGTCCACAAGGTTTAGGAATGTGTCTATGGGAATGTTTGACCATTCTTCCAGAAGTGCATTTGTGAGGTCAGACACTGATGTTGGACGAGAAGGCCTGGCTCTCGCAGTCTGTGCTCTAATTCATCCCAAAGGTGTTCTATCGGGTTGAGGTCAGGATTCTGTGCAGGCCAACCCAAACTCACTCATCCATGTCTTGATGGACCTTGCTTTGTGCACTGGTGCACAGTCATGTTGGAACAGGAAGGGGCCATCCCCAAACTGTTCCCACAAAGAGGAGAGCATGAAATTGTCCAAAATGTCTTGGTATGTTGGTTGATGCCTAAAGAGTTCCCTTGACTGGAACTAAAGAGCCAAGTCCAACCCCTGAAAAACAACACACCATAACCCCCCCTCCACCAAATGATTTGGACCAGTGCACAAAGGAAGGTCCATAGAAACATGGATGAGTGAGTTTGGGGTGGAGGAACTGGACTGGCCTCAACTCAATAGAACACCTTTGGGATGAATTTGAGTGCAGACTGCAAGCCAGGCCTTCTGTCCAACATTAGTGCCTGACCTCACAAATGTGCTTGTGAAAGAATGGTCAAACATTCCCATAGACACACTCCTAAACCTTGTGGACAGCCTTCTGAGAAGAGTTATAGCTGCAAAGGGTGGGCCAACTCAATATTGAACCCTACGGACTAAGATTGATATGCCATTAAAGTTCATGTGCGTGTAAAGGCAGGCGTCCCAATATTTTTGGTAATATAGTGTATATTTTTAAAAAATCAATTTATTTTCAAATGTAACTAGTGTAAGTTAAATCTGACCTGATGTCAGTCTCCTTTAACCCCCAGCAAAGCAGCATTCAGAACAAGGGTTGGTCAGCCCTGTGGTCAATCAGATTTGATGTGTTGCATGGTTGCCAACAGAAGAGTGAGCTTAGGGATAACCTCATCAATGTACTGCTGCTCTTTCACAATCCAATCAGCAGAAGCAAGGGTTTGTCAATTCTGTATTGGAGGTGTTAAGGGCCTGGCTGTTTGGCACAGGAGTCTGGATCATAAGACTGGTTGAACAGAATTAAAAATCATTTCACAGGTAAAACAGTTCTTAGATATATGTTTCAACTGTTTAGTTTCTTGTTGGGATTTTACTTTAACGTCCTGATGTTCAAATATTTTCCCCTTCACTTGTCAAATAACTTTTAACATAATTTATAAAGCCATGAAGTGAAAATTATTGAATGCAACATGATACCTGCAAAAATGGCAGGGAACAAGCATGTCGCATAAAAAGAAGGCCAGAGGTGAAAAGGTGCTGAAATTGGCAGAAAATACAAGCTGCTTACAGAAAATTGTTCTTTCCAGTTTCCCTTCATTCTCTCCATTGAAGGAAAGGAAAGAAATCCCTTATAAAACTAATTTCACCTGTTCAGAAATAAAAAAAAAAAATACAAGCTGGATATCACCAGAAAAAGGCACAACAGATCAACGACATCAAAACATGAAGGAGGTGTTCTTATGGGAAAAGGACAGTTTTTCCTTTTTGATTTCTGACTTGTTGGTTCATCAGGTTGCAGTAATTTTAAAAACGTGATAAGAATTTTAGTAAATTACTATTTCTAAAGGGAGAAAATAGTGCACAGTTCATATCTTTGAAAAAGAGACATCTTGCAGTGCCTGTTTGTAATTTGGAACCTGGGGTTGCTAAAACCTAGGACACTTTATTATGCAAATATTGATCTTGCTTATCAGTCAAGAGCTTTCTTTTCCCTCCTGCCTCCATTCATTGCTTTTGGTTGGTGAAGTGTATTTTCACTTTTGCAGCCAAATTGGGAAAACACTTACTTTAAATGCATTACATGTTTTTCATTCTTCTTGCATTTCTTAAAAAGATATTTACAAGCTGTTGCTTATATTTTTACTTGCTTTTTACACGCTTAGAAGGGGAAAAGAAAGGTAGGTCCAATATTAAGGAGGGGGAGTTATGTTAATCATAATTAACCTTGCCTGTACTGTGCTGACAGATCTCGTTATCAGTTGTAAACAAGATGTACACACTGCCCAACAAAGATTAAAATGTTTCCTTGCCAGGATTCGAACCGAGAGCCCCAGTGTTGCAAGGCAGGAGTGTTAACCACTGAGCCACTTTGCTGCCCACCATATGCTTGTTTCCAGGCTGTGACTGAAACATACCAGAGCCAGACACAGCCAGGCATCTAGCATATTAAAACAGAAGCCTACAATGGCAGATGTCTTTCATGACAAAGTCACTTTAACCACTCTAATGTGCAAAATGACGTACCTGTACGTCATTTCGCACAATAGCCAGCGGGGTGCGCATGTGCGCTGATTGGCTACAGGGGGAGCAAATCAGCGGGTCTCCGCCAGGCACCCGCACTCCCTTCCTAGAGAGACCGCCGTTCCACCAGGGATGGACACAGGGACCTTCTGTTCCTGCTATTTAGGAACACAGATCTCTATGTTCATCTAGTGCAGTGATGGCGAACCTTGGCACCCCAGATGTTTTGGTACTACATTTCCCATGATGCTCATGCTTTCTGCAGTGTAGTTGGGCATCATGGGAAATGTAGTTCCAAAACATCTGGGGTGCCAAGGTTCGCGATCACTGATCTAGTGAGTCCATCCCCCACACAGTAAGCACCCCCTAGCGACACACTTAACCCTTTGATCACCTATGGTGTTAAGCCCTTCCCTGCCAGTGTAATTAGTACAGTAACAGTGCATAGTTTTAGTATTGATTACTCTAGTAATGTCACTGGTTCCATCAAAAGTGTCAGGTGTCCGATCTGACTAACGCAATGACGCAGTTCTGCTAAAAAAACGCTGATCGCCGCCTTTACTAGTAAAAAAATAAAATAAAAGTAAAATAAAAATATCCCATAGTTTGTAGATGTTATAACTTTTGTGCAAACCAATCAATATACACTTATTGAGATTTTCTTACCAAAAATATGTAGCAGAATATAGATTGGCCTAAAATGATGAAAAAAATAGATTTTTTTTTTTTACTATGTTTTATAGCAGAAAGTCAAAAATATTTTTTTTTTCAAAATTGTTACTTTTTTTGTGTTTATAGCGAAAAAAATAAAAACCTGCAAAAATCAAATACCACCAAAAGAAAACTCTATATGTGGGGAAAAAAAGGACATCAATTTTATTTGGGTACAACGTCACACAACCATGCAACTGTCAGTTAAAATAACGCAGTGCCGTATCGCAAAAACTGGCCTGGTCATTAAAGGGTAAAACCTTCCGGAGCTGAAGTGGTTAAAGCTACCTGACCTATTCAGTTAGACAAAAAGAATTTGCCCAAAGCAACCAATAGGATTTAATCTTTTAATGCAACACACTATTCATAATGTGCAAAAAGCATCCACGATATTCAAATATGAGAACAAAAAAATATTAAATCAGTGTAAATAAAGTCCAATGCAAGAGAGTCCAAAATATGTGATAAATTTTACCGAAAGTGTCCTTCACCAGACTCTATGAAGTGATATTTATCATATTTTGGACTCTCTTGCATTGGACTTTATTTACACTGACTGATTTTTTTATTAATCATATTTGAATATTGTGGATTCTTTTTACACATTATGAATAGTGTGTTGATGGCACATGCTTTAAGCTTGTAATCTAGATTTAAGGAAACACTGCGTTCATTTCTTTGTTGGTTTGTTTAGGTACTGTATATTTACCTTTTGCAAGCTGCCCATTTTTTTTTTTCTTTAGCGCTGACCCTTTCTTTATGTTTTCAGCTTTAATATTTTGTCGATATCAGATTGTTTGCTGTGGGTTTGTTTTTTTTCTCCTCCTTTTTGATTCTGTCTCAGTGTATAGTTTGGACAATTTTACACACAGAAGCATTCAAACTTTTCCGTCTGTGCCAGACACTGTAAAGATTCGTACACACGATCAGATTATCGAATGATCTGTCGTCTGTTTTTTGTTGCATGCTAGTCTCATGTCGAAAGTGAAGAGGTTACTTTTATACGAAAATTCCCATACGACAGAATTCTACTTCAGAAGTGATGTCATGTGTTTGATTGTTTTGGATGTGTTCCTTCATTTCTGAGCATGTCTAGTCTTGCTCTTAAGATTTTTTTTAGCCGAAAACTGTACTAATTAAGCGAAAATCGGACGTTGTGTTGACATACGATAAAAATTTTATAGCCTGCGCATCCAGTTTTTGTCATCCGAAAATCCGTAATCGGCTTTCGAAAGCACTATACTAACAATCTGAAAATCGGCAGACCGTTCGCTGGACGAAATTTCCCTTCCGATTTTCTTATCCTGTGTACAGGCCTTAAAAGTCTTTCTCATACACCTTTAAGAAGAGAAAAAAAATAAATGTGATCCCCACACAAAAGGACTGGATTCGACTCTCTATGTCCAACTTATTGCCAAACCTAATGCTGAACCCCCTATCTATGTAGCTAAATGGAAGTCTGACTTCAGGCTTAAGCTAGAACCAATAATTGGAATGAAATATGGGATGCAACAAAATCATCCTCGCTAAATACAGTTGCATTGGAAACAAGTTCTAAAGTACTCACACAATGGTATTTGGTCCCTGCCAGGATTGCAAAATTTACCCCATTACCCTGCATCTTGCTTCCGAGGTTGTACTGCCCTTGGGTCATATTCACATATTTGGTGGGATTGCCCGGTAATTAAAAAATTTTGGAAGGGAATATTCCATATGCTTTCTACATTGTTTGAAGAGCCCATCCCTCCTGACCCCTCCGTAGCACTTCTAAATTTAAGACCGGCTAATCTCACCCGATCCCATTTTAAACTCCTTCTGCAAAGCCTGGAAATCCCCAATGCTGATAATGGCTGAAGCCAAACATAGTTAACCAAGCTATGATCCATGCCAAAATATAAGCCATCACTCATTTCAAAATTTGCAACTTTGAGAAAACTTGGCGCCCTTGGGTCACACACTATTTACCCTCCAACTTTGAATCTTCATTGATGTCCTGGTAACGTATTTTTACATTCGAGCTACTTGTATGTATATTAAATGCTTAAGGTCGCACATTACCCTAGGGATTATCTTTAACTTTATCCCTATCCTTTTTTTTCCCTATTCTCCTTACTTTTCTTGTTCCTCTTTTTCCCTTCTTTTACTCTTCCCATGTGGTTCAGGTAGCAACATTTATACCTATGTTTCTATACTTGTAACATTATATTGTTGTGTTTTATTAAGCTTCACATCTTAGTCAGTTAGGATATACTAGATTTTAATCCTTTCTAGATATTGTCAAGGACGAATTTTCTTATTTGCTATACCTATTTTTGAACTACATGGTATTAATTCCAGATACAATTTAATATAATGATCTTTATACCCATGCTTTATGATGTTACTTTCTTATTGTTGCATCTAAACCTCCTTGTAGAACATGTTAAAACTCAATAAAACAAATTTGACAAGAAAAAAAAATAAAGGTCCATAAGACCTAATTTATAGCCCATTTTAAAAATAATGATGTAAATGAAGCCTTTAGTGGCGGAGCCCCAGAGATGACCAGTGTAGTCTGTTGTATAAGTGCTCTCAGTAGGGGAGAGGGGCCAGTCATAGCAGCCCCCATGCATGTTTGTATAAGTGAGGTGAGGTTGATGTGTAGCGGCTCTCTGATTGATGGTGATTACTTGTTTATGAACCTGAGGCTGAAGGTCTGAACTTCCTCATGGGCCAAATAGTTCAGGGGGCTGTTTCCTGACACTGCCCGAGGGATCTCTCCATCTAAAGTAGGAGGAATGGATACAGAGGCAGGCAGCCAAGTCTGAGTGTAAAAAAATAAGAACGGTATTGATATGTATATCTTGTGTATTTGTTTAAAAAAAAAAAAAACAGCACAGACGTATAGCTGAAATTACATGGCGGTGTGATGGTTTGCTTCTCTTTTTGCACTAATATTTCTCTGTAGAGGTATAACATGCTGAAACATTTTTCCAAAGGACCTACCAGGAGAAACTGGAATGTTTACTGCTTACATTGCTGCATCAATAAACCAAGAATTTGACTTTTCCTGTGCTGTCCTATATACCTTTTAATGAGACATCTAATCTGCAAACTTCTGCAACTAGTTTTGACCCTTCTATTTGGTGTAGAAATTGTTCTTGTGAAATCTGTTTCACTAATTGAGAATGAGTATTCAGAACCAATCTAGAGCCTTAGGGTTATACTGCGATTTGTATACTAGTAAATGTTTCCAATGAAAATATCTCAATTTTTCAAGTTTGCTCTGGGCAAACTAAAGCTTGATCTCCAGGATGATAAAAAAAAAAGACTAAAAAATGATTGCAGTTCAGTATTAATTTAATCAAGCAGTGTAATTACTTTAATTTAACCTGTAATCTGCCACTTGCATTCCCCTGGATAGCAGCGCTGAAACTAAGAAAAAGAGAACCAATGCAAGGAGCCTATCTGTTTTACTGCAGTGCTCATATGCTAACAAGGACATACTGAAAGGAGGATGTGGTTATCTGTTTGCTTCTCTCCTTTTTACTGTCCAGGCACAAGCTGGGGTAAGGATGATACCCACAGGTGTTATTTAACTACCTCAATACTGGGCACTTAAACCTCCTTCCTTCCCAGACCAATTTTCAGCTTTTAGCCCTGTTGCATTTTGAATGACAATTGCGCGGTGATGCAACACTGTACCTAAACCAAATTTATGTAATTTTTTCCCCACAAATAGAGCTTTCTTTTGGTGGTATTTGATCACCGCCAGGTTTTTTCTTTTTTGGTGCACAAATAAAAAAAGACTGAAAAGTTTGAAAAAAAAAAAAAAGTTTTTTGTTTAGGTTATAAAATTTTGTAAATAGATATGTTTTTTCCTGCACTGATGAGCACTGATGACGCCGCACTGACAGGCACTGATGAGGAGACACTGATGGGGTGGCACTGATATGCAGCACTGATGGGCACTGATAGGTAGCACTGATATGCAGCACTGATGGGCACTGATATGTGGCACTGATAGATAGCACTGATATGCAGCATTGGTGGGCACTGATAGGCAGCGCTGATGGGCACTGATAGGCAGCACTGATGGGCACTGATAGGTGGCACTGATGGGCACTGATAGGCAGCACTGGTGGGCAATAATGGGCACTGGTGGGCAGCACTGATAGATGGCAATAACGGGCACTGGTGGGCACCACTGATAGATGGCATTGGTGGGCAGTACTGATAGGGGGGCACCACTGGCAGGCTCTCTGAGCCCTGTTTGCCATCCCTGGTGGCCATGGTGGGCATCCCTGGTGGTCATGGGTGGGCATCCCTGGTGGCTCTAGTGGCACCCCCTCCCCCCAGGACTGCACTGGTAATCAATCATCTGATTACCAGCACAGACCCCCCCTGTTATCAGTGAGTAATTAGAAATACTCACTGATCCCCCCAGCTGCAGCACCGATCCTCTCCTCTTCTCCTCACTGACAGGATCTGTCAGGAGGAGAAGAGATTGAAGCCGTTGCAATGGCTGTATTGACATTACATGAGGGCTGTGATTGGACACAGCCGTCATGTGATCAGGAGGGCCAATCACAGGGCCCTCCTGCCACATCTTGTTGCTCTGTGTCCTAGGGACACAGGCACATCAAGATCGCGCCGCTGCGCGTGCCCGCGGCGGCGCAATCTCTCTCCTTCTGAAGGACGTTCCGGAACGTCCGATCAGAAGGACGAGACTCCCACCCGGCCGTATATGTACAATGGCCCGGGTGGGAGGTGGTTAAAGGAGTTTTAAAGGCAGAAGGTTTTTTATCTTAATGCATAAAAAGCCTTCCGTGTGTAGCAGCCGCCCCAGCACTCCCTAATGCTTACCTGAGCCCCGTCTCTATCCAGTAATGCCCACGAGTCCCTCGGCTGTCCGGAACTCTCCCTCCTAATTGGCTGAGACACAGCTGCAGCGCCATTGGCTCCCGCTTCAAATAATCAAAGTCAGTTAGCCAGTCAGAAGAGAGAAGGGGCAGGCAGAGCTGAACAGCAGCTCCGTGTCTGAATGGAAACACAGAGCTGCAGCTCGGCTCGGGTGCCCCCATAGCAAGCTGCTTGTTGTGGGGGCACTCAACAGGAGGGAGGGACCAGGAGCAGCGAAGAGGGACGCGAGAAGAGGAGGATCTGGGCTGCTCTGTAAAAAACACAACTGCACAGGGGAGGTAAGTATAACATGTTTGTTATTAAAAAAACAAAAAAATACCAGACTATACAATCACTTTAACCTGCTATAGTAATATGATAGCTGGTGGGAGCTCCCTGGTTCCTGGAGAATGTCGTGCCTACTGCGTGCTCTGGCAGCTCGATCTGTCACCGGTGGACACAGCGGATGACTGATCGTTGTACCCGGCCATCCTCAGTATTATTTGATCACTGTGACCAATAACAGCGGTCAAATGACAGTTGTACACAATGAATGGCTTTCATTCATGGCCTTATATTGTGTAGTGTTCTTATCTCCTTGATTGGTTACAGTGATCACATGGTGCAGACAGGGCCATTCACAGCACACGGCACCATGTGATAGCTGTTGCCAATCACAGTTATCCCAATAGTACATAATGGCTATGAATGGCTGCTATTCATAAAAATCAATACTTCTAAGAGTGTTGATCATAGTTTTGAAAACAGTCCTGATCACCTACCCAGAGTAGTACAGTGTTTTGTTAGAACAATGTTAATTTTTTTTTTCTTTTCACATATGATCAGTATCCCTGATCACCATCACACCAATCATATGATGCTGTACTGCCCTAATATGTAAAGTCAGTCTTTATCCCTGATCACCACCACACCAGTCATGATGATGCTGTACTGCTGTAGTATGTATGAAAAAAACGCATTTTATTTATTTTAATTTTCCAAAAAATTGTGAAAAAAAATACAACTTCTAAAAACTCAACATCCCCCGTTCTAAATACCTTGGAGCGTGTACTTTCCAAAAAGGGATCATTAGGGGGATATCTGTACTGTCCTTTTAGGGCCCCTATAGTTTGTAGACTAACTTTTACACAGACTAAATAGTATACACTGATTTGGGTTATTTTTACCAAAAAAAAGCAGCAGAATACATTTTGTCCTAAATTTATGAAGAAAGGTTATTTATTTGCAAATCACAAAAACGAAGAACATTGTGGGTTTTTTTTTTTTTCAAAATATTCTGCACTTTTTTTTGTTTATGTAGCAAAGCAATAAAAAAACAATGGTGATTAAATAACGTCAAAAGAAAACTCTATCTCTCTCAAAAAATGATACAAATTTAATTTGGTTACGGTATTGCACGACTGAGTAATTGGCATTCAAAGTGTGACTGGGCAGGAAGGGAGTTGAAGTGTCCAGTATTGTAGTGTGTATATATAAACATTTTTAGATATTTTTTTATATGGTTTGATGTGTAGACACTGGCATTTCCTAATCCCAAACGGTAACAAATTACATACAAATGGCGCCCAAGGGACTTTCACCAGAAATGCCAAGCATGAACCTATGAAAAAGTAAAAACCAAAAATTTTTTATTCCAGAAGTATTAACTACTTGCCGACCGCCGCACGACTATCTACGGCGGCGGTCAGCCCCTCACAGGCAAAGTGACGTAGGGCTACGCCACTAGCTTGTGAGGGTCTAGGGAGCGAGCGCGCGCCACCGGAGGCGCGCTCCCGCGTGGTCACGGACCCCCCGCGCGTGTGACCGGCGGACCCGATGTCCGCCAGCCACTCTGCGATCGGCGGGGGAGAGGGAGAAAGTCAGGCAGCTTGTGTAAACAAGCTGCCTGTCATTCTCCCCTCTGTATGAGAGATGATCATATGGATCTACTATGTAGATCCATTGATCACTCTGCATACAGCTGAAGCCACAGCCAATCACAGTTAGAATCACGCCCCTAGGGACACACACAGCCCCTCCCTCTCAAATAAAGTTAACCCCTTCACTACCAGTGTATTTTTACAGTAACAGTGCATATATATAGCACTGATTACTGTAGAAATGTCACTGGTAACCCCAAAAGTGTCAAAAATGTCAGTCAAGGGTCCGATCTGTCCGCCGCAATGTCGCAGTACCGCAAAAAAAAATTGCAGATCACCGCCATTACGCGTTAAAAAAAAAAACAACAAAAATGACAAAAATCTTTCCCTTAGTTAGTAAACGCAATAACTTTTGCGCAAACCAATCAAAATACGCTTTTTGCGATTTTTTTTTACCAAACATAGGTAGCATAAAACAAATTGGCTGAAAATGTTAAAAAATTTTGATTTTTACATTTTTTTGGGGGGGAATTTCATATAAAAAAAAAGGGAAAAATATTGCTATTTTTGCAAAATTTACGCTCTTTTTTTGTTTATAGCGCGTGATCAAAAAATCGCACAGGTGATCAAATACCGCCAAAAGAAAGCTCTGTTTGTGGGAAAAAAAGGACGCCAAATTCATTTAGGTACAGCGTCGCACGACCGCGCAATTGTCCGTTAAAGTCACGCAGTGCCGAATCGCAAAATACCCCCTGGTCGTTTAGCAGCCAAATCCTCCGGGGCTTAAGTGGTTAAACAATACATTAAAAACTTGAAATACACAGTAAAATGGTTATTAACACAATAACTCTAATTGTGTTAAAAACTCTCTTACAGTTCTTCAACTAATATTAGCCTCCTAAAGAAGTGAACAGAGATTCAAGAGAAAGTTTTCAAAATGAGAATGCCAATGATGTAGTCCATTAATTTACAGCTCTCTGTTATTAATCTTTTGATAAGCAATTTATGATGGGAACATCCAATCAATGACACAAATGTATTTTAAGTTTTTTTTTATTGTCTTTTATATACTTCTGGAATAATAAATGTATGGTTTTTACGTTTTCATATGTTACTGCTTGGCGTTTCTTGGGAAAGCTCCTTGGGTCTGTATTGCATGTATTTTGTAACAATGTACAGTAGATTTTCCAGCAGTCGGTTAGCTTGAAAAGAGGAGGAGGGAGGAGCAGGGGAGTGCCACTATTGATGCATACAATGTAGGGAGACACAACTCTAGTCCCTGCATGTAAGAATAGCTTTATAGGATGCTGCAAAAAAAAAAAAAAAAAGAGCCACTTATTAGAGAAAACTTATGTTTTCTGCTTTAAGTGAATAACGCTAGCGGCTATAGCAGCAGCCTGGTTGTACCCAAGTTGATTGATCGATTAACGTGGTACATTCAGCTTGCCCATTAATGGTTCAAATCTTGGCGTGTTCCTGCTGAACCGGCAGAGATTCGAACTGTGCATGGCCGGCCTTAGACACTTGCATCCAAGATCATTGTATAAAGGGGAGGTAAAGAGCTCCAAAGTCTGCTGACACTAGACTCTAGATTCTACATCCTTAGAAAACATAAATCCATCTCTTTCCTGGGCAGGCTTTGGATTGTGTAGTGCAATGCTATGCTAGTACTGGTGTGAAAGGTGACGTTATGCTTCCATCAATAGCTCTTTCTGGTTTTATTTTCCTTGTTCTGCCCTAGGCAGCAGGCACAATCTGTAAATGGTTCTAGATGATTGTTTTCTGGTTACCATATTTGAATTTAATGGTAAATTTATATGTTTTTATCTTTCAGGTTTGGGCCTGGCCTGGTGATTTACTGGTATGGATTTATTGAGGAGCTGGACAGTAACCGGGACCGTGGCATTCTATTGAAGCATGAGTTTCCCAGTGATATTGTAACTCTGAGTAGCTGCCTGGCTCTGGAAGATGAGAGCAGCCAAAGTACCAGAGACTGTAAAACAGATAGAAACCAGGAAACAGTGTAGTATTTCCATGCAGGCCTTAAATGTTGAACTCTAGATGAACTGCAGTACGAGGTTACAGAGCTGCCTTCTCATACAAACACTCAGGCAATCTGTTTACCTTCCTTCCCATCTGCCCTTCTGCCCTGTGCGACAGCCCAAAGCTCACGCATTATCTGTAACACCTCTGCTTGTGCAGATGATCTGGAGACATACTCATTGGCCTTCCTTCCGTCTGCACCCTTCCAGTTAAAGCCAAGAGGAAACCAATGCTCTTCTGACGCCCTTTTTCTTACAACTCCCCTGACATGCCTGCAAAGAACCTGTCTCTGCTGGCTTGTTTCAGACCTCTATATTCCAGGGAAAATCGACAGATATTTGATATTAAACACTGCCATAGTCCCCGTATATATAGTCCACTTAAAATAACGTAAGGTCTCTTGCTATTAACACTGCATTCTGAAGGTTCATCTCTGTTAAGGTATCAATATGCCATGTATTCTTTTTGCTGCAGGATCACTGACACTGCTTTTCTATACCTTTTGTGTACTGTCCTGGCTTGTAATGTTAGTTAAGCTGGCCACCCTGGACTATTAATTTCCTGTTCAATAGAATGAATGTGATGAAGCAGCCACTTTAGACCAAAGGTAGTATTTTGCCATTGAGTGGAGGGGATCTCCATTGTACCTTTCCACTAATGGTTTCTTACATTGTGATTGGACAAAATGTCAGGCATCCACAGAATTCATTAATAAATGTGTAGGTGAAAATTGTTTACCTGTGTCTGCTTTTTGTTTTTAGAATTTTTTAGAAAAGTAACTATCCAAAAAACCAGGGGCTTGCAACAGGAAATAGAGTGCGTCTCCCACAGCGTTCTGCACTCGCAGCACAAGCTAAGCGGTTTTACTCAATAGAGCTTCATCTATCAGTGGGCACATTCAACCTTTCAGTCATACAATATGTTGATCAGAAATGTACAATTAGCTGTTGGATTTGCAGCCCCCAAGTGATTCTATACTGCGGAAATGTAAGGTAAAACAGACTTCCACAGATGCAAGTACTTACCTTGCTTTAGGTGAGACATTCAGCTGTCAGGAGTGAAAGCAAAGCTTTGTAAAGGCTACATGTCACTGAAGCTGTAGCTTACACAAAGCTATGGACTCCCCTATGACATTACTGATTGGCCCTGTACTCTCATGTATAGGGAGTCGCATGCTCCTCTATATCTTGAAGTACTGTGTATTTCCTTCAGCTGTTAGCTCTGAACTGAGAGGCGCATGACTGAAGGAATGGTAAATATATACTGCTGGATATGGGGTAATGTGGGTAAACTAAGTCTCTGGCTTTGCTCAAAGGTTTGCTTTAAAGTGAGTCTGACAGGCAAAAAAAGTACATACTTCATGAAAAAACTTTCATACTGGGACCTCCTGAATCTAGAATATGATTATAGGTATTTATTTTGCACCATCAATTTACACAGCACTTTACATTCTATTCATTTACATCAGTCCCTGCCCTCAAGAGCCAGTTTTAGACAGTAACCAATAAACCTACCAGCATGAGTTTGGAATGTGATGAGGAAACCTACACAAGAAATGACATGAAAACTACAGGTAATTGTGTTCAAGCTTTGGGCCCCAGTACTGCAAAGCAGAAGCACAACTGAGTCATAGTGCACACCTGGCATTCTCCCCACTCTCCCAGCATTCCAAAGTGCAGCATTGGCTCCCAAGCTTCCCACATTGCATTGTGGGATACCAGGGCCTGGTCAGAGTGCCAGCTGAAACTGTGTGCCGGCACTTCCTGGTTCATGTAAGGTATGTGGAGATTTTTCCAGTACTAGGTTTAAGGATAATTACTGTAAGATGTTACACTACACTGTTTGTTATGACCCTCAGCACCTAAAGGGGGTGATTGACTGCAATGAAGAAAATGTGGCCTATCTTCACTTCAAACATCTAGTTATGAGCAGAAGAATTTAGGAAATTGCAGTTTCAGACGCATGTTTTGATATTCTATGCAAAATACAGGAAATGTGCACTTTAGCATATCACACACTTATTCGGACCATGCCTGTTTACTCCACGTAAAAAATGCACTTAAAGTGAACCTGTGCCCAGACAATGCCTACTAAGTTATTTACATATTCTGAATGTGCAGCAAAATCACTTTATTCAAGCCCTCATTCACCTCTGTATCTATAAGCATTGGAGACTCATACATTATTAAAATTCGCTGGAAGTCCTAGCTACTTTTCTATTACAACAGAATCTTGAAACACACAGCAGGTATATCTAAGGTGTTAGAAACTCACTGAAAATTACTTAGAGAAAGAATAACTTAAAATTGAAAGCAACAAACAAAAAGTGAAAATATACATTACAATCCCAAAATATACATTTCTCTATCATTCATTGATAGACGCAGCTCCATATAATTCTTGACCATTGGGTTATGCAGCCCCCTACAGGAGTAAAACACTAGGCAGGAAAAATCTTTACCACGCCTATGGGGTCGTCCCTGCAGGCATACACCCACACACTCTACTATAGGCTTCAGTTTGTTTCTGCCTAGCTTAGGAGTAGGGCCTAGTTCTCTGCTGGGACTTCGGTCTTAGCTGTTTTTTTTGGGAACCTTTTGTAAGACTTTACTTTTTAGTTAGTTTTGTTCCTGAGAGAACTACAAGCAACAGCCAGCTGGGTTTCGGACTGGATAGGCTAGATCCTTAAGGTCTCCCAGCCCGGCCAGCGTGCGTGCGCAGGTTATAGTCCAGCACTAGGCCTCGCCACGACCTTGGTAATGAGTAAGCGACATTCTTAGTCGTGAAACTCGTCTACCTTTTGTCCTATGTCTCAGTTTGCAGTTTGATGCCTATTTTTGATGTGGAATAAATACACTCCTGTTTGATTTCCATTTCGGAGTGCAGTCATTTTCTTTTTGATCTAACAAGTTTCTAGATTACGGATCCGACCAGCACCTGATATCACCTCACCTGGAGCGGTCTTTTCTTCAGTTTGGACTCAACATATCTCGCCACGACAGAGACCCGATGGATGGGGGAAGGCCTGCAAGTGAAACACCTCGCTGGGATGCATACGACCTGGGCCAAACTGAGTCGCAGCGTACCCCCTGGCCATCAGCACCCCACCCCGAATGGAGAAGTAGTCTGTTTGGAGTGGTGCCCACCTGATGCCGTTGGTATGGTGAGTAAGTGTCCCCCCCTATTTCTCTGGCGGTCTCGGGGTGGACTTCGGACTCACTGGTTCCCCTGGCCTCTCGGTGATACCAGGCCCCCCTCAGGCTTCCCCCCCCCCACAAGCAGTTTCCTACCTCGGGGGGGGGGGGGCGGCTGTATTGCGGCCGCTCTGGCGGTTCTGCAGGGGGGAGGTTTATCCTGGTGGGGGCCCTTCCTGAGGACCCCCTGATGTCACTGTCTAATGACCCCCCCGGGGTCCTGGGGAGCACATGGCGTGTCGTGGCAGCCACCATTTTGCTGTAGTTTCGCTCTGCATCAATGTAAAAATGTTCCCATTGTATTGTACTGTATTGTTACATTAAGGGTTTTAAATAATAAAAAATACAGGAAATGTGCACTTTAGCATATCACACACTTATTCGGACCATGCCTGTTTACTCCACGTAAAAAATGCACTTAAAGTGAACCTGTGCCCAGACAATGCCTACTAAGTTATTTACATATTCTGAATGTGCAGCAAAATCACTTTATTCAAGCCCTCATTCACCTCTGTATCTATAAGCATTGGAGACTCATACATTATTAAAATTCGCTGGAAGTCCTAGCTACTTTTCTATTACAACAGAATCTTGAAACACACAGCAGGTATATCTAAGGTGTTAGAAACTCACTGAAAATTACTTAGAGAAAGAATAACTTAAAATTGAAAGCAACAAACAAAAAGTGAAAATATACATTACAATCCCAAAATATACATTTCTCTATCATTCATTGATAGACGCAGCTCCATATAATTCTTGACCATTGGGTTATGCAGCCCCCTACAGGAGTAAAACACTAGGCAGGAAAAATCTTTACCACGCCTATGGGGTCGTCCCTGCAGGCATACACCCACACACTCTACTATAGGCTTCAGTTTGTTTCTGCCTAGCTTAGGAGTAGGGCCTAGTTCTCTGCTGGGACTTCGGTCTTAGCTGTTTTTTTTGGGAACCTTTTGTAAGACTTTACTTTTTAGTTAGTTTTGTTCCTGAGAGAACTACAAGCAACAGCCAGCTGGGTTTCGGACTGGATAGGCTAGATCCTTAAGGTCTCCCAGCCCGGCCAGCGTGCGTGCGCAGGTTATAGTCCAGCACTAGGCCTCGCCACGACCTTGGTAATGAGTAAGCGACATTCTTAGTCGTGAAACTCGTCTACCTTTTGTCCTATGTCTCAGTTTGCAGTTTGATGCCTATTTTTGATGTGGAATAAATACACTCCTGTTTGATTTCCATTTCGGAGTGCAGTCATTTTCTTTTTGATCTAACAAGTTTCTAGATTACGGATCCGACCAGCACCTGATATCACCTCACCTGGAGCGGTCTTTTCTTCAGTTTGGACTCAACATATCTCGCCACGACAGAGACCCGATGGATGGGGGAAGGCCTGCAAGTGAAACACCTCGCTGGGATGCATACGACCTGGGCCAAACTGAGTCGCAGCGTACCCCCTGGCCATCAGCACCCCACCCCGAATGGAGAAGTAGTCTGTTTGGAGTGGTGCCCACCTGATGCCGTTGGTATGGTGAGTAAGTGTCCCCCCTATTTCTCTGGCGGTCTCGGGGTGGACTTCGGACTCACTGGTTCCCCTGGCCTCTCGGTGATACCAGGCCCCCCTCAGGCTTCCCCCCCCCCACAAGCAGTTTCCTACCTCGGGGGGGGGGGGGCGGCTGTATTGCGGCCGCTCTGGCGGTTCTGCAGGGGGGAGGTTTATCCTGGTGGGGGCCCTTCCTGAGGACCCCCTGATGTCACTGTCTAATGACCCCCCCGGGGTCCTGGGGAGCACATGGCGTGTCGTGGCAGCCACCATTTTGCTGTAGTTTCGCTCTGCATCAATGTAAAAATGTTCCCATTGTATTGTACTGTATTGTTACATTAAGGGTTTTAAATAATAAAAAAAAAAAATCTGATTTAAAAAAAAAAAATGTTCCCATTGAAATGCATGGGTGGCCATGTTTTGGTAGTTCTCCAATAAGATGCTCAAGGTGGCCATTTTCTTGGAGTCCACGTTCGCTGGACAGTGGGGAGAAGCTAAGGTGACTCTAGCACATGACAGGTATTACCTGTTCCTTTGTCAGATCGTTTTTCTCTCTGCACAGAACGTTTCTATATCCCTCCATATCGTTTTCGTGGTATGTTACTGGGGTCCCTGAGGCATTTCTCATTCACCCTACTGCAGGCTGTACTAGGGCTGTGACTTGTGGAGCAGCAGTGCGGATCGCGTTTTTTGCAGTTTTTTCTTAAAGTTACAATTTTTTTTTTTTTTTAGGTAAAAAATATGGAGTCCCGGGACCAAATCTCACCCACAGACCCCCTCAGTACGGTTGCAATTACAGCAGTTTTGGAAAACCTGGTGTCAAAAGTGGATTTAGTTTTAAAAAAAATGCCAGTAGTAGAAAGCGCCCTATGCCTTCTAGTATCCTCAGATTCTGAGGTAGATATGGCCGCCACGGACGCATGCCATCCTGGTGGATCTGCATCTTCGCATTCTGATGACAACGAGGTTGTATCCTCGTCAGCAGCCCTGCGGGAAAGTGCGCTGGTGGAAGCACTTAGTGTCAGTGAGGGTAAACTTAAAAATAGCGGATAATTCTACAGCGTCAGGAACGCAAGTGTCTTTTGGCACCCGCAAATCCAGAAGTCGGGCAAAGTTTTTCCCTGTCTGGAACTTTTTGACAACATTGTCAAGTGGATCAAACAAATGTTAGTGGTGCCTAAGCGCTTTAATAGGCATCCGCTAGATGGACCGTACCACCAAAGGTGGATCATCCGATTTCCAGACTAAACAAGTCTACTGTGGTTCCGGTGGAGTCCCCAGTATTTACAGACCCTGTGGATAGACAGGGGGTCTGTCCCGCCTCTTGCGTGATCGTGGGCTCAATACTGAAACCGGTCTTTGCGATCACTCTGGTGTCTGGTGTCACAATACGAAATGGGCGAAGTTGCTGGAAGGTGACTTGGAAACTGAGCAGCTCTCGTCGGGCCTGATAGAGCTAACGGACAAAATAGTCCAAGCTCTTCTGTATATATGTAATGCTTCGCTAGATGCGGCTCCACTGGTAGCCAGAGTACCTGCGGTGGAGGTTGCTATTACATGCATGGTGAAAAGCTGGTCTGCGGGCCAGGCTTCCAAAAAGGCTCTTTCTGACCTTACCTTTACGGGGGACAGGTTGTTTGGATCCTCCCTGGATGAGTTGATCAAAGGCCTCACAGTTGGGAAGAGGATTCTTCTTCCCCAATCCACCAAGAGCAAGGCACCGCGTAATAGATGGGAGCCTTCATTTACTGCTCATAGGCGGCCCTTTCGTACCTCCGGGTCACAGGAGAAAGGAGCTAAGCCATTCAGTTCTTCTGGGGGTTCCAAGAAGACATGGTCGGGTAAGCTGAGAATGGGCCAATCCAGATCTGCGGACAAATCCTCATCTGCATGAAGCGACGCCCTCACCCGTTTCTGGGGTGGGGGGACGTCTTTGCTTCTTTTCGGAACCATGGACTTCCTTGATTCAGTACAAATGGGTTCACAAACTGATCCGATTGGGTTACAAGATCGAATTTAGGTCCCGACTGTTAGACAGGTTCTTCCTGTCCAACCTCTGCCTATCTCCAGTTCGGCTAACAGACCTACGAAAAGGTGGTGCAAGATCTGCTGTCACAGGGAGTGATTGTGCCAGTTCCCTCTCCGAAGTGTTTTTAGGGGTTTTATTCAAACCTTTTCACTATGCCCAGGAGGAAGGGTGACAAAGTGCATCCAATCCTGGATCTCAAAGCTCTGAACTGCTTAGTGCGGGTACAGAAGTTTTGAATGGAGTGTTTTCGCACGGTGGTGGCGTCCCTACATCAGGGAGACCTGTTGGCCTCTATCAATATCAAGGACACATATCTACACACCCTATCTATGCTGTGGGAGAGGAGCACTTTCAATTTGTGGCATTACCCTTTGGTCTCGCCTCTGC
Source organism: Pelophylax lessonae (assembly GCF_965119305.1). NCBI lineage: Eukaryota > Metazoa > Chordata > Amphibia > Anura > Ranidae > Pelophylax > Pelophylax lessonae. Next base: position 106,796,639 of record NC_138780.1, read on the forward strand.
TCCCAGGGTCTTCACAAAAGTTTTTGCTCTGATATTGGCACTTCTACGTCAGAGGGGGATTGCAGTCCTAGGGTACTTGGACGATCTCCTGTTAAGAGCAGATTCTCATTCAGCTCTGTTGGGGGGATTTGACAATCACTGTAAGAACTCTGCAAGAGTTTGGCTGGACCATCAATTTCACAAAATCAGCCCTGGTACCATCCTCAAGACTGGTCTGACTCTGGATTCTGCTTCAGCAAAGGTTTTTCTTCCTCGAGACAAGCTGCAGAAGTTGCAGGGGGTGATTCATTTGTTGTTGTCCAGCAATCTGTCCTCTCTGCGGACTTGCATGAGAGTCCTAAGTCTGATGGTGTCGACCTTTGAGGTGGTCCCATTTGCTCAGTTCCACACCAGGTCATTACAGAGGGAAATTATGGTCAAATGGAACAAAGATCCAAAGTCGTTGGATTCTATGATTCGGTTGAGTCACAACACAAAGACTGCTCTCCTGTGGTGGCTTCCCTCATTGGCATTGCACCAGGGCAAGTCTTTCCTCCCATTGTACTGGACCGTGGTCGGCACGGACACCAGCCTGTCCAGCTGGGGAAGCTGTGTGCCCAAGGTGTCTTGGACAGTGGAAGAGTCAAGACTACTGATCAATGTTCTGGAACTCAGGGCAATAAATCTTTGCCTTTGTCACTGGACAAATCTTCTACAGAGTTGTCCAGTCTAGGTTCAATCGGACAATGCCACAGCCGTGGCCTACAGCAATCATCAAGATGGTACCAAGAGTGTCCTAGCAGCCAGGGGGTGGCCGAGATCTTGAAAAGGTTAGAGAATTTTGTTCCGGCTCTCTCCGCGGTACACCTCCCAGGTGTGGAAAACTGGCAGGCTGACTACCTGAGCCGTCAGGTGTTGGATCAGGAGGAATGGTCTCTACACCTGGAGGGGTTTCATCTCCTGTGTGCTCGGTGGGGGACACCCGATGTCGACCTGTTGGCCCCACGGCTCAACAAGAAGGTTCAAAGGTTTGTAGCCAGGTCACGGGATCCCCTAGCCGACGCCGTAGATGGACTGGTGGCTCCTTGGGGTCATTCTCGGCTGATCTATGTGTTTTCACAGCTGAAATTCCTGCCGAGACTTCTGCGCAGAATAGAGGCGGAGGGGATTCCAGTCATTCTGGTAGCTCCAGACTACAGACCTCGCCGGTCTTGGTATGCAGATCTGGTAAGATTGGTTGCCGATGCTCCTTGGAGACTTTCTCTCAGGGAAGAGCCGCTATCTCAAGGGCCGATCTTCCATCCTGCTTTACAGTCGCTGGCTTTAACGGCGTGACTGTTGAAAGCGAGGTGTTGGAAGTATAGGGGTCTTTCTGATTCAGTGATTCCTACACTGTTGAAGGCCAGGAAGTCTAATTCCAGGAAGATCTATCATCGTACGTGGAAATTGTACATTTTATGGTGTGAATCCCTGAAGGTGCATCCTCGCCTTTTTTCGGTTGCTAGGATCTTGGCTTTCCTTCAAAGAGGTGTCGAACAGAAGTTGGCCTTGGCTACTATTAAAGGCCAAGTGTCGGCCTTGGCTGTGTTTTTTCCAATGTCCTTTAGCCTCCAATGCGTTGATTCACACTTTTATCCAAGGGGTCCGTCATGTGGCCCCTCCGAGGAGATCCCCGTTACCTCCATGGGATCTGAATTTGGTGTTGTCTGTTCTTCAAGAACCTCTTTTAGAGAACATTAGGAAGATTCCTCTGCTTACCTTGTCTCAGAAGGTTGCCTTTTTGGTGGCTGTTACTTCTGCTCACAGAGTATCAGAATTGGTGGCGCTTTCCTGCCGTTCGCCTTATTTGGTGGTCCACAGAGATAAAGTGGTACTTCAACCTAGTCAGTCGTTTCTTCCTAAAGTGGTTTCTGATTTCCATCTAAATTAAGACATTGTGCTGCCTTCTTTATGTTCTAAGCCTAAGCATTCTGAAGAAATTGCTTTGCATTGTTTGGATGTGGTTCAGGCAATTAGGGTTTACCTGGTGGCTTACTGAATGTTTCAGGAAATCAGATTCTCTTCTTGTCCTTATGGAAGGACCTAGAAAGGGATTGGCTGCATCTGCTGTGACCATTTCTAGTTGGATCAGGCAGACGGTGGTTCAGGCTTATTCACTGAAGGGTCAGGTTCCACCTTTCCCTGTGAATGCACATTCTACTAGGGTGCTGAGTGCTTCTTGGGCTTTTCGCCATCAGGCATCAGTGATACAAGTTTGCAAGATGGTCGTCTGTGCACACATTCATAACATTTTATAAAGTAGATGTGTTGGCATCCTCGGATGCTTCTTTTGGCAGCAAGGCTTTGCAGGCTGCTGTTTGAAAGAGACTTTGTCTCTTCGAGGGTTTGTCCAGGTGAGCTCCTGTTGTTCCTGATTGAGCTCTATATTCTCTGGTTGGTTAAAGTCTTAGCCTTGTTGGGGAATTACGTTTTTTTTTTCTCGCTGTTTTCCCAACCCTCATACAAATACTGCTTTGGGACGTCCCAATGGTCAAGAATTATATGGAGCTGCTTCTGTCAATGAACGATAAAGAAAACTGGATTTTTGTCTTAACCACTTGCCGACCGCCGCCCGACTATATACGGCGGCGGTCAGCCCCTCCCAGGCAAAGTGACGTACCAATACGTCACTAGCCTGGGAGCCAATAGGGGGCGAGCGCGCTCCGCCGGAGGCGCGCTCCCGCCCCCGCTCGTTCACTAGGAAGCCCGCGCGTGTGACCGGCGGACCCGATGTCCGCCGGTCACTCGCGATCGTCGGGTGGAGAGGGAGAAAGGCAGGCGGCTAATGTAAACAAAGCCGCCTGTCATTCTTCCCTGTGTAAAAGCACAGATCACTCGGTCCTGCTATGTAGGACCGTTGATCTTTGCTGTTACACACAGCCACATCCAATGACAGTTAGAAACCCGCCCCTAGGGACACACTTAACCCCCCCCCTCTCCAATAAAGTTAACCCCTTCCCTCCCAGTGTCATTTTTACAGTAACAGTGCATATATGTATAGCACTAATTACTGTAGTAATGTCACTGGTACCCCTAAAAAAGTGTCAAAAATGTCAGTCAAGGGTCCGATCTGTCCGCCGCAATGTCGCAGTCCCGCAAAAAAATTGCAGATCGCCGCCATTACTCGTTAAAAAAAAAAAACAACAAAAATCCTTCCCTTAGTTAGTAAACGCAATAACTTTTGCGCAAACCAATCAAAATACACTTATTGTGATTTTTTTTTTACCAAACATAGGTAGCAGGAAACAAATAGGCCAAATTTTAAAAAATTTTGATTTTTAAATTTTTTTGGAGGGAATTTCATATAAAAAAAGTGAAAAAAATATTGTTATTTTTGCAAAATTGTCGCTATTTTTTTGATTATAGCGCATGAACAAAAAATCGCACAGGTGATCAAATACCACCAAAAGAAAGCTCTATTTGTGGGGAAAAAAGGACGTCAAATTTATTTAGGTACAGCGTCGCACGACCGCGCAATTGTCTGTTAAAATCACGCAGCGCCGAATCGCAAAATACCCCGTGGTCAGGAAGGGGGTAAAATCTTCTGGGGTTTAAGTGGTTAAGTTCATTGACAGACACCGCTCCATATAATTCTTGACCATTGGGTTATGCTGCCCCCTACAGGAGTAGAACACTAGGCAGGAAAAAGCTGTACCACGCCTAAAGGCATAGAGTGGGTTGGGATTTTTCCTCTAAACACTGCTTGCAACGTAACTGAAGCCTATAGCAGAGTGTGTGTGTATGCCTGCAGGAACGGCCCCATAGCCAGGTAAAGCTTTTTCCTGCCTAGTTTTCTACTCCTGTAGGGGGCAGCATAACTCAATGGTCAAGAATTATATAGAGCTGCGTCTGTCAATGAACTTCAGAGAAAAGGATTTTACAGTAAGACAAAAATCCAGTTTTCACAGTAGCACTAAAGTACATCAACATGTGAGAGTACCCAAAAAAATATAAAAATAAAATGTCCATGAAAAATGTGAATCTCATACAAAAAAACTTAAAAAAAAAAAAAAAAAAAAAAGTCCTGTCAATCGTGATGAAAAAGGTGTAACAAACTAGTATTATAACACCAACAATCCTCCACCACAGTGATGTGTGCCACTTCCACTCCCTTAAGAAACAAGCTCACCAGATTCTGTTGCCATTCACTCTCATGTCTGGCAAATATCGCAAATGTGTTGTATTTGAAGAGCTGCTAATGCACGCCTAACTTCATCCATATACCATTTTAAATCCCCACATGTAGGAATAAAAGTGAAGACAGAGCATCCACTAGTGTAAAAACACCTTAAGGTAACCAATTTATTAAAAAGTATTGCAAATACATCAATTAAAAAGTAAACAAGCCTTCATATATAAGTTCAAACATGCCGGGTGACACAGTGCTGCGATCTGACCATCCCTTCGTTCGCACGCATCGAGTAGACTTTACGGCATCCAAATACAGTTGCTGTGTAGCCACGCTGTGTATTAAAGACAGCTAGAAGGGAAGGAGAGACGCCAAGCTGCCACTGGTATAGCACAGTTTAATGTAGAAAACCCAAAAATGCAATAAAATTACACTCGCAAAGCAATCGGTGGTGACAGGGTGGGATCACCCGGGGGAGAGCTCAGAGAGTGCTGGAGCCACGTATGAAGCGGTGTTGGAATCTGGACAGCAAAACAGGTACTTGCCACAAGGAGAGGGCTGTTGCTCTTTGTCAGAACGACCTGTCGAGCGCACGAGCTGGGTGGCCAATCAGGTTGCATTTCAAAGGCAAGACCACACCTTCTTCCTCAGCCAGTAAAGTATACACCTACTCTCACACATGACCCAATCTCATTGTATACTTAGTCCCGGTTCCAACTGGAGCAACTTGTCAGACGATTTAGCAGCCTGACAAGTCGCAATCCATTCAGTGCAATGGAACCGTTCTAATCAGAGCAACTCAAGTCGCTCCGACTTAGAAAAAGGTTCCTGCACTACTTTGGGTGCAACTTGCATTGACTTCTATTAGAGAAGTCATCATTTGCAAGCCCCGCTGAAGTCGTGCTGCAAGGAGCGGCTTTAGATTCGGTCGACTTTGAACCCGTCCCAGTGGGAACCCAGCCTAAGACTCACAGATAAGTAAGGGTAGCGCTGAGAGTGTGTGTTGTTTTTTTTTTTTTTTTTTTAAGTGGTTTGTTTTCAGAATATGTAAATAGTCCAGACATGGGTGCGCTTTAAACATACATGCCTGAGGACATACTCCTAAAAGCTCATATATATATATATATATATATATATGATATCTGCTTGTGCCCTTTAATTTCTTAAAAGTAGACAGTTTAGATCTATATCCTGGTTTTGGCATGTTTTCCAAATGAGAGGTAGAGCTTAACTCTACGGTCATTAGGGGTTTATTTAAACAGAGGCACGCTAAACGGGAAAACAACTCGCCATTGCTATCGCTAGACGGCACAAGATATTTTGCACCTGGGAATAAAACACAATTTGGTAATTGGATCAAAAACACGCAGCTAAAAGATATAACAACAGGAGGGAAGATAAGAACATACCATAAGCTTAAAACAAAAGGGGAAAACATGACTCTTAACGAATGGAGATACTTTCAGTTAAAGCATTTTGTGGGATCTCTGCCACAGCCGATTAGATCCGAGAAAGATCTGAAGCTTGTGGAAATACTATGTAACCCACAAACAAAAGTAAAACATAATATATCACAGATATATAAAATGCTTACAGAATTGGTGAGCCTGAAGAGACGACTAAAAGAACAAGAAGTAAATGTATTGTTGAAAGCTGTCCATAATTATGCAGTCGACGTGAATACCATCAAAATTAACTAATAAATGTCTTTCAAGATGGTTTATAACACAGATAAAAGCACAAAAAATGCCAGCCAGAGAAGTCCCCCCTTTGTTGGAGAGGCTGTGGTATATTGGGCACGATGGCTCACGTCTGGTGGGATTGCCATAAGATTGGTGATTATTGCCAGAAAGTGCAATAATACATTGGGGAAATTACAGGAGTAAATATTGCTGATGATCCTTGGGTGTGTTTGTTTCATAAGACTGGTAAATCAAAAAAACATTGTAAAAATATGATAATCCCAAATTTAATAAACGAAGCGAAGGGGGCAATCCCAAAGAAATGGTTAGAACCGGTAAGTCCCACAATTAGATATTGGTGTAAAAGAGTTGAATACATACATAATATGGAGTATCTGGGAAGCAGAGAGGAAGACCAGACGGAGAGTTTTTTAAACAAATGGGTAAAGTGGGAGGATTTCAGGCAGACATGGGAGTAAGTCTTAACCTTTGAGTCTCAAGCAAGTCCCAAGTTACTGTGGCGAAAAGCAAGCAAGTCAAGTCGAGTCCCTGCTATAAGTCAAGCAAGTCAAGTCATTTATTTTGGTCAAGTCACAAATCAAGTCAGAATACTGATCTACCCCAATTTTCACCTTTAAATCAGTTAAAAGTTAGTGGTCAGGAAAGGTTTTGTTTTATTTTCAACATTAACAAAACTGCTTAGTGCTTTTTTCTTGGCATATTAAAGAAACACTTTGAATGCCCAAACAGCTCCAAATCCTTCGTCCGGTCATGTTTCAACACCACAGTCACTAAAAACATGTTAAGTATTTCCATTGTTAAACAGCCAGTGTCCTAAAAATCAGAACACACTGAGGTGTTTTAAGTGACTGTGGTGTCAGAAACATAACAGGCACATTAATTTTGCTTTAACAAATATTGAGAAAATGCAAATATTGAATAACTTAAAATAAAATCATTTTGAGTCATATGTCTCAAGTAAAAGTCAAGTCTCAAGTCATGAATACCAAGTCAAAGTCAAGTCGAGTCTTTTATTAATTTTAGTCAAGCAAGTCTCAAGTCCTCAAACTGGTGACTTAAGTCAAGTCTTGTGACTCGAGTCCCCCACCTCTGATTTCAGGAAGACTAGTACATATTTTGAAATTTGGGCGGATAGGGTAGATGAAGAAGAAAGGGAGGAGGTATATAATAAAGGAAAAGATAAATAAAGTTGAAGAGGGAGGGAGGTGACATGGGTAATGGGTTCAATTGGATTGTTAAAAGTGTACTCTGTATGTTTGTATAAACTTGGAGATCAATACAATTTTAATAAAAATAAATAGAGGCACACTACTTTGGATAGAGTTCTGCTTATATTATGGCGCTTTTCCACTGCATGTAACCGAACGGATCGGCTCGCTTTGCGCTTTTTCACTGCATGGTACGGTGTTGGAACGGTTTGGTTCGGTACGGCGGCGCTTTTCCACTACATGGAACCGAATGGTACGGCTAGCTTAAACAGTACCACCTCGGTTGTGGTTCTAAGAGGGCCGTACCGGTACCATATCCCACAATCCTTTGCATGCAGCCTTGACTGTTTGTCACTACTAGTCACTGATTGGTCAGAGAATCGTTATTATCCCACCCACTTATTGCTTTAGTGGAAAAGCAAACCGTACTGAACCGTTCCAACACCGTACCATGCGGTACATTGCAGTGGAAAACCAAGCCAAGTAGGGCCAAGCAGGGCCGAGCTGGTACTTGCAGTGGAAAAGTGCCATTAGATGAGCAAATAAAGGCAAAAAATATATCAGCGCACGCAAGAGAAGAAAATTTAAGAAATTTACTAAGCACCTGACACCAAGGTAAAATACAGAAAATCTCAAATAGTCCAACAAGAATAAAAGTGCAGCTCTAAAATGGTCAATAAAATCTTATAAAAAGTACATAAATATAATTATAAAACCGCTGTAAAACATCCTTAAAAACGAGGAGGGGGGGGGGGGGTTAAAAAAGTCCAAGAAAATCCAAGGGAGAAAAAGTGCACAGTGCTTAGTAATATCCAGGTATAAGGTGCTCAAACTCAATGCCAATATCCTCCACCAATGGTTCTAGCCTCTCACCTGAAGGCTGAGAGTAAGCAGCCTTAATCAGCAATCAGCACACTGGATCGTCAGACCTTACATATATCCCCTTCTCCCAAGTTCAGGTAGAGATATTCATAAAAAAAGCAAGAGGCGGATCATAGCGTAATATGCAAATACTATCACATTTATTGAAGACAAGACGGCCTCTTACTTGATTCAAAAGATAAAACAGCGGTTCAAAGTACCATAACAAGCAGAGCCTCGCTCCGCCGACAGGGACTGCGGGTGACGTCACAATCTCCTCCCCGCAAGGAGATGGGGTGTAGATTGTGAAGATTTGTGGGGTCCAGTGAGGGCTTTTTAAGGATGAGAGTGACTAATGCGTGTTTTAGAGAATTAGGGAAGATGCCAGAAGAGAGGGAGAGGTTGAAGATGTGAGTCAGAGGGTGAGCATAGCATGTGCGAGGGAGCAGGATCCAGGGGTCAGGTGGTTAGATGGGTGTTAGATAAAAGTCCAGCAACCTCATTAATACTAGCAGAGTGGAACGAGGAAAGTAATGATTGTACCTGTGGATATGGGTTATTAAGTGGGGGAGGTGTCTGCACTTCGCGAATTGTATCGATCTTATTTTTGAAGTGATTGGCGATCTCCTGGGCAGTGAGTGAGTGGGAGGGTGGAGTTGGTGAAGGACAGAGTAGAGAGTTAAAGGTAGAGAAGAGATGGCGAGGACTAGAAAAGAATATTTGGATGAGCGTGATAAAATAGGTTTGCTTGGCAGTGAGGAGGCAGGAATAGTATTTTAGAAGGGCAGATTTATATTGGTTAAAGTCTTCCAAGGACTTAGTCTTACGCCACAGGCGCTCAAGAGCGTGGCTACATTTTCTGAGACTTCTGGTGTCGTCTGTCTGCCAGGGTTGTAGCAGTCGGGCCGAATTCTGCGTGTAGTAAGGGGAGCGAGCTTGTCTAGGGAGGATGACAATGAGTTGTTATAGATGGAGGTGGCTAGGTTGGGGCATGACAGAGGTGAGATTTTTTCATATATGGTCAGTAGCAGAGGAGAGCATAGAAGGCTTGAGGTGGCGAAGGTTTCTATGGGTAACTGTTAGGCGGTTGGAGGTAGAAGAGGTAGAAGACAGGGAGAGTGCGAAACTAATAAGGTGGTGATCAGAGAGTGGGAGAGGTTTGTTGGAGAGGTTGTATGGAGTGCATAGATAAGAGAAGATTTTATTACAGAATATGTTAGTGGACTGCAGGGTCAGTTTACCAAGCTGCAGCAATTATTTGATAAGCATACTTTAATTTATTTCCTGATAATCCGATCATCAAACTGTGAATTTTGACCAAAAGAAATTGCAAAAATGGATAAAGTAACATGCATGTAGTAAATTTAACCAATCCTTGCAATTAGACCTTTAGAGAAGACAAAATATTATTTTTGATTGTAACAGTGAACAGATAATGGAAGGTAATGAAAATACCACTGGATATGATTTAGTGATTTGACCTATAAAATATTTTGCTAAATCTCTTTTGGGAAAAGGATATAGTACTGCTGTCTGACTACTGGCCTGAAGTGTCCCTCAGAATAGTGTGCCGTGGCCATGACTCTTCCTGTGAACTTCACAGCTTTCAGTGTAATGTTGACAATATTTTAATCCACACTGAGATGCAGGCAGATATTTATGGCTTCCTCTCCGGCAGCTCACATGGGGTGCAAAATTGTCAGCTATTCCATATCTACAGGTCTGCAGTTATTTTATTCCACTGAACAAAACGAAGCCATTACATCACTAAACAGGGTAAGGTCAGTATGTGAGATAACTTTTTTTTTTTGTAAAACTCTTTGATGTCTATCGAAACACATGATCTAGTCTGCTGCAAAACAAATATGTGGGTGTCTGCCAAGGAGATTATGAACAGTAAAATGTTTAGTGGCGTACAGTGTCCGCAGTCAATCAAGCAGGAGTGAGAACAGAGAGGTGTCTGTGTAAGCGGGGTAGTTAATTTCCTACCATCTGGAATATGGCTGGTGCTCAAAGTTCAAACATCCTTAACATCTAAACACTTTGCAAGCTTGACCATTAATATAAGAAATCTTTTCCACTACAAAATATTTGGCAGCTCTTAGCAACAACTGAAAATCCAACCAGGCTTGGCCTTTTGTCATGGCATAAGTCTTTGAAACCGCTTTTGAAACATTTCAAAAGGTGCTGTAACTGAGCTGGATATCAGAGTACAAGATGTACTGGTTAAACTGACAGCAGAAATCAGGCAATCCAGAGAAACCGACAAATACTAGAGGTTCTCCAAAAAATATAAACATTGCATAAAAAAGGGTAAAGTGGACCTATATTTAAATATTAAAGATTTTCCTGGGATGGACAGTAAAAAAATAAACAGTAATAAAAGAGATATGATACTTTCCCCAAATAATTGTTCTGTTCTAATCCCTGTTTCGTGATGGATACCATTCCTTCTCTTCAGCTCAAAGACATTGATGGAACATCTAAACTTTGTTTCTTGTTTAAAGTGGTCGAACCTGTGTTTTTTCCGTGCAGAACAAGGCCAGAAGAGCAGTTTTATGGTTGACCTCCCAGCAGCCTATATTCACATTTCTGCCTCTCCCTTCAAGCACTGGGAGTGAGAAGAAGCACCCAGTATTTGGGTATATTATGAGGAGCATGTGAATCACTCCCATTTCTCCTACATCAAATCATTGGTGATTGGCTACTAAGGCACCCGTTGCTGCCACATGGGATAAAAAAAATCCTCAGCTTTGAGTACCCTCCAAGTCATAACTTAGTGTGAGTGGACTCTAACTCTGTGGAAGCTCTAATATGACAAGTCGTGGTCCGTCGCGGTCTGTTGTGTGGGAACCGTTCTAATAGGAGCGACACAAGTCGCTCCGACTTAGAAAAAGGTTCCTGTTCTACTTAAGGGCGACCTGGAGCGACTTGCATAGACATTCATTCTGTGAAGTCCGTGCAAGTCGCGCCAAAGTCGCGGTGCACGCGACTTCACAGGTTGCCCCCGAAGTCGTGCCGCTTCAGTGTGAACCGGCACTTAAAGTGATTGTAAGATCTTGTTTTCTTTTTTTATAACAAATATAGTTACATAGTTAGTGAGGTTGAAAAAAGACATCAGTCCATCCAGTTCAACCTATGATGTGTGTGTGTGTTTGCCGTTAACCGTAGATTGTATACCCCTGTATGTTGCGGTCTTTAAGGTGCCCATCTAATAGTTTTTTGAAACTATCAATGCTCCCTGCTGATATGACTGTTTGCGGAAGAGAATTCCATCCTTACTGCGCTTACAGTAAAGAACCCCCTGTGTATTTTAAGGTTAAACCGCCTTTCCTCTAGTTTTAGTGAGTGGCCACGTGTCTTATTGGATTCCCTTTCTCTGAATAGGTTTTTCCATATGCTAGGGTTGCCAGTACAGTATTTGTACATTGATATCATATCCCCCCTCAATCGTTATACTTGGTTTGGTTTTGCACAGGGAAGCCTGGATCCTACTCTTCTCAGGTCCCTCTTTGCTGTTCCTGGCACCTCCCTCCTTTTGAGTGCCCCCACAGAAAGCAGCTTGCTATGGGGGCACCCAAGCCGAGCTGCAGCTCTGTGTGTCCATTCAGACACGGAGCTGCAATTCTGCCTCGCCCCCTCTTTCTCCCGCTTGGCTAACTGACTTTGATTGACAGCAACGGGAGCCATTGGTGCCACTGCTGTGTCTCAGCCAATCAGGAGGGAGAGTCCTGGACTGCCGAGGGACTTGTGGACATTGCTGGACAAAGATGGAGCTCAGGTAAGTATTAGGGGTGCTGGGGAGGCTGCTGCACACAGAAGGGTTTTCATCCTAATGCATAGAATGCATTAAGATTAAAAACCTTCCTGCCTTTACAACTTCTTTAACTCTATAATTTTATCAGTTAAATAGATCTGTGTGAGAACAAAGGAAAGGTGAGTGCAAGTTGCTGGTGGGTCACCATTAAAGTGAACTTGTTGCTTTGTCCTGCTTCGGCAAATCACAGGTTCACCCTCTCTGTAGGTAGGTTGTTCACAATGACAGTCAACCAAATCCCGTTGGTGAGTGTACAGTCAGGTCCATTAATATTGGGACATCGACACAATTCTAATCTTTTTGGCTCTATACACCACCACAATGAATTTGAAATGAAACAAACAAGATTTGCTTTAACTGCAGACTTCCAGCTTTAATTGGAGGGTATTTACATCCAAATCAGGTGAACGGTATAGGAATTATAACAGTTTGTATATGTGCCTCCCACTTTTTAAGGGACCAAAAATAATGGGACAATTGGCTGCTTAGCTGTTCCATGGCCAGGTGTGTGTTATTCCCTCATTATCCCATTTACAAGGAGCAGATAAAAGGTCCAGAGTTCATTTCAAGTGTGCTATTTGCATTTGAAATCTGTTGTTGTCAACTCTCAATATGAGATCCAAAGAGCTGTCACTATCAGTGAAGCAAGCCATCATTAGGCTGAAAAAACAAAACAAACCCATCAGAGAGATAAAAAACATTAGGTGTGGCCAAATCAACTGTTTGGAACATCCTTAAAAAGAAAAGAGCGCACCGGTGAGCTCAGCAACACCAAAAGACCCGGAAGACCACAGAAAACAACTGTGGTGGATGACCGAAAAATTCTTTCCCTGGTGAAGAAAACACCCTTCACAACAGTTGGCCAGATCAAGAACACTCTCCAGGAGGTAGGTGTACGTGTGTTAAATTCAACAATCAAGAGAAGACTTCACCAGAGTGAATACAGAGGGTTCACCACAAGATGTAAACCATTGGTGAGCCTCAAAAACAGGAAGGCCAGATTAGAGTTTGCCAAACAACTTTAAAAAAGCCTTCACAGTTCTGGAACAACATCCTATGGACAGATGAGACCAAGATCAACTTGTACCAGAGTGATGGGAAGAGAAGAGTATGGAGAAGGAAAGGAACTGCTCATAATCCAAAGCATACCACCTCATCAGTGAAGCATGGTGGTAGTAGTGTCATGGCGTGGGCATGTATGGCTGCCAATGGAACGGTTTCTCTTGTATTTATTGATGATGTGACTGCTGACAAAAGCAGCAGGATGAATTCTGAAGTGTTTCCGGCAATATTATCTGCTCATATTCAGCCAAATGCTTCAGAACTCATTGGATGGTGCTTCACAGTGCAGATGGACAATGACCCGAAACATACTGCAAAAGCAGCCAAAGAGTGTCAATCACCTGACCTGAATCCGATTGAGCATGCATTTCACTTGCTGAAGACAAAACTGGGAAAATGCCCCAAGAACAAGTAGGAACTGAAGACAGTTGCAGTAGAGGCCTGGCAGAGCATCACCAGGGAAGAAACCCAGCGTCTGGTGATGTCTATGCATTCCAGACTTCAGGATGTAATTGACTGCAAAGGATTTGCAACCAAGTATTAAAAAGTGAAAGTTTGATTTATGATTGTTAATCTGTCCCATTACTTTTGGTCACATAAAAAGTGGGAGGCACATATACAAACTGTTGTAATTCCTACACCGTTCACCTGATTTGGATGTAAATACCCTCAAATTAAAGCTGAAAGTCATTTTTTCATTTCAAGTCCATTGTGGTGGTGTATAGAGCCAAAAAGATTAGAATTGTGTAAATTTCTCAATATTTATGGACCTGACTGTATATACATTTTTTCACACAGCCAATGCAACTTTGTCACTTACTTGGAAAATGAAAATGGAAAACACCTTTACTTTTTTCTTTAACCACTTGCCTACAGTGCACTTTCACCCCCTTCCTGCCCAGACCGATTTTCAGCTTTCAGTGCTCTCACACTTTGACTGAGAATTACTCAGTCATGCAACACTGTACCCATACAAAAATTGTGTCCTTTTTTTCACACAAATAGAGCTTTCTTTTGATGGTATTTGATCAATACTGGGTTTTTTATTTTTTGTGCTATAAATAAAAAAAGACTGAAAATATCGTGAAAAAACGCATTTTTCTTTGTTTCTGTCATATAATTTTGCAAATTAGTAATTTTTCTTCACAAATTTTGGCCAAAATTTATACTGCTACTTATCTTTGGTAAAAAAAAACCCAAATAAGTGTATATTATTTGGTCTTTGTGAAAGTTATAGAGTCCACAAGCTATGGTGCGAATCATTGAAAATTGATCACACTTGATCACACCTGATGTACTGAAGGCCTATCTCATTTCTTGAGACACTAAAAGGTCAGGAAAGTACAAATACCCCCCAAATGACCCCTTTTTGGAAAGTAGACATTCCAAGGTATTTAATAAGGGGCATGATGAGTTTTTTGAAGTTGTAATTTTTTCCCACAATGCTTTGCAAAATGAAGATTTATTTTTTTTTATTTTATTTTTTTTACAAATTGCCGTATTAACAGGTTATTTCTCTCACACAGCACATGTATACTTGCAACTACACCCCAAAACACATTCTACTACTCCTCCTGAGTATGGCGATACCACATGTGTGAGACTTTTTCACAGCCTGGCCACATACAGAGGCCTAACATCCAAGTAGCAGCGTCCGGCATTCTAGGAGCACAAATTACACATATCATTTCCTGACAACCTATCGCACTTTTGAAGGCCCTGGAGCACCAGGACAATGGAAACCCCCATAAAATGACCCAATTTTGGAAAGCAAACAGCCCAACGTATAATTTTTGAGGCATAATGAGTCTTTTGAATATGTCATTTTTTTCCACAAGTTTTTGGAAAATGTGGAAAGAAAATGAAAACACATTTTTTTTTACACAAAGCTGTCCATTTATGCAATATTTCTAACACATCGCATGTACATAGCAAAACTTGCACCCCAAAATACATTCTGCTATTCCTCCTGAGTATGGCGATACCACATGTGTAACACTTTTTCACAGCCTGGCCACATACATAGGCCTCACATCCAAGTAGCGCTTTACACAAAGTTGTCCATTTATCCACTTTAAGACTGGGCCTATTTTTGACACTTGGTGTTTACAAGCTAAAATCATTTTTTTTGCTAGAAAACTACTTTGAACCCCCAAACATTATATATTTTTTTTTTAGCAGAGACCCTAGAGAATAAAATGGAGATCGTTGCAATATTTTTTATCACACCATATTTGCGCAGCAGTCTTCCAAATGCGATTTTTTTGAAAAAAATTCACTTTTTTGAACTAAAAAATAAGAAAACAGTAAATTTAGCCCAATTTTTTTCCATAATGTGAAAGATAATGTTACGTCGAGTAATTAGATACCAAACATGCCATGCTTCAAAATTGCGCATGCTCACAGAATGGTGCCAAACATTGGTACTTAAAAATCCCCATAGGCAACATTTTAAAAATTTCTGCAGGCTACTAGCTTAGAGTTACAGAGGAGGTCTAGGGCTCAAATTATTGCACTCGCTCTAACGATCGCGGCGATACCTCACATGTATGGTTTGAACACCGTTTACATATGTGGGCGGGACTTGCGTATGCGTTTGCTTCTGCGCGCGAGCTAACGGGGACAGGGCGCTTTAATTTTTTTTTTTTTTTTCCCTATTTATTTTATTTATTATTTTTTTATTTTTACACAGTTTAAAAAAAAAAAATGTTTTGATCATTTTTATTCCTATTACAAGGAATGTAAACATCCCTTGTAATAGAAATAGGCATGACAGGTCCTCTTTATTGTGAGATCTGGGGTCAAAAAGACCTCACACCTCACAACTACACTATAAAAGAAAAAAAAAAAAAAAAATTGTTGAAAGAGGAAAAAAAAAAAAAGCAAAAAAAAAAAGCGGCCCTTTAAACCGGTTGCTAGGCAACGTCTTTTGACGTAGCTCCGGTCCTCCAAGACCATAGAGTTGAATGAGGGCCATTTTGCCCTCACTCGACTTCCTGTCTCTGAGGATCCGGGACCGGATAGTTTTCCCCGCTGCCGGTGGGTCCAGTAAGCTGGGAAAACGTCTGGGACGCGGCAGGAGGGGGGGGGGGCACCTCTTCCCCTGCACCGTAAGGGTAATTCCGCGGCGAATCCGCCACTGGGACCACCCTTATCTGAAAGCCGACCGCCCGCCGTTTCAAAAAATACCGGGGTTATGGGGGCTATCTGCTGCCATAACCCCAGTATTTAGCTTTTAATGGCCAACGCATATAGTCGTTAGGCGGTCAGTAAGTGATTGCATGTATATGGCAAACAGGTGACGATGACTGACGGGGTGACAGGTGACGATGACTGACGGGGTGACAGGTGACGATGACTGATGGGGTGACAGGTGACAATGACTGATGGGGTGACAGGTGACAATGACTGATGGGGTGACAGGTGACGATGATTGATGAGGTGACAGGTGATGATGATTGATGAGGTGACAGGTGACGATGATTGATGGGGTGACAGGTGACGATGATTGATGGGGTGACAGATGACAATCACTGACGGGGTGACATGTGACGATGATTGATGGGGTGACAAGTGACGATCACTGATGGGGTGTCAAGTGACGATCACTGATGGGGTGTCAAGTGACGATGACTGATGGGGTGACAGGTGACGATGACTGATGGGGTGACAGGTGACGGTGATTGATGGGGTGACGGGCGATGGTCACTGATGGGTGACAGGTGACGGGCGATGGTCACTGATGGGTAACAGGTGACGGGCGATGGTGCACGGCGGTACTGATGGCAGTCTCTGGTGACCGGTGAACTTTAGGCTACGTTCACATGTGAGCGCAGCGATCGTGGGCAGAATCACTGCGATTCTGCCCGCGATCCGGAAATCATTGCAAATAGCGGGGCGCCTGTGCGTTGCCCGTGATTTGCAATAGCACCCCAAATGCTGTGCGATGTTGCTGCGATTTCCGCCTGCCGAATTGCGGTAACATCGCGCAAACAACGCATGACGCTCCAAAGAAACTCTTGTACCTTTTTTGGGCGTCATGCGATGTTTGCGCGATGTTACCGCGATTCGGCAGGCAGAAATGGCGGCAACATCGCACAGCGTTTGGGGTGCTATTGCAAATCAGGGGCAACGCACAGGCGTCCCGGAATTTGCAATGATTTCCGGATCGCGGGCAGAATCGCAGTGATTCTGCCTGCGATCGCTGCGCTCACATGTGAACATTGTGTGTCAATTTCTGGGCACTGATGAGGTGACTGTTGGGTGACAGGGGACATTGGGGGGGGGGGCTGAGGACTGTGTGGGGACCTTTATTTGTATGCTTTTACTTTGTGACATGTGTACAGAGCAGTAACTCACTATTTCTAGCTCTTCTCCCCTCATACTGGAAGCTGTATGAGGGGAGAAGAGCTAGTAACAGTCAGTTACTGCTCTTTGTTTACATTTTGTGATCGGCTGTGAATGGATTCACAGCCGATCACATAGTAAACAGTCACTGTCAGTGACTGTTTACTACCGCCGGTGACAGCTGTGTTCCTACGGAACACAGTGCCACCGACATGACCGCGCTGCGCGCTCCCGATCGCGCATGCGCGGTCATCTTGTGGGCGCCTTCATTGTGATCGGCTGTGTCATTGGAACACAGCCGATCACGTGGGAAACAGCCACGCCCATTGGCTGTTTCCCCCCTGCCGGTGACGGGGGGTGTCCCGGGGACACCCCGACACCGGCAGTGCAGGGCGGCGCGCACGCGATCGCGCGCCTGCCCTGCTTAAAGTGCCGCCGTCATATGACGGCGGCCCAGGATAATGGTCGCTCCGCTCCGCCGTCATATGACGGCGGGCGGGCGGCAAGCGGTTAACCACTTCAATACCAGGCACTTTTACCCCCTTCCTGCCCAGGGCGATTTTCAGCTTTCTGCTGTGTCACACTTTGAATTACAATTGCTCAGTCATGCAACATTGGCATTTCTTTTAATCACACAAATAGAACTTTCTTTCCGTGGTATTTAATCGCCACTGGGTTTTTTCTTTTTTGCTAAATAAATTAAAAAAGGTAGACCCTTTTAGGAAAGTAGACAGTCCGAGGTAATTAATAAGAGGCATCTTGAGTTTTTTGAAGTTGTATTTTTTTTGTCACAATGTTTTGCATAAAGAAATTAAAAAAAAAATTTTTTTTCACAATTTTAAAATAATTTACATACTGTCACCAGTGCATTACAGCGTCATCAAATAACTGGTGTGGTGGTGATCCCAGACACTGACTGGTGACAGTATGTAACAAAAAAAAAAAAAAGGTAATCATTTCTTTTTATTTTAAATATTTATTTTCTGTTTTATTAACTTTTTTCTTTTTTTTGCAATTTTTTTTTTTACATATAGAGTATCTCACAAAGGTGAGTACAACCCTCACATTTTTGGAAAAAATATTTTATTAAATCTTTTCATGTGACAACACTGAAGAAATGACACTTTGCTACAATGTAAAGTAGGGAGTGTACAGCTTGTATAAGTGCCGGTTCACACTACCGCGGCACGACTTCAGGAGCGACCTGTGAAGGCACATGCACCGCGACTTCCACGGACTTCATATAATGAATGTCAATGCAAGTCGCTCCGATGTCGCCCCGAAGTAGTACAGGAACGATTTTCTAAGTCAGAGCGACTTGAGTCGCTCCTATTAGAATGGTTCCCGTAGCACTGCATGGACCGCGACTTGTCAGGCTGACAAGTCGCGGTAGTGTGAATGGGCACTTACAGTGCAAATTTGCTGTCCCCTCAAAATAACTAAACAGACAGCCATTAATGTCTAAACTGCTGGCAACAAAAGCGAGTACACCCCATGAGCTAAACTGAGTCTGTGTCAAAGGACTCTTAGGGAGGATTGGGCAGGTGCCCTCTCACCAATCTTGCAGTCAAGGCCCAAGCGAATGTCCTGAAACAGACAGGCTCTTCAGGTAACCCGACTGGTCACCTCACTTTGGAGCACTTCACACAGCCGTTGCAGGTGTACCTGGATATGCACCTAGGATTCCCCTCTCTCAGGCTGGAAGTCTGGAATACAGCGGTGGGCTGATTGGGAAGATAGCACCTCTCTCTTGCATCCAGTCCCTGCTCCTGTCTCGTGGTGAACTGAAATGCTTAGCAGACAAGATTGATGCCTCTTTCCAGAGAATCTTGGGGTGTGTGGTTCTGTCCTCATAAGTCTATGGAGCCATTTTTGGTGGGGACTACATGCTCCAGAATGCTTAGCTGATTGCTGCTGAGTGGCTCTCCTCTCCCTGCCAATGAGGATGCAGGGGAGGGAGCAGAACAAACAGCCAGTGTCAGTGAGGAGAAGGATGGGGGAAAAATCCCCCACAGGAGCTGACAAGCTTTCTCTGTCCCAGTGAGAGCCTCGGTCAGCTTGGCATGGCGCGGAAGATGCAAAGCACCCACTACATGTGTTTGTGGAGTGTTTGGCCTGATCTCCCCTGAAGCAACATGTTTGCATGAGGGAACTGTTTGCTGACTGTAATGTATTGTTACACATGTGGGTTCAGCGCCCTCTCATAGCCAGAGGCCAAAATACCTCACCAGGCCCCACATACAGAAAGAAAATGATCTTTACACCAACCAATGACATCTGTTCCAGCACTGACTACAGAATCATTTTGAGGGGAATAGCATTGAGTGTTGATTTTCCTCCACCAGCGCTTTACCACACACTTTTTTACAAAAAGACAATCCACCACACCATAGTCTGTGAGACCTTGCATACCGTGCTTCGGGGGCCAGGTTCCTAGGAGGGCTCTGTTCTGTAGTGGGCCCTAAAATGGCAACCAAGGCGGTTGGTAGGTTGCATCCCATGCCAGACCTCCCCACCTTCAGAACCTCCATCACCGGCCACCACCGCTCCCTTTTCCAAGCTGGCTGGTCCTCCTTCCTATTACTCCTCACTTCATTACCCCGGGGTTAACTTGTATTTGTATACTTTATTACCCAGACAATTTTCACTGTAAAAGCACACTTTTCTCACTAAGAATCAGATTGATTTTACTTATCCAGTAACTTTGTTATTGAACTGAACTCCATACTGAACAATTTATCGTCTATTACAGACAATGTTCAAATACTTCCAGCATTTTGGATGTAACATTTAACATACAGTACACAATCCATCCTCTCTCTCTAGATAATAGTGCCGCAGCTGTGGTGCTCATACCTTTTAGTTAAAGGGTAACTTCACTTTTGTGGCAAATAAAGAAAATATATAGAATATACGTACATGTGCTACACAGGTCATATTGTAACTAATTGTTTTTTTAAAAAATATCTTTCATTTTTAATCTGCAGCACTAAAATTCTCTGTGAAATACAATATTATTATTATTATACAGGATTTATATAGCACCAACAGTTTACGCAGCGCTTTACAATATGAGGGAAGACAATACAATTCAATACAGGAGGAATTAGAGGGCCCTGCTCGTTAGAGGTGTCTTGTACACAGATATGTTGTTTCCTGCTTGTGTTATTGGCTTACTGTTTTTCCCAGACATCTTCACTAAGGTACAAGTCAGATTTTGGGCATCCCCTGCAAAAGAAATGTCATTTTTTATGGGATACTCCCAAAGGGAAATCGCATCTAAATGTATGCACACCCTGCCACTTTCCTCATTACAACCCTGAAAGCGCAGAAGTTGATTGATAATTATGAAATAACTACCATTAGATTCACTTTCTGCATGGACAAAGAGAAACAAACAGCTATTTCTTCAGACTAACAACAGGTAGGAATCTGCAGCAATTGGTAACATCTCTATAATGTATATAGATCACCTAGAGGGGAATGTTTTTCCTCAACAAAAGTGGAGTTATGCTTTAAGCTTGTTCCTTTTATGTGGATAATAAAGACCAACCTGCTCCCCCTCCACCAAGTCATTGCTTTGTTGCCTTGATAACTATTGGGTTCTGCTCCTCCAGTATGTACAAATCGTAAACTCCATGCAGTACAAAGTATGTTTAATCACTTTAAGACCGCAAGGATTTGCCCTCTTAATGGCCAGGCCCTATTTTGTGATTCGGCACTGTGTTACTTTAACGGACAATTGCGTGGTCGTGCTACGCTGTACCCAAAAAAAAATTGACGTCCTTTTTTTTCCCCACAAATAAATAGAGCTTTTTTTTGGTGGTATTTGATAATCTGCGCGATTTTTATTTTTTTGTGCTATAAACAAAAAAAGCAACAATTTTGAAAAAAAACAAACTATTTTTCACATTCTGCTATATGACATTCTCAAAAAAAATTATTTAAAAATCAAAAATTTTTAACATTTTAGGCCAATTTGTTTTCTGCTACATATTTTTGGTTAAAAAAATGCAATAATCATATTTTGATTGGTTTGCACAAAAGTTATCGCGTCTACTAACTACAGGAAAGATTTATATCATTTTTATTGTTTTTTTTTTTTTTACTGGTAATGGTGGCGATCTGTACTTTTTTGCGACATTGCGGTGGACAGATCGGACCCCTGACTGACATTTTTGACACTTTTGGGGGTACCAGTGACATTACTACAGTAATCAGTGCTAAAAAATATGCACTGTTACTGTAATAATGACACTGGCAAGGAAGGGGTTAACCCTGTGGGTGATCAAGGGGTTAAATGTGAGCCTAGGGGAGTGATTCTAACTCTGGGGGGGGGGGTGACTTCTGAAATGACCATAGAGACATGTGATCCTATATAAAAGGATCACATGGGCTCTGTGACCATTCCAGGGAGAAGAGCGGTCGGCTGTGTTCCTTCTCTCTCAGCGGGGAGCGATCGCGGGTGTCAGGCAGCAATTGGAGCCGCCTGACACACGCATCGGCTTCCCCGCTGGCGAACGGGGGCGGGGGCACGGCGGCGCGTGCTCGCCCCCTAGCTGCTACCAGGCGAGCAACGTATACATGCATTGTTTTGCCTGTACGAGCCACCCTGCCGCCGTATATATATATATATATATATATATATATATATATATACAGGGCTGCTGTTCGAAATCACGGGGCCCCGTACAGACTACCTGGCAGGGCCCCCCCAAGAAAATATTAAAGATATATTTAGCTAAAATTACAACAAAATCACTATTATCAGACACAAATATAACATAACTCGCATAATTCCTGTGAAATAAAAAAAAAAAACTTATGTTAAATAAAAAAGAAGATGAGATGAGAAAAATATACAGCAGGCATGTCCAACCTGCGGCCCAGAGCCACAGGCAATGCGGCCCACTGCCCCCTGCCCCCTGACAATTTTTTTTTTTTGCTGGGGAGGAAGGAAGTCGAGTCGGGGCCACAGAGGTTTCCAATTAACTGTAGGCAGAGGCTGGCTCGTAGGGGATCATCCACTAGTTGTGTTAAATTAGTGCTGGGGGGAAGGGCGCAGCAGCGTTTTATTACTTATATACCTTAACTATAGTATATATTTTATATGCGGCCCGAGAAAATTTCTCTACACTCAATGTGGCCCCGAGAAGCCAAAAGGTTGGACACCCATGATATACAGGCTGGGCAGTTGGAGCTCAGTGATCCGAGAGACAGAGAGAGAGAAACAAAGTTACAATTTACAAATAAACTCCTGAGCAGAGATAAGTGCTGGGAGGGAAGGGGGCCCACACAGGGAGGGGGATTAGTGAGGGACAACTGTCTCTTTCTCAACAGATAAAAGCTGATAGCAGGGAGAGGGACAGATCAGATTCAGGTGCTGGAGGAAGATTTCTGTATTTGTTGTCCATCACTAATCCCCCTCTCTGTGTGGGCCCCCCTGTGTGCTCGGGCCCCCTACAAGTGGGCTGGTCCTCCCCACCTATCAGCGGCCTTGTGTATGTGTATATATATATATATATATATATATATATATATATATATATATATATATATATATATATATATATATATATAGTAAGTGGTCGGCAAGTGGTTAAAAACTCAATTAATCCCAGCATAGTGCACTGGAAAATAGAGGCAGCAAGGCCAGCAATAGCAAACTCTTTATTTCTCTTTATCCACGGTTCCCTTTAAAAATGAATGGTTAATCCAGTTACATGTGTTTTGCAAAACAATGTACAGTTCATAATCTGCCCTAGATCTGTACTTTGTGAAACTCTGGAAACAGCCAGCGCAATCTGTTTATATTATGTGGGTATATTTAAATAGAACTTTTGAAGTCTTTTGATCACGGAATGAATTTTTTTGGACACTATTGTATGTATCTGTCCTATAATTTATTGTGTGGACGCATTCTGCTCTTTGTGTAGCAGCCATGGCTGAAACAATAGCAGGAAAGTGGAAACCACAAGAGGAACTGCAGCAGGTTTGTTTATTATGGAGGCCTTAATTATATCTTCCTTATTTAAATGTTTTCAATTGAATAAAGTCGGCTTACATAATATTTCCGTTGTACTAGGAGGTTAGTTTGAGGTAGCTCAGTCACATGAGCCGGAGTCTGTGCATGCCCTAACCTTTCCGTAACCTCTCGCTGGTCGTCTTTGTTTACGGCTCAGGCACAAGGACAGGGAGTGGAATGTTCAATCCGCTTTACCATTGATAGCGTCTCATAGGGAAATCCTTGATGGTGATGGAAGGCCATGTGGTAATTTACGTCTTTACAGAATGGCAGGAACTAAATAAAAGGTCCACAGTGAGACCATTCCACCGAAATCTCCAGATCGGGGCTCATTTTTCAAACTAAGGCCGCACATATTGTTCCAGTTATGAAAAAGAAGCAGAACTAAACCTGTGGATAAATTATCGTTAACAAGAACTTGTGACTAGGCTATGGATGTTCATGTATTTACATATTCTTAAAGCGTAGCTCTACTTTTGTTGAGAAAAAAACATTCCCGTCTGGGTGATCTATACACATTGCAAGGATTTCAACAAACTTTATTGCAGATTTCTACCTTTTATTATTCTGAAGAAATCCCTGTTTGTTCCTCTGTGCTGAGTGGGTCTAATGGGAGTGGTTTCATAATTATCTATCAGCTGTGGCAGCTGCAGGGCTCTAATGAGGAAATCTGCTGGGCCTGCATTCCTTTAGACATGTTCCTATTGGGAGTATCTGACCAAAAATGACATTTTTGTAGCAGGAAATCCCAGAAATTAGGCAGACTTCTGGGAAAATTGGTGAGCCAATCGCACAAGAAGGAAATGATGTCTGTGGTGTGGTCAGTATACATTCTGTGTCCAGAACAACTCCAGGTAGCCATACTGCATTACATTTTGAGACAATTACAACAGCTGCAGATTGAAAAGGAAAGGTAATTTTTAATAAAATTAAATTACAATATGATTTGTGTTGCACTTGTATACGCTATATTGTTTTTATCTTTATTTGCTGACTTTTTTCCCCCACAAAAGTGGAGTTACCCTTTAACAATCAGTAAATGAGCTTTAAGCCTTCACTGACCTTTGTAGCCAAAGGCAGTGTGGAAATATACATCTTCTAAATTCCTAGCAGAAGCACTGAACTATTCAATCTTCCTCTATGGCAATTCAGCTTTCTGTCGTGACTCAGCAGCTCAGCTCACCCTGATGATCTCTCTCCCAGCTTAACAGCGCAGTTTACCTTGACCCCCCCCCCTCCCCTTCAACCATACACACACACACACTCTCCTTGAATTGATCCAACAGATCAGCTTATTATGTCCCCCCCCCCCCCACAACAGTAATTGAGCAAAGCACTCATGGTGTTACCCCTGCCAGCACTGTCCCTCTCCTAAAAGGGACTCAAGAGGTCAGCTCACCTTGCCCCTCCCCCCTTCCACCCCACACCCACCCAGCAAAAGCTCAACCGCTCAGCTCATCCTGCTCCCATCCTCTGGATGTAATTCAGCAGATGAGTTCACCCTACTCCCCCCGCCTAGCAGTAACTAAGCAGATCATATTCCCCTGCTCCCTCTCTTACCAGTGACTTGGCGCGCTCAGCTCCCCTTGCTTCCCTAACGGTGACTCAACAGTTTAGCTCCCTCTACTTCCCCTCCTACCAGTGATTCTGCAGATCAGCTCAACCACCCAGCAGTTACTCAGCAACCCTCTAAAACAGGGGTCTTCAAACTATGGCCCTCCAGTTGTTCGGGAACTACAATTCCCATCATGCCTAGTCTTGTCTGTGACTGTGGATGTGTAGTTATGCAACATCTGGAGGGCCGTAGTTTGAGGATCCCTGCGCTAAAATCTAAATAGAGCAGGACAGACGCTATATTACCAAAAGTATTGGGACACCTGCCTTTACATGCACATGAACATTAATGGCATCCTAGTTTTAAGGTCCGTACACACGATAAGAAAATCGGAAGTAAAATTTTGTCCGACGAACGATCCCCCTGAAAACTACCACACCATAACCCCCCTCCACCAAATGATTCGGAGGGGTGGCCAAATACTTTTGGCAATGCAACATGGATGAGGGAGTTTGGGGTGGAGGAACTTGACTGGCCTGCACGGAGTCCTGACCTTAACCCATTAGAACACCTTTGGGATGAATTATAGTGGAGACTGCAAACCAGAGATTAAACACAACAGCCAATCAATCGGTAGGTCAACAATGGCAGCCCCAATTTTTCTTTTGAATTTTATTTAATATAAAGCTGAACAAAGACATATATTAGCCATAGCCACATGGAAGTGTGATCGCAAAATACAGTTGGCCTAAGGGGGCAGGAAGTATACATATGGGAAGCTAAGTGAAGCCTTTAATTTTTTTTGCATGGGCAAAGGGAATGTTACTGTATCTCTAATACTATGATTTGTTCAGTTTAAAAACTGACTCTCAGGAGCCCAGTAATCTCTGGTAGTTGGGGATGAATATGTGCAGCACCCTAGTCTAGGCAGCATTGACAAAACCCCCTAGTGATATCTTGCTACAAGTACCAAGAGGTGGTAGAAAGATCAGTCAACCTGGTCATAAACACTTTGAGGCAGCAGGTTGATTGACCTGCTGCTGAAAAAAAAAGGGAAGGATTGAGATAAAGACATTACTATACCATTAGCATTTTCATTCTTTTCACCTATACCATTAGCATTTTCATTCTTTTCACCAGAGTTCATCTTTAAGGAAGGTCTAATTCATTAAGTGAAATTATTGTACTTTCACAATTTAAGCTTCCATGTGGCCTTTGTGGACTTGTTCTAGAGAGCTATGACCTACAATTTCCTAGTATGCATAGACTGCGTAGGCTTCAGATTAGGGGTGTCCAACCGGCCGCCCTCAGGCCATGAATGCAGCCGAACACAAAATCGTAAACTTATTTAAAATTGTTGTTTTTTCGGGGGAATTTGTGTAAGTGTGTAAAGTGTAAATGCATTTTTATGACAAACACATGTGGCCATTCTCCACAATCATGCCTTATTCATGTCATCAGTTTTTGGCAGCACCTATACTTGTGAGCAACTATTTTCAAGGATGAAGCACAATAAGAGCTAAATTAGAACCAAAATATCTGATGAGCTCCTTGAGAATTAATTGAGAATTGCTACTACATCTATCGAACCAGATATTGATCCGTTCGTTTATCAAAAACAGTTTCAAATACCACTCTAGTTTTATGTTGCCCTTTTATTTTCCTAATAAAAAAAATATAAAAAAAAAAAAGTTTTATTACTCAGATAGCTATATTATCTATATCAGTGATCGTTATATTTTGATCTGCCCAACTTCTTCTGCTCATTAGCTATCCTTATTTTTAGTGTATTTTATGTGTGGCCCAAGAAAATCCCTCTTCTTCTAATGTGGCCTAAGACGGTAAGAAGGTTGAACACCTCTGCTGTAGACAATTCTGTTGTACCAAAAGAAAAATGTTTAGGGTTTTGTTTTGGGACATTTTCTAAATACAACTATATCTGCAGAATGTGAGCATGCCTTTACAATGGGTTGCCCATAGGCACATGCTAATAAAGCACCCCCTTACTCCCAAGCAGTAGTAGATGACACCAAGGTGGCTTAGAGAGTGTATAGCAAAAAATACTTTGGGAGACAGTCACTAATATTTTTATCTATTATTACTCCACCATAGAGGAGAGGGTGTAGGGGTGCAGGATACCCCAAAATAAGAAAAATAAAGAACAAGCAACAGGTCCCATGGGAGAAACCTCTGAATAGATTCTGAAGGACAGGGAAATACATCTAAATCCATAAACTTGTGAGAGCAGTCATGGTGTTTTCTTGCTGTTTGCTCTTTGGGCAAAGAATTGCAATGTCCAGACAGCAGCTTCTACACAGCTACTCTGCGAAACTATTCAGCAAGAAGATTCCTTTCCAGTCCATCCTCCTTCAGGTATACACTTCAGTCTGGTTTCCAGGACCCTTCACACATGGCTCATGCAAAGGCCAGGCCTAAACAGTAATTTTTCACACAAGCCTCCTCCCAGGGCGAGAGATCCTTCTGGAACGTGCTCCTAAATATTTATCATGTCTAAAAGTCACACCTTTTGGACACAACTCCCCAGAGATTGGCTGGGTCAGATAATTATTCATGTCCCAAGAAGTTGACCTTCCTGTATTGATTTCTGGAACCTCCTCCCAGCAACAAGCGAAACCAGTCAAACCCTCTCGACTTAGGGAAAAGCTGCAGCAGTGGCGTACCAACGGGGGGGGGGCGGGGGGCAGCCCGCCCCGGGTGCCACGCACTGGGGGGGGGGGTGTCAGGCTGGCCCACATATCAGTGTGAAGGAGCTGCAGCAGCAGCTCCTTCCGTCCGCGCTGCTCGCGGGGGCGGCGGCCGGCGGGAAGAAGGTGAGCACTGAGCAGCCTCCTGTGTGTGTGTGTGACTGGATAGGAGAGGAGATGGGACAGCTGCATATAGAGGAATTCATCTTTCCGTATTCCTCCTGCTGCCGTTGAATGGCTGATTCTCCTCTCCCTCCTGCAGTCATTCAGCGGCTGCAGGAGGAATATGTAAAGATCAAATCATCTATATGCAGCTGTCCCATCCCCTCTCCTATACAACTTGCTTGCCCCCTTAGTGCTCTCCAGCCCCCCCTCCCCGTGCTCTTAACACCCCCCCCCTTGCTCTTAACACCCCCCAGTGCTCTTAAATGCCCCCTGCTCTTAATACCCCCCTGCTCTTAACACCTCCCCCCAGTGCTATTAACACCCCCCCTGCTCTTAACACCTCCCCCTGCTCTTAACACCCCCCCCAGTGCTCTCAACACCCCCCCTGCTCTTAACACCCCCTGCTCTTAATCCCCCCCATGCTCTTAACCCCTCAGCGCTCTTGCCCCCCCCCCCTTAGCCCCCCAGTGCTCTTCAGCTCCCCACAGTGCTTTTCATCTCCCCCCTATGCTCTCTGGCTCCCCCCAGTGCCCTCCACCCCCTGTGCTCCCTGGCTCCCCCCTCAGTGAGTTCCAGTTCCCCCCATGCTCTCCATCCCCCTGGTTTTCCCTGTCCCCCCCAGTGCGCCTTCCAACCCCCCTACAATGCTTTTCAAACCCCTCTTAATTCTCTCCAGTCCCCCCCCCCCGCACCCTTAAGCTCCTCCAGTGCTCTCTGCTTGCCCTGTGCTCTCCGGCCCCCTAGTGCTCTTCTATCATGTCTGCAGTCTCTGACCTTCTTTTGTATCATGTCTGCAGTCTCTGACCTTCTTTTGTATCATGTCTGCAGTCTCTGACCTTCTTTTGTATCATGTCTGCAGTCTCTGACCATCTCTTGTATCATGTCCTCAGTCTCTGACCATCTCTTGGATCATGTCCTCAGTCTCTCATCATCTTTTGGATCATGTCCTCAGTCTCTGACCATCTCTTGGATCATGTCCTCAGTCTCTGATCATCTCTTGGATCATGTCCTCAGTCTCTGACCATCTCTTGGATCATGTCCTCAGTCTCTGACCATCTCTTGGATCATGTCCACAGTCTCGGATCATCTCTTGTATCACGTCCGCAGACTCTGACCATCTCTTGTATCACATCTGCAGTGTCTGACCATCTACTGTATCATGTCCACAGTCTCTGACCATCTCTTTTATCATGTCCACAGTCTCTGACCATCTCTTGTATCATGTCCTCAGTCTCTGTCCAACCATCTCCTGTATCATGTCCTCAATCTCTGACCATCTCTTGTATCATGTCCGCAGTCTCTGATCATCTCTTGTATCACATCCGCAGACTCTGACCATCTCTTGTATCACATCTGCAGTGTCTGACCATCTACTGTATCATGTCCACAGTCTCTGACGATCTCTTGTATCATGTCCTCAGTCTCTGACCAACCATCTACTGTATTATGTCCTCAGTCTCTGACGATCTCTTGTATGTTGTCTGCAGTCTCTGACCATCTCTAGTATTCTGTCAGTAGTCTCTGACAATCTCTTGTATCATATCCTCAGTCTCGGATTTCTCTTGTATTAGGTCCGTAGTCTCTGACCATCTCTTGTATCATGTCCTCAGTCTCTGACCAACCATCTCCTGTATCATGTCCTCTGTCTCTGACCATCTTTTGTATGTTGTCTGCAGTCTCTGACCATCTCTAGTCAGTAGTCTCTGACCATCTCTTGTATCATATCCTCAGTCTCGGATTTCTCTTGTATTAGGTCTGTAGTCTCTGACCATCTCTTGTATCATGTCCTCAGTCTCTGACCATCTCTTGTATCATGGCCTCAGTCTCTGACTATCTTCTGTACCATGTCCGTTGTCTCTGACCATCTCTTGTATCATGTCCTCAGTCTCTGATTTCTCTTGTATTAGGTCCGTAGTCTCTGACCATCTCTTGTTTCATGTATCATGTCCTCAGACTATCTCCTTTAGCATGTCTCCAATCTCTTACTCAAACTTAAACACATTGATAATAGTATTAGCTATCTGTTTATGCCAAAGGTAGGACTGTGCAGGGGAGGCAGAGAGTGCAAAAGGGGAAACTGTGATTAGAGAGACGGGGGGGGGGCAGACTGCAAAGGGCACTGTGATAGGGGGACTGTGAAATTTGTGCAATAAATATACTTGGAGACATTACAATTTTTTGCGGGTGTTTTTACATTTTAAAGTGGGGGGGGGTGCCAGATATAGGATCCGCCCCGGTGCCAAATGCTCTAGGTACGCCACTGAGCTGCAGAGCCTAGAAAATGTAAATGCCAGCTCTAGCTGGTTACAGCCCAGCAACAACACATACTAAATTCAATAAATGATCTACCTGTATATGGAAGGGTCCCTACACTAGTTTCATAGGTATAGTTATGTTCCCTTTGGCAACACAGAACTTTTCCAGCGACTACAAAGAATATTTCTAGTAGCTGTAAAAGCATAAAGAAACACATTAAGTAACATGCAGAGAATACTAGATTTTTACCACTCTGTCCAATGCCATCAAGCTTTTTAGAAGACTGGAGTTAGGCTGTAAAATTTTTTTTTTACTTGGTCACACTTGTGAACTATTTAATGTGTTTCTAATCAACACCTGGTTTGGTTCAGTTATAGACTACAATTTATATCCTTAATCGCAATTAGCTAAAAAAAAAAAGCAGATAAGTGTAGTTAATCCAGATGGCATGACTCCTGCAGATGTGTCTGAAATATGTTTTATTACCATTACACATTTTATTTGTGTTCAAAACACATGTAAAGTGGATGAAATCCAAAGTGTGAATTAGCCGTAGCAACCAATGCACAAACTTGATTGTTACACCTGTCATGTGCGATTTAAGTAAGATGCCCACCCCTCTCTCCCCACCACCCCTGACATGTGACCGCACCAGTCGGTACGTTATAATATTCCCATTCACATGTTATTAAAAGTTTAACTTACACTTTAAAGTCATAAACCTCCTAGGCAAAACTCCAAGAACAAGCAATGTACAGACCACCTCGAAAGGCCTGATGGTCCGGCTAAAGCTTCACCATTTTCACCATAGCGGCTTTAACAATGGTTCCCATTTTTAAGGATTACTGACTTCCCATGACTTCGCTTGTCACAGCAGATGCAGCCTGAGTTTGTACATGCTGCTTAGGCTATTCGTCATTTTAATACATTCCTTTGCATCCTGGCGTGGGATAATTCATTAAAGCTGTGCACGATATCCCCATAAAATTCAGGATTTGTAATAATACAGGCCTACCAACAAGAGACTAATGTGAGAATGACAGTAGCAAAGGCAGAACACTAGTACCCTGGCAAGAGTGCCTAGCAATAAATTGGTGAAAAGTAAAAGGTTAATTAATTGATCCAAGCTAATTAGTGCCGCCAAACATAGAAAATCTCACAAATACAAAATGGTATATGTAGCAAGGTTTCCAGGCCTGTGGCCTGATGTGGGTCTGCCATTAGAGCCGGTACTCCCTCCAGCCCATGTGAGCTGTGACCCTGGGTGTGATAACTGAAGCAGCGACAACTCCGGCATCTTTGTTTATGGTTTTTATTTGATTGATCAAGGGGATGGAAGAAGGGAATGAGTGGGATACTCCTTGAGGCTCAAACTAATTACACATGGGACTTTGTTACTGAAAAATGCCCGTTGGCACTTCCTTGACGCCAGCCAATGCTCGCTGACTCTGAGAACTCTCTGTGTAACCGAAGAAGTGTTGAATCCCCGACTTATAGTCCTATAGATCCAAGACTGAGAGCTGTAGAACTCCTGACACTGCTGTGCTGTGGAAGTCACTAAATACTGTCCCCCGCTTGGTACAGCTGGAGGTAGTACCTTGTAGAACTTTGTGTAACTGTCGCTTCACTGACACTCTCGGTACAATTCAGGACCCAGACTTCCGGTACCCCCTTTACAACTTCAGGGTCCTCAACCTAGGCACCCCCTTCACAGCTAGCTGACACTGGATCCCAGAACCTCTTCCGGAGTGGTCCCCTCTAACACTTCAGGGGCAATCCTTAGTACT
The DNA here is from genome assembly GCF_965119305.1 of Pelophylax lessonae. Lineage (NCBI taxonomy): Eukaryota > Metazoa > Chordata > Amphibia > Anura > Ranidae > Pelophylax > Pelophylax lessonae. Next base: position 106,828,277 of record NC_138780.1, read on the forward strand.
CACGACCTGTGTAGGCTTCCCTAGGACTGGACACCTCTCTCTCCGCAGGCTCTCGGCAGACCGGATCCCCTCAGCTCAACTCAGCACTCTCTGGATTCTCAGGCGACACCCCGAGACATCCACCTTCCTCAGACAGGAGGAGAGACAGCCGCACTCTCCCTCCTGGGACTCTGTTCCTGCCAAAGACAACCTGTCACGCACTTCCCCCAAACTTATACCCACTCCCAGAATCCTTTGCAGCCTAATCTGCTTTCTGGGGTAGTTACAAGCTGGGATGTGTCCCCTGATTGGGCTTCCCACACTGCCCTATGAGAATCCTCTCACAGGAGCCAGTGGGGATACTTCTCCCCTCAGCAGGCACATCTGGAAGCCATGAGAACCTACCTAAAAAATCACAGCCCTGCTGTTAGGCAGACGAGGCCCACTATATATTTTACCTAGCACCTACCTACAGGTTTGTTCATCAAATGCTGGTGATCACTGCCAACCAGTTGCTTCTATTAAAGTAAAGCACGACACTACCTGCCTGGAGTTTGCATGATGTCCCTATGCCTGCGTGGGTTTCCTCCGGGTACTCCTCTTTCCTCCTACACTCCAAAGACATGTTGCTAGGTTGATTGGTTCCTGTCTAAATTGGCCCTTGTATGTATAAATGTGAGTTAGGAACCTTACATTGTAAGCAACTTGGGGGCAAGGACTGATGTGAATGTAAATATATATGTAAAGTGCTACGTAAATTGATGACACTAAATAAATACCTGTAATAAATGTACACTAAATGATACTTCAGCTTTATAAAGCACTAAAGTGTAAGTCATAAACAATTATCGTTTTTTTTTCCAAATAAAATACTTGTTTTTACCTTAATAGAAATACACAATGGGATAAAAAAGGGGGAATTGGGACTATACGATACCCAAATCTAAAAAGAAAAGGTAGCACAGAAAAAACAAAAAATAATAAATGGAGGAGTAGCACTATATAAAAAATTATACATTTTTTTTTTTTTGTACAAAAAAACTTTTAAGACACCTCAATGGAAGACCATTGATAGGTACATAATAAAAACAGTAGAGACACAGAAATTAACATGAATACACAGGGTGGACCCCAGTGTATTCATATTTTCATGGATTTTCTATTACCTTTCCCGGGATAGATACCCCTCTTTTTCTTTTGATTATGATTCTTTGATTCTGGAACTAAAGCTGGATATGCACTATACAACTTTTGTTGGTAGATTTCCTTTAGATTTACCTTTTCTATGTAGTGCACGGGCCTGCCTGATTGCATACAAATTGAAAGTGTTTAGGTCTGACCTCATATTACATGGTTTTGGTAATGGTCCATACACACTATACAATTGTCTTTAGATTTTTTCCTTTAGATTTTCCAAAACTATATAATATGAGGTCAAATCTAAACACTTTCATTTTGTATGCAATCAGGTAGGCCCTTGCACTACATAGTTGATGGTAAATCTAAAGGAAATCTAACAACAAAAGTTGTATAGTGTGTATCCAGCTCAAGTCTAAGGGCTCTTTCACACAGCCCGTTCGTCGCACGGGCTCCGTTGTTCTCAGCGGGGGATCGATCCCCCGATCCCCCGCTGAGCAGGAGGATGACAGCTGTTCTCCGCGCTGTGTGCAGAGACACATTTGTCCATTCCCCATGCATCTCTATGGGGAAATCGGATGGGAACGGACCGTTCTCATCCGATCCGATCTGCGGGACGGATGGAAAATAGGGTTTCCATCCGTCCAGATTTGCCGGATCGGATTGGATGTCAACGAACATGTCTCCGCTGACATCCGATGCCCCATATGGGGTGCATTGGGGGGCAGTTCAGATCCGTCAAAAAGACGGACAGGTTGATCTGAACGGTCCGCCTGTGTGAAAAGAGCCTTAACCACTTAAGCCCCGGAAGATTTTACCCCCTTCCTGACCAGGGTTTTTTTGTGATTTTTTTACTGCGTGAAATGGACAATTGCGCGGTCGTGCGATGCTGTACCTAAACAAATTTGACGTCCTTCTTTCCCCACAAACAGAGCTTTCTTTTGGTGGTATTTGATCACCTGTGCGATTTTTTGATCATGCGCTATAAACAAAAAAAGAGCGTCAATTTTGCAAAAATAACTATTTTTCACATTTTTTATGTGAAATTCCCCAAAAAAAATGTAAAAATAAATTTTTTTTAACATTTTCGGCCAATTTGTTTTATGCTACATATGTTTGGTAAAAAATATCACAAAAAGCATATTTTGATTGGTTTACGCAAAAGTTATCGCGTTTACTAACAAAGGGAAAGATTTTTGTAATTTTTGGTGTTTTTTTTTAACGAGTAATGGCCGCGATCTGCGATTTTTTTTTTGCGGGACTGCGACATTGCAGCGGACAGATCGGACCCTTGACTGCCATTTTTGACACTTTTGGGGTTACCAGTGACATTACTGCAGTAATCAGTGCTATACATATGCACTGTTACTGCAAAAATGACACTGGCAGGGAAGGGGTTAACTTTATTGGAGAGGGAGGGGTTAAGTGTGTCCTAGGGGTGTGTTTCTAACTGTGATTGGACATGGCTACTAGTGTAAAAACAGACAGAGGTCAACGGTCCTACATAGTAGAACCGTCTGATCTCCATTTTTACACAGGGGATAATGACAGGTGGCTTGTTTACATTAGCCGCCTGCCTTTCTCCCTTCCCGGCGAACGACCGCGAGTGACCGGCGGACATCGGGTCCGCCGGTCACACGCACTGACTTGTTAGGGAACGAGCCGGGGCGGGTGCGCGCCTCAGTGGGCGGCACTCGCCCGCTATTGGCTCACAAGCCAGTGACAGGCTAGTGACGTACCGGTATGTCACTTTGCCTGACCGGGGCTGACCGCCGCAGTATATGTACTTGCTGCGGTCGGCAACCGGTTAAGGAAAAAATCGAAGTATCCAACTTTAGCTGCCCTGAACTTGTTTTTACCTTGTTTGCATATCTGTGCTACTGATCTACTGCAACTTTTTTTGCCTGTGCAATGTTTGGTAAAATGACCCCTTGTAGTCTGCATTGGAAGCTTGCGTGAAAATATGACAAAGCAGGAGCACAACTGGGACAAGATCTATAAATGGGGGCTGAAAAAGGACCTTCAAGACAAGATCAGCAGGTATTATTTAATGAATGCTACAGATTTAAAAAATTGTAAAATAAACTTTTACAAATAAATAAACGTGTTAATTAAAGTTCATACATTTTAGTGATTAATTTTAAATATACTTTAATTGTAACTTTATCCTGAATAGTGAATTGAAGAAAAGTGAAATGTTACAGTTTGTGAGTGCTGATATCTATACCCAGAACTTTCTTCTGTTGTGGATAGAATACTCCCTTTTACCAGCAGAAAGTTTGTAAAAATCGGAACTAGTTTGACAACAATTAAAGGTAACAGAAGTTCTAGCATTTCCTTGCTTAGCTTACAAAAAAAATCACGTCAGTCTGTGTTGCTTTTAGTGAGATTTCCCCTCCCTTTCTGTCCTGGGGACAATTTTTTTTACCAGATCAGAAATGAAAGAATCTCTCAATGGAGCCTCCATAGGCAGAAAACCCCCGCAGGAATTCTAATCCTTCCTACTCTAACCAATACTTAAAAAAAAAAAAACATTTTGCCTATAGATACACTTTAGGCTCGACACACAGGCAAGAACAAGCTGACAAGTCTTATGCTAAAGGTGTTGTAAAGTCAGAAGATTTTTTTACCCTAATGCATTCTATGCATTAAGATAAAAAAACATCTGTGTGCAACAGCCTCCCTAATATATACCTGAGCCCCCTCTCTATCCAGATGTTTCTGAGACACAGCAGTGGGATCCAAAGGGCGTCAAACTCAGTTAGCCAATCAGTAGAGAGAGGGGACGAGGCCGAAAGACAACTCCGTGTCTGAATGGATACATGGAGCTGCAGCTCAGTTCGGGTGCCCCCATAGCAAGCAGCTTGCTGTGGGGGCACTCAACAAGAGGGAGGGGCCAGGAGCACCGAAGAGGGACCCAAGAAGAGGAGGATCTGGGCTGCCCACTGCACAGAGGAGGTAAGTATAACCTTTAACAGAAAAAAAAAAAGAGACAATCACTTTAAGACTCGGTTCACACTGGGGCGGCACGACTCTGTACTACTTTGGGGCGACTTGTGCATTCCCATGCACCACGACTTTGGAGCGACTTGCAAGGACTTCACATAATGGAAGTCTATACAAGTCACTCCGAGGTCGCCCCGAAGTAGTACAGGACCCTTTTTCTAAGTCGGATCGACTTGTGTCGCTCCTATTAGAACGGGTCCTGTACTACTCAATGGACCGCGAGGGAGCGCGACTTGTCAGGCTGAGAAGTCGCCTGAGAAGTCGCGCTGGTGTGAATGGAGTCTAAAGCAGTTCCCCACTACCCCCCTAAAAAAATAAATAGACATTTAAAAATATTGTGAATTACTTTTGAAATTATTTTACCATGTGAAAGCTTTTAGGAGATTTATTTTTTGCAAAATTATTTTTATTTACATTTTTGACATTTACAAAACAGCAGTAAAAATTAAATGCAATTCTACAATAACTAGCAGGAGAACAAAAAGAGAAAAAAACAATAGTCTCAGCAATGACATACCAACCTCAGGGTCTCAGCCAACGTATAGGCCAGAGACCCAAGACCAGTGCGTGCCGCCCTCCCGTACAACAGTATGGCCCATCCCACCCACCCCCATCAGAGACAATGATGCCAGGTGATATACAATAAATGGCAGCCACAAGAACAACTTAAAAAAAAGTAAGCAAATGGGAAGTATAAGTTAACCCCCCTCATCCACAAACAGCTGAGCAGACAAAGCGCCCTTTAGAAAAAAAATATAGGGAAAAAATAAAAATGTGGGCAAATATCTTGCTGGAGCAGAGAAATACTAAGTGCTCAAGTATATCAATCTGAAACTATGCCAGAGGAGGATAGCCAACCACCCCACACTTTATAAAACTTGGTGAAAGCTACCCCGATGTGAGTAAGTGTCTTTCTTTATATAACAGTGCAGCTTTGTTCACTATCAATTTCCATGATGCTAAGGTTGGTGCAGATGTTTTCTTCCAGGACAAAATTATTGATTTTCTAGCATAAAATAATAATAGAAGTGTAAGGAGAGTACGCATAGCTTTGGTAGTAGCTAAAGAATCCTCCAGGCTTATCAGACATGCCTCAACAGAGAGGGGGACCTAAATGCTAGTGACTGAGTTTATACAGGCCAAAACCTCCTGCCAGACATGTCCAAAAGACGAGCATTCCCAGAATATATGCATAAAGTCTGCAGTGGGCATGGAACAGCGCCAGCAGAGAGAAGACGGCCCTATATATTTTAGCCAGTCTGCCCTATGTACAAATGTATAATGTATTCTATTATATGAGATTTTATATATTTGTTATCTGGTTATAGAGAGTAATGGCAGCTAAATGTCCCTCTACATAATGCCCACCATGTTGAATGTTTTTAGGTCTCTGTGTACTGTAGTTGTATGTCCATGTGTGCAGTGAACGTCCCTGGTGCCAGCCTTATGTCAGAAAAGCAAAAATGAATACCCTGAAAAAAGAAGTCAGTGCACATTATTAATTTTTATTAAAGGTGTGCCCCGGATAAATGAGCGACGTTTAAAGTCAAACCGGGACAATTAAGTTTATATAATAAAAGAACAAATTTCAAGGAGTGGAAACTGCATTTATTTTTGGACATACTCCCCGGCTACATTAATACACTTATCCTAGCGTTTAACTAATGTCTGGAAGGCTTAGGCATTGAAAGATTTGTCAGTATGACTGAACCATCCTAGGACAGCCTGCTTCACTTCACCATCCCTGCTGAAATGCTGACCTCCGAGGAACTCTTTTTTTTTTGCAATTTCCTGACAGGTTATATGTTGATTATTCAGGATCAGGCGTTCCACACACTAAATGTTCACAGGAATGACTCCTGTGGGCTGGGAACCACCATGGCCGGGACATACAGCCATCTTTGAAATGTTTACACCATTGAGTGTCTCATCACCGTACTGTGCTTAAAGTCTTCTGTAGATATCCGCGGGTTTTATGCTTTCGTTCACATGAAACTTCATCACCACATGCTGTTCCATGCACGCACTAACCCTGTTGTCTGCCATCTTGAATAATGGTCTCTGGACTCAGTAACAAAACACACTTGCCACTTACTACTGCGTGTAGTACCACCATGCTAGCAATCCTTTTTTATACCTGTAAAATTAAAAGTCCTGCTTTGACTTGAATGCCCCTCATAGCTGACAGTTTAATGTGATTTACACCACCTCACATCCTAGGTCAATGCAAACGCAGGAAGAACACAGTCTACATTCAGGTAGTGTCCTGTTGAGCGAGCAGTATATGAAGGTATAAGGATGCAGTGTCTGTCCAGAAAAATCTACATGTGAGCCACGGTTATCCCTGCAAGCACCACCCAGCCAACAAAAGTCGATCGACTGAGCCGTGTTTGAAAATGAGCTACCAAACAATGCCTGTTTCCTATCAGATGCATCCCTTGTTGGGCAGGGAAAGCCAGAAGCCACAGATGCCTACAGTAACTACAATGGAGAGTCCTCCATCCGCGATGGGACGATGGGGGAATCAAGTGGTTTTCTCTAACACTCTCATGAACTGAACAGGCAAAACTGGAGCCCTCTATGCCTGTATCAGGGGCGTAACTACAGGGGTTGCAACTGCAACCGGGCCCCATGCTCCAGGGGTCCCGTGCAGCTCCACTGTATACCTGGATAGGAGGGGAGGCGGGGGCAGCATGTAGAGAAATCACTGTCCTCCTTTTTCCTCTTGTAGCTGCAGGAGGAAAATTGAGGAGATTGGTTCCTCTGTATGCTGCCCCTGCCTCTCCTCCTATCCAGTTCACTTGTGTTCTGCTGTCTCTGGGCCCCTGTGTGCTCCCCTGGTCCCCCCCTCACTGGGCCAACTGCAGAACTTGTGAAAGGGTCCCACTGCGGGACCGTAATAAAGGGCCCCGCAACGAGAGTGAAGGGCCCCAGGATCAGTGGGAGGAGCCCCAGGCTTGAAGGGAAGGGCCCCGGCCAGGTTTCCGGGGGGCCCTGCATGGTTTCTTGCATCGGGGCCTTGAAGGTTCTTGTTACGCCTCTGGCCTGTATTAAAGCTACATGGTTAAATTGTCACTACTAAATCAATAGTGAATATTCACTAATGTCGCGGCAGTGAGAACCTGGGCTAAGAGTAGAGATTGGTGGTTAAACAGATGGAATAAACGGCTCCTTATTATGTAAACTCTCCCGCTATGACCTGCAGTGTCTGGGAAGGGAATATGTGAGACACAAATGAAGGATTATATGGCTCAGTGAAGGAAGGAAAAGGATGTTTTTTTTGTTTACGTTGTTAGGCTTGTGCATCACATAGCAACTGGATTTGGAGCCTTTAGTGGAATATTACCTAGACTTCCGCTGTAAAAACATATTCACTAAATTAAAATTAAATTGAGCAAAAAACCACCATCGTGTGTAGTGAAGAGGCCCCTGGCAGTTTTTTTATTATTGTCTGTATCCTTGTTTGGGAGATTTCCTCTCTTTTTTTTGTATAGGGGATGATTGTGAGAACAGGAAGTGTACCTGAGGAAATTACCCAAAAACTTTCTACTAACTATATTTTAAAGAGTCCTTGTCACATCTGTAAGAATGATAGAGCAAATACACCATGGAAAGAATATGTTTTCTCCTTTATGTGTGTCTGATTGCATGTCCCTTGATGGGGCTGGGGTTATTGCCACCGACCTCAGGAATGATGCAGAGGTTGGCAAAAAGACCAACCGTGACCAGCAGGGAACACTCGGAAGTGTCAGATAGTCACAGTGTCCAGACCTCTTCAAGAGAGCCAAGATTCCACCCACCATTCTCCAAAAAGCTAAGTCTGTAACTTATTATAATACATGTTGGCTTAGTGTTATATTGTTTAGTACATCAAGGCAATTTTCTCTTTAAGGGTCAGGCTCAATATGACCTAATATTTATAGGTCAAAACATAAGGTAAGCTGGTGGTGGTGGTGGTGGTGGCATGTGCACGAGGTGTTTTCTTTTTATTTCCACAGAACATAAACGAGGAGGACAGATTTGAAGATTGTGAAGTTTGTGGTAAAAAGCATGGGACTTTTTATTTAATTTATCTTCATTGAACTGTATTTATTATTGTTATATATCATCATTTTGGTATTTATGGGTTGATAATAAATTGTAGAGCTGAATCATTTTAAGTCAATCATTTGCAGACCTTCCAGGATTGGTCCTCTTCGTGATAAATAGTGGCTATAAGTTCTTCTATAGTTTCAATTTCTTGGACTTTGACTACCCCTTGATCTGTAAATATGTAGTTGACCAAACGCCATTGTAGGAGGATACAAGTCCTAGCCGCCTTGGTCAGATGAATGAGTAAGATCTTCTCATACATTTTCTTGCTATTGCTGTCAGGTGAAGAAGTTCATTGAGTTCAGTAAGTTCAAATATCAGAGTAGTTATTGATTTCTAGAAGGAATTCAATACTGGTAATTCCCAGAATATGTGTAATAGGTTACCAGTATGTTGGTTACATCTCCACCAGAGGGGTGAGCACTGAGAATACAGTTGTGTTCAAAATTATTCAACCCCCAATGCTGTAAAGGGTTTTAGGGAATTTAGTGTACATTTGTAATTGTATTCAGAATGAAATCCTACAAGGACTTCTTAAAGAGCCATATGCAACTAAAATGACATCAATTGGTTTTGTAATACAGTAGTAAATGTTTCTTTTGTGAATTCTTCATTGACACAATTATTCAACCCCTTAAAGACTACCACTCTGAAGAACAGAGGTTCATTGAAGTGTTTTCAATCAGGTATTGAAAACACCTGTGGATGTCAGGGAGCAGCAATAAAGTCTAATAAGCACCAATTAGGCAGCTTTAAAATGACTGTGATACTCAGCTCCTTCTAGACATTTACTGGTGTGGTTACAAACATGGTGAAGTCAAGAGAACGGTCCAGGAAGACAAGAGAAGAGGTGATTACTCTTCACAGGAAGGGCAATGGCTATAAGAAGATTGCAAAGATGTTAAACATACCAAGAGACACCATAGGAAACATCATTCGCAAATTCAAGGCAAAGGGCACTGTTGAAACGCTACTTGGTCGTGGCAGAAAGAAGATGCTGACTTTGACTGCTGTGCGCTACCTGAAGTGTAGAGTGGAGAAAAGTCCCTGTGTGACTGCTGAGGAACTGAGAAAAGATTTGTCAGATGTGGGTACTGAAGTTTCTGCTCAGACAATACGGCGCACACTGCGTAATGAAGGCCTCCATGCCAGAACTCCCAGGCGCACCCCCTTGCTGTCTCCAAAGAATAAGAAGAGTCGACTGCAGTATGCCAAAAGTCATGTGGACAAACCACAGAAGTTTTGGGATAGTGTTCTGTGGACCGATGAAACAAAACTAGAACTGTTTGGGCCCATGGATCAACGCTATGTTTGGAGGAGGAAGAACAAGGCCTATGAAGAAAAGAACACCTTGCCTACTGTGAAGCATGGCGGGGGGTCAATCATGCTTTGGGGCTGTTTTGCTTCTGCAGGTACAGGGAAGCTTCAGCGTGTGCAAGGTACCATGAATTCTCTTCAGTACCAGGAGATATTGGATGACAATGTGATGCAGTCCGTCACAAACCTGAGGCTTGGGAGACGTTGGACCTTTCAACAGGACAATGATCCCAAGCATACCTCCAAGTCCACTAGAGCATGGTTGCAGATTAAAGGCTGGAACATTTTGGAGTGGCCATCACAGTCACCAGACTTAAATCCGATTGAGAACCTCTGGTGAGACTTAAAGAAAGCAGTTGCAATGCACAAGCCTAAGAATGTGACTGAATTGGAGGCTTTTGCCCATGACGAATGGGCGAAGATACCCGTAGATCGCTGCAAGACACTTGTGTCAAGCTATGCTTCACGTTTAAAAGCTGTTATAACTGTAAAAGGATGTTGTACTAAAATTGAATGTCACTTGGGGTTGAATAAAACTGATAATGATGTGAGCACAGAAAAGACATTTGTGGTTATTTCATTATAAATGTTATGTTATATTTGTCTAACCTACACGTGGCTCTTTGATTTAATTGTAAGCAGGTTGACTTAATGATCAAAATCAATGTCACACTGGCCAAAACAATCAATTTCAGTGGGGGTTGAATAATTTTGAACACAACTGTATATTTTATAAAAAATAGATGGTGCTTTGTACCACCTCGAGAGAAGTTTAAATGTTTTCTGTACTTATGTAATAGATGGAGACTTTATGTGCAATATAGGGAATCTGTTTGATCTGTCACAATGGTGCTTTACAAGTATCTTTACCATTTGGTAGGCTTAGAAAAAAAAACCCAGCTAAAGCCCCATACACACATGCTGAATGTTGGGAGACATTGGCCAGTTCAATTAAAATTGTCCAACATTGGGACTTGTGTGTATGTCAGTCTGTTCAACGAAAGCCGACTGTTTGGCTGGCTTCTGTCAGACAAGCATGCTGGAAAACCAGCATCCGACCTGTTCATGATCAGCCATTGGCTGAGAGCGCTGATCCAAATTTTCTGGCGTTGGGGCCGTCCCCCTGTCAGAACACAACAGCTCAGTGGGGGAGATCGCTGTACTAATGTCGGATAGTTAGTACAGTGGCTCCGACAGAAGCCATCAGTTTTTTTTTCATTCAACCTGTTGAGTTGAACTAAAAAAAACTGTTAGTGTGTACCAGGCTTAAGGCAAGGGTAGGGAGGAAGGAGTAGGAAGTGAATAGGAGATGGGTGTTGGCACTGCCTTAGGTAAAATAAGGATCAGTGTACAATGTAAACATATGAAATGATAATGCAATAAAGTGACAAGTGCAAATATTAAAATATCACAACTTATAAAGTGCACACTTAAAGTGATATAAAGAAATAAAGTGCTTATCAAATAAAGTGCTAGCATGCACGTGCAAAAGTCCTCAACTGTATCACACAGTATGATATAAGTGCTATGAGTGCTAATAAAAAGCCAATTAACTCTAAGGTATAAAAAGTATGGAAACACAGTCCAGGTTTGCACTAGTGTGCAACAAAAGATTCAACAGTCCGATTTAGTGAAGACTCTAGGGTCCAATGGCTGTGTATAACATGAAAGATATAAACCAAGACAGGTGGATAGTCAGGTGAGAAAACACACTACCGATTAAAGGAGTGACCCCGTGCTGGGCGGTGAGGTGCTAGGTGATCCCTTCTGGTTCTCGATTCCACAACCGGAAGTGACGCGACACGCCCTACGCGTTTCGTAATCAATACTTCATCAGGCTGCTCACTTCCGGTTGTGGAATCGAGAACGAGGCTTGGACCGTACACCACTCCATACTTGTATCCATGCTTATTTACCTGCCTTATATGTGAGTACCTCTCCATTTTATGCACAAAATAAACTTTTTTGAGACGTTATTACGCTATGTGCCCTGTTTATCTGTTGTCCCCTGGCATACGGCTGTGATACCCTTTCTGGTGGACATCTCGGATTACTCCCGGTCCATAAGAGGATATTAGTACCTACTGCCATTCTAGAGATACCTGCAGTTAGGACCGCCGAGATTACTTTCCAGGACCTACCGACCCAGAAGGAGGGGAGATACTAGGATTCCTTGATCGTTATACACCCGCCTTATACCCCTGTGTGGGGTGGGTGCTTCTGGTGAGTGTGTCTTTCTACCAGAAGGGATCACCTAGCACCTCACCGCCCAGCACGGGGTCACTTCTTTAATAGGTAGTGTGTTTTCTCACCTGACTATCCACCTGTCTTGGTTTATACCTTTCATGTTATACACAGCCATTGGACCCTAGAGTCTTCACTAAATCGGACTGTTGAATCTTTTGTTGCACACTAGTGCCAACCTGGACTGTGTTTCCATACTTTTTATACCTTAGAGTTAATTGGCTTTTTATTAGCACTCATAGCACTTATATCATACTGTGTGATACAGTTGAGGACTTTTGCACGTGCATGCTAGCACTTTATTTGATAAGCACTTTATTTCTGTATATCACTTTAAGTGTGCACTTTATAAGTTGTGATATTTTAATATTTGCACTTGTCACTTTATTGCATTATCATTTCATATGTTTACATTGTACACTGATTCTTAATTTACCTAAGGCAGCGCCAACACCCATCTCCTATTCACTTCAGATTTAGTCTCCGGACTAATATTCTGGGAGGCTGCAGCCTTACAATTATCTTTTATATTTTACATTCTATATATTTTTACCACACACCTGTGTTTTATATATTTATCCTTTCACATTGTCACCTATAGTTGCACATTTTTGCCCTTTGCACATCCGAATAGAGACCTTTGCGCGGAGTTTATACCTTCCAAGGAGTAGGAAGTGGCTAGGCCATGTCTTAGAGCAGGGGTGACCAAACTTTTCACCATTCTGAGCCACACTGGAAGAAGAAGAATTGTCTTGAGCCACACATAAGATACACTAAAAGTAAGGATAGCTGATGAGCAGGAAAAAATGGGCAGATAACCGATATAGATTTTTTTTTTTTTTTTTAAGCCCGTAGCGTGTGAAACACACTCAAAAGACTTCACCCGGTGCATAAAAAAGTGCACACACACAAACGTGAGGAACACAAAAAGTGCACAGGGTGTGCGAACAAATGGTCTTCCCTCCGAAGAGGTAGGACCCGAACCTCGATCCCCCGGGGCGCAAGACTCCTGACAGGGATTTAAGGTACTCATGGTCTGTCTGGCCGAAACCAGACTGACCCCGTTCTTCAGGGGGACTGCCGAAACAGCCCCCACCGAGTACTAAGTAGGGCTCCCCCGAAGGGAGACCCCATGAGAGAGGGCGGACTAAGCCAAAAGGCCATATCCACCCCTCCCAAGACTCAAGGCAGGGCCCGAGGACCCACACCCTACAAGTCGTGCAGTGAAAAAAGGTGATAGAAAGTGACAAACTACAAAGAAAAAAAACACACACAAACAAAAAGGTGGGGAAGGGGAAGTGGATAGGTAAATTAGTGCCCTTGTGAAAATACAAGGGCAGGCCTTCCGGCCGGAATAAAAATTCCTCTGGTCGAAGCCAAAAGGCCTTGCCCAAGAGGCAGGTGCTTAAAAAAGTGTGTAGGTGCAGTGACCATGGTGCCGAAAAACTCAAGGCTCAAGGCGAGCTGCCCCTCACCAGTGAGAATTAAGGCACCCCTGGGCTGCCACCCCAGGGGCACATACACTACGGGCTTTTTCTACCCCGGCCCAAAGGCCAGACCCAGTGTAGCCCTTGCCCACCAGGAGGTTTGGAACATGTACAGCTTAGGGAGAGCCTGCCTACAACTGGGGACAAGCCTTTTGCAAGGCCAGATTCAACCCAGGAGGAAAGGCCCACCCACCGCCATCCACATTCCTCACCAATTACATCCGGGAGCAATACTAGCCGTCTTTCCCCAGCTTTCTTGCTCCCTTCAAACTGGTAGGGGCGGACCCATTCAAATCAGGAAGGCATTGGAACCATCCAGCTTTCTCTGGTTTGGCCTACTCCGGTCCTCCAGTTATGCCCAGAGCGCCCCGGTTAACTTCGGCCACCACCGATACTAACCTTCAGGTTCCATTCCAACACTGATAAGAACAGATACTACACTTGATCTTAGCCAAAAGGCAGAGAAGCGATAACCGATATAGATAATGTACCTGAGTAATAAAACTTTTTTTGTAATATTTTTTATTATAAAAGTAAAAGAGGGCAACATAAAAACTAGTGCAATATTTGACACTGTTATTGAGAAACTAACAAATTAATATTCGGTTCGATGGATATAGTAGCAATTCTCAAGGTGCTCATCAGATATTTTGGCACTACTTTTGCCCTTTGTGTGCTTCATTCTTAAAAATAGTTGCTCACAAATATAGGTGCTGCCGAAAACTGATGACGTGAATAAGGCGTGATTGTGAAGAGTAGGATATACTTCTTTGGGAAGTTAAAACTTCTGCAAGTCCAGTAAAGAGAAACTATCTAATGATTGTTTGGCCGCATGTGTTTACTAAGTGTAAACACATTTTTACCAAAAATTAAAAAAAAAAAAAAATTTTGTGACGGGCCGCAGTTCTTCAAAGTCTTTTTGTCAGGCTCTTCTTGTGTTTCCTGTCCAGCTTAACCGGTATGCCAAAATTGTAAATGTCAGCACACACTGTACCAATTTGCTTTTCTTATCAGCAATTCTCTATTTAGGAAAGTTTTTATTTTCTTCTGAACAGAGTGAGAAAAGGATTAGAACCTCTGTTCAGTTTTTACTGCTATCTATCCCACGGACAATGGATTCACCAGGACGTGGGGGAAGATCTCCAACAGTAACACAAACAGGAATAAAAAATGATTTTTAATAGAATAGGAGAAGCTTAGATCCCCTCCCAGTTATACATTGCTATATGTATTCCCTGCTGCAGATTTTTCTTCATTTCCTAGCTAAAGAAACTGTTGTCACTGTGACAGTAAGTGCACAGAAATCTCTGTAATGGAGCCATAGAGGGCAGTGAAAAAAAATTACAGGGGTCCTAATCCTACCTTACCCTATCCAAAAGTGGAATAAAAAAAATGTTTGGCTGGATATACACTTTAATGAAACACCTTTATCTCCAGAATCATTGTTTAATACATAATTAATTGCTGGAATAATTGATGTTTGATTAAATGCAGTTATTTAGCCAGAAAATATCTTACACATACAGTACACATAGCTCCCAACTGTCCTTGATTTTGGGGGACTGTCCCTGATTTGGAACAAAGTCCCTCTCTCCCTCTTTCCTCCTCAGTTTGGTCTGATCTATATAGTTGTATATAAAATGCCCTTTTTTTTTTCAAAAAGTGTTTCCCAGTGCTAAACCTTTCATCCAATTTCTAAATTGCTGCATTTGTAAATTTCAAAAGCCAGACTAAAGGAATAGTAGTGGTAAAAATAAAGCACTTGTGGGTTTAACTAATCATTTTTGTGTATACTTCTCCTTTAAGGGGGCGTGGCAAGGGATGTGTCCTATGCCTACCTAGTTTTGCTACTAGGTGTCCCTCATTCTCATCTCAAAAAGTTGGGAGGTATGAGTACATATGCATTTTTTATCCATGTACAGGGGTCTATTTACAAGATTTTCACCCAGGACTCACACATTTTTCCAAAGGATTAACCACTAGACGACTGCCCGCCACAGATATACTGTGACAGGCAGCCGCTCCTGGGCGAACGGGCATACATGTACGGAGCTCTGGAGAGTCCACCGGCGACACGCTCCTGCCCCGCTCTTCAGCAGGGAAGCCAGCGCGTGTGCCAGGTGGCTCCGATTGCCACCTG
The DNA here is from genome assembly GCF_965119305.1 of Pelophylax lessonae. Classification (NCBI taxonomy): domain Eukaryota; kingdom Metazoa; phylum Chordata; class Amphibia; order Anura; family Ranidae; genus Pelophylax; species Pelophylax lessonae. The sequence continues at coordinate 106,843,679 of NC_138780.1, forward strand.
ACACCCTCGATCTCACCCCACTGAGAGAGAAGGACGGCTGGCTGATGTAAACACAGCCGTCCGTCCTTCTCCCTGGGATGATCACAGAGACCATGTGATCCTGCTATATAGGAGATATATGTCTCTATGGTCATCTCAGAAGCCACGCCCCCCCCCCCCCACAGTTAGAATCGCTCCCCTAGGCTTACATTTAACCCCTTGATCACCCACAATGTTAACCCCTTCCCTGCCAGTGTCATTATTACAGTAACAGTGCATAATTTTAGCATTGATTACTGTAGTAATGTCACTGGTACCCCCAAAAGTGTCAAAAATGTCAGTTAGGGGACCGATCTGTCGGCCGCAATGTCACACTCCCGCAAAAAATCGCAGATCGCCACCATTACTAGTAATAAAAAAAAAACAATAAAAATAACATAAATCTTTCCCGTAGTTAGTAGATGCGATAACTTTTGCGCAAACCAATCAAAATACGATTATTGCGATTTTTTTTTACCAAAAATATGTAGCAGAAAAAGAAATTGGCCTAAAATGTTAAAAAATTTTGATTTTTAAATTTTTTTTTTTGAGAATGTTACCGTATTTTTCACCGTATAAGACGCACCCAATTTTAAAGGAGGAAAATCTAGAAAAAAAAGATTCTGAACCAAATACTGCAGTAAAATATTTTATATCAACAGGTGAGGGTATAGGCATGGCACAGGTGAGGGTATAGGCATGGCACAGGTGGTGCTTTAGGCATGGCACAGGTGGTGGTACAGGCATGGCATAGGTGGTGGTACAGGCATGGCACAGGTGGTGCTTTAGGCATAGCACAGGTAGTGGTACAGGCATGGCACAGGTGGTGCTTTAGGCATGGCACAGGTGGTGCTTTAGGCATGGCACAGGTGGTGGTACAGGCATGGCACAGGTGGTGCTTTAGGCATGGCACAGGTGGTGGTACAAGCATTGCACAGGTGGTGGTACAAGCATGGCACAGGTGGTGCTTTAGGAAAGGCACAGGTTGGCTTCAATCACTTACCTGCTCTCCTGGGCTGCCTGCGAGACGTCCACGGCGCTGCTCCTCTCGTCCTCTTCTTCTGACGGCGGCAGGATTCCTGGAACCGTCCACGGCGCTGCTCCTCTCGTCCTCTTCTTCTGACGGCGGCGGGATTCCTGGAACCGTCCACGGCGCTGCTCCTCTCATCCTCTTCTTCTGACGGCGGCGGGATTCCTGGAACCGTCCACGGCGCTGCTCCTCTCGTCCTCTTCTTCTGATGGCGGCGGGATTCCTGGAACCGTCCACGGCGCTGCTCCTCTCGTCCTCTTCTGTTTTCTTTGACTGCGGCTCTCTCGGTCCGGCACCACCCCCATTGCAATGTCAGGACTCAGCAGGCAGCAGGCAAAATGGGTATTTGCCTTATAAGACGCACCAACTTTTCCCCCCCAGTTTTGGGGAAGAAAAAGTGCGTCTTATATGGCGAAAAATACGGTATATAGCAAAATGTGAAAAATATTGGGGTTTTTTTTTTTCAGAATTGTTGCTATTTTTTCGTTTATAGTGCAAAAAATAAAAATCACACAGGTGATCAAATACCACCAAAAGAAAGCTCTATTTGTGGGAAAAATAATAGGACGTAAAATTTGTTTGGGTGCAGCGTTGCACAACCGCGCAATTGTCCGTTAAAATAACACAGCGCTGAATCGCAGAATAGGGCCTGGTCAGGAAGGGGGTAAAATCTTCCGGGGCTGAAGTGGTTAAATCATGTTCACTCTACTAAGTGAACTCCCACTTTTCAAGGGAAGTTTTGCTTAGTGAATAAAATCCAGTAAAGTGCAAGCAAAACTCTCTTTTTTTATATATTTTTTTTTTTTAAATGTCCTTCTATGTTAATGGATATGTATAAGTGAATTTTCTTTTTTTTTTTTTTTTTTTTTGAATTTTCAACCATATTCTCTCAGCTAAGTGAAAATTTCCTTGCAAAGTGAACATGCTCTACTCCTTTAGGAATTCAATCCCTACGAGTTGGCCGATGCTCCTGCCTATACACTCACTGGCCACTTTATTAGGTACACCTTGCTAATACCAGGTTGGACCCCCTTTTGCATTCAGAACTGCCTTAATTCTTCATGGCATAGATTTAAAAAGGTGTTGGAAACATTCCTCAGAGATTTTGGTCTATATTGACATGATAGCCTCACACAGTTGCTCTATTGGATTGAGATCTGGTAACTGCAGAGGTCATAGGAGTACCATGAATGCATTGTCACCTTGAAGAAATCAGTGTTGAGATGATTTGCGCTTTGTGACATGGTGCATTATCCTGCTGGAAGGAGCCATCAGAAGATTTGTACACTGTAGACATAAAGGGATGGACATGGTCAAGAACAACACTCAGGTAGTCTGTGGCCTTTTAATAATGATCAATTGGTACTAAGAGGCCCAACGTGTGTCAAGAAAATATCCCCCACACCATTATACCACCACCATCCTGAACCATTGATAAAAGGCAAGATGGGTCCATGCTTTCATGTTGTTTATGCCAAATTCTGACCCTCCTATCTGAATGTTGCAGCTGAAATTGAGACCCATCAGACCAGGGAACATTTTTCCAATCTTCTATCATCCAATTTTGATGAGCCTGTGCGAATTGTAGCCTCAGTTTCCTGTTCTTAGCTGACGGAAGTGGCACCTGGTGTGGTCTTCTGCTGCTGTGGCTCATCTGTTTGAAGGTTCGATGTGTTGTGCGTTCAGAGATGGTATTCTGCATACCTTGGTTGTAACGAGTGGTTACTTGAGTTACTAATTTACAATAGTGCTGTGCTACAAAAAAACTATAACATACAAGTTATATACATGCGAAGAATAAAAAGTGAAACGTACCTAAAAACAGATTGAGGCAGACAATAACTCACATCATCCTCAATCCTACTGAGTGTAAATCATATAACCACCATGTATAACAAGTGCATAATAAATACATGCAGGTGTATAAAATTGAAGATATAAGTCCATGTGTGCAGTTTAAATTAATAGTGACATCACCGGTCTCCTTTTTTGATCAGAAAATCTCAATCCTTCACCCTTGGTGGGGTTCCAATAAGCAAATCCGTGTATCACCACAATAGTGCTCCCCTTCAGTTAAACTCTCACCTTCAGCCGTGTGACCTTGCAATTAAGCTTGGTCAGAATGCGCCTTTTAGCGTCTCCTTGGCTAGAGCAAAGGTATCCAATTAACTCCCAATGATTGCTCCTTGTCTCATCACCCCTCTCCGCTCATTCATGTCAAATTACAGGAGCCTTCAGCTTACCAGTCTAAACATGCAAACGACTCCTCTCTGATGGTCTTGTCCGTATACACAAGCCGTTAGCTCACACTCCAGGCTGCTATCTCGATAGAGCTACCGGGTGCCATCACTGTCTTTGCTTTACTTGACTTACTGTTGCCTTTCTATCATCTGCCCATTCTCCTCTGACATCAACAAGGCACACAACTGTCGCTCACTGGATATTTTCCCTTTTTCAGACCATTCTCTGTAAACCCTAGAGATGGTTGTGCATGAAAATCCCAGTAGATTAGCAGATTGTGAATTACTGAAAACCAGCCCATCTGCCACCAACAACCATGCCACGTTCAAAGTCACCTAAATCCCTTTCTTCCCCATTCTGATGCTCAGTTTGAACTTCAACAAGTCATCTTCACCACATCTAGATGCCTAAATGCATTGAGTTGCTGCTATGTGATCAGCTGATTAGCAATTTCTGTTACCAAGCAATTGAACAGGTGTACCTAATAAAGTGGCTGGTGACTGTGTATGGGAGATGGAATAGTCTTACACCTAAGGGAACACACAGGCAATTTTAGTCTTTTTCTACAAAAATATTTAACCATTTACTGACATCTCATTAGGTTAGAGCTACACAGGAGATTTTAAGCAGTTAATTCGTACTACTATACTGCTGGAAAAAAATTAAAGAAACACTTTTTATTTAGAGTATAGCATCAAGTCGATTAAACTCCTGGGATATTGATCTGGTCAGGTAAGTAGCAGAGGGGGTTGTTAATCAGTTTCAGCTGCTTTGGTGTTAATGAAATTAACAACAGGGGCACTAGATGGGCAACAATGAGACGACTCCCAAAACAGAATGATTTTACAGGTGGAGGCCACTGAAATGTTTTTCCCTACTCCTCTTTTCTGACTGTTTTTCACTAGTTTTGCATTTGGCTAGGGTCAGTGTCACTACTGGTAACATGAGGGGATACCTGGACCCTATAGAAGTTGCACATTCCATCTCCTCCAGGATGGCACATCAATACATGCCATTGCCAGAAGGTATGCTGTGTCTCCCACCACAGTCTCAAGAGCATGAAGGAGATTCCAGGAGACAGGCAGTTATTCTATGAGAGCTGGACAGGGCCAAAGAAGGTTCTTAACCCATCAGCAGGACTGGTAAATGATCCTTTGTGCAGGGAGGAGCAGAATGAATACTGCCAGAGCCCTACAAAATTACATTCAACTGACCAAAAAATCAGAAACAGACTTCATTAGGTATGGCCTGAGGGCCTGATGCCCTCTAGTAGGCCCTCTGCTCACTGCCCAGCACCGTTGGGCTCTAATGGCATTTGCCATTGAACACCAGAATTGGCAGGTCTGCCACTGGTGCCCTGTGCTTTTCACAGATGAGAGCAGATTCACCCTGAGCACATGTGACAGACGTGAAGGGTCTGGAGAAGCTGTGGAGAACGTTATGCTGCCTGTAACATAGTTCAGCATGTCTGGTTTGGTGGTGGGTCAGTGATGGTCTGGGGAGGCATATCCATGGAGGGACGCACAGACATCTACAGGCTAGACAATGGCACCCTGACTGCCCTTAGGTATTAGGATGAAATCTTTGGATTCATTGTCAGACCCTATGCTAGTGCATTGGGTCCTGGGTAGCTGCTGGTGCACAACAATGCCTGGCCGCATGTGGCGAGAGTATGCAACCAGTTCCTGGAGGATGAAGGAATTAATACCATTGAATGGCCCCCACACTCACCTGACCTAAATCCAATAGAACACCTCTGGTACATTATGTTTTGGTCCATCTGACCAGGTCCATTTGGCCAGGTTGTACCTCAGCCTGTTCAGGAGCTCAGTGATGCCCTGGCCCAGATTTAGGAGGAAATACCCTAGGACACCATCCGTCTCAAAAGGAGCATGCACGGATGTTGTCACGCATTCATACAAGCGCGTTGGGACCATACAAACTACTGAGTACCATTTTGAGTTGCTCCATTGAAATTTCATCAAAATGGACTAGCCTGCTGCATCATTTTTTCACTTTGATTTTCGGGGTGTCTTTGAATTCAGCCCTCTCTAGGTTGATCATTTTCATTAAACGATGTGGCATCCTTTCATTCCTAACACATCACCCAGTCCATATCAGTATAGATATTCAGCATGGTATTTTTCCCCATTGAGATCTGATGTGCTTTCACAGTATTCCTTTCATTTTTTTGAGCAGTGTATAACCACTAAAAATCCCTAGGGTAACAATTGGTAAACATATTGAACAAAGGTCTCATAATTTGGTAAGTTACATAAGTATCATGCAGAAGCATCTTATCAGTTGCACATGGTTGGAGCATTGTGCTATTATTTGAGATTATTCACTACTACATGGAACTTGTTTATCCTACTCCATAGAATAGTTGCAGATTTCATAAGGCCCTGTTCTATAGGAAGGTAATATCATGGTTTTCTTTGGCAAGACTAAGCATTAAAACACCCGTCTTAGATTTCAGCTGTTTATTAACTGGAGTTTACACTGTTCTTATAATGCACAGGGCAAAAGATACAGAAGGTTAGGACACGTGTCTTTTACTTCCAGAAAGTATAGAGTAGCAGTGGCTAATATGTGCACTAATGATAGCAAATACAAAGACACATAAGAGTGACATTGACCTGTTCAAGGCTAAAAAGAGAAGAATTTCACAATATACACTATATTACCAAACGTATTGGGACGCCTGCCTTTACACACATATGAACTTTAATGGCATCCCAGTCTTAGTCCGTAGGATTCAATATTGAGTTGGCTCATTCTTTGCAGCTATAACAGCTTCAACTCTTCTGGGAAGGCTGTCCACAAGGTTTAGCAGTGTGTCTATGGGAATGTTTGACCATTCTTCCAGAAGCGCAATTGTGAGGTCAGCTATTGATTTTGGATGAGAAGGCCTGGCTCGCAGTCTCCACCCAAAAGTGTTCTATCAGGTTGATGTGCAGGCCAGTCAAGTTCCTCCACCCCAAACTCGTTCATCCATGTCTTTATGGACCTTGCTTTTTGCACTGGTGGAGGGGGAATTATGGTGTGGGGTTGTTTTTCAGGGGTTGGGCTTGGCTCCTTAGTTTCAGTGAAGGGGACTCTTAAGGCGTCAGCATACCAAGACATTTTGGACAATTTCATGCTCCCAACTTAGTGGGAACAGTTTGGGGATGGACTCTTTCTGTTTCAACATGACTGTGCATAAAGCAAGGTCCATAAAGACATGGATTAGCTATATACAGTGTTTTGCGAAAGTATTCGGCCCCCTTGAACTTTTCGACCCTTTGCCACATTTCAGGCTTCAAACATAAAGATATAAAACTGTAATTTTTTTGTGAAGAATCAACAACAAGTGGGACACAATCATGAAGTGGAACGAAATTTATTGGATATTTCACACATTTTTAACAAATAAAAGACTGTAAAATTGTGCGTGCAAAATTATTCAGCCCCCTTAAGTTAATACTTTGTAGCGCCACCTTTTGCTGCGATTACAGCTGTAAGTCGCTTGGGGTATGTCTCTATCAGTTTTGCACATCGAGAGACTGAAATTTGTGCCCATTCCTCCTTGCAAAACAGCTCGAGCTCAGTGAGGTTGGATGGAGAGCGTTTGTGAACAGCAGTTTTCAGTTCTTTCCACAGATTCTCGATTGGATTCAGGTCTGGACTTTGACTTGGCCATTCTAACACCTGGATGTGTTTATTTGTGAACCATTCCATTGTAGATTTTGCTTTATGTTTTGGATCATTGTCTTGTTGGAAGACAAATCTCCGTCCCAGTCTCAGGTCTTTTGCAGACTCCATCAGGTTTTCTTCCAGCACGGTCCTGTATTTGGCTCCATCCATCTTCCCATCAATTTTAACCATCTTCCCTGTCCCTGCTGAAGAAAAGCAGGCCCAAACCATGATGCTGCCACCACCATGTTTGACAGTGGGGATGGTGTGTTCAGGGTGATGAGCTGTGTTGCTTTTACGCCAAACATAACGTTTTGCATTGTTGCCAAAAAGTTCGATTTTGGTTTCATCTGACCAAAGCACCTTCTTCCACATGTTTGGTGTGTCTCCCAGGTGGCTTGTGGCAAACTTAAACAACACTTTTTATGGATATCTTTAAGAAATGGCTTTCTTCTTGCCACTCTTCCATAAAGGCCAAATTTGTGCAGTATTTGACTGATTTTTGTCCTATGGACAGAGTCTCCCACCTCAGCTGTAGATCTCTGCAGTTCATCCAGAGTGATCAAGGGGCCTCTTGGCTGCATCTCTGATCAGTCTTCTCCTTGTATGAGCTGAAAGTTTAGAGGGACAGCCAGGTCTTCGTAGATTTGCAGTGGTCTGATACTCCTTCCATTTCAATATTATCGCTTGCACAGTGCTCCTTGGGATGTTTAAAGCTTGGGAAATCTTTTTGTATTCAAATCCGGCTTCAAACTTCTCCTCAACAGTATCTCGGACCTGCCTGGTGTGTTCCTTATTCTTCATGATGCTCTCTGCGCTTTAAACAGACCTCTGAGACTATCACAGTGCAGGTGCATTTATACGGAGACTTGATTACACACAGGTGGATTCTATTTATCATCATTAGTCATTTAGGTCAACATTGGATCATTCAGAAGATCCTCACTGAACTTCTGGAGAGAGTTTTCTGCACTGAAAGTAAAGGGGCTGAATAATTTTGCACGCCCAATTTTTCAGTTTTTTATTTGTTAACAAAGTTTGAAATATCCAATAAATTTCGTTCCACTTCCTGATTGTGTCCCACTTGTTGTTGATTCTTCACAAAAAATTACATATTTATATCTTTATGTTTGAAGCCTGAAATGTGGCAAAAGGTCGCAAAGTTCAAGGGGGCCGAATACTTTCACAAGGCACTGTGTGTATATATATATATATATATATATATATATATATTTATATATAATTTATTTATTTTCAAAAGTATAGATCGTTGGGGGACATTTGTGGTGGTTTGATTATTTTTTATTTTTTTGCTGTAATAATTGTACAACATGAGAAAATCTTGACTTTCTATGCCTGTGCTCATCCAACACATTTATTATATAGCTAAAGATTTCCTTAAAGTGATTTTAGCGCCAGTTCACACCACATGCAGTCCAGTGCATTTTGTTTCTGCATCAAAAACGGATGGATAGTAGGTTTTATGGTTTTCAATGACATAGTTCACACCAGTGCGATCAGTTCCAGTGCAATCCAATTCCAGAAAAAAAAAGTGAACATACCGCATTTTTTCTGCACTGGACTGTACTGGAACACTGTATAATGCATGAAAAAGGCACCGGAACCCACCAAAAATGCACTAGCACACACATCCTTATTTAAGGTAAAGAAAAAAGAGGGGGAATAATGGACCACATCAAAAACGCATACAAAATGCATATGCTGAATGCATCCTGCATTTCTATAGTGTGAACTGGCCCTAAAGTTTATTATTCTTTTATTAAAAAAAAAATAAAAATGTTATACTCACCTGCTTTGTGCAACAATATTGCACAGAAGGGTCCCTTACCTCCTCTTTGGCAGTCCCCCACTGGCGCCGTCCGCCTCCTTAGCAAGCCATGTGCTATAAGGAACACCCATGCACACTCTCCCAAGTCGGGCTGTGTGTCTCCATGGACACACAGTATTGGTAAGGAATTTGACTGACAGCTGCAGAAGTTTATGGCTCCCGCTGCCCTCAGTTCCTCCTGTGAAACACGTATGTGTTTAGGGATGAAGAAGGGCGGGGGGGGGGGGGTTGAGATAATAGGGAGTGTTTTACCTTAATGCAGAAAATGCATTAGGGTAAAAAAAATAGAACCCTTTTAAACTGGTCATTTTTGTATAATTAGTTTTAAAATAATTAGACTACAAAAAAATTATATTTTGTTTAGACAAAAATCCGGAGCATCTATGTAACCCCTATCTAAAAGGTGGACTTTATGGGATAACTAAAAGGTGGACTTTTTGGGATATCTAAAAGGTGGATTGAGCAATGATCAATCAAGTTGCAAAGTTTCCAACTGTTTGTTGGGGTTGAACCATGTGTGGTGTACCTAAACATATTTGTTTTTAAATTAATTATTGTAGGCTGGCTTCACATCTATGCGCTGCAGTAAGGCTTGGTAAAGTGTTTTATATGCATTTTTGTAAAATATGAGTAAAACCTGCTTCATTCTACGTGATGGATTGCAGTTGCATTCATTTAGATTGGCACATAACAAAAAAGTGTGGTGCCAACGGACCTGTTCTGCAGTACACTTAGCACACATGCTATGCAATGTAGCATGCTGGGTTTGATAAAAAGGTGCAGGTTCAGTTTGCCTTCCACTGCTGTGCATTCACATCCTATTCTTGATCAATATACTGTCTTATTGCAATGCGCTGCAGTGGAATGCTATATTATGATGGAAGTCTTAAGATTCGAGAACCGAGTAAGTGAGAAATCCAAATGAAATCTAAGGGGAAGACTTATTTTTCCATGTTTCATTGAATATGACAACTGAAAAAATTACACTTCCAGCTGAATCTTAAAGAAAAGGTGAGTGTGGCCTGTATTAGAGGATGGGAGAGACCTGTACTATGGAAATATGGAGGCTGCCAGTGCTGATGCCCTTTGTTGAAAATATGATGTTGCTTGGCCCTCATTCTGATCCTCATGCAAACTGGCTGTTCATACTTTGTGAATCACTGACCAGAAACAAGCATGTAGCAGGGAAAGTACTGAAATGGCCAAGATAAAAAGTTAAAGTTTTGGTATTATGTAACCAATTCATTAGACTTGAGACTAAAATTGCTCACAAAGGAATCGGTTGTCACTCCAGTTATTTAGGTGACACAAGCTGGGTACAGGAATGGATCTGTTCCGTTCTATTTTCTGCTGATCCTCGCAGTCTGCAACATATAAATCATTCCGATTTTTGGTTTTGTTAAGTCCTATTCATTTAGTAACCTTTATCTTGACCTTTGTTCTTCCTTTCAAAGAACAATTATATTTTGCCATTCATAAGAACGCTTTTTTAGGCGGAAATAATAAATTTTTTGATTGCTGACACATACGGTCATCTGCACCTGAATTAAGCAGACAGGTTAAATATAAGTATATTGCTGTGAGGTCAGAGCTTTGCATGTATCCAGATTTAGATATCCTAGAGCACTAAACTGACCCCTTTCCTGTTTTCTTCCTGTGTGCTGTTTGTACGACACTGGAAGGTTTGAGATATAAAACTACAATTCCACTTTAACAAAGGGGCCACACCACATCAAACAATGGTGGGTTTGGAAAATCAGAATTTTTAAGAATGTATGGCACTGGGAATTTGAAGAAAATCAGTTACCATCTATGCATGCTGCACAGAAATAATTGATACAATAAATAAGGGATTATTTGTGCTGTATAGGTTGACACTGTTTGTTTTGTGACACGTGAACTTGACTATTTTAAAAAGTACAAACACAAACCAAAGCTAAGGAGGAGAGATTCTGGGCTGCCTGATCACTAAGAGACCATGATGGGAAAATCTGAGCTGACAAGGTGCCAACCATTCATTCACTTAGGACAATGGATATTACTTGGCAAGAGCATCATACACAGGTCGATGCAAAGCCTAATGGGGTGGTGTACACCTTGACACGCTGTGCTGAAATGTAAAAAATATAAGCCTAGGGTTGGTTTTTGTTCCTTTCCCATGCACTGGCAGCCTATTATAAATGAATTGGGCTGCTTTAAGGCAATGCAAGAAATACCCCTTGCTAACATGAGTTCAGCAATGCATCGCAACAGAACGGCTAGGTGTGAAGGGGAGCTAAAGCTGGCTATGAGCATATGGGGACAGTCTATCATGCATTCAAGCCATTGGTCTTCTAAACATGTACACCCAGATGTTAATCTGAAAGGAAAGGGCGTTAAGAGCAAACAGCTCGTTGCGTAGGCTTATTTTATGCAGACCGATAGTGATCACTTTTATCAAACTGGGCTTGTAAAAAATTCAAGCTTATCAATAAAGTTCAATTTTACTTTACAATGAATAATTCTAATTAAACATTACTTCTTTAAAGTTGAACTCCAAAAATGGAATACATAAATGGGATACATTTTTACCTAAATATACAAATGTGTTGCACTAAATAAATTAACAAGTTAAGAATGATAAAATTAATATATAAACGTGAAAAAGTCAAATGAATATCCCATAAAGTCCACAGAGATTGCAAATCATAAAGTCCAAAATAATCATGAAAATGTGCTCATTGGAAGGTTCTACAGTATACAATGTCACCAGCAGCCGCCGTCACCTGAGGTGTATAAAGGTGCTTGCTTACCAGATTATCATGACCCTCTTTCTCAAGAGAAGTTATGTAATGCTGAAGGCCCCTTTCACAATGGCTGTCCGATCAGGTCCACCTGTCAGATTTTCGGGCAGGCCAGATTGAATGCTCGATTCACCCCTATGGGATGTCCTCTGACACCCGCTGCTATCTGATCCAACCCTGTCTGTGAAACCCAGATGGATGATAACCCTATTTTCCATTCGTCTGGAGGATGGTATGGGATGAAAATGGATCACCTCCCCATGGAGGAGAGCAGGGCTCTGACAGGTCTGTCTCAGTACAGAGAGCGGAGACAGACCTGTCATCCGCCTGCTCAGCGTTGATCACAAGATCGATCTCCCGCTGAGCAAAGCAGAGTCCGCGGGACGAAACGCCCGTGTGAAAGGACCCGAAGTGGTTACAGCAGATATAACACTACAGTCTCTCCTTACATCTGGGTTTCCAGCACTAGTTAAATCAACACTAGTGATGAGCTCAGGTGTGTTCTGACTAGCCCCAGATAATAGCTTCCTGATGGGCTCAGATCCCTAGATACAAGTCAGATTTCTGGCATCCCCTGCAACAAAAATGTCATTTTTGGTGAGATACTCCAAATAGGAGCATGTCTAAAGGGATGCAGGCCCAGCAGCTTTACTTATTAGAGCCCTGCAGCTGCCACAGCTGATTGATAATTATGAAACCACTCCCATTAGACCCACTCAGCACAGAGGCATAGAGGAACAAACCATTATTTCATCAGAATAACAAAAGGTAGGAATCTGCAACAAAGTTTGTTAAAATCCTTGTAATGTACAGAGATCACTCAGAGGGGAATGTTTTTTTCTCAACAAAAGTGGAGTTACCCTTTAAGGTTATGATGAAGCTCAGTCCATCTTTCTCAAGACCAGGGCCGGCGCTCCCGCTAGGCGAACTAGGCAGTGGCCTAGGGCGCACTGCCGCCTAGGGGCGCACTTTGCAGAGTCAGACTCACCTACTGTACAGTGAGTGAGTGACCCAGGCCGTCATCATCATCCGGAGCTGAGCCGCCCGCTGTGCATTCGATCAGACTGTGGCCGCCGCCGCCGCCTGCCTCTCTCTCTCCAGCGTCTCCACAGCGGAAGTTCGGAACATACACAGTGGAGGTTGCTAGAGCCGCTTGGCGTCTCTAGCAACCAGTGACTGACGTGACGTCACTCCTTCCTGCTCGTCCTCCTCGGCTCCTCACCGCTCCCCCTCCCCGGCCCGGCGGCCCAGCCTACTCTGATTTCTCCGATTTCTGCCTCCTCCACACACACACTCTACGATCTCCACGACTCCACCCACTGTCAGCGGCTCAGCACCTGCAGCTGCAGGCAGCACAAATGACGTCACGTGACTGAGGACGAGGAGGACGGCGGACCGAGGAGCGGACTGAAGTGTGCAAGCGAAGAATAGAACATCACTGGTCAGGAATCTCAGAGGATCAGGCACTTAGACTGTGTGCAGTTCTGGGTAAAATCAAAATTTTTAATAAAAACTTGAAGTAACTGACTGTTATGATTCAGAATCATTAATGATTAATTGATATAACACCAGCAGCACTGGACTATTAATTTTTAGAATTATTGTTTAATCTGCACCGTTTATGTAAGATCTTATATTCATATTGCTAAATTGATTTTTATGCATTGTGCACTGTGCACATCATTTGTATGGTCTAACATTTTGTCATCCACATGTTTTCAGTCATAAGTACCCAGGCCATGAGGCCAAGGCCATGCTTGATGGATGATCATAAAAAATATACAAATGCGCTAGTGAAAAAATATATTATATATATAAGCAGCAACTTTCAGTGTAAATTATAAATATATATAATATATTTTTTCACTAGCGCATTTGTATATTTTTTATGATCATCCATCAAGCATGGCCTTGGCCTCATGGCCTGGGTACTTATGACTGAAAACATGTGGATGACAAAATGTTAGACCATACAAATGATGTGCACAGTGCATAAAAATCAATATATCAATATGAATATGAGATCTTACATAAATGTGCAGATTAAACAAAATGACAATAATTCTAAAAATTAATAGTCCAGTTCTGGTGTTATAACAATAAAAAGTGACAGTAGTGAAAAAGTCCCAATTGTGTGTCTGTGGTGATCGTGATTTTTGCGATCACCACACACAATTGGAACTTTTTCACTACTGTCACTTTTTATTGTTATAACACCAGAACTGGACTATTAATTTTTAGAATTATTGTCATTTTGTTTAATCTGCATGTTTATGTAAGATCTCATTTATTGATATATTGATTTTTATCAGATGATGAGGCTGCTGACATCAGTGTTCAATGTCAACATATGTGCTAGCCTAGAACATAATATGGGCACTGCGGTGTGATATGGTCTGGAGACTGGACTGGACACTTTTGGTGTGAATGATTCGAGTACTGCTGGTGTAATTGAATATGGCATGCTGATGTGATGTGTGGGTACCTCCAATCAGAAATGGTCACTTCTGTTGTCATACATGTACCTCTGCTGTGATATGGGCACCATGTGATGTGCAGCACACCACTGGTGTCATATGGGCACCTTTGGTTTGATATAGGCACCAGTGGTGTGATCTGACTACCTCTGGTGTCATATGGGCACTTCTGGTGTTATATGGACTCCTCTGGTATGATATGGGCTCCTCTGATGTGATTTGGGTGCTCCTAGTTTGATATCTGCATCCCTTGTGTGATTGAGGCACCCCTAGTTTTATCTGTGGACGGACCCCTAATGTATTATGGGTATGGCCTTCTCTAGTGGGATATGGGTGCTTCTTATATGATATGTGTGTGTGTACGGTGTACCCCTACTGTGATATAGACTCCTCTGGTGTGATATGGGATCCTCTGGTGCGATATGTGCTTCCCTAATGTAATATGGGCTCCTCTGTTGTACTATGGGCACCTAAGGCCCCTTTCACACTGTCCGCATTCTGTTGAGGACCGTGCTCTGCTCAGTGGGGATCGATCCGCCGATTCCCGCTGAGCCGGCGGATGACAGCTCCGTCTTCGCACTGTGTGCAGAGAGGGAGGTGTCCAGAGCCCCGCTGCTCTCTATGGGAAATCGGATGAGAGCGGACCGCCTGTCCTCTCTCATCCGATCCCATCCGATCTGATCCCCAGGACAGATGGAAAATAGGGTTATCTGATTAAAAAAAATTAAATTGAACTGACGGTAAGAGAAATATTTTTTTTTCCCGGGGGGCGCGGGTGGGGGGGGGCACAAGTAGCTGATCTTGCCTAGGGCGCAAAATCGTCTAGCACCGGCCCTGCTCAAGACACTACAACATGGAAGTGAACAGACTAAAAAACCCAAAGCCAGCCCCACCCACCAACAATACCTCCTAGTGATGACCTCACACAGTGCAAGGGTTAAGAGACACATGCAATGTAGAGGTCCAAGAATGAAAACACAAAGGAGCAAATCACAATGGTTTATTTAAAAAGCGAAATATACAAAATCTTAGCTTAAAGAGAAGCTCCAGGTTTCAACCCCCCAAAAAATATAAAGTCAGACGCTACAAATACTGTAACTACTGGCTTTAATATTAGGGCATTTACCTGTCTGGGCATCCAGTGGTTTCCTCACCCTAGCCTATTCTTCATATGGCTATCTAATGCTGGTGCCACCATCTTGACCAAGGAAAACAAAGTCAAGTGACTAAGGGAAACCAGCAATGAAGCTTCCTATTGTGCATGCGTGAAGTGTGCTGCACTTTGTGAGTGGGGTGCAGTCTTCTGGGATGTGGAAGTTTCCCAGAAGGCTATGGGGGAAGGTGGGGGACCGAAGCTGAGCGATGAAAAGATAATAAAATAAAAATAATTTGCTAGGACAACATAGCAACAAATTAAAAATGACCAGATAGCCACAAAAATATTATATTATACAATATTATATTATAATGAAAAATAAATGAAATCAGCGCACCTGGACTAAAAATTGAGAAAGCTGCTGAACACTCAGGGTCAATAAAACAAATTCCAATAAAGCATAACAAATAAAATAGTGCAGTGCTAACATTTGTACATATACATATCAAGAGTTAAAGAAACGTCCCAAGATGAAGATACAGTGATCATACACATATACAGGCTGTGCTCCACTCCGTGCTTATCCACCACCCAGCCATGCTGTCTTCTCACCTTAGGATTAGCCCCTGTGTTACCAGACAGGCTAATCACACATGAAACTCTCACTCTAATCACAGAGATCCCAGAAAGGAGGACCATGGATCCCAGGCTGCATTGGACCTCCTCCTATGGCAGAAAGGCTTCCATTCACAAGCAGAGTCCATACGTCCATAAAAAATAGAGACCCAAACATAGTGCTTATATCCTTAAAATTATCTTTAATGCTTCTTATTAATAAAAATTACCTTAACAGTCACTATCAACAGTGCACAGGGTGAGCGGTACAGAGTATCGCTGACCGCGATGGATAGCGGGTGACGTCACCTCCTCCTTCGGGGAGGGGCCGGTGACATCACCCGCCATCCATCGCGGTCAGCGATACTCTGTACCGCTCACCCTGTGCACTGTTGATTGATCCTGTTTGCAAAAATCTTTTACAAACTATAAAAAACGTTTTTTTTTTTTTTTTTTTAATTTTTGGTCTTTTTTTCGTTTATTTACCAAAAAAAAAAAACTTGCGGTGGGGATTAAATACCACCAAAATAAAGCTATATTTGTGTGAACAAAATTATGGAAATGTCATAAATGGCATGACTGCACAATTTATCATTTAAAGTGTGACAGTGATGAAAGGTGAAAATTGGCCTGGGCAGGGGGTGAAAGTGCCCAGTAGGCAAGTGGTTAAGCTGGGCTCATTCCCTCAGGCTTTGCATAAGCCACAATCACCGATTCCCAGTGTACCCCAGTAGTTCTGTGTGTCCCTGGTTTCCTAAGAAGATTCCTAGTGTATCCTCAGTGCTTCTTCGAGTCCCTGGCTTCTTATGAGGACTCCTGTTACCCTATACTATTACTATAGTAGCAGGGGAAACCCCACTAATAAACGATCAACCATAACTGTATGACCACTGACAGGTTTAAGCGTTTGTTACCCCAAAAAATAAATAAATAAAGATCCTGTTCCTTTAAAGCATGTAATGCATCACAGTGCTTGTGCTTTGTAATTTGGCTCCCTGTATAACCTGAAATACCAGGCTGATCCTGCCTGGTTCTGCCCTCCCCTATGTAAAACTGACCACGGTTTATCATGACTGCTGAGCCATGACACCGTGGTCAGTGTACGTGTTTCCTTCACCTGCAGCTCTCCTGTCCTCTGTCTCCCTCTGTCCTCCTCCCTCTGCTTTTTGTTCCTGTGTCAGGTGCCCGCCCCCTCCCCTCCTGCTGCTGAAAAACCTTTTAATATCTTCTATAATCCTCTTTTTCCTAATGCTAGGTGCTCCTGTCTCTGTGTTTTATAAAAAAAATGCTAGCTTTACCCAATTTCAGAGCGCCGCTCGGCTGTCACGTGACCAGCCAGCTCTCTCCTTCTCCCTTCTTGACAGACGTCAGTGGGGGAATCTCGGCCCCGCCCGCTGCAGCTGTCAGATGGGGACAGGAGAGAGGCAGCAGGTCAAATGACGGCCGATCGGCACGCTGAAATCAGGTAAACCCAGCATTTTTTTTTATAAAACACAGTGACAGGAGCACCCAGCATTAGGAAAAAAAAGAGGATTATATAATCTTAGCAGTGTGAGTTAACAACCACTTTGAGTAAATAATATTGATTATCTTCTTACAATGGCATTGAAAGTTGGTGGGATATATTAGGCAGCAAGTAAACATGTTGCTCCTGAATTTGATATTTTGAAAGCAGAAAAAATAGGCATCACAGCTTGCTGTGTAGCCAAAGACTGGTCAGGGTGCCCATGCTGACCTGTGTCCCTACAATGGGCACATGGACATCAGAACTGGACTATGGAGCAATGGAAGGTGGCCTGGTCTAACGAATCACATTTTCTTTTACATCATGTGGATGGCTAGGTGCGTGTGCATCAAACATCTGGGGAAGAGATGGCACCAGGATGAAGTATGGGGAGAAGGCAAGCAGACGGAAGGAGTGCGATTCCTTGGGCAAAGTTCTGCTGGGAGACCTTGGGTCCTGCCATTCATGTGGTTGTTACTTGGCACGTAGCACCAACCTAAACATAGCTGCTGACCAAGTACACCACTTCATTGAAACAGTATTTCCTGATGGCTGTGGCCTCTTGCAGCAGGATATTATGTTCTGCTACACTGCAAAAAATGGTGTGAGGAACACAGCAAGGAGTTTGGAGTGTTGACTTTGCCTCCAAATTCTCCAGACCTCAATCCAAAAGAGCATCTGTGGGATATGCTGGAAAAACAAGTCTAATCCATGGAGGCCCTACCTCACAATTTACAGGATTTAAAGACTCTGCTACTGATAGCTCATTGCCAGATACCAAAACATAACTTCAGAGGTCTAGTGGCACCCATGCCACTAGACCTCTAAAGTAAAATGTTTGGCAAAGCATTTTCATATCTGCTTTTATTTCAACTCTAAAGCAAACCTGTGGGTAGAAGCAAAAGACAAAGCTACTATTGGCAAAAAGTAAGCATAAGCCATACAAGGTCTCAGCAACTGGAGCCTCCTGCAGTTTTTTTTCACTTCATCTAATGGAGATTAGACACTACCTTCCCTATAATACAACTACCTTACAGCAGGCATGGACACTATCATACAGAGGCTGACTGTGATTATTCAAAACGACTTCAAGAAAATCATTATTTGCATATTTGGGCAAGGCATGTTCATGGAAGCACTGAGGTTAGAGGTCATTTTCTTTTGCCCACAGGTTAGTTTTACAATACAGAAAAGCTTGAAGAACTCCATTCCCTCAGACCTGTTGCCTTAATCATTTCTTTTTTTTCTCTCATTCTTATAGCGTTGTAGTCAAGCCAAAATAAAAAAAAAAAAAAAAACACATATGTAGCACATATTTGCAATACATGCGCCTTTTCCACGTGTTTTATCTAGGGCTTTTTCTTCTCAGAGAATAGGTGCAGGAACTCCTCCCTTCTTAGTAATTACTCGTTTCTGCCACCTACCCACCTCTGAGCACCACCCCTTGGTTCCACCGCCCTGTACCTCCCCTTTTAGATAATAAGTATTATTTTGTGCTACTAGGTCATTTGTATGGAATTTGATAGACCCCACCCCAGCAACAATAGACACCCCCTATCCTGGCAACAATGGATTCCCCCAGCGACAATGGATCCCCAGCAACAAAGTACCACCCCAGCAACAATTAACCCCCAGCAGCAACATCAGATCTCCCAGCAGCCAGCATCAATAAAACCTCAACGGTAGATCCCTCCCAGCAACAATTGACCCCACAGCATTATAAGACCTCCTGCCAGCAACAATAAATACCCCCTGAAGGTGATTGGCTCAATCCCACCTCTTAATAGTCCCTGACTAAAGTCAAGTCAAATCGGTTCTGTGCAAGGGCGGAGTCTCCGGGAGGAAACCTCTGCCTCTGAAATAAATCAACTAGTCAGAGTCTCATACAAAGGCTTACTCGCCAGTTTATTACGTTTCAAAACTATATATACATGCATCATCAAAAGGGATTGGCCTAGGGTACGATCCTTATAAGGGGGTATAAACTGATCAATTTCAAGCTATAGGGAGCGCTCCATTTACGGAGATTAACTTATTCACTGGATTCTTTTGGTTGAACAAGAAAGCTTAGACATTAATTATCTAAAACTATAGAAAGAGGAATTAGATGGCTACACAATCTACAGGAAACAGATAGAATAATTAGAACATGAGATACGTGCAGAAATCTTTGTTTTAAATGGAGTTTGAACACAGCAAAATATAGATATTACAAAATGGATACAAAATGGATATTAAAGATGGAGGAGCATGTCCAACGCTCCTACACCCCCTACACAAAAAAGATCTCTACCAGCAACAATAGATCCCCAGCAGGCAGCATCATTAGACCCTCCAGCACACCCCAGCACTTCTTGCCATAAAATACATTTAGTGCTGGAGGTGCCGGAACTGCGTTCCCTCGCATTCCTGCTGTAAAAAAGCCCTGGTTTTATCCCTCTAAAGACCATACAAGTACAGAAAAACACCCATTGATCTCCCAGAAATGCACTTAGTTGTTAAAGCAGTAGTAAAGTCCGTTTGTTTACTTTACCAACAGGTAAGCCCATAATGAGGTTTCCTGTACATACAGTGAATATCTCCTAAATATGCACCATTTAGTAGATATTCACATTTGTAGCAGCTGGTGACGTCACATGGGCAATTTGCTTTAAATGGATGGCACCCTTGAGTGTACTGTCCATTCAGGGCGCTGTACTGCGATTGTGGCTCCCGTGCGCATGCGTGGGAATGACATCATGACAGCCCGGCCATTCAGGCAGCCTGAGTGAGAACCTGTAGGATGGGAGAAGATGAAGATGGAAGCACTGTCGGCAGTGACAGCGTGCCTCTGGAGGTATCTACGTTAGAGGAAAGTCTGTCATAATGTCACGATATTAACCTGCAGGGTTTTTTTTTTTCAAGCGTTAACTGCCACTTTAATGTCCTATGTGGGCTGACAACACATCGGATTTTTATAGACTGAGTGGTCTCGGCACTGCACAATTTATTTTCATAAATCTTTGACTCAATCCATCTTACTGTCTTCATCTCTAAAGTATAGACACTTATTGATTGCTAGTACCATGATAAGGATTGGTAGGGATAAATGGACTCTTTGGGATAACAGGACTTGTGTCTGACAAGATCAACAGATGTTTCTTTTTGCACCTATAAAACAAAAAATATGAAAATGCTTTCAGTGGTATATTTAACAGACCAAAATTAATCAAATAAAGCTGGTAATACACAAAGCGAATTTCACCCAGTTCCTGATGAACTGGCCAAAATTCACATAGCGGGTGACCCTATCAGCTGCCCTGGAATCCTTCAATTAAAAAATCATTGGGGATTGGGTGGAAAATTGGCAGCCAAACAGTGGCTGCATCCAACCTGATGCAGTCACCGCTTGGGCTCTTTTACACAGGCATTCCTGGCCGCCTATCAGCCTCACTCAAAGTTGTTAATATAGGGAACAGATGGAGGTGTTCACACTGCAGCGTTAGCATTGCCTTGCGTCATGACAAGGCAAAAGTAACACTGCCTCCGAAGTTCAGGGAGGAGCCTGACATAACATGTCTATGCAACACAGCCAAAATGCTCATTAACTGCTTCAGGTACGCCCTATAGCAGTTTTACAGCTGAAATTCCGTCTCTTCACCTTGTAATAGCAGCTCACACAGTATAATAAAACACTGGCTAGGCACACAGTTACCCTTTGGTCACCCCTGATGTAAACCCCCTCCAAGTGTGTATCATTAGTACAGTGACAGTGCATATTTTTAGCACTGATTAATGTCACTGGTCCACAAAAAGTGTCAGTTAGTGTCAGAATGTACGCCGCAATATAGCCATTACTAGTAAAAATAAAAATAAAATATCCCATAGTTTGTAGCCGCTATAACCAATCGCGATCACTCCCCATGGAGAGAGAACGACGATCTGCTATTGTAAACACAGCAGACCATTGTTCTCTCTGGAATATACACAGAGCGCCTGTGATCCTCCTATCTAGGATCACAGGTCTCTAGGTTGATTTCACAATTCCCTTCCCCCACAGTTAGAAAACACTCCCCTAGGCTCACACTTAACCCTTTGATCACCACTGGGTTAACCCCTTCCCTGCCAGTGTCATTACAGTAACAGTGCATATTTTTTAGCACTGATTACTGTAGTAATGTCACTGGTCCCCCCAAAAGTGTCAAAAATGTCAGTTAGGGGTCCGATCTGTCCACCGCAACCTTGAAATCCCGCTAAAAATCGCAGGTCACCGTCATTACTAGTAAAAAAAATAAAAATTACATAAATCTTTCCCCTAGTTTGTAGACGCGATAACGTTTGCGCAAACCAACGCTTATTGGGATTTTTTTTTTACCAAAAATATGTAGCAGAATACAAATTGTCTCAAAAGGATGAAAAATTTTATTTTTAATTTTTTTGGGGGGAATGTTATATATCAGAATAGTGAAAAATTTTGTTTTTATTTCCAAATTGTCGCTCTTTTTTTGTTTATGGCACAATAAATAAAAATCGCACAGGTGATCAAATACCACCAAAAGAAAGCCCTGTTTGTGGGAAAAAAAGGACGTCAAATTCGTTTGGGTACAGCGTCGCATGACTGCGCAATTTTCCGTTAAAATCACACAGTGCCGAATCGCAAAATAGGCCCTGGTCAGGAAGGGGGTAAAATCTTCCGGGGCTTAAGTGGTTAGGGAGTAATTAAAGTCACTTAGTGCTTTATGTGCATTATATTAGCCCCAGAACCTATGTAATGAATATGCGTCCTTGTTTAAAGGGATGGTGTGGCAACCCTAGTATGAGCAGCTTTAGAGAAGTTCATGGTTAGGATTTATAGACTTAAAGCCCCAGCGTTATTCCTACTGGGTGGTACAAAGGGTTCGAAATGAGCAAGAGGCTATTCAAGAGATGTTAGAAAAAAAAACAGCTGCTGCTTTTTCCAAGTAGGAGTAAAATGTGTTTTTTAGGGCCAATGTAACAGAACTGTCCTACCACAGTATGGCAATAAACAGATAAATAGAGACAGCTCTCCATATTCATATTGGAGAAACACCTATAGCCGTGGAGTTGGAACCACAGGTGCACTGCTGGTATCCATAATAGGAGGAACATGTGCACATCAAAGAGCACAAACAAACAGATGATTAAATGTAATTAATGTTAATGGTCACAATCACTTTCTGTCCGTGTAGGCCATTTATTAGAAAGAGTTGCTGCTTCAGCCAGTTCTGTTTCCCAGGGGAGGTTTAGGGTTAAGATGTGTGACTGCACCTGTTAGAAGCTCCCATCCGTCTTATAATGGCACATTACAGCCCAGTCAGTGTCCTGTGGAACTGCTCATACATGGCTATTTATTGCCACCAGCTGCACACTAAATAAATAGGTTGTTTAACACCCAGCAAAATCCCTCCACAGCAAGCCAGAGCTTCCGACTGTTAGCACATTTCCCTGTATGCACTCCGCTGGCCTCCTACAACATATGATTTACAGTTTATATGTGTGGCTGTTGGAATGATCCTGCCATGGAACAAGGTCTGTAATGCACAAATCGAATTATGGCTCATGTACAAAACTTTGCAAAGTAGATCTAAGACCCAGAACAACTCAGGAGATTTTTAGCTCTCATTATTCTTGGGCAGTTTAAAGCAAAAGCTAGCATTGCACTTATGAAAGATTGTGCAATGTAACATTGCAAATAAGTGTATAGAAATGTGGTGCATTTATTTCAATATATATATATATATATATACAATAGATGCAAATGTAATGTTGGCTAGCTATACTTACAGAGTAGTAAAAAATGTCCTTGAAGAAGACAAATTTGACTGTTGAAACGCGTTGGAATTCCCAGCATATTTGTAGCATTCACCACAACAGAAAGTGTGGTATGAATGAAGGATTCCTACAATTAGCTGGAATTACCACTATGGGCTAAGTCACTTTACATAGAATGCAATATGGTGGGCTATATGGGCCCTAGAATTTATTGAGGTCATACATCCTTTTATACATTTTTTAGACTTTTCTTTTTTTTTCCCAAAAAGTTTTGACTTTTATGATCAAGATTTGTTCTTTTAATACGCAATTGAATAAAATGTAAACCTTTTTATAATTATAGTTTTTCTTTATTGAAATGAATAACTGCCTGTACAATCCCACAAAAGAGAGGACAAAAAAACTTTATGAGCGTTGCACTTATTGCCATGGGTAACATATCAGGTTTAGCCCAGTTTCCATAGAATACACCAATGTGGAAAGGAAAGTTTGACGCTGATTGTGGCAATAAATCAACTTTCAATTTTTCTTTTTTTAGACTGCTCTGTAAATGAACACAACTGGTGTCCCAAAGGCTGTGTAATGTTCACCTTTTTTTTCTGAATTCCATCTCCCCTATGTACCATTATAGCATTAAAGGGTAACTCCACTTTTGTGGGGAAAAAAATCAGCAAATAAAGAAAAAACAATATAGCGTATACAATTGCGACACAAATCATATTGCAATTGAATGTTATTAAAAATTATCTTTCCTTTTCAATCTGGAGCTGTTGTAATTTTCTGAAAATGCAATGCAATATGGCTACCTGGAGCTGTTCTGTACACAGAATGTGTCCTGACCACACCCCAGACACATCATTTCCTGCTTGTGTGATTGGCTCACCAATTTTCCCAGAAGTCTGCACTAAGATGCAAGTCAGATTTCTGGCATCCCCTACAACAAAAATGTCATTTTTGGTGAGATACTCCCAATAGGAACAGGACTAAAGGGATACAGGCCCAGCAGATTTCCTCATTAGAGCCCTGCAGCTGCAACAGCTGATAGATAATTATGAAACCACTCCCATTAGACCCACTCAGAAGAGAGGCACAGAGGAACAAACAGGGGTTTCTTCAGAAAAATAAAAAGGTAGGAATCTGCAACAAAGTTTGTTAAAATCTCTGCAATGTACAGAGATCACCCAGAGGGGAATGTTTTTTTTTCAACAAAAGTGGATTTACACTTTAACCAGTTGCTGACCAGCCGCCGTAGTTTTACGTCAGCTAAAAATCGCTGATCGCCGCCATTACTAGTAAAAAAATAAATAAATAAAAAAATGACATATATCAATCCCCTAGTTTTTAGACGCGATAACTTTTTCGCAAAGCAATTAATATACACTTATTGGGATTTTTTTTTTTTTTTATCAAAAGCATGAAAAAATGTGGTTTTTACATTTTTTTAATTGGGAATGTTTATAGCAGAAAGTAAAAAATGTTGTTTTGTTTTTTTTTCAGAATTGTCGCTCTTTTTTTGTTTATAGCGCAAAAAGTAAAACACACAGAGGTGGAAACCCCCCCCCCCCCCCCCCGCCGATCTTGCCTGCCCCTTCCTATATTTTTGACTAGGTGAGAATTGCATCAGCACTGCTTTAAAAGCCTCCTGAGATATCTACGTCAGATAATCAAGTGGTATTGGTTTACACCCTGTGGCTGGAGGAGGGTGGACTCAGTGACTTGCCCTCAGGAGGACAGTTTCTGAACCCAGAATAGACAGCCAGCTGCCGACCATGTCAGGACTAGAGATGGGCCAAACAACCCCCAGTTCGTTTTGCGCCAGAACTCTCGAAAGTTCAGAGCCGAATAATGAACCCCATTGAAGTCTATGGGACCCTAACTGGAAAAATAAAAAGTGCCCATTTTGAGTGCTTAGATGCAAGTGTTTGGGCACTTTAAACTGACGCATCTGTACCATATATAGAACCTGCTGCAGCAGAAATTACATTTATAAAGGCAAAAAAATGAAATTTTCCCTGCAAGCTTTCTTTATTTTATAAACAACAGCTTGGGGAGCCAGTCTGTATGATGAGGCCACAATTTAGTGCAATGAGAACAAGGTTAGGGATTTCTTTGGATAAATTCTGGTGTCTGTTTCGCAGATTTTGGATAGAATTAACGGGTGCAGAAAAACTGGGCTTTGGTGGTGGCTTCACACCGCAACCCTATAGAGGTACTCTTGATGAAAGCAAGAAGATAAAAGGGGGCACATTATGTGGCCACTTGTGTGGCATTGTGGCCACCCCTAGCAGCATTAGGTTAGATAGATAAGGGGGATAAGCTATGCAGGATTAGGCTTTTATGGGGTTAAATTATACCTGTGCACTGCAGCAGGTGTCAGCCAATAGGGGTATGAGGAAGGTTCCTGCAGGTATAGCAGAGGCTATAGAAGCTTGGTCCGGTCTGGAGTGCTTCCTTTTGCACCGAAAAGCAAGAAGAAGAAAGTTCAAGAAGAAGACAGTTCAGCATAAGAAAATAAGAGGAACTTTCTGCGTACCTTGCTGGCATGGAGGCCCTTCTGAAGCAGCTTATAGAGAATGTGGAGGGCGCAGGGGGAGAAGCCTGGCTGCGGCATTGCCTGAATATCCCTGGGACTGTGGAGCATGGTGCCGAAGATGTCCGCCCCCACCCCTCACAGACGAGTGTGTATGCAGAGCGGCCGGCGGACAGTCCAGGCCGGGAGACAAGAGCGAGGAGAAGCCGGGCCCCTGAGCGGGAGAAGACGCTGGAAGAGCCGGCTCGAGTGACTGCAGGAGAGCCGCCGTGCGGTGTCACGGCGGTGAAGACAGCCCAGGCACGCCTGCGCCGTGCCTCCAAGAGAAGAAGACGAGCCTCCCCGTCTCCAAGAAAGGGCAGTGGAGGGCGGGCCGAAGGCTTCCAGGCAGGCTCAGAACAGGAGAGAGGGCGGCTGCCTTCTCCACCTAAGGCTATCCCAGTAAATGTACAGGCGACCCCTGCTGGGGGCATGGCCACATTACAGCAAAGGATTCCAGGAGCAGCTAGTGATATACTGGGTGATGCTGAACAGCAGGCAGTGCTGCCCCCAGTGGGTGAGTTAAGTAATGCGCACAATTTGTCTGTTCTAATTAACTCTTTGTCGTCTTTGGTAAATTCTTTTGCTCAAATTGCTCCTGTTGTAGCTCCTAATGTGTCTGTCAAGCAGCCTATTTCTCCTTCTATGTTTGTTCAGCAGCAATTGAGCTGTGAGCCTAATTTTTCTCCTGCTGTATCTACTGTCCCCTTTCCTTCTGCTGACAATCTGTTACAGGGGAGTGCTGATATATTAAAAGATGCTAATATATTGCCTTTACATGCATCGTCGGTGGTGGGTAGCGGTGTTCCGGAGGTGTGCATGAAGGGCGCGATGCCCTGCGAAGTGTCACCTTTGGGCTAACATCTGAGTTTGGGGGTCAAGGAGAAGATCTGGAAGGGAGAGTTCATTGACATATTGTCATTTTTGCCCGCTCACAAAGAGCTGTCGGGCTAAGTCGGATAGGAGGGAAAAAGAGCAGGATGAGGAACGGCGCAGGGGGGCCCCCAGATCACTCCATAATTGGCTACAAGTGTTTTGCATATTCGCTGGTGTAATGGCTGAGAAGCACCCCGAGAAGTGCGGGGGCTTGTTTCAGCATCCGGACCATATCTTGGAGGCTTATAAGAGCTTCGGGGGGTTGGGTTGGTACTATTATGACGAGTCGTTTCGTCAAAAACTGTCAGTCCATTCCTCTTTACAGTGGGGTATGAAAGATGTTGGCCTTTGGCTGAACCTGATTGCCCCCCAGAGGCAGAATTCTACTAGGCCAGTGACATTGACTACTCAGAATGCAGCTTATCGCAAGGGTTGCTGTTTCGCATTCAATGAAAGCCAGTGTCGCTGGAATGCGGCTTGCCGATATAAGTACGAGTGTTCGTTTTGTTCGGGGACGCATCCAGCGACTAAATGCTTTAGAAAAAATGTTAATTTAGGGGCTAGCCAGTCACAGAAGGATATTTTTCCAAAAAGCCTGCACGCCTGTGAGGCTGGAAAGAATGCGTCCGTGGTTGGACAGATACCCAAACAGGGAGAGGGCTCGTTTTCTCACTGAAGGCTTTGAGGATGGTTTTCCTCTGCCTTCATTTACCGGGGAAGGGTGCCTGGAGGTTAATAATTTAAAATCGGTTGAAAATTTTCCACAGGTGGTTCGGGACAAGATTATTAAGGAGAATGAGCTGGGACGGGTGGCTGGTCCTTTTGAGCATCCGCCTTTTGATAGGTTTCGTATCTCTCCACTAGGGGTGGTTCCCAAAAAAGAGACGGATGAATTCCGTGTTATACATCACCTCTCCTATCCCAAGGGAAGTTCATTGAATGATGATATAGATGGGGAGCTGTGTTCGGTGTCTTATGCCACGTTCGAGGAAGCCATCGCTAAGATAAAGAATTTTGGTCAGGGTGCGTTGCTAGCGAAGGCGGATATAAAGTCCGCTTTTCGGCTGTTACCGGTATCCCCTTTGGCATTTAATTCTTTGGGTTTTCAGCTGGATGGTTTGTTTTTCTTCGATAAAAGCCTCCCTATGGGATGTTCATTGTCCTGCTCTTACTTTGAGGCCTTTTCGTCCTTTTTACACTGGGTGGTATCTGTTAAGTCGGGTAGTGCAGGTGTTCTGCATTACCTGGACGACTTCTTGTTCATGGGTCCACCAGACTCTGAGGATTGCTTTAACTTGCTCCAGGTGTTTAGAGAGGTGGCTGAGGATTTTGGGGTTCCTTTGGCGGAAGAAAAGACTTTCTTTAGGGTTCTTAATGAGCTCAGCCAGGTGATTGCCAGACCATTATTCTTGATCTTTAAGGATAGTTTACAGACGGGTATGGTGCCAGCTGATTGGAAAAAAGCCAACGTGGTACCAATATTTAAAAAGGGGCCGAGATATATCCCAGGTAACTATAGGCCGGTCAGCCTAACATCTGTAGTCTGCAAAATTTTGGAGGGGATGATAAGGGACCACATACAAGACTTTAGTAATGAAAATGGTATTATAAGTAGAAATCAGCATGGATTCATGAAAAATCGTTCGTGCCAAACCAATCTGTTAACCTTCTACGATGAAGTGAGCTGCCACCTAGATAAAGGTAAGCCTGTGGATGTGGTGTATCTGGACTTTGCAAAGGCCTTTGACACCGTTCCTCACAAACGCTTACTGTACAAACTAAGGAAGGTAGGTATGGATCATAAGGTGAGTACCTGGATAGAGACCTGGCTCCAGGGGAGAGTACAGAGGGTGGTGATTAATGGGGAGTACTCGGATTGGGCGGGTGTGGAAAGTGGGGTCCCCCAGGGTTCTGTCCTGGGACCAATCCTGTTTAATTTATTCATAAATGATCTAGAGGAGGGGATATCTAGTACAATCTCAGTATTTGCAGATGATACTAAATTAGGCATGCCAATATCTTCTATGCAGGATGTGGAAATCTTGCAAGCAGACCTGAACAAAATAACGGGGTGGGCAACCACATGGCAGATGAGGTTTAATGTAGAAAAATGTAAAGTAATGCACTTGGGTGCCAGAAACCAGAAAGCAAGCTATTCACTAGGGGGTGAACCTCTGGGTGAGTCTAGGATGGAAAAGGACTTGGGGGTACTGGTAGACAACAGGCTTGGCAGTGGCATGCAATGCCAAGCCGCCGCAAGCAAAGCCAACAGAATACTGGGATGTATAAAAAAGGGGATTCACTCCAGAAATAAAGAGATTATTCTCCCGCTCTACAAGACTCTGGTCCGGCCACATCTGGAGTATGCTGTCCAGTTCTGGGCACCGGTCCGCAGGAAGGATGTGCTGGAACTGGAGAAAGTCCAGAGGAGGGCAACAAAAATAATTAGGGGGAATGGAGGACATCGGCTATGAGGAAAGACTACAAGCACTGAACCTATTCTCTCTGGAGAAGAGACGATTGAGGGGGGATATGATATCAATGTACAAATACTGTACTGGCGACCCTAGCATAAGGAACAAACTATTCAGAGAAAGGGAATACAATAAGACACGTGGCCACTCACTAAAACTTGAGGAAAGGCGGTTTAACCTTAAAGTGCGTAAGGGGTTCTTCACTGTAAGAGCGGTAAGGATGTGGAATTCTCTTCCACAAGCAGTCGTATCAGCGGGGAGCATAGATAGTTTCAAAAAACTATTAGATGTACACCTTAAAGACCACAACATACAGGGGTACACAATGTACGGTTAAAAGCAAACACACACACGCATCATGGGTTGAACTGGATGGACTTGTGTCTTTTTTCAACCTCACTAACTATGTAACTATGTAACTATGTAACTTGCTTGCCCGCTACGGAGATAATTTTTTTTAGGAATTCACATTGATACGAACCGTATGGAGTTCTGCTTGCTGGCGGATAAGGTGGTGAAATTGAGATCTCTGGTGAGGTTTTTTATGTCCAGGAAAAAGGTCATCCTAAAAGAAATGCAATTGTTCCTTGGTTTGCTGGCGTTCGCGTGCAGAATTATGCCTATTGGCAGGGTCTTTTCAAGGCATCTTTACCTGTCTACTTCGGGTTTGAAGTCCCCTTTTTCGCATATTAGGTTGACCAGTGAGCTGAAGGATGATTTGTTGGTTTGGTCGGAATTTTTCAACGTTTTCAATGGTCGTTCCTTTTTCCAAGCGGATTTTATTCTTGCCCCGGATTTTCGTTTGTTCACCGATGCGGCGGGTTCTAAAGGCTTTGGGGCCATATGGCAGACACATTGGTGTTGTGCAGAATGGCCTGAGTCATGGAAGAGTGGAAAGCTGATGAAAAATGTGGTCCTGTTAGAGCTTTTCCAATTCTTGTGGCTTTGGAACTGTGGGGAGAGCGCTTCGCGAATAGGCGGATTTTGGTGGAAACTGATAATAAAGGGGTCTTGTTCGCGGTGAACTGCCTATCCTCCAAATCAATATTTGTGATTAGAGTGCTGAGAAGGGTGGTTCTGTTGTGTTTACAGCTCAATATTTGGCTTAAGGCTAAACACACCCCGGGTGTCCTGAATAATCTGACCAACGCCTTATCTCAGTTTCAGATGGACCACTTTTGCCAACTGCTGCCGGAGGCGGACGAGGAGGGTACCGAAATTCCAAGCCAGGTTTGGACAGTGGTTGGGATCTAGTCGAGAGATCGATAGTGGGATCTGTGGCCCAGAGAACCTGGGCGAGCTATTCCGCTGCCTGGAGGAGCTGGTTGTCTTTCATGGAAGCAAAGGGTCGGATGGATGGTCGTCCGGAGGAGAGTTTTGTTTTGGAGTTTGTAGCGTCGTTAATGCAGTGGAAACTGTCTTACAGTTATGTGAGAAAGACACTTGCGGGCATTTCTTTTTTCTGCCGCTTGAAAGGCTTTCCGGCATGCACGACATATTTTTCAGTACAGCAGGTATTGAAGGGATACAGGAGGGCAGTGGCGGTGGTCGATAGCAGGAGACCTATATCGCTTGAGTTATTGGTGGATATTTGCGGTGCGACCTCGACGGTGTGTTACTCTGCTTACGAGGCACTTTAGAACGGCCTTTGTATTGGCTTTCTTTGGGGCCCTCCGCATCTCTGAGCTGCTACCCTTATCGAGGAAGGCAGATGGAGGCCTTCTGTACGATCATGTGGTAGTGAGCCGGGAAGGGGTTCATATTTGGTTATGTCGCTCAAAGGCGGACGTTATGGGAAGGGGTGTGGGAATTGCCCTCAAGGCCCAAAATATGGGGGAAGTGTGCCCTTTATTAACGGTCAAAATTTTTTTGGAAGTGATACCTAATAGTGGTGGACGTTTTTTGATTCACCAAGACTCCGCCCCGCTCACAAAATACCAGTTTGATTTCGTACTGCATAATTGCTTAGAAAGGCTGGGTTTACAGAATTTTAAGTTTTCATCCCATTCCTTCAGGATAGGGGTAGCATCTGAGGCAGCTAGGAAGGGATTTTCAGACACGGTAATACAAAATATGGGAAGGTGGAAATCTAAATGTTTCAAATTATATGTGAGACCTAATTTGTTTCTTTGAATTCCCCAGGTTGTCAGCGAACAGTATGGATATTAGGTCATTCATTCATTTATTGGGCGAGGAAGAGAGCTGCACAGCGTACATACAGTACGAATTTAGCACTACCTCCGGATTTTCAGTTATTTTGGAAAGGAATTAGAGGCCTGCAATGGTATCAATTATATTTTCACCTGTCTAGGTTGTTTCAAGTTTGGCCTCCTCCATCCATAGTGGTAATTCATGCTGGGGGTAATGACCTGGGTAATGTTAGGACTTTGGACTTATTATTCAGGATAAAAAGTGATTTGCATTTGTTTTCTCTCTCTTCTCCTGGGACGGTGATGGTCTTTTCCAAAATAGTTCCTCGGCTTCCTTGGCTTTCCTCATCACAGAGGAAGGTTAGGGAAAAAATGAGGAAGAGGGTGAATAGGGCCATGGAGAAGTTTATGCCGTCCATTGGCGGCTTGTCCTATACGCATGTAGATCTGGAGGTGGGTTTCAAGGGCTATATCGTCAGGATGGCATCCACCTTTCGGATGTGGGAATTGACATATTTAACCTCGGACTGCAGTATAGCATTGAAAGGGCCGCGGTGGTGGGGCAGGGCCGTCCTTGATGCTCAAGCCCGGCTGGTGGGGACATTGTATTTTCATAATGGTAATTTATTGTTTATGGTTGCTCGAGTTCTTTAACTGAGCAATTAAAAGTTATTACGGTATTTGAGTGGTTGTTTACAAACAGTTAAATATTTATGATTTAAGTTATATTAAACCAATAAAGTGTGCCGCTGCCTTTTCTTGCCAAACTGTGAGTCAGTGCTATTATTTAGTAGGTTAAGCTAGTCTTGCGGGAGTGTGGCCTACAATTCCATATAAAAGGGGGCACATTATGTGGCCACTTGTGTGGAATTGTGGCCACCCCTAGCAGCATTAGGTTAGATAGATAAGGGGGATAAGCTATGCAGGATTAGGCTTTTATGGGGTTAAATTATACCTGTGCACTGCAGCAGGTGTCAGCCAATAGGGGTATGAGGAAGGTTCCTGCAGGTATAGCAGAGGCTATATAAGCTTGGTCTGGTCTGGAGTGCTTCCTTTTGCACCGAAGAGCAAGAAGAAGAAAGTTCCCCACCCTCCCTCCCTTTGTCGCGAGCACCTTTGTGTGGTTGGGTCACCCTGGTATCCTAGGGGGGACATTGTATTTTCATAATGGTAATTTATTGTTTATGGTTGCTCGAGTTCTTTAACTGAGCAATTAAAAGTTATTACGGTATTTGAGTGGTTGTTTACAAACAGTTAAATATTTATGATTTAAGTTATATTAAACCAATAAAGTGTGCCGCTGCCTTTTCTTGCCAAACTGTGAGTCAGTGCTATTATTTAGTAGGTTAAGCTAGTCTTGTGGGAGTGTGGCCTACAATTCCATTAGCTTTCCTGTCAAAAATTGAAATGATATGCCCCGGTCAAACAGTAGTGGAAAAATTGGGCTTTGGGTTTTGGTGGTGGACAAGGAGGCAGAATAAGCCACTCTGGCAGCTGCAGTGGACTGCGCACTAGTCTCTGCTTGAGTGATGAAGGATGGTTTAGTAAGCCACCTCCTCTGCATGCTGTGGCTGGATTGCATGGGCAACATCACTAAACAGAGAAAATGATGCCCTGCCTGAGGACGAACCACGCTCACCTTTGCCTGTGGACACATACACTGCTGGCCCCCTCACAGTGCCATGGGAATGTTTATCTCTCTTTGTTGGCCTCCCTGAAAGAATTGGGGGGGGGGGGATTTTGGAAGGCTTATTATCGAAATGTAATAGAGACGGTGAAATGTGTACTTTATGCATTTTAATCAATGGAAAGTG
This sequence comes from Pelophylax lessonae, assembly GCF_965119305.1. Classification (NCBI taxonomy): domain Eukaryota; kingdom Metazoa; phylum Chordata; class Amphibia; order Anura; family Ranidae; genus Pelophylax; species Pelophylax lessonae. The sequence continues at coordinate 106,876,622 of NC_138780.1, forward strand.
GTGTTTGGTGCACTTTAACTTGAGTACTTACTACACAGACACTCTCCGCTGACATACTACAATATACTGCAGTAAAACTGCACTGACGTACTTCAATATACTGCTGTTAAAGTGCACTATCGCACCTCATAATCCTGCCCTAAAAGTGCACTAACGCGCTTCAATATGCTGCAATAAAAGTGCACTAACGCACTTCAATATACTGCAGTAAACATGCACTAACGCACTTCAATATTCTGCCGTAAAAGTTCTCTAACGCACCTCAATATACTGCCCCTAATAGTGCACTAACGCATTTCAATATACTGCAGTAAATGTGCTTTACTGCACTTCAATATGCTGCTGTAAAAACGCACTTCAATATACTGCAGTAAAACTGCCCTGATGCACTACTATATATGCAGTAAAACTGCCCTGACACACTAAACTCTCACAACAGTAAAAACGAACAGTCACACTACACTTACACTGCACTATCACTATATTCACACTACACTGATCATTTACAGTCGCAATAGAATCACTATAGCACACTATCTCGCTAGCAGTGGCGGCTGGTGCATATGGGGCGCTGCCCCCCATCTAGGAAGGAACCTTTTATAGTGTGGGGTGGGGCTTTGAGCAATGAGCCAAGATTGGAGAGAGTCATTGTGTCTGTATTCAATCATGGCTCTGACAGTGCTTCCGCCAATCAGGGCTTCCACACAGTGCATTGTGGGACATTCATCAGACTGAACAAACGGTCGAACACCCCGACAATTCGGGTGTTCGCCGAACGGGGGAACAGCCAATGTTCAGACCGAACTTATGCTCGGGCTGAACCATTCGCCCAACACTAGTCAAGACAGAGGATGGGAACAAGACTTGGCATGTGGTAGCTGATCGGTAGATCACAGCAGAATTCACTGAGCAGGTCAGTATGTGAAGGTAGTAGGTCAGGATATCCCAGCAAATCAGGTAAGATAAAGTTAAAAGCAAAATGAAAGAATATGTTAGCCCAGAATTTCATAATAGGACCCCTATCAGGTTTTGATTGTTGTATGTGTCCCACCTAGGACAGACACCCTCTCTATTTGTCCTGGTGGCCATTGTCAATGGGACTGAAAGTGTTTGAAATCCAAAATTTTGAGTTTTTACCAGAACAGGAAGAGAGGGGAAATCTTCCAAAATGGACACCAGTTTTAATAAAAACTGTCTGTGAGGGCATTTCCCTTACTTTGGAGAGATGTCCTCAAATTATGCATTACATTGTCTGAAATTCAATGCTATGCAAAAACAAAATCAAGAATATGCAGCCTGCTACTAATTCTTAACAGTACCAATTCTGGTGACATCAATCAGTCTTTGGTATTTGAAGACCTGCATCCACCACTGAAATCGTCAACATCCAACACATCCGGGTTTTTCCCGATGCCTGCCCCTCCATCAACCACAATGTCAGTAGTGTATCTTTCAGATTTCAATAGGCACATTAGTGATATTGTGTCTGGCGGATTTAAGCACACAGCTGGGAAATGCAAGCATCTGACACACCCGGATGTGTTGAAAACTAAAGATCCCAGTGAGGTGTGTAGCTCTGTAAAAGAGCAAAGACTGGAGACACCAACATTGGTACTGGTAAGTATTGTTAATGTACCTTTCCAAGCTGCCTTTTTTTACATTTGTTTATTTTAACAGCAGTGCCAACTAAGCGTTCACCCAAAGCAAAAAAATTTAGTTTTTGATAGACAAGGGAAATTTGTTTCCCTGCTAGTGAGATGTAGCCTCTCCATGTGTTCTGGTGGCTATTGGTAACTGATGAGAAATCTAAAATTTTACAATTGTCACTGGAACAAGCGGTGAGTGGGATTTTTTCATTCCAGACACTTATTCTGGTGACAGCTGCCTACAAAGGGACTTCTACCTTTGGAGAGGATTCCTCACATTTCTTGCTGTGTCTTCAGGGTAGGAAGTGCTTGTTTACAATATCATTCTGTAGCTACTTGTTAATGTCTTATTTTACTAGCTAATCAGCCAAAGATGGGAAGTTCCATATTTGTACCCATGTTAACATTTTATGCTTCCGCTTTTGATGTGATGGTGGGAACAGGAGGGATCTGTGGTCTCCATAGGAGGGTACTTCCTTGCAAAGGTCCAAGAATATCACATTACACACCAGTGACATGGATGCCAATGTAGAATAAATTCTCTTATAACTTAGATAAACATTATTAATCAGGGGACCCATCTGAGCATTTGCAATAAAAGTAGATTGTATATAACAAAAGAAAAAAAAAAACATAGGAGGAATACAGGGTGGGGAAGTGACAGGGACACAGGTGCTAAATGTTTAACGTTGCTTAGCTCTGATACAGCATCAGATGTCAGACATGCTCTGACCTCATCTTTATGTCAGTGACATGCCGATACTTATTACTATACCAGATGATGGCCTAGCTTTCATCTTCAAGGAACATCCCAGAGATAGCACTGGCAGGATAGAGTTACATCTGCATTAGAACTCAACCAAAGTTCCCTGATTCACCTGTTAAAGTAGAAACTTGCATCCTAATTGGAAATGAGGTTCTGTGTCGGCACATCTGGACTAAACCATGTGTGTCTAACACTTAAAGAAGGCCTTTCACCAGGTCAGATGTAGTGTTTGTTTTTGCTTCATTTTACTGTACCTAGTATATTGTGTAGCCAAGTGAACCTTGTCTTTATGATCTTACTGACAGTATGGGGTTTGAATATGGAAAAGATATTTAGAAATGATAGTACATGTGGAGCTAACCCATTCAGCATGGTTACTGCATAACCTTGCCTTCCCCTAGCATCATATTATTGTAAAGAAACTATTAGTAATACATTATTACAATATAGAATCTCTGAAAGCATAGCTGCCTAACTGACTGATGTCCCGGGGTTTCTTTGTCCCGGGGGCAAACCCAAAAAATGAACAATGTCTCGGGCAGCAGCAGCATCGTAAAACCTAAAAAATCTCTCTGTTTAACCCGTATGTTACAGCATTGGGGGTAAAACACGCAAGTTAAACAGAGAGATTTCTCAGATCCTCTCCCTGCCTCCCCCTTTCCAATGAATTAACATGTGGGGAGGTCATGCTTGCCTTTCAGTGATTGGCCGGGACTTGGGGAGGAGAAGTGGCCAGCCTTGGAGAGGTAAAGATGAACATGGCAGCCTGATCAGAGCTCAACTGTCGCATGTGTGCATCCAAGCAGGGACAGACACACACACACACACACCACACACACACCACACACACACCACACCCACACACACACACACACACACTCTGTACTGAGCAAACTGCACAGATCTGTGTAATGTACTTAATTCACTGACATCCCTCAACCATACACAGAATATTGTACACATTCATGGCCATGGGAGAAGCTTCTGCTATCAGCTGTGTCCTTTGTCTCTGACCATCTCTTGTATCATGTCTGCAGTCTCTGACCATCTCTTGTATCATGTCCGCAGTCTCTGACCATCTCTTGTATCATGTCCGCAGTCTCTGACCATCTCTTGTATCATGTCCGCAGTCTCTGACCATCTCTTGTATCATGTCCGCAGTCTCTGACCATCTCTTGTGTCATGTCCGCAGTCACTGACCCTCTCTTGTATCATGTCCGCAGTCTCTGACCATCTCTTGTATCATGTCTGCAGTCTCTGACCCCATCTCTTGTATCATGTCCGCAGTCTCTGACCATCTCTTGTATCATGTCCGCAGTCTCTGACCATCTCTTTTATCATGTCCGCAGTCTCTGACCATCTCTTGTATCATGTCCGCAGTCTCTGACCATCTCTTGTGTCATGTCCGCAGTCACTGACCATCTCTTGTATCATGTCCGCAGTCTCTGACCATCTCTTGTATCATGTCTGCAGTCTCTGACCCCATCTCTTGTATCATGTCCGCAGCCTCTGACCATCTCTTGTATCATGTTCGCAGTCTCTGACCATCTCTTGTATCATGTCCGCAGTCTCTGACCATCTCTTGTATCATGTCCGCAGTCTCTGACCATCTCTTGTGTCATGTCCGCAGTCTCTGACCATCTCTTGTGTCATGTCCGCAGTCTCTGACCATCTCTTGTGTCATGTCCGCGGTCACTAAACATCTCTTGTATCATGTCCGCAGTCTCTGACCATCTCTTGTATCATGTCCGCAGTCTCTAACCATCTCTTGTATCATGTCCGCAGTCTCTGATCATCTCTTCTATCATGTCTGCAGTCTCTGACCATCTCTTGTATCATGTCTGCAGTCTCTGACCATCTCTTGTATCATGTCCGCAGTCTCTAACCATCTCTTGTATCATGTCCGCAGTCTCTGATCATCTCTTCTATCATGTCCGCAGTCTTTGACCATCTCTTGTATCATGTCCGCAGCCTCCGACCATCTCTTATATCATGTCCGCAGCCTCTGACTATCTCTTGTATCATGTCTGCAGTCTCTGACCATCACTTGTATCATGTCTGCAGTCTCTGACCATCTCTTGTATCATGATTGCAGCCTTTGACTATCTATTGTATCATGTCTGCACTCTCTCTCTTTCTCTCTCTCTCTCTCTCTCTCCCTTTCTCTCTCTATCCCTCTCTTCTTTCTCCCTATGCCCATGTTTCACCTCAGTGTGCTATGAGTGCTGCATTTTTCTATTACGCTTACAAATGAATTCCCCGCCCCCTAATTTAAAAAATACTCCGCCTACAGACAAAAAGTGTCCCTATAAATATTTTGCGAACGTTAGCCTTTACATGCACATAAACTCTAATGGCAGCTCAGTCTTAGTCCGTAGGGTGCAAAATTGAGTTGGCCCACCCTTTGCAGCTATAACAGCTTTAACTCTTCTGGGAAGGCTGTCCACAAGGTTTAGGAGTGTGTCTACAGGAATGTTTGAACATTCTTTCAGAAGCGCATTTGTGAGGTCAGGCACTGGTGTTGGCCAAGAAGGCCTGGCTTACAGTCTCTGCTCTAATTCATCCCAAAGGTGTTCTATCTTTAAACAGAAAGGGACCATCCCAAACTGTTTCCACAAAGTTGGAGGGGCATGAAATTGTCTAAAATGTCTTGGTATAAAGAGGTCCCTTCACTGGAACTAAGGGGCCAGGCCCAACCCCTTATAAACATCCCCACACCATAATCCCCCCTCCACCACATGATTTGGACCGGTGCATTTTTTGACAATATAGTGTAGTTTGCCCTGTCCTTTATGAAATACCAAGGCATTTTCTTATGGCTAAAAAGAAAAGTTTGACTGCGTTCAGTGACTAAATAATACAATTGATTTACTGGGTGTTTTAGAGTAGTATTTATACAGGAGAAGTACAAACTTCTCTGGCCTGCAGATTCCCAGGGGTATACGGTTATCCTATCCTATTCTGACTGTATGTCATGTATGCCACTGGAATTTCTAAGAAAAATAGTCAACTTGGGAAACGTACGGTAGATTATAGCAACCAAGAGACTCTTGGCTGTTTTTTTTCTGCTTCTAAAGTGACATGGTCCCACACTTTACTGTAGCAAGCTACATTATAGTCTGGTCTCAAGTTTGCATTCCACAAGAGACTAAGAGCCCATGTTTTATTGAGATTGCCACCGTGATGATAATTAGGAGCACAGGAAGGACAGAAATGCTACAACCACAAGAGTAGTAGCAAGGACATTTCACGATTCATCCAATATCAACTCTCTTCCTACTACAAGTAGAACACACAAGCCAATGCCAATATCTTGCACTGTTGAATGCTAATGAAATGGCTTTATTCGCTCATACTGGTGGGGTGGTGCTTATCAATTAATCTGTTTCATGATTTGGATGTTACAGTCCCAGATAAATCTACTAAATAATATCAATTGTTAGCACTATGATTGAGATTCATGTCTACTATTTTTTATTTGAAGAGACACCTTGTCCTGACACGGCCTGAGAATTTGTTGGCCCTGCTTGGTTGAGTCTTCCTTTATTGACCTAAAGTGTAGCTATAGTCAAAATAAAAAATATATATTCATTTTTACATTGTATTTCATTTATTTCTAGCCTACTCCTAATAATCTGAATGATCTTGAAGTATATAAACTTACTTTGTGAAGATTTCCAAACATTGACTTCTGCTGTCCTCTGTGTCACATAATTCACAGAGCCTGCCTTTTGAGCTACAGAGGTGCTGAGAGGAGGAGTTTCAGGAGGTGGAGTCAGTACAGGAATCACTGTTTGCAGGCAGCAATGTACCATGGGACATGTAGTCCTTAGAAATGTAAAGTAAAAGGCAGCGGAGAAGGTGCAAAGCATGCAAGGAATCTAGAAAGTTGTGGAAGGAGATGGCCAACAGACAGGTAGAACTCACGTTACAGGAGATTTTTCAAGTAACCTGAAATTGGATTATCATATATAACTATTGTTTGTGTTGCAAATAAAATGAAAGTGTATGCTGTGAGCATAGAACTCCTTTAAAGCTTGTTATCCCCATGCCAAGAAGTTTTGGGCAGTTGAATGGGCAACAGGGGAGTGAAGATGAATATGTGCTGCTGGGAACGGGGACAATAAAGTGAACCAAGGCTTGCTTTAATTAACTCTTCCATTGAACTGTTATTTATGGTGACTCTCAATTACTGTCAAGACATATCCCTAGCAGGTCATATTTCCAAGCATCTTATACAGAAGCAGCATTGGTAATTACAAATACAACTGATGATTCTTGAGGTCTGGGGTTAAGAAACAATAATGCACACAATGCTAATTAGCAGCCAGTATTTTGTAGGCCTTTTTTTGTTAAAATGTTATTGCTATAAGGCCTAATGATATTTGTGCTTACAGATACTGTTGAGGCAAGCAGAAAGGTGGTCCTCGTTCTGCAATCTTCCTATCATTTTACTAGGAACCACTGACATCACTACAATGTCAGGTGTAATGTGAGCAGGTAAATGTCTTGCTTCATACTATACATTGTGCTTAGGCTACAAATGTTCTCTAAATCACAATGACAGTTGCACTTTAAGGGATTACAAAATAAAACAACTTAACTAAATAAATATTCAATTCTGACATTCACAAATAGCTTAAATTGGGATATAATAGCCAGATTGTTATATCTCTCTGCCGTTTGGATTCCTGCCTGAATTTTATCCAAATTATGTATAATCTGTGAAAGGGAGCCGTGTGTTGTGTGTTCTCTGATGTTTGTCAGTGTCTTTCACATTCCCAATGAGCTATCTAAAACTGAAAGAGCAATAGCATGCTGGCTCAAGGGTTCACATTCATAAATTAACTGGAAGTGCAAGCAAATGCAATCAGTACTTTTTTTTAAAACGTGCAACAAAAAACATGCTGACAGATTATTTAACAGTCTATTATTTACATACACTAAATTGTCAAAAGTATTGGGACACCTGCCTTTACACGCGAATGAACTTTAATGACATCCCAGTCTTAGTCTGTAGGGTTCACTATTGAGTTGGCCCACCCTTTGCAGCTATGAAGGCTTCAAATCTTCTGGGAAGACTGTCTACAAGGTTTAGGAGTGTGTCCCTGGGAATGTTTGATCGTTCTTCCAGAAGCGCATTTGTGAGGTCAGGCACTGATGTGGACGAGAAGGTATGGCTCGCAGTCTCCGCTCTAATTCATCCCAAAGGTGGTCTATCAGGTTAAGAGGTCAGGACTCTGTTTAGGCCCTGTGTTGACAAACAACACAGGGCTCTTTACAGAGGGAACAAACCTATCATTAGTAAAAAGCAGCACACATTACACATTGTTAGGCACACACTAAACTATTTGATCACCCCGAAATGCTAAACCCTATCCAGCCAGTTTCATTAGTACAGTCACAGTGTACAGTAATAGCACTGCTCACTGTATTAGTGTTACTCGTGATGTCAGTGTCAGTTAGCCAATGGCCATACCATTGTTTGTAGATGCTATAACTTTAACGCAAACCAATAATATATTCTTATTGGGATTTTTAATTTTTAACAAAGACGTATGCAGAATATATTTTGGCCTACATTTATGAAGAAATTAGATTATTTTAATTTTTTTATTGGATATGTTTTATTGCAGAAAGCTCTATTTGTAGAAAAAAATTATATAAATTTCATTTGGGTACAGCATTGCATGATTGCGCAATTGACAGTTAAAAAAGCACAGTGCTAAAAAGCAAAAAATGGCCTGGTCATAAAGGGGGTAAAAGTACATGAGGAAGGCAGCACATGAACCACACCGGGATGCGATGGATAAAAGAGTCAGGTTATTGGTATTGATAACCGGAAAACAAAGTGCATAAAATGCTTACATCCCCCTGGGCTGGAGTGGACAAGGGCACCTGGCAGCAAACAACACGAGTGCGAGGAGGTTAGTCTCCCAGAACCGCTGAGCGGTGTGTGCACAAAGCCAGAAACCAGCCGGTGCGAGGAGGAAAGGGCTCCACTCTAGTTCCGGAACGGTGACATCGGCCGGACAGGCGCCTCTTGCAGAAAAAAAACAGGAACCAGGGTGAAACACAAGCTATATGGTTGCCATGACTACATGTTTCGCGCCATGCACTTTATCAAGTCAAGATGACTTGATAAAGCGCATGGCGCGAAACATGTAGTCCTTGCGCCAGCTGTTTTCCGGCTTTGTGCACACACTGCTCAGCCTTCCTCATGTACTTTTCTCTGTATCAGCACCTTTCTATGCTCATTGGCTAGCAGCAGAACAACCCCTGGGGAGCCTCACAGGCTTACTTCTATCTCTCCACCCTACAGGCACCCCAGGAGCGCCTGGTTTGTGATTATTGCTTTGAATAAAGGGGGTAAAACCTTCCAGAGCTTAAAATATTTGTAAAGGCTGGAGGCCTCTATGCAGGAAGGTAAAAAAACACTCTTTCTTTAGCAGCCCTCCCAATAGTTACCTGAGCCTGATCTTCCTCCAGAGATGTGCACAAGAACCTCGGCTCTTCGGGGACTCTCCCTCCTCATTGGCTAAGACAGCAGTGGTAGCCATTGGCTCCTGTTACTGTCAATCACAGCCAGTGAGCCAATGAGGAGAGAGAGAGGGGGTGGGCCGAGCCACAGCTCTCTGTGGAAATGGACATGCAGAGCCGTGGCTCGGAAGCAAGCCTGCTTGAGTGCCCCCATTGCAAGCGGCTTGCTCTGGGAGCACTAAGCAGGAGGATAGGGGCTGCTCTGTGCAAAAATATTGCACAGAGCAGGTAAGTATATCATGTTTGTTATTTTTTTTTTTTTAACTTTAATATTACTTTAAGTGGATACAGAGGGGTACCTTTTAGCACACAGCATATAGGCAAAGGAAACATCCCTGCCACGGCCCCGGTTACATGGACCACAAAGATCTAATATGCAGGAAAATGATTGGCTTTTGGCCTTGATACTGGCCTTTCAAAATAACAAATGTAGTATCATGGAGTTTGGATAAAAAGTTGAGGCAGCATAAGAAATTTGGTAGTAAAATTGTATATTTTGCATAGAGATGTACACATCAGACCAACTGAGGCTGCACGAGGAATGGAGGGGTCTGGTTTCAAAAGCAGACAGTCCAAATGAGGGCAAGTTGGGAGCTATCCTTTCTTGAAATAAAATTATTTACAAATCTCTGCTGTAGAGCAAGAGCATGTGGACTATTGTGACTGTGGCATGTGGACTGTGTGACCATTCATTGTCAATTAGCATTAGGGATCGACCGATTATCGGCAAAGCCGATATGCACTTTCCCTGATATATCGGAATCGGCCCCTGAGGTTACCGATATTGCCGATATTTTGGGAAAGCGCTTGTACCGGAGTGATGCCTGCAGCTAGAGGCATCACCCCAGTACCGGTGTCCATAGCCAACAGTCAGCTGTCTTGTAATGACAACCAATGCGGCTGGGAAGCCGCTCAGCTGTAATTACAAGGAGCGGGAGGGGACGTCCGTCCCCCCCTCCCGCCGCCTTCCGCGGCTTGCCTGGGTCTCCCGTCCAACCGGGAGACCTGGGTAACCATCCTGCATGGCCGCCGAAGAGAAGACCCAACCCGATTCGGCTCAGATCGGGTCTCCATGTAAAAACCCGGAAGTGATGTCATGACATCACTTCTGGGTACTCTGCGCCAAATTAAAAAAAATTACAGCATTCAAAACAGCCAAACTTGGCGTTTTGAATGCTTTTAAGTGCAGAGGAGGGGTCCACAAGATTACCTGTAAAAAAAAAAAAAATGTATTTTTAATGTACGAAAATATCGGCCAATACCGATATGCGATGACCAAAATATCAGTATCGGCAATAAAAAAACTATATCGGTCGATCACTAATTAGCATTCTTCAATGCTTGGTGGCCGATGTCTGAAATCTCTCTGGAAGCTAATTGCCCATAACAGACTTACTGGTCCAATCCCCAGATGAAAATAAAGGACCAAAAAAGAAAGGAATGCAGCCACCACATCCAAGGACTGGTAGAGCTGCAATTACATTTTTGTTTTTGAGTTTAGATATGCTTTAAGTATTTATTTTAAATGGGTGACCACACACAAGAACCAACAAAAAAATGGACGTAGCATTTTTTCCACTGCAGTGCACAATGTTTGTTTTGCTCTGCAAAAAGAATGTCATTGCAGTGTGCGTAAATGCATGCATAATCACAATGTACTGCATTGCAAAAGCATGTCAGGCAACTAGAAGGTAGACATCAATGGCAACCTATATATTCCTCCCAGGTTTACTTTAAATAATCATATGTATTTAATACCTTTTCTTGCAGGTCTGCAGTCTCTTTTGATACAAATATTCGGAACTTACTGTGTCTAGGAAGGAAAGCACAGCTTTGTTTAATGTTGCTATGTTGCCAGGATGCTCTCTCAAAAGAGAAGTATGGCCAAAGCTTTTTTGGTCCAACTTCTCTTCTGGCTTAAGCTCTTCTCTTCTGGCTTAAGCCGGCTTGTCGGCTGCCATCACAGAGCCAGTCCAGGCTTTGCAAGGATCCTGACAATATGTTGGGATCCACCCAGATTCCTGACCAGCAGCTACCCCAGCCTCTCATTGTGCCACTTACAGCCTGAGTCAGCTGTCGGTCAGGCTCCTGCCTCCTCCACAGCTTGGCACTCCATTGAGTGCTGGAGGGGCAGAGCAGGGAGCTGATGACTTAAAGTGATTGTTAAGGCACTACTATAAAATAATCAAATCCACTCTGTAATAAAACACTAAGTGCTCCTGTGCCTGTTTTATAGAAAAAATATGCTGATCTGTACCTATATCAGAGCGGCTCCCAGCGATTAGCTGATCCCTCTGTTCTCTTCTCTGCCCAGCTGACAACTCCAGTGGGCGGAGCCGAGCAGTGCTGCTGATGTCAGCTGGGGAGGAGGGGAAAAGAGGAAAGAGAGAGCCGAGCTGTCATGTGATCGTTGGGAGCCGCTCTGATTTAGGTACAGATCGCCATATTTTTTCTATCAGACAGGCACAGGGACACTTAATGTTATATTACAGAGTGAATTAGATCATTTTATAATAAATATGAAAGCAGCAGGAGTAGAGGGGCGGGCGCTGACACAGCAGACAGGCAGAGAGAAGGACACAGAAGACAGAGAGCAGGGCTGCAGATGGAGGCACATAAACTGACCACGATGTCAGGGCTCAGCAGCCCTGATATACCGTGGTCAGTTTACAGGGGGGAGGGTAGAAACTGGCAGGATTAGCCAGGTTTTTTAGGTGATCCAGGAGGCCAAATGACACAGCACAAGCACTGTGCTGTATAACATGCTTTAAAGCAGGGGTGGGGAACCTTTTTTCTGCCAAGGGCCATTTGGGTATTTATAAAACCATTTGGGGGCTGTACAAAATTATCACCTTAAAAATTAGTCTGTTATATTTGGTCAAACATTTAATTAACTCACCCCTAATGTAATGGCTGCAACTGCTTCTCTTTGGTGAGGTGTGTGATGTTAGCTGGTATTGATGTTGCTACTCGCAACTGGTTTTCCAGGTTTGCATCTGGAGCGCAGACGACTTTTGTGGTGGTAAGTTTTGAAAAGAACTGCTGGCAGGTACTGCTATTGGGTACCGCTGGCTGGTACTGCTGGTGGGTACCACTGGCTGGTACTGCTGGTGGGTACTGCTGGCTGGTACTGCTGGTGGGTACTGCTGGGTCAGGCTGGTACTACTGGCTTGTACTGTGCTGTGAGTACTGCTGGATGGTACTGATGGCTCAGGCTGATACTGCTGTGGATACTGCTGGATGGTACTGCTGTGGGTACTGCTGACTCAGGCTGGTACTGTGCTGTAGGTACTGCTGGCTGGTACTGCTGTGGGTACCGCTGGCTCAGGCTGGTACTGATGGCTGGTACTGTGCTGTGGGTACTGCTGGCTGGTACTGCTGGCTCAGGCAGGTACTGCTGTGGGTACTGCTGGCTCAGACTGGTACTGCTGGCATGTACTGCTGGCTGGTATTGCTGTGGGTACTGCTGGCTGGTACTGTGCTGTAGGTACTGCTTGCTGGTACTGTTGTAGGTACTGCTGACTCTGGCTGGTACTGCTGGCTCTGGCTAGTACTGCTGGCTCTGCTGTGGGCACTGCTGGTTCTGGCTGGTACTGTTGTGTGTACTGCTGTGAGTACTGCTGGCTCTGGCTGGTACTGCTGTGTGTGCTGCTGGCGGGAAATGCTGGCTAGAAGAAGTGTAGCAGCGCCACGCTGGAGGAAGAGGTGATGTTTCCTGTATTGGTCACAGGCGGAGTGCATTTGATATCACTCCGCCTGTGACTCATTTAGACTTTCTTAACGGAGCAGGAATTATACAGGAAGCATCGGCTCCATTCTGACAGATCAGCTGAGAGACACAGACTAAGCTGCACGGGGGGCCGGACCAGATGACTTCGGGGGCCGCATATGGCCCCCGAACCATAGGTTCCCCACCCCTGCTTTAAAGAAACAGTGTTTTTTTTTTTTTTTTTTAAGGTAACAAACGCTTTAAGATGCCCATACATTATTCAATTTTGTTATTCAATCTCCTTTAGATTTACCTTCAACTATGTAGTACAAGGGCCTGGCTGTTTGCACACAAATTGTAAGTGTAAGTTGAATGTTTTGGTAATGTATGGCCAGTCTAAAGCTGGCCATAGACGATTTGAATCTCAGCCAATTCAGCAGGAACTGGCGGAGCTTCGAACCATGTATGGGCAGGCTGAAAGTAACCAAGTTGATCAATCGAGCAACTTGAATACAACCAGCCTGTGGCATTTTACTTTACTTGCAATTATTGCTGTGTTCTCCCGGCAGGGGAAGCCCCGCCGGGAGAACACAATAGCTCCTCTGGAGGGATTCCCCTGTCAACACTGTCTGTGTTGGTGGGGGCATCAAGCTTTTTTCATGGGTTGCAGGAAAGAAAATGACTCCATCTATGGCCGGCCTTACAGTCACCACTCTCTGCTCACTGAAGACCGAGAACTGAGACATTAGCGGTCATGTAACCTCATAAATAAAACATTTAATAAATGCATTTGTGTCTGGAGTTCCCCACTAGCAACAAGGGAAATTTGTACAAGACATTTAACTTCTAGATACTTTAATAATCTGCAGGTATAAGGCCTCTTGCACATGGATGTAATAATTGATAGTTATACTCAGGATCTTGTTGACAGAAAGATCCTGAGTGAAATGTTCTGTAAAGACCTTGTATGCATATACATTCATAAAATGTTTCTTTATCCTCTTCTAGTTACTAGTTTTGCAATATACACCAAATATTACCAAAAGTATTGGGACGCTGCCTTTACACGCACATGAACTTTAATGGCATCCCAGTCTTAGTCCGTAGGGTTTAATATTGAGTTGGCCCACTCTTTGCTATAACAGCTTAAACTCTTCTGAGAAGGCTGTCCACAAGGTTTAGGAGTGTGTCTATGGGAATGTTTGACCATTCTTCCAGAAGCGCATTTTTGAGGTCAGGCACTGATGTTGGACGAGAAGGCCTGGCTTGGAGTCTCCACTGTAATTCATTCCAAAGGCGTTCTATTGGGTTGATGTCAGGACTCTGTGCAGGCCAGTCAAGTTCCTCCACCTCATCCATGTCTTTCATAAAACTTTCTATCTATCTATCTATCGCAGGCCAGGTCCTACCATGGGTCCCACTGGGTCCATTGGACCCAGGCAGAACTTGGAGAGGGGCAGCAAATTGACTCCCAAGATTATTTTTACAGCAGTTTTGTGTATCATCAGTTTGTGGCTCATTGTGGGTGGCATTTTCCCATCTAATACTGCCATTTATAGTGCAAACTGATGAGTATGAAGAGGGAGAGCATCTCCTCCGGGGAATGTCCCTCATGTGATTTTGGTGTGCGTAAAGACGTCATACATCAGCGCACTCCACGGCTGAATCTTCTAGGGCGGTGGGCACAGCAGACACAGTAGTGATAGGAGGACTGAGGACAGACAGTGGGTGTTTGGTGGACCAGTCCGGTAGTGAGTTATGGTATTTTCTACATTTTATATAAAATAATGAATGTGGGGGCCTTTTGTTGAGTTTTTATTTTATTTATTTTATTTTTTTAAAGGCGGGGGGGGGGGGGCAGCATTTTATCCTTGTCTTGGGCAAGCCCTGATCTATCTATCTTATCTATCTATCTACAGTGCCTTGCAAAAGTATTCGGCCCCCTTGAACTTTGCGACCTTTTGCCACATTTCAGGCTTCAAACATAAAGATATAAAACTGTAATTTTTTTGTGAAGAATCAACAACAAGTGGGACACAATCATGAAGTGGAACGAAATTTATTGGATATTTCAAACTTTTTTAACAAATAAAAACTGAAAAATTGGGCGTGCAAAATTATTCAGCCCCCTTAAGTTAATACTTTGTAGCGCCACCTTTTGCTACGATTACAGCTGTAGTCGCTTGGGGTATGTCTCTATCAGTTTTGCACATCGAGAGACTGAAATTTTTGCCCATTCCTCCTTGCAAAACAGCTCAAGCTCAGTGAGGTTGGATGGAGAGCGTTTGTGAACAGCAGTTTTCAGTTCTTTCCACAGATTCTCGATTGGATTCAGGTCTGGACTTTGAATTGGCCATTCTAACACCTGGATATGTTTATTTGTGAACCATTCCATTGTAGATTTTGCTTTATGTTTTGGATCATTGTCTTGTTGGAAGACAAATCTCCGTCGCAGTCTCAGGTCTTTTGCAGACTCCATCAGGTTTTCTTCCAGAATGGTCCTGTATTTGGCTCCATCCATCTTCCCATCAATTTTAACCATCTTCCCTGTCCCTGCTGAAGAAAAGCAGGCTCAAACCATAATGCTGCCACCACCATGTTTGACAGTGGGGATGGTGTGTTCAGGGTGATCAGCTGTGTTGCTTTTACGCCAAACATAACGTTTTGCATTGTTGCCAAAAAGTTTGATTTTGGTTTCATCTGACCGGAGCACCTTCTTCCACATGTTTGGTGTGTCTCCCAGGTGGCTTGTGGCAAACTTTAAACTACACTTTTTATGGATATTTTTAAGAAATGGCTTTCTTCTTGCCACTCTTCCATAAAGGCCAGATTTGTGCAGTATACGACTGATTGTTGTCCTATGGACAGAGTCTCCCACCTCAGCTGTAGATCTCTGCAGTTCATCCAGAGTGATCATGGGCCTCTTGGCTGCATCTCTGATCAGTCTTCTCCTTGTATGAGCTGAAAGTTTAGAGGGACGGCCAGGTCTTCGTAGATTTGCAGTGGTCTGATACTCCTTCCATTTCAATATTATCGCTTGCACAGTGCTCCTTGGGATGTTTAAAGCTTGGGAAATCTTTTTGTATCCAAATCCAGCTTTAAACTTCTCCACAACAGTATCTCCGACCTGCCTGGTGTGTTCCTTGTTCTTCATGATGCTCTCTGCGCTTTAAACGGACCTCTGAGACTATCACAGTGCAGGTGCATTTATACGGAGACTTGATTACACACAGGTGGATTCTATTTATCATCATTAGTCATTTAGGTCAACATTGGATCATTCAGAGATCCTCACTGAACTTCTGGAGAAAGTTTGCTGCACTGAAAGTAAAGGGGCAGAATAATTTTGCATGCTCAATTTTTCAGTTTTTTATTTGTTAACAAAGTTTGAAATATCCAATAAATTTCGTTCCACTTCATGATTGTGTCCCACTTGTTGTTAATTCTTCACAAAAAATTACAGTTTTATATCTTTATGTTTAAAGCCTAAAATGTGACATCCGCTGACCAATAGGGATGCATGGAGCATCGGATTCGATCAGGTCCGCCTGAAAAACTGACAGGAGGATCGGATCAGATCGCCCGTGTGAAAGGACCCTTACTCCTGTCTGTAAGAGGCCTAAGGGAGCTAGGTACCCTATATAGATCAAAAAGATAACATCACATTTGCTAAAATTTCCTAAATATTAGGTCATGTCTTAATAAATGGGCCTTAGAAATTCTCAGTCTCTATTCTAATTTACAATAAATCATCATAATAATATTCACTGTTCAGTATACAGAAGTTTTTCTGGCTTTTGTAGTCTTTTATTGAGGTGAAGAATTTTCTTTCCTCCTGAACGCAGCCTGCAGACACTGGTAAGCAGCTTTTTTTTTTTATATACCTCCTGTATTGCTTCGTGTTTATCTGGAGTTCTCTTTTAAATAATCGAGCATCTGAAATAAAGAATGAGCATCACTTTTTCCTATAGATGACAAAACATTTACAGCTATTTGTATAATAATCTATACCCCTGTGGTTTTCTATAATGTTAATAAACAAGCCTGAGTATGAGGCTGCTGTGTGATTGTGCAGAAGGGGGAGCTGTGCGGCTGGGATCTGATTTGTGACCTGCAGTCACTTGCAATCTGTGATAGTTTTATTTATAACCAATGTTTTTTTTTTTTTTTTAATATGCAGACACAGTGTTGGAAGCAGCCAGACAGATGGAAAGAATTGGAGGAGGAGATTTATCTCAAAATGTCTGTCTGACCTCCCAGAGCAGCGACTGCTCCTTTAAGTGCTGGGATTCTAGTAAACAGTGCGTTCCTCATTTCTCCGCTGATGTTTTGCCAGCCGCTGCCATGAAACACGCAGTTTATAGACAGTAAAATGGAATCAAGCAGCAGAATGTTACCACAAGCAAATAAAGATGTATTTACAGCTCCTTGGCATAGGAATCTCTACCTTGATATCACATGCTTTTATCAGCTGTATATCTTTTTTTTACATAATGACATTCCCCATATAAAGAATTAATCTATGAAAAAAAAAAAAAAAATCTATGAAAGTTAAAGAAGAGTCCAGTGCACCACTTTTTCATGCATTGGGGAAGGATTAAGCTTGCCATATACTGTCAGATTTTTGTGCAACTATTGGCATGAAGATCATTTGATAAAGCCATTGATGAATATCTCAATTTCAGATGAAAGTTCTGAAAATTTTCATTAACCACTTAAGCCCCGGAAGATTTTACCCCCTTCCTGACCAGGGGGTTTTTTGCGATTTTTTACTGCGTGACTTTAACGGACAATTGCGCGGTCATGCGATGCTGTACCTAAATGAATTTGGCATCCTTTTTTTCCCACAAACAGAGCTTTCTTTTGGTGGTATTTGATCACCTGTGCGATTTTTTGATCATGCGCTATAAACAAAAAAAGAGCGACAATTTTGCAAAAATAACAATATTTTTCACATTTTTTTTATATGAAATTCCCCCCAAAAAAATGTAAAAATCAAAATTTTTTAACATTTTCGGCCAATTTGTTTTATGCTACATATGTTTGGTAAAAAAAAAAAAAAAAAAAAATCGCAAAAAGCATATTTTGATTGGTTTGCACAAAAGTTATCACGTTTACTAACAAAGGGAAAGATTTTTGTCATTTTTGGTGTTTTTTTTTTTTTTTTAAACGAGTAATGGCGGCGATCTGCGATTTTTTTTTGCGGGACTGCGACATTGCGGCGGACAGATCGGACCCTTGACTGACATTTTTGACACTTTTGGGGTTACCAGTGACATTACTGCAGTAATCAGTGCTATACATATGCACTGTTACTGTAAAAATGACACTGGCAGGGAAGGGGTTAACTGTATTGGAGAGGGAGGGGTTAAGTGTGTCCTAGGGGTGTGTTTCTAACTGTGATGGGACATGGCTACTATTGTAAAAACAGAGATCAACGGTCCTACATAGTAGAACCGTCTGATCTCCATTTTTACACAGGGGAGAATGACAGGCGGCTTTGTTTACATCAGCCGCCTGCCTTTCTCCCTTCCCGGCGAACGATCGCGAGTGACTGGGGGACATCGGGTCCGCCGGTCACACGCACTGACTTGTCAGTGAACGAGCCGGGGCGGGCGCGTGCCTCAGCGGGCGCGCTCGACCACTATTGGCTCACAAGCCGGTGACAGACTAGTGACGTACCGGTACGTCACTTTGCCTGGCCGGGGCTGACCGCCGCAGTATATGTACTAGCGGCGGTCGGCAAGTGGTTAAAAGTGATTGTAAACGATCACCATGTAAAACAACCCATTGAGTTTAACCACTTGTTATACGGCGGTAGGTTGTCGGTCCATGGGAGCGATCCTAGGGGCGGGCGCGTATGTGCCCACTCACTGGCGGGGAGGCTGAACCATGGGGCCGACGGCCATGATTGCCGCCGGACACCTGCGATCGCTCCCCGTGAAGAGAGAAACACAGCAAACCGTTGTTCTCTCAGCTATCAATGCAGAGCTCCTATGTTCCTCCTATTTAGGAACACGGGTCTCTGTATTGATTTTACAAGCCCATCCCCCCCACAGTTAGAAAACACCTCCTACGCTCACACTTAACCATTTGATCGCCCCTAACCCCTTCCCTGCCAGTGTCATTATTACAGTAACTGCATATTTTTAGCACTGATTACTGTAGTAATGTCACTGGTCCCCCCAAAAGTGTCTAAAATTTCAGTTAGGTGTCCGATCTGTCTGCCCCAACGTCGAAGTCCTGCTAAAAATTGCTGATCACCGCCATTACTAGCACAAAAAAATAAAGAAAAATGACATAAATCTTTCCCCTAGTTTGTAGACGTGATAAATTTTGCGCAAACCAATCAAAATACGCTTATTTGGATTTTTTTTTAACAAAAATATGTAGCAGAATACTAATTGGCCTAAAATTATGAAAAAAATTTTGATTGTTAAAAATTTTTTTATTGGGAAGGTTATATAGCAGAATGTGAAAAATATATTTTTTTTTTTCAGAATTGTCGCTATTTTTGTGTTTATAGCGCAAAAAAAAAAAAAAAACGCAGAGGTGATCAAATACCACCAACAGAAAGCTCTATTTGTGGGAAGAAAAGGACATCAATTTTTTTTGGGTACAGCTTCGCACGACCGCGCAATTGTCAGAGTAATGCAGTGCCAAACCGCAAAAAAATGGCCTGGTCATTAAGGGGGAAAATCTTCCAGTACAGAAGTGGATAAAATACAAATGAAAGGCAAAACATTTTTGTATAGATATAAAAATACATTTATAAATACTTTTTTTTTTTCTGAGATTACATTCCCTCTGTTTTCAGATGCATAAGAGCTGAGGGAGGAGAAGCAACAGCACACTGAGCTTCCCAGTGAATGGCTTTGCAGCCGAGGCTTGTAAGGACAAGTCTGGTCATTGGAGGAGAGCACACTGAGGTCCCAGCACAGCTAGAGAACTGATTATGATATGCTCTCCTGCTTGGTGTGGTCAGTTTTTAATATGAAAGCATGAAAGCAGAGGGACTGGAAGGAACACCAGGGATTTCATATAAAGGAAGCAATACAAAGAGAACAGGGTACTTTCTCATACAAGTACATGGTACAGTAGGCACATCAGGAATATGAAATGGGGTAACAAACGCTTTAATTGCCATGCCAGTGTTGCAAAGTTGAGCATTTGATTTTAGAATAGAGGGCAGTAAGGGTCCTTTCGCACAGGTTTTCCGCTCGGCGGACTCAGTTTTGCTCAGTGGGGGATCGCTCCGCAGATCGGATAGCAGCGGGTGTCAGCGGACATGTTTACTGCTGACATCCACTGCTCCATAGGGATGCATGGAGCACCTGATCAGGTCCGCCTGAAAAACTGACAGACAGACCTGATCGGAAAGCCCATGTGAAAGGGGCTTAATTGTGATTTTGAATGCTACCAAAATTCCCAGTTAGAATTTTAGATAAATTAAAAGAATTCCCATCCTTCTCTTGATCTTCTTGATCTCTATGGTCAAAAACAATCATCGATTTGACCACACTAACCTTTAAGAAAAATACATTTTTGTTTCCAAAGTGACCATTTTCAAATAAAATTTCACCAGTGTATGCCTAGCTTAATATCCTCTGTGAAGGTTGCCTATGTCCTTTAAGGAGATTCACCCCTGTATTTGTACTGGTGACCACTGTCATCGAGAAAAAAAATGAGGAAAAATAAAAAACTATTTACAGTTCTTCACAGAAAAATAGGTGGGGGAAAATCTTTGAATGGGGGACATTCTGGGAATTTCTCTTGTGTCAGGGAATGATTAGAAATTTCCTAATTGTACACAGATGTCTAAAAATAATCTTGCCGGGGTTTTAAACCTTCCCTACTCTATCCATATATATATATATATATATATATATAAAAAGTTTGTCCATACATACACTTTAACCACTTGCCCTCCAGCGTATGTATATTTACTTTCTGGTCAACAAGCGGTTATACCAACTGCAGCCGTGATCCTGGCACTATTTCCTAGATGTAAATGTGATCTAAGCGGCTTTACAGCCACCCTATCACTTTTACAGCAAGGTGGAGCCTCCCCACTTCAGTTCCCAGACTCTCCCATTCCATCGGGTAGCATGGGACCCCAGAAAGTGGTTAGGTTGGCTGCCCCAGGAGGAGATGGAGGAACATGCATTCCCCAATACATTCCCTAGTCTCCCCTGTGATGAATGAAGCTGGAAGCGATAAAGGATTTTGTAACTTCTGGTTTCAGAGCTGTCATTAGCTGGCCATTACAGCCAGAGAAGCAGCTGAGCAGACAGATCTGTGTTTGATTGGCTGCTTTGCAGAACAGGGGAGGTATCAGGGGTTTAGTAGACCCCTGATGTCTCCATAAAGAGTTACTGCATAAAGTTATCACAAGGGGTCTTGTTAACCCTTGTGATAGCAATAAAGTTAAATGTTGAAGTGATAAAAATAAACTTAAATAAAATATACTTTTTATAGGAACCCTTACCCCCCCCCCCCCCTCGCTCATGTGCAAATATAAACAATGATTGTACCACACATCTGAGATATCACTGCAAACTTCACTTGAATCCTGACATGTTTGGTATCAATATACTCAACGCCTCTTCATCCTTTATAGTTTACCAAAAATTAGGGTATTATATTGTGTTTAAGTGCACTAAAATTCATTTGACTGTATTTTTACCTGAAAAACTGCAATGGTTGCCGTTTTATTCTGTAGGGCCTCTGCTTTTAGAAAATATATAATGTTTGGGGGTTCTAAATAGTTTTCTAGCAAAAACAAATGCTGATTTCAACATATGTATGAAAAATGTCAAAATTGCCCCAGAAGTCAAGTGTTTAATGTGAACTTGCTTACA